>NC_136522.1:66624407-66894407 GCF_053919585.1 Euprymna scolopes
CATATATACATGTATACATATCTAGGTATACATATACATGTATAGCTAGGTATACATATATATGTGTGTGATATATATATGTAATATATATATGTGATATATATGTGTAATATATATATATATATGTAATATATGTATACATATATATATATTTAATGTATATATACATATATATATATATACATGTATATATATATGTAATGTATATATACATATATATATATACATGTAATGTATATATATATGTAATGTATATATACATATATATATATACATGTAATGTATATATATATGTAATGTATATATACATATATATATATATATACATGTAATGTATATATATATGTAATGTATATATACATATATATATATACATGTAATGTATATATATATATATTTAAGGTATATATACATGTAATGTATATATATATATGTAATGTATATATATATAATGTATATATACATGTAATGTATATATATATGTAATATATATATGTAATATATATATACATGTATATATATATATACATACATGTATATATATGTACACATACATGTATATATATATATATACACATACATGTATATATATATACATACAAGTATATATATATATACATACAAGTATATATATATACATACATGTATATATATATAATGTATATATACATGTAATGTATATATATATGTAATGTATATATGTAATATATATATACATGTATATATATATATACATACATGTATATATATACACATACATGTATATATATACACATACATGTATATATAAACATACATACATGAATATATATATATATACATACATGTACATATATATATATACATACATGTACATATATACATACATGTATATATATACATACATGTATATATATATAGACATACATGTATATATATACATGTATATATATATACATATATGTATATATATATGTATATATATATATACATGTATATATATACATACATGTATATATATACATACATGTATATATATACACACATACATGTGTATATATATACATACATGTGTGTATATATATATACATATATATATACATACATGTATATATATAAACATACATGTATATATACAAACATACATACATTTATATATATACATATATATACATACATGTATATATATACATACATGTATATACATGTATATATATACATACATACATGTATATATATACATACATGTATATACATGTATATATATACATACATACATGTATATATATACATACATACATGTATATATATACATACATGTATATATATACATACATGTATATTTATATACATACATACATGTATATATATACATACATACATGTATATATATATACATACATACATGTATATATATATATATACATACATGTATATATATATATATACATACATGTATATATACATATATATATACATACATGTATATATATACATACATACATGTATATATATATACATACATGTATATATATACATACATACATACATGTATATATACATATATATATACATACATGTATATATATACATACATACATGTATATATATATACATACATGTATATATATACATACATACATGTATATATATATACATACATGTATATATATACATACATATATATATATATACATACATGTATATATATACATACATACATGTATATATATACGTATATATATACATACATGTATATATATATATATACATACATGTATATATATATATACATACATGTATATATATATATATACATACATGTATATATATATATACATACATGTATATATATACATACATGTATATATATATACATACATGTATATATATATACATACATGTATATATATATACATAGATGTATATATATATACATACATGTGTATATATATATATACATACATGTATATATATATATACATACATGTATATATATATATACATACATGTATATATATATATACATACATGTATATATATATACATACATGTATATATATATACATACATGTATATATATATACATACATGTATATATATATACATACATGTATATATATATACATACATGTATATATATACATACATGTATATATATACATACATGTATATATATATACATACATGTATATATATATACATACATGTATATATATACATACATGTATATATATACATACATGTATATATATACATACATGTATATATATACATACATGTATATATATATACATACATGTATATATATATACATACATGTATATATATACATACATACATGTATATATATACATACATGTATATATATATACATACATGTATATATATATACATACATGTATATATATACATACATGTATATATATATACATACATGTATATATATATACATACATGTATATATATACATACATGTATATATATACATACATGTATATATATATATATATATATACACGTACATGTATATATATATATATACACGTACATGTATATATATATATACACGTACATGTATATATATATATACACGTACATGTATATATATATATACACGTACATGTATATATATATATACACGTACATGTATATATATATATACACGTACATGTATATATATATATACACGTACATGTATATATATATATACGTACATGTATATATATATATACACGTACATGTATATATATATACACGTACATGTATATATATATATACACGTACATGTATATATATATATACACGTACATATATATATATACACGTACATATATATATATACACGTACATGTATATATATATATATATATATATACACGTACATGTATATATATATACACGTACATGTATATATATATATATATACACGTACATGTATATATATATATATACACGTACATGTATATATATATACACGTATATATATATATACACGTATATATATATATATATACACGTACATGTATATATATATATACACGTACATGTATATATATACACGTACATGTATATATATATACACGTACATGTATATATATATATACACGTACATGTATATATATATACACGTACATGTATATATATATACACGTACATGTATATATATATACACGTACATATATATATATATACACGTACATATATATATATATATACACGTACATGTATATATATATATATACACGTACATGTATATATATATATATACACGTACATGTATATATATATATATACACGTACATGTATATATATATATATATACACGTACATGTATATATATATATATACACGTACATGTATATATATATATATATATATACACGTACATGTATATATATATATATATACACGTACATGTATATATATATATATACACGTACATGTGTGTATATATATATATATATATATATATATATATATATATATATATATATATATATATATATATATAGACTTCGTGACCTGGCGGGAGATGTCCTTTTCTCTTCGCTGCAACCTCTATCTTACAAAAGAGATAATGCGAGTTTGTCTCTGCTTTATCGTCATTTTCATGGAAAGTTATCAACTGAGATTCAATCTATGGTCCCCCCTCGCCAAACTTTCACAAGAAACACTAGACAAGCTTAAAACATTATCAATAATTTTCCCCACTCTTTATCTGTGTCTAAACCTAAACATAGATTCCATGATCAAAGCTTGTTTCTTAGAACTGCACGCCTGTGGAATTGTCTTCCGTTTTCCTGCTTTCCAGCTGTCTATAATACGGTTGTCTTCAAGTCCAACGTGAACAAGTTTCTGATGAGCCATCCCACTTAAGTTAACAAATTTACCGAACTTCCATTACTATCGATTACTATATTGTCCTTTTGACTACTCTACACTCTTTAACCCTTATCCTTGAGTGGCCTATCGGCCTTGATAAGTGGTGACGCCTATGTAAAATTTATATATATATATATACATAGGCACCGCCAAAAATGGCCGCAAAATCAAGTTGTTGTTGTTTTTTAAAACTAAATTACATCTATTAAAATCCATTATTTCTGAGTAACTTTTTTTTCCAGAAAGATAAAACCCTGAATTTTATCATATAGAAAACAGAATAATGTAAAACTTTTTCTACTATTTTTAATTCAATTTTAAATGTTAAATTTTCCCAAAAAGTTAACAATTGACATTTTTGTCTTGCACA
This sequence comes from Euprymna scolopes, assembly GCF_053919585.1. NCBI lineage: Eukaryota > Metazoa > Mollusca > Cephalopoda > Sepiida > Sepiolidae > Euprymna > Euprymna scolopes. The sequence goes on from NC_136522.1 coordinate 66,628,642, forward strand.
AAAAACGTACTTAAATATTTAAAAAAAAAGGTTTTTGAAATAATTAATTTATTTATTTATTGTCTAACTAAGATTTAGGATGATTTTCTAAGAGAATATGCAAAAATATTATAATATAAGTACCTGAATTTCAAATAATTCCACTTATTCATATAGGTAACCAAATATTTCGCGTCGACGTAGAGTTCAGATCGACTCTGTTTACGTTTTCCTTTGATGATAAGAAAACTATGGAAGACCAAACAGGCCAAAAAAACTTATTTTTCAGTGACGAAAATTTCAATGTATTATTAAGCTGAGGCTGGCCAGTACCAGATGGGTGACCATTTGTATGAGTTTGGTTTTTAATGTGTATGTGTGTGGGGGCCAGGCTCCCCAAAATGGGGGGGAGGGGGGCAATTTAAAGCAGAATAAAAAAAAATTATTTCAGCGCGTTTGGTCCACCGTAGTCGAAAGGCGGCAAACGTTTTCAAACGGGATCGAAAAAAATGATGCTATTTTTAATACAAAGGGCACAATATTTATCGAATTTTTTTTTTTGGTATCGATTATTCAAAGCATGCCCTGTTTAATAATGGTCATGCATTATTCGGCTCGCTAAAAAAAAATTGTTAATTTATTTATCAAAAATTTTAAAATAGCTTTTTTCGTATAAATATTAAAAATTTTTTTTTTTTGTTTTGCTTAACTTAAATTAATTATTTTACTTAACATATTCACCGAATTTCACACTTCAAAACTCAAAAGCGGGATAATTAAACACAATCGAAGTTCTGATATTCAGACGTCAAAATAAGGTATGCAAACAATTTTTTTTTTTTTTTTTTTGAATCTATAATTCTGTCCCTTACAACAACACAATATGTTGATTTCAGTTTCAGATGATTATTTTAAGCATATTTGTTTCCACTTCAAAACAAGGGGGGGTTTTGTAAGCAAAAAAATATATATATATAAATATCGTTTATGAAAAATAAGTACACTGCTATAAAGTTCATTCTTCTTCTAATAATCGCTGAAAATTTCGTATTGATCGGATAATTACCTGATTTTTGGTAGATTTTTAAAAAGACGGTCCGTCAAAAAGTACTGACCTGCCCCCCCAGTTTTGGCGGTGCCTATATATATATATATATATATATATATATATATATATATATATATATGTCTATTTTTGAAATATTATTGATTTCAATGTATACTGTTTTCGTTTAACGGGTTGAGATTGTTATGATAAAAACCTAATCACCGTTACATACATATATATATAGGAAAAACAAATAAAAACATTTACATAACAACGCGATACATTTAGTAGTCGTGAAAGGTAGCCGCGTGGTAGAGCTTCAGGCATCTTATTATGAGGTCCTGATTTCAAATCTCGCTAGATTCAGCTACTCTGATGCGTCGTAGATGTCGCTCCCCATTTAGGGAGGTACTCAATTGGTCAAATAGAAAATTATTCCCAACTTGCATGTTTTTGAACATGCACTTTCGTATAAATAATTGAATTCATTCAAAAAAAAAAAAAAAGTATCATTAAAAAAACAAATGAATACACATATATATATAAAATAAAAATAAAAGTTACAATAAGTTTACCAAGGTAATCAAAATCGTAAACTTAAAATATATCATAAATATTAAAGAGTTAATATTTACAAGTAAAATAAACTCAGCCAGATGTAAAAAGCTCAATAAAACCGAAAAGGAAATAGAGCTTATAATATGAACAAATGATTAATAAAACATGTTAAAAGACATCTTGAAAAAGAGTTAAAAACATATTTAATTTTAAAAAAGGAAGCACAAGATAAGTGGATAGTCCCTGATCCGCGGAGTTTCGAAGAAATATATATATATGTATCTATTATTATATAAAAATCACAAAGTGTGTGTGTGCATATGTGTTCCTTCCTTATAGGTTCCAAAACGGCTGAGCCTATCGTTTGCAAATTTCACACAAAGGTAATTTATGTCTGGCAGTGTTCTTAGATATATTTTTTACAGAAGTTCATCCGATGAGCATTGAAAATCAAAAAAAAATCCAATCGTAAAAATAGTCTTTCTCTCTTATAGATAAAAAAGACGAATTTTTACAAGGGAATATTTTACATTACACCGGCCAAGCTTACACCAGTGTAATGTAAAATATTCCCCTGTAAAAATTCTTCTTTTTTTATCTGTAACGGAAGAAAGGCTATTTGCATTATTCGGATTCGTCGGACTACTGTTCTCGTTTTGAGTATGGTTTTCACAACGTTTTGGTCGATGTAACCTCCGACCTTCTTCAGGTATATCTTGTTGAACTTGGGAATATTTCTGTCGGACTCGGGAATTTGGACGGAATGAATCCAAATAATACGAATAACCAATCCTGATCTAAAAAAATCAGAAACATCAAAAGAAAGGCCAAATATCAGCTGACATAATATTGTAAACAAACACAGACGGAATTTGATGAACAACATTCTCATTATTATTTTTTCTGAATTAGTTCACCCGGCAAATCATTCATCGTAATATATAATAATCAATAGAGGACTGATTCTATAATAATACATACAAAATCTGCATGAATTAAAATATGTTTAAGCATATTGTACGACCGGGCAATGCCAGGCGGCTAGCTAGTACATAAATATTGTGACTCAACATTGTTTTTCGTTTAATGCTCTATGCACTGGATTATTGTAGAAATTAACTTTCAAACTAACTCATCTGCGTATTTTTGTTTCTTTTTTTATTATTTTTGTTTCTTTTTTTTTTTCTTTTTTTTTTTTTTTTTTGTTTATCCAAAACAAAGTATACTTTCATTTGGACGTAAGGGGGCAATTATTTGACATCATGTCTACAAGAGACTATGTAAGGAGATGAGAGAGATGTTTGTTCACATTACATTTAAACTTCTGCATGTTAGGAAAGCAGGAAACAGGGAGGGAATTAAATTATAAAGTCTAGCAGTTCCAAAGGAAGAAATTATCACAGTAAAAAGCTTCCCGGAATCTACGAACAGTGAAAGGGATGAGATTTTTCACAGAAATACTTGTAAAATACACACAAGGATGGAATACTGCAGTGATGGGACAGAGGTTGGAGCTTGGATGATAGCGCGGGACCTATTAAACTGGAGACTCTTTTTTGGGGACCCTGTCTCAGAGAGAGACACTAGTAGTAGGTGCACCAGCCCAGGTGTGCCAACAATACTCCCAGCATGGGCAGATGATGCCTTTGTAGAGATATAGGATACTTCCAAGTGTGAACAATTTTCTAGCACAGTGGAGGGAACCCAACTGCTTTGCAGCAGTCTTGGCAATGTCCTCAACGTATTTATTCCAGTTCATGTTGCTTGTGAATTGTAAGGCAAATATTTTGACTGATGAACTCTCAGGTGGAGTGTTATTAGTCATTGCAATTGGTTGTTGAGAATTATACAATTATACACACACACAAACACACACACATATATATATATATTTGTAGTCATCGACATACAGTTCTGTTTCATTGTATCACAACTCATCAGTGCCGCTAGACTAGCACCTCTCCCAAGCCAAGGATTGAACCTAGAACCATCATAATATATATATATATATATATATTAAAATTATAGTCTTAAAGAAAGACTTAGATCTGATAACCACTTTTCTGAGGGTTGATGGTTCAATCTTCAGTGCGGGCAATACAAAGAATACAATTGCAAATTACTTTAGACTTCTACCTGGTTACGGCTGACGGAATGAGAGTATTATACCTCCATGGGTTTTGTTCAAAATACCATGCAGATTCCCGAGTTTGACAAAATATATCTGAAGAAGTTCGGAGGTTCCATCAGCTAAAACATTGTAAAAATAACACTCAATATGAGAACAGTAGTCTACACAATCCAAATAAAATGGATCTTTCTTATAAACATTGACATTTGGATTTCTGTCTCTTAGCTGGTAAGAAGTCAAATGGCGTCTTCTTGAGGAAGCGCTTTTGCTTTCACTCCACATTTAGAATCTTCTTCTCATATCGTGGCATGTTCATACTGTAGATGCAATCATGGTTCGTGTTCTCCATAGACTTCGGTCCATTGTAGGTCCGATTCCTCTGAAGACAATCATATGATTTTAAACTTGGCAGAATACATGGGGTAAGTTGCCATTACCTTCCCCAGCGCTGTGGCATCTGACTCGCCTGTTTGTACCTATCCGTTGCCCTTAGATCATCCACATAGCTGCAGTCGAATAACATAACTCTTAATACCATAAAACCGTTGATCTGCTAGAGATTCATCCTCCTCCATAGCCATCCAATGTTCTGCTGCCGACGTCATCAGAGTTTCCTTCTCCTAGATACATGTCTTAACTAAAACTAGGGGTGCATACCTCTCCCAGTGAATTAATGCACTTCCAGATACCACACTGGAAATTTCTTATTACTCGGCGTGGTACATACAGCGCATAGCCTTCCCAAATGGTCACCCATCTGGTACTGGCCAGGCTCTACGTTGCTTAACTGGCAGGAACCGGCGTGTCAACGCGAATGTCCGTATATATAACATCTAGAATAGAAGACTTGTATCTCATCTGTTGCTAAAGTCTTTGAAAAAAATGTATCATTCTATCGTTCCAGAAAATACCTGACTCTTCCTTTCAGCTTCTGACTGACTATAACATGGTCGTATCATTTGGATTCATCAGACTCTTGATTGTCATTTTCACAATGTTACGGTCGATGTAACCTCCAACCTTCTTCAGGTGTATCTTATTGAACTCAGGAATCTTTCTGTCTCTTTACTTCACGGGGGAGGGGTCGTAGCATGCTCTCATTTCGTCAGCCATGACTGGATAGAGGTCCTAGGTAGTTCGCAATTGAATTTTTTGGTCGCCCATACTTCAACCTTCAGGAGGATATCACTTTTTACAAATGATTTTTCCAAGTACTCTAACCACTGTGCCACGGCTCCTTGATCGTTGACACTCAGGACAAGAGCAGTAGTCTGAAGAATCCAAATAATATGAATAACCAAATCAATCCTCATTTCAAAAATTCAGAAATGTTATTACATGGTCGTTTTCAAGTCTAATGTAAACAAGTTCTTGTTGAGCCATCATATATTTCTAATGGTGGAGGGGGTCACTACTTATCAAAGCCCAGAAAAGGGACAGGGTTAATAAGGGTTAGTTAGATGTTGAGACAGAATGATCAGTCATGGTGGAAGATTTAAAAATGATCATGTTGTAGTCAGCTGGGAAACAGCTCCATGGTATTGTGTTTCACAGACGAACACGTCTAGGAAAGAAACTCTGCTCATCAAGTTTCATCACTGATTAAACCAAGTTCCACCACTACTGATCACCACCGCTGACCTCATACTCATTAACTCTTATTCTGGAGTGACCTCCGGGCCTTGATAAGCGGTGACCTCCAAAGAAAAAAAAAAAAAACGTCAACAATTTCCCTCATTCTATCTGAACCTAAAACTAAACGAAAATTCCACAAACAAAGCTTTTCCTAGAACTGCCCATCTGTGGAACACAATATCGTGGGGATGCTTCTCAGCTAACTATAACATGGTTATTTTCAAGTCTAATGTAAACAAGTTCTAGTTGAGCCATCGTGTTATATAATTAAAGCCTACCTAAGTTCTACCATTACTGATCATCACTGTGTTGCTTCACCGTCTACCTAATACTCATTAACCCTTAACCTCGAGTGGCCTCCAAGCCTTGATAAGCAGTGACCCCCCCCCCAATAAAAAAAAAATTGAATTCTTTTTGTTTTCCGTAAAGACCAATTCTGTTACGTGTATACATAAAATGTTCTTGCTGCCAAAGACATTTTAGTTTCAAGAATAAAAACCTGTCAGCGCAGTTCACCTGGGACAAAGACGTGAATACCTGACATTCCAGAATTAATATCTACAGATGACATAATGATCTATCAGTGACCTCCGCACGCCCCCCTGCCCCGTATGCCCTCAAGACAAAGACATCTTCGCATATATCACAGACAAGTGTCCACGTCGTAATAAATCAATAAACTGGCTACCCAAAGATTTTCACCATTGAAAGCTGCAAGACAACAAAAAAAAAAAAGCACTAAAGACATTAGGTGCCTTAAATAAGTTTCCAGACTTTTTGTATTGGCATTTTTATGGATAGTACACGCATGAAACGCTAGTCTCCTTCGAAGTAATCCCCTCCGGCTGCAATGCACTTGTTGAATCATTCCAACAACTTCTGGAAGGTCCCATGGAAGTCCACTTGTGTGAGCGTGTCAATGACCCTCATCACAGCCTTTTTCATCTCCTCAATTGTCTCATAACGACAGCCTCTAAAGTTTTCCTTGATCTTAGGGAATAACCAAAAGTCACAGGGAGCAAGGTCTGGACAATAGGGAGGGTGAGGAACTGTCTTGATGCCCATCTTGGTCAAATAGTTTGTAACAAGGATGGAGCTGTGGACTGGTACATCCGTACAAATCTTCCACATTTTCAGTTCCTCTAGAATAATTGTGCATACACTTCCCACACTGACATCAAGTTGTGCACTTATTGTCTCTATAGATACATGATAGTCCTTATCCATGAAATCTTCATTTGGCCAATCAACTGTGATGTTCTGACTTCCTTACCCCACCCACACACACACACACCTCATCATCCCTCACAAACTCCTTGCCTTCCTTGAATCTCTTATGCCACTCAAAAACTGATGTTCGATTCATGCAAGATGGTCCAAAAGCAGTCTGAAGCATTCCATACGTTTCTGTGACATTTTATCCAAGTTTAAAATCAAAATTTTATTGCGTATCATTCTTTTAAAATGTCCTCAAGTCCAGGTTGAATTTTTGAAATTCACCAGCTGTGACCACCAGGCTTTAGTAGGGTGTATTCCAATCCCTACTGCAGCTGTTCATTTGGACTTGAAATCATAAAAATTGGTCAGTCATGTCATAACACACTGAATTTTCAAGCGTTTCCTTACACAGGAATCACCACTTATCAAGGTCCAGAGGCCACTCGAGGATAAAGGTTAATGAGTATACATTAGTCAATATGGTTATAGTGTAGTAAACATAAGTAGTAGAAATTTTGTAAATTGGATTACTTCAGGGGAACGGTTCATCAAGAACTTGTTTACATTGGACTTGAAGACAATCAAATTGTAGTCAGCTGGAAAGCAGGCAAACCGAAGAGAGTTCCACAGGCGTGCAGTTCTACAACAATTATAAATGCCCATACAAAAATGTCTGGAAACTTACTGAAGCCACCTCGTACTTGCTTCGATTGTTTCACCTTACAGTTAAACTTCCACAAGTTAGTGCAGTTAAGGAAGCAGGAAACCGGGGAGGGCAGTCCAAAGTAGGGATAAAAAACGTAATAGCACAGGAGCACGAGTGCTAAGAACCCATTCCATTACAGTACTTGCAAAACAGAGACAAGGATGCAGCACTGAGGTGATGAGACAGAGGTTGGAGCTTTGACGATAGTGCGGGACCTGGTAGATTTGAGACTCTTTTTTGGACCCTGTAAGACTAGTAGTAACTGCACCAACCCAGATGCATGGGCAAATTGTGGCTTTGTAAAGATATAGGATATTCTATGGTGTAAATAGTTTTCTAGCATGATAAAGGGAGCCCACCTTATTTGCAGCAGACGTATCTTGTCTTCAATGTATTTGTTTTTTTGTAAAGACCAATTCCGTTACGTGCATGCATAAGACTGTTTTGCAGCCAAAGACATTCTTGTTTCAAAAATAACAACCTGCCAGCACAGTTCACCCGGCACAAAGACGTGAATACCCGACATTCCAGAATTAATATTTACAGGTGACATGATGATTTATCAATGACCTCTACCCTGTCTGCCCTCAAGACAAAGACGTCTTTGCACATGTCACAGACAGGTGTCAAGGTTGTAATGAATCTATTAACTAGCTACCAACAATTACAGAGGCATCCGAAGTAGGAAGTTGAGCAGTGGGCTAACCAAAGATTTTCACTGCTGAAAGATGTCAGACAAGAAAAATAGCAAAAAGATTTTACTTTCTTTGAATGTTCAAAAACCTATCAACACCTTTATTGTAATTTCGTTTTTAATATTATTTGGATTTTTTGGACTACTGTTCTCATTTCGAGTGTTATTTGCCCAACGTTTCAGTCAATGTAACCTCCAATCTTCTTCAGGTGTAACTTGTCGAACTCAGGAATCTTTCTGTCGAACTTGGGAATCTACACAGAATTTTGGACATTTTGTTTTTTTTTGTTTTACGGCATATCAACCCTTTTCAAGTTATTTAATGCCGAATCCCGTGATTTTGAAGAACAATTTTTTTAATAGAGTATATCTAGTCGGTTTTTTTAATAGAGTATATCTAGTCGGTTTCTATTTAAGCCATAGTTGGGACCCTAACAGGTACTACCACTACGGGTCAGAGTGGACCTGGGAGCAATGGCAATTAAAGGGTGGCTCCACACTCCTCAAAGCCTGCAAGCTGAGGCCTCACCATCGGATATAGTTTAAGGTCATATCCAGGACCCAATTTTGGACAGAACTCTTTATTTAATCCACAGGAATAGCATGCTCTCGTTCCATCAACCACAAGGACCCATGGTGAAGTGGATAGAGTACTTGGTAAAATTCAGTTGTAAAAGTTACACTGTTCTTGAGATTGAAGGTTCAATCCTCAGTAGAGGCAACATCCAAAATACAATTGCAAATTATTTAGGACTTCAACTCAGTTATGACTGACGAAATGAGAGCCTGCTATTTCTGCAGATTAAATAAAGGGTTCCGTTCAAAATTTTGTGCAGATTCCTGAATTTGACAGAAAGATTCCCCAAGTTTAGCAAAATACCCTTGAAAAAGGTCAGAGTTTGCATTGACTAAAATATTAAAAATGGCACCCAAGATGAGAGCAGTAGTTCGAAGAATCCAAATAATATGAATGATCAATCCCCATCTCAAAAATTCAAAACCATATTTTTTTTTTCTTTATTCAATCTAAACAAAGAATATTACCAATGAGATGTAAGCAGCTACTGTGATATGGTGCCAGATTGGGAAGTGGATGGGGGTGAGGAGGTACTCTAAATTGGTATTAGAGAGCAAGATATTTGTTCACATTACATTTGAATTTTTGTATTTTAGTACTGTCAAAAAAGCAGGTGAATAAGGGAGAGAATTCCAAAGAAAAGTGGTCCGAGGAAAGTAGTTATCAGCATAGAAAGTTTTCTGGCATCGAGGTACCGCTACAGTGAAGGGGTGAGATTTTACTACTAGTTGAGGGGGTCGGAGGTTTGGGTTATTCACATCCCCCCCCCAAACAAGGCATGTTACCACTGAGACGTGCCAGATATCACCTTTATATGGGGAACCCTAAGTAGGAAGTTGAGCAGTGAGCTACCCAAAGATTTGCACCATTGAAAGCTGGCAGATCAGAAAAATAGTGAGAAGATTTTACTTGCTTTAAATGTTTTTGCAACATATTAAGACTTTTTTTAATTTTATATATATATATATATATATATATATATATATATATATATTATTATATATCTTTTTTTTAATTATATATATTTTTCAAATTATATGTTTTTTTGAATTATATATATTTTTATTTATATATATATTTTTTTATTATATATATTTTTTTAATTATATATTTTCTTTTTTTTAATTATATATTTTTTTATTTATATATTTTCTTTTTTTTAATTATATATTTTTTTAATTTTATATATATATATATATATATATTATTATATATCTTTTTTTAATTATATATATTTTTCAAATTATATATATTTTTTTAATTATATATATTTTTATTTATATATATATTTTTTTAATTATATATATATATATTTTTTTTTTTAATTATATATATATATTATTTTATTCACTCCAAACAAAGAATATTGCCACTGGAGACATAAGCGGATACTGTGATGCGGTACGAGAATGGGAAAAAGGTGGGGGGATACTCTAAATGGAGAGTTGAGAAGCAAGATGTTTGTACACTTTATATTTAAATTTCTGCATTTTTGTACGATCTGGAAAATGGGTAAAAAAAGGATAGAATTACAAAGTTAAGTGGTTCAAGGAAAAACAACTATTAGAGCAAAAGTTTTATGGAATCTATGAATCTCTACAGTGAAGGGGTGAGATTTTGCTGCATGTTGAGTGGGTTGGAAATTTTTTTTTTTTTTTACTAATATTCACTACAAACAAGGCTTGTTGTCACTGAGATGTAACATGAATTAGTGGCCAGATTTATAGAGACGAAAAGTAGTGATTGGGAAGGAAGATATTTGTTCACATTACATTTAAATTTCTATATTTTTGTATGGAACCTCTATAGTGCGGGTGATACAAAGAATATTTCAGGCTCTTAAGATTCCTTCTGGAATCATCCACAACATCTGTAGCGTAATGGATAAAGTACTAAATAAAAATTGAGTTCTAAGTGAAATTTTTCTGGTTGAAGGTTCAATCCTCAGTGTGGACAATACTAGGAATATAATTGTGAATTACTTAAGATTTCTACCCGGTCATGGCTGATGGAAAGCGAACCTGTTTGACTTTTAGGAACGTGGACAGCTTATTATTTTTCAAAACACAGTCTTTGAAATTAATTTTTTTATTTAAAAAATTATTTTTTAGCATAATCTACTCGAGTATTTTTACAATTGTACTTTTTTATTTATTTATATTTTTTTTTTAACACATCTATACCACTGGATGGCAATCTTGGCTCGGCTATTTCCATAAACCGAATTATGGTAAGCACTGAAAATCCACAGTACAAAATAAAACCAAAGATCACGAAACGATACAAAAACTGTCACGAAAAATTTCACACTGCGAAAAAAGAAAAGTGAGACGACTTAGTATTTCAGACAAATTGTTACATTTTTTTTTTTTTTTTTTAGTAATTAGTGACAGATTTGGAACTGGTACAAAAAAAGAAATGGGTCTTCAGGAGTTTTTAAATTAGTTGCCAACACTGACCTATTTATTTCTGCTTTTTTGAAATTGTGCATACGCAAATCCTCAAGCAATTTCCATTTCGTTTTTCTCTTTCCCTTTTTAAACATAACTTTCCATCTGAGTATTCCTTTCGCTCATATTCAAACTTTGACGACTGACTCAATATAATAAAGAAAAAAAAGAAAAACGACAACAAAAACAAGTCGAGCATGTGCCCCCCCCCTCCACGAGTGAAAAATTACTTTCACCATGACTAATGTTTGTGTAAAATGGTTATTAAGAAAAGTGCAAACGGATGAACGATTTGGGGGCAATTTTACCTCTATGCTGCTCCCTAGGAGGGTAACCAAAGTTATTCTGGGAAATCCGTTCTGGCGAAAGTTTACTTTCACCATTATTAATGTTTGTGCAAAATTTTTTTAAAAATTCAAGGAATGGTTAATGAGAAAAGTGCAAACAAATGAATGGATGAACGATTTCGGAGCAATTTAACCCCTATAATGGTTCCTAAGGGGCAAACAGAGTTATCCAGGAAAATCCGTTCTAGCAAAAACTTACTTTCACCATGACTAATAAATTAAAAAAAAAACTCCAAGGCATGATTATTGAGAAAACTGCGAACAAATGAACAGATGAATGGGCGTCAATTACTTAGGTATCCAAAAAGAAATAGCAATCCATGACTAACTGTTTGACCTAGTTTCAGTGCTATTTTCTAAACAACTATGACAGAAAGAAATTGATTTTTTTAATTAAAATTTGTTGGTGTGGCTTTGGCATGGATTTCCAAAGAAGTTTTGGGCAAATATTTATGATAATTATACGAAAATATTTATGATAATTATAATGAAAATATTCATGAGAATTATGATGAAAATATTCATGATAATTATAATGAAAATATTTATGATAACTATAATGAAAATATTTATGATAACTATAATGAAAATATTTATGATAACTATAATGAAAATATTCATGATAACTATAATGAAAATATTCATGATAAATATATGAAAATATTTATGATAATTATATGAAAATATTTATGATAATTATAATGAAAATATTTATGATAATTATAATGAAAATATTTATGATAATTATAATGAAAATATTTATGATAACTATAATGAAAATATTTATGATAACTATAATGAAAATATTCATGATAACTATAATGAAAATATCTATGATAAATATATGAAAATATTTATGATAATTATATGAAAATATTTATGATAATTATGATGAAAATATTCATGATAATTATAATGAAAATATTTATGATAATTATAATGAAAATATTTATGATAATTATAATGAAAATATTTATGATAACTATAATGAAAATATTTATGATAACTATAATGAAAATATTTATGATAATTAGATGAAAATATTCATGATAATTATATGAAAATATTCATGATAATTATATGAAAATATTCATGATAATTATACGAAAATATTTATGATAATTATGTAAAAATATTCATGATAATTATGTAAAAATATTTATGATAATTATGTAAAAATATTTATGATAATCATATGAAAATATTTATGATAATCATATGAAAATATTCATGATAATTATATGAAAATATTTATGATAATCATATGAAAATATTTATGATAATCATATGAAAATATTCATGATAATTATATGAAAATATTCATGATAATTATATGAAAAAAAAAACAAGTTCCAAACCTTTGTTTTATTGATTTAAATGTTCAAAAATCTTTTAATAAAAACTTACTGAACCATAGAGGTCGAACTTTGATAACTGATTACGGCCAAAACATTGAATTTAACCAACCAAATTCAAACATATATTACTTTAAAGGACACTATTTCCTTGATTCTTAAACTGTACAACATGAAAAGAAATTGGAATCTTAGGAGGATCTCAATCATGTCAGTAATTATAGGCACAACTAGACTCCTGCAAAAGAATTTCAAACACTGCCTGGCAAATACACTCGGTAAACCAAGTGCAAAAGAGATACAAATTATGGTTAGAATCTTATAAAGATTTCTCAGTTAGAATGAATGAGATGGGAGGTGAATGTCTGACATTCGGTAGGATGACCTATCTTTAACTGGAACATCATGATAAAAAAATTTTTTTTTTAAATAATAATAGAGTTATATATCCTGGATTTTCCATAAGTAAAATAAGCCACATTTAACCAACTATGTGTTTTTAAATCGAGTTAAACACACACCTGCACTTTTATGCATTTAAGAGATTAATAAGGACTAGCGAGATCTGTGGAAATTCCACAGGGGACTCATTCATATGTAATATATTGATGTTGGCATTCTGTAGATGTTCAGTGTAAATGGAGACGCTCTGATATTATTGTAGCTTTTTTGTTAAAACTGCAAAAGTATTTATCTAAGCTAGCATGAACACCCAGCAAAGCCCAGTCGTAAAGTATGCTTAAATATATTTTAATTCTTGCAGATTTCGTATATGTTATTATAGAGTTAATGTTCTATCGATTTTATATATTTATATATTTATATATTATGAAGTTGTGATTTCAAAAATAACAAAAATATATCCATATGAATTGGGTGCATTAGCTTGAATCGAAACCAAAATAAAAACTTATGAAAAAAAAAAAATATATATATATATATATATATATATAACTTGAGTTCCTTCAGCCATAATCGAAACTGAAACCAAAACTTATGAAGAATTCTTGATAAAATTATTTATATAAAAAAATAGATTACTGAAGTGCCATCAGCTATAATCGAAACCGAAACCATAACTCAAGAATTCTTGGTAAAATTATTTATGACAAAAAATGGAAGTGGGTAACAATTAAACGACCCGGATGTAAGCGTGCCACAGAAAATAACACACGCTATCATATTAATATATAGATAATATATACACACACACATATATATATATATTTCCCCAAAACTTCTGGCCTTGATGGAGGAGAGACTAAAACTTGCTGCTATGGTCTCAAATGATGTGAAATAACAGCAAGGGGAGACTTGATTCCATATATTTCTCATATGTTATATCTCCCCTCTTTGGTTTTCATACATAAAGTAAATTTCACAGTGTATAAGGATTATTTTATACTGGAGATATTCGTAATCGTACCCTATTTCCAAAAGAGGGGAGATATAACATATGAGAAATATTTGGAATCAAGTCTCCCCTTGCTGTTATTTCAGATCATTAGCAGTAAGTTTTAGATGTAAGCGGGACACAGAAAATGACACACACGCTATCGTATTAATATATAGATTAGTATTGAATGCAAAAAAATGAGCATAAATTTAAAGATATTCAACCATCGATTTGGCATGAAGTACTCATTCTAAGTCAACGGGCTATAACTTTTTCCCATTTTTAACGGGCTAAAAATTTTAGCTAAACATATCTTCTCCATTGAAACTACAGCATGTGATAGATAACCAAACCGGACAACGTTTAAATTTAAAACGTGTTCACAGTCACATGTTTGACCATCATTCTAATCTTATCTTGCTGGTGACATCAGCAATTCACCGGATGCTGTCAAGATATTAACACGGTTGCGAAAGTTTTTAGGTTTCCTAAGAGACTTTTTGAGATCTGTCATTAAATTTTTATTATCGTTTTTTTTTTTTTTTTTTTTTTTTTAGTTTTGCAAGACCTAGTATCTCTATTTATATCAAACTAGCCAGGGTGCCCGTCATTGCCCGGGTGTTCGGAGATGTGTATTGAACAAAAAAAATAAATAAATAAAAATGGTAGCAGGCAGGCAGGCTCGAACCCATACTGCGAAGGATGAAAAGAATGTGAAAAAAATAAAAAATAAAACGTGACGTCTTCGCTGTTGCACCCATCGCCAAACCAGAAGTAGCAAAGGTTTAAATTAAGACTAGTTAATCGAAAAGAGGGGATGACTTTCGAAAATATCGGCGAAAAAAGCGACCCCTCCCTATAGAAAAGTGTCCAGTTGAGGGTGAAGGAATTAATGTTTTTGGCCAATTTTTAGATATTTGTTGTCTGAAGGGTCGAGCTTCAAAATGATACCAATCTCGTGAAAATCCATCGCCTCTGTCGAAAGTTTTAGGCATACATACATACATACATACATTTAAACAGATAGGTGAGATTTATATCATAGATTTTTATTTTTTTTGCAAGACCTAGTATCTATTTATATCAAGTTAGGTATGCGTAAATACGTCGATGTATTCTTCAAATGTATAGGATTCACTCCCAAACTAATTAATCGATGAATTTTGAAACACAGACTCTAAGCCCAAGGAGTTGTAATGTGGCCTATATTTAGTTTAATTTAGTTTAATACAAAAGGGATAAAAACGGGTTGGAAGACCTGTGTGAAAATTCAGATACCTCTGATTTTTCTAAAATTTTAGCAATAGATATGAGACATAAAATAAGATAATAGTGTTGTATCTGTTCTGATGCTACATGTTAGTTAATTTTTTCTGAGTCAATGGAGGGGAAACTCTTCTATACTAAGGCAATTTTTATTTTTACCTACTTCCAGAGTGCTCCTTTTTTCGGGAGCTGGTTTTACTTCCACATTAAAAACTAAAAAATTAGAATCTTGTGGTATCAAGTTTTACAAAGTATTTTTGGGAGGTAACATTTTTATATAAGACAATCCCAGCTAAATAAGAAATGCTCAATATACTAGATAGAACAAAGTAAAATTTATAGTTTTTTTATATTTAAATTTAATTCAGAAAAATATAATTTTTCAAATCAAAAATTTATTATTTGAACATGTGCTGAACAGCAAAATTATATCAAACCAGATTTAATATTTTGCTCATAACTTTCTTCTGAGGAGATGAGCCTACATCGAAAATCCATGGGCTAAGGAAATTACTTTGAATTGTATTCTTTGTTCAAATCATAAATCTTTGTTTTGAAAAATTATTTTTTTCTGAATGAAATTGAAATGTAAAAAACTATAAATTTTATTATTTGAAATATATATATATATATATATATATATATATATATATATATATATATATATATATATGAATATAAAGTTTGGTTTTAAAAAGTTTTCTTTTCGCAATATTTATTTACAGAGCCAAAGTGAATGTTAAACTGGTGTCGAAGGAGAGGTGTTTTTTTTCTTCTTTTTTTCGCAGTGATGTCGGTCAAGGGTCTTATTCCCTGTTTCGTCCAAATCATGTCATGGATTTTAATCAAAATTGGAATAAGTATTCTACACATAAGGTTTAGTAACGTTATATGTTGATTTTAATGCAACCCCCCCCCTCCAGGCAACGCTACATTAGATAAAGTTATTACGTCTTATGAAATCTAGACTACAACTGCTAGGCGTAAGGGGGCATAATGTGGGCTATATTTAGTATAATTTAGCATTATGCAAAGGCGGTAAAAAAGAGTGGAAGCCGTTTGTGAAAATTTAGAATATTTTTAATTTTTGTGAAATTTTACCATCTTTAAAATTTTATAAAAGGAACTTTGTATGTGTGTGAGTTCGTTCCCTATGGACTCTAAAATAGCTGGGCCGATTTTTTTATGAAATTTCACACAAAGGTATTTTATATGCCTGGCAGCATTCTTAGATAGGTTTTGTATCAGAATGTCTTTGATAAGTATCGAAATAATCCAATGAAAGAAGGAACAGACGATTTTGACTAAAGTTAACAACTTATACAGCCTAACATCACAAGTGCATTTGAGAAGTTTTATTACCACACAAGCCGTAGGTTCTTTGATATGATAGGGGCGTGTTCGGAATGAATGTTTTTATTTAAAGCACAATTGAACCATGATACTTGACTTTTTCATTTTAAATTTAAATTCAAGCCATTATCACTGCACAAGCAGTAAGGCCAGACATATAAAATCAACAGTAGGTTCTTTGATATAACAGATGCATTCGAAATCAATGTTTCCGTTTAGAGCACAATTGAACCATGATATTTGGCTTTTGCATTTTAAACTTTAATTCAAGCCATTATATATAAAAACAATTTTATAAAACCAACACTAAGTTTTCTGTAGTGCAATGTAGACTAAGTCACTATGGGAAGGTATGTGAAGCTTCCTCTCGGTGCACTGTGGTGGGTCCCCAACTAGAGTAGGCAATCAATGGATTTTGAAATATTGGCTATTTCACAGATCTCGATGACAATAAAAATATGGGATGTTGATCATCATTCAATCCTGGGTAACGTCGGATCGCCTTGCTAGTAAATTAATAAGTATTCCTGAATTTTCACTTTCTTTGAGGTATTTTAAAGGGTTTTTTATGGGACATAATTTCAGATTTGCATTAAAATTTAATGGATATTTCAGATTTGCATTAAAATTTAATGGATATTTCAGATTTGCATTAAAATTTAATGGATATTTCAGATTTGCATTAAAATTTAATGGATATTTCAGATTTGCATTAAAATTTAATGGATATTTCAGATTTGCATTAAAATTTAATCCATAGCCAATTAAACACCAAATAAGATTCCCTGAATTTTAATTTTAAGCTAAAGTTTAAACTTTTAGACGTTTTACTAGAATCAAAGCCAGGCATTTTGATTAAAATTGGAATAAGAATTCTTGACAATAAGGTTTAGTATCACTATATCTTGATTTTAATACGCCATGAAAAAGAAACTGGAATCAAAGGAAGATCTCTATCATTCCAGTAATTTTAGGAGCAAATGGACTCACGAAAAAGAATTTTGAAAAATACCTGGCGAACCAAGTGCAAGAGAGATACAAATAATTACACTTTAAGAGATGCTTAGAATCTTAAAAAGGTCTCTCAGTTGGAATCTCTGAGATAGCGGGTGAATGTCTGGTATCCGGTAGAATATTCCATCCCCAGCTAGAACAAAATAAAAAAAAAGTGAAAAGTAGGTATTTTTTTACAATGGAGGCAACACTTATCAAGACCTGAAAGCCACTCAAAGATGAGGTTTAATGAGTATACAGTCGTCACCAGGACAACAGGGTAACAATCGTTAGTGGTGGAAATTGGATATAATTTGATTATTTAAGGAGACGTTTCACCAAAAACTTGTTTACATTGAACTTGAAGACGACTATATTGTAGTTAGATGGAAAGCAGGCCTACAGAACAGAAGAATTAATTTTATCTAGTTACAATATATGCATATATCTTTTTACTAAAAGATTGTCTTTTTGCCAGTTGTTTCCCCCCCCTCCCCCTCTTTCTGGAAATAATTATGTTGGTCCATTAGCTTAGAACAAGAAACTCTGAGGAACATGATTGTGTAGATTAACTTTATTACTAATGGAGATTTGGCATCTGTTTGTCTGAAGCCACAACTATACTATTACTATCTTTCAATGCTCAATTTAGAGGAGGGAAAAAGATTAGCATTTATTTTGTTGTCACAAAAACCATCCTCCCAGGTATCACCTCCTCCTCCTTTGTCGAGTAGTTTAATCTCTGTTCATTTGTTAAAAGACCATTCTACCAGGCACTACCTCCTCCTTTGTGGAATAGTATAGCATATTTTCCGCTGCTATGAGATCATCCCCCAGGCATCACTTCTTACATTATGGATTCATGCAGCATCTGTTCTAAAAATATCTTCCTAGGCATTACCTCCTTCTTTGTTTTCAAAGAGGATGGTGTAATATCCCTTTTGTGGCCATGATACTATAATCCCAGGCATTACCTCCTACTTTTTCTTAGGGGGGGGGATAGTGTAGTATGCATTTTATTGTTGTGATACCATTTTCTCATGCTTTGCCTTTTTCTAACCTATAAAGATGAGTATTACCGTTACTAACTGTAACAATTAAGATTATTATTATTACAAATCCTAACCTTAACCGTTAACATTATTACTAACCCTAACATCAAGATTATTATTACTAACCTTAACCATCAAAATTATTATTACTAACCCTAACCGTTGAGATTATTATGACTAGCCCTAACCGTTAACATTATTACTAACCCTAACATGAAGATTATTATTACTAACCTTAACCATCAAAATTATTATTACTAACCCTAACCGTTGAGATTATTATGACTAGCCCTAACCGTTAACATTATTGCTAATCCTAACCAACAAGATTATTACTAACCTTAACCATCAAGATTATTACTGACCCTCATCATCAAGACTATTATTACTAGCCCTAATCATCCAAATTATTATTACTAACCCTAACTCTAACCGTTAAGATTATTATTACTAACCTTAACCGTTCAGATGATTATCACTAACCTTAACCATCAAGATTATTATCACTAATCCTAGCCATCAAGATTATTATTACTAACTTTAACCTTAACCGTTAAGATTATTATTATCATTATTATTATTAGAATGAAAATAATGTGGAAATCAATAATATATATTGTGTAGGTAGTTGGTTCGAACGTCATTTCGATCCGAGAATGACGTTGGTTTATTTATTCTCACGTGTGACATCAACAACTTGAAATGCACTCGAATATCTCAATTGGATTGTGACATTTACTGCATTTTCATAGGTTTCCCTCCAATTATATGGCTTGACATTAACTATTTACACAAGCTCATAGTACAATATACACTTTTACTTTTACACAAAACATTTATAGATTCGTTTTTCACTACTTAGATAAAATATTATTTAAAAATGCTTGTAATGCGCATATTATTAGTTTTTTTAACACAAATATTATCAATCATTGCGATCATATTTATGTTTTTTTTTAATTTTTGAAATGGGGATTGATAATTTGTATAAGTTGTCAGGAATTTTGAATGGAACAATTTATTTAATTCATGCAAGAATCATTGCGTAACGGATAAAGTACTAAGGAACATATTTCTGGAGGTTGATGTTTCAATCCTCAGTGTGGACAATACTAAGAATACAATTGCGAATCGCTTAAGACTTCTACCTGGTCATGGCTGACAAAACGAGTACATGTTATCCTCCACAACGTAACAAACAAGTCAGCCATTTTAATCTCTTAATAGGCATCTGTTTACTACTTACGTCCCGAAAATATTGTTGCACATACTGCCTCAATGAAATGATAGGGTATTCAGAAGATTTCATTATTTACGCAGTCAGTCCCGAATATCGACATTGAAATCCATATACGTCCTGGAAATGACTGAAGCAGTTTAGTATTTGAAAACCATGTTTTATTTTATTTGTAAAGTAGCATTCAACCGAATATTCAAAGGGGTCACGGCATAACAAACAAGTCAGCCATTTTGATCTCTTAACAGACACCCGTTTGTGATTTACGTAACTTTACATCCCAGAAATATTGTTGTACATGATGACTCGATGAAATGATACGATATTCAGAGGAGTTCATTATTTACGGAGTCAGTCCCGAGTTCAATGCCTCTGTTCAGTTTTGAAAAACAAAGGATAGCCCCATAAGGGCAGCTGCGCGTGTAATTGTGTGGCAAGGGTTGCGCAATCTCCAACCACACCTCTCTTAAGTCGGCACTGTTAAAGTCCAGTGGCAAGAGGAAGTCCAGGATGACTGGAAACAATGCCAAGATAAGCAGAGAGCACATACAGCACCTGGAAGTCTGAATTGGTCACCCATCTGGTACTGGCCAGGCTCATTGTTGCTTAACTTCGGTTATCTGATTAGAACCTGTGTGTCAAACGTAATTATTCCATATATCAGTCCTGAGTAATATTCACATATTTATTAAGATTTAACAAAAACAGCAGAAAAGTATTTTTTAGTGTTTATACAGAATTTTTTCTCTTGTTCATCTCTAAATGCAAACTTTAACGTTTGCCACTTCGAGAGGGTCATCATCCAATTTCACCTCAGTGTAAGGTTAGCAGTCAAGAGGGCGTGTCTCCCCCAGACACCTTCTTGATTTATAATTGGAGTCTGGTGCCAGTTTTCCGGACGAGCCACTACACTATTTTGTGGACCCATAATGCGTACATTGAATGACGTTGCATATGGCCGTTTAATGTCTGACGTTCTTGTTTTGCATAATGGCTGTTGCGGAACCAACCTAACCTGACTTCATTTTCTGCTTTACTAAATCATGTGAAGGAAGGGGGCGGGGGGGGGGGACAGTACAAGATTCGGTTTGATTAAATATATATTTCTTTTTAAATGGAAATAATTTCAAAACAAAAATATAATATTGTATCCGGAAAACTGATTTTTAATTGAAAAATAATGGCAGTTTCTTCATCAGCGATTTGATATTCGTGAACTATTGAATACTAGCAGACCACCTGGCATTGCCCGGTCGTAAAATATGCATAAAAATTATATTTTGATTGATACAAAAACTGAGGCATGCATATGCGAGTATTATGGGGGTTTTTTTTCTTATCTCTAAACAGGTCACTTTTTGTAAGTAAAAAAAAAAAATACTTAAGCTGAGATCGAAACTAAAACCTAAAGACATTGAGCCGAGTACAATAATCATTGATTTTCAAGATGGCGGCGTAGTTCAGATCAGTAACCAAGATGGCGGCGAAGAATTAAATGCGGTCCGTGACGTAGCAGACAGCGAACTGATTGAATCCAAAATTTGACAAATTTTATAATAATTTTGCGACGTTTTCATTGGTTGTTTAGCACAGCCGTAGGTTATAAAAATGATTGGCGAATCCATTCGTCTCATACCCCCCATCACAAGTCAAAAACATTTTAAATTCCCATAAAACCAGAAGAAAAAAATACAAAAAAAAAAAAAATTATTTTATTGGTTTATTTTTCTTTGTTCATTTATTTTTATTTAGTTAGTTTTCTTTCCTTTTCTCAAGTGAAACCAAAATTGAATCCGAAAGGATTTTTCCATTATATCAAAAAAGGGGGGGGGGTGTAAAATGTTCTTGGTTACTGATCTGAACTACGCCGCCATCTTTGTTCAAAGACAATGTCTCAAAACTTAACAATTGAGCTGAGTACGATAATCATTGATTTTTTTTTTTTTTTGCTGACTGTTTTCCTCATCTTCGTAATTGTTGTTTTACAACATTTCGACAACTATTGTTTTGGCCTTCTTCAGGTGGCTAATCGCGATGGGATAGGAATGCTGAATCTTTTAACTGTATCCTCAGTAATTACTCACCTGGGACCGTAAAGACTCAACACAGCAGTGGTTAGCAGTGTTGAGTCTCTCCAGGTCAGCATTGTCTGAAGATAGCGGTTTCAATCCTACCCAAAGCAGGCCAAAAAAAAAAAATAAATAAAAAATACTTGATTTAAATCTTTTTGGGAATATATTTTCATTTCATCACATATATATATATATATCATACAAATTTTTCTTTATTTTTGTCTTTAATATAGAGGGAATTCTGGATACAAAATAAGTATTTTAATAAATTACCAATAATTTATAGATATTCATGGTATTAACCTCCCCCCCTACCCCCACATGTAATGTCATACACGGTTGTTTTAAGGCGAATGACTAATGGTTTTTACAGTGAGAAGTATATATTTATTTGTAAACTGTTATCCTCATCTTCATAAGTGTTCTTTCATTATGTTTTGCAAACTCATCCTCTGGCCTTCTTCAGTGGCACAGTGGATAGAGGTGTTGAGTCTCTACGGTTCCAGGTGAGCATTGTCTGAAGATAGCGGTTTCAATCCTACTCAAAGCAGGCCAGAGGATTAGTTGGCCAAAATGTGGTGAAGCAACAACTATGAAGATGAGGATAACAGTTTGCAAAAAAAAAAAATCAATATGCAAAATATGAAGCCTCATCTCAAAAGATTCCACAGGAAGCGCGTTCTACAAGCCTGCAGTCTTTTGGAAAAAAGCTACTGGAATAAGAAGATCTATTACAGTGAGATATCAAAAGAGTAAATTGATGAAGACCAGTAGACGAACGAGTCAAACAAGCTGGAACAAAGGAAGCAGGGAGTAAATCAGACAATTCTGAAGGACAAAAAAACAACTACAGAATTACAAGATAGAATAAAACTGTAAAGTTATTTGAAAAACAAATATTTTTTTGTTCTGAAAGCGTTCCAGACAAGGCATTAAGCCACTTAATGTAAGAAGTCAACAAGAACAAAAGATGGTTATCAAAAGGAAATGTCTATTTGCCTTCGTTTTGAAAAGACCAAGATTGCAGCTAAGGGGGTCAGCAGGAAGCAAGTTCCACAAGTTTACAGTTCTTAGAAAGAAGTTACTGGAATAGGAAACTGTATTATAATGAAATATCAACACAGCAAATTGATGGAGACCAAAATTACTTAAATACTAGTGAGAGGGGGAGGGGCTTTCCCCGGCTGTAAAATACGCTTAAATATGGTATTTTAATTTGTCCAGATTTCGTATATATTATTATAGTCATGATTTCAAAAGTAAAAAAAAAAAGATGTATTTAGGTACAATCAGCTAGAATCGAAACCAAAACTGTAGCCTTCAAAGCTGGTGACGTTACCACTCTACCAACGTGACACGCATATTAAAAATGAAAAATAAACTAAGATGAATGTACAAAATGTTTAACGATTTTTTTCAATCTTTACCCATTTTTGACTCCTTAAAAACAATTTTAACTGGCTAAAGACCCATAAAAGAACGGTCCGTAAAAAAATCTAATGATTTGAAGCCCCTAGTTCTGCTCTCCGACTTTTCATTTTGGAGAAGATAGAGTTTGAAAATGAGGAGACAGACAGATATATAGCCGTTTATATATTAGATTTCCATAATTTGTTTGAATACAACAGAAAATCGTTAATGGATCAAACGATGAAACAAAGTTTTTTTTTTTTATTTGTGGATTACTCAAATGAGTGAATCTTTAAAATTAGAAAATTAAAAAAAAAAAAAAAAAAGGATGAGACAAAAATAGAATTCATTTCACTTTTTAATTTGAACCTTAAAATGAAGTAAGCACCAGTCTAAATATAAACCCTCTTTGCAAATTTTAAAAAAAAAAAAAAAAAAAAAAAAAAATGTAATTAATGAATCCGAATTTGAGATGGGGATGGGATAGCTCAAAGTTTGTCTCAATTTCTTGATCAGAGAAAGACGAGTTCATATTTTGATCTTCCTCTTCTTTTTTCAAGAAAACAATTTCGGATCATTTCACTTGCATCGTTGGGAGGATCAATGTATGGCTTCCTGTTACAGAGGGAAAGGTGGAGTTCGTTTTTATTTTCACATTTATCATTTCATTTTTCATAACTGCAATTGACTTTTTAATCTTTTGGAAGCTAATACAATAAAAAGTTCATTTCTACTAAAGCCACTAGATCAATTCTTTTGAACCTTGAAACAGGAACATTATGCATAGGGGTAGAGAGGATTTTATATATATATATATATATATATATATATATACTAGCAGGTCCTACCTGAGCTATGAAGGAATGTCTGCTGCAAGGTTGAAAATTAAAGCATGTACCAATAGCTATTACATTATGCATGCATATTCGTAATGCCGTCATTCGACTTTCACCTGGCAAATTCCATTTTTCTTCATTTTCACATTTTTGCATCGATTTTCCCTGGCTAAAACCCAAATATAAAGTTTCGCATGAGTTCGAATACCCTATATATTAAGTTTAATGTCTGTAGGCCAAAAACTGACAGAGGAGTTTGGTAGGCAAATTTTTTTAAACAAATGTATATACGCATACATAAATACATATAGAAAGAGGTTTGTGTTTACTATAACCTTTTTAGAAAATATTACACAAGTATAAATCATGTAGAATATCTGCATCAATATAATTACACGTAATAGTTAACTAACGATGATCATCTCATAAGAAAACCGAAAAAGCTAATAGGGAATTAATTAAAATGGATGTTTTTATATATATATATATATATATATATAAAGAGTGGGGGGAATTATTGATAGTGTTTTCAACTAGACGAGTGTTTCTTGTGAAAGTTTGGCGAGGGGGGACGATAGACTGAAGCTCAGTCGAACACTTTCCATGAAAATAACGATACATCAGAGACAAACTCGCAACATCTCTTCTGTGAGATAGAGGTTACAGGGAAGAGAAAAGGACATCTCCTACGAGGCTACGAAGTCTATTTTGAACTCTATCAAGGCAGGACAAGTCCTTTCTAGCAGCTCCTGCCCAGATGTGGCAACAGTATTCCATCCTTGGACGTACCTGGCTCTTATATAGATAGAGAATTGCATCAGCAGTGAGATATCTACCGGATCGATAGAAAGATCCCACCATTTTTCCAGCGGCCTTGGCAACAGATTTGATGTACATGTTCCATTTAAGATCAGGAGTAATGGTCAAGCCCAGAAGCTTGTCAAAACTTGAGGCCTCCTGAAGACAAGAGCCATTCATTTCAATTGATGCCAGATGTGGATCAGAATGTTGATGATGTAAAGAGAGGCTTGGTTTTAGATGCATTAAAAGTAACCAGCCACTCCTTTCCCCATTGTACTATGTGCTCAAGATCAGAGGAGAGAGAATTGGAGAGAACTTGGTCGCTTACTGTCTTAGATGTGCTACCATAAATGGTAGTGTCGTCAGCATAAATGTCTACAAATGATGTAAAGATGTGATTTGGAAGATCATTAATGTAGATCAGGAAAAGAGTTGGGCCCAGAATGGACCCCTCAGGGACACCAGCATTAATACTGTGAGCTTCTGATTTTTGCCCCTCAACTACTACTCTTATGAACCTATCAGAAAGAAATGATTTAATAATTGAGAAGACATTTCCAGCTATACCATAGCTAGAGATCTTGTGAAGTAAACCTTTATGCCATACCCTATCAAAGGCCTTAGATATGTCAAGAGCAATTGCCCTAGAAAGGTTGCCTCCGTCAAGAGATTTGCTAATCCTATGAGATATAACTGTAAGCACATCTGCTGTAGATCTAGCAGAACGGAAACCATATTGAGTGTCACTAAGAAGGTTATTTTTGTTGAGATGGTTGATTACTCCTGTATTTAACACAGATTCCAGCAACTTACTCATGACGCACAGGAGACTTATTGGCCTGTACTGAGAGGGGGATGAGCGATCTCCTGAATTCTTAAATACAGGGCATACTGATGAAATTTTCCAGGGAGATGGGAAACTATTCTCCTTAAGACAATGTTTAAACAGTTTTGTAAGTATGGGCGCTAGTTCAGGTTGAAGATTTTTGAGTACTATAATTGGAATACCGTCAGGGCCAGTTGCTTTACTGGAATCAAGGTTTTTGATTAGCTTCGCAACATCACGTACAGAAATGCAAAAGCCAAGTATCATGGTTCAGTTGTGCTCCAAACAGTAACATTCATTTCAAACATGCTCCTATTTTATCAAAAAACCTCCTGTTGATTTTACACACTGGACCCTTCTACTTTTGCGGTGATAAAACTTATCAAACGCACTTGTGCTGTTAGGTTGTATAAGGACATTAACTTTGGTCAAAATCGGACTGTTCCCTCTTTAATGGGATTTTTTTTATTACCAATTTTCAATACTTATCAGAGACATTCCCATATAAAACCTATCTAAGAACGCTCCTAGACATATAAAGTACCTTTGTGTGCAATTTTTAAAAATCAATCCAGCCATTTTAAAGTCTATAGGAAGATACACAGACAAACACACAGAAAAACACACAGACAAACATACAAAGTACTTTTATATATATAAGTAGATTTAAAAATAATTGAACGAAAAAAAAAATGAATTACAAATAAAGTGTAACTGCAAAATAATATAAATATTTCAAGCATTTTTAATTTTTTACTTTTATCAAGTCCCAAGGGCCAGTAAAGGATAAAGGTTAATGAGTGTTGGGTAGCCAGCGACAACACCTTGATGATCAGTAATGGTGGACCTTGGGTAGAGTTTAATTATGTAAGAGGGCGGCTCAACAAAAACTTATTTACATTAGACTTGAAAATGATCATGTTGTAGTCAGCTGGGAAGTAGCCGCACCGTATTGTGTTCCATGGGCAGACAGTTCGTGTTTAGTTTTTAGATCAATTGCTTGAATGCAATGATGAAATGACATTTTTTTTTATTTGTGATTACTCAAACGAGGGAATCACTAAAATTAGAAAAAAAAAAAAAAAAAAAAAAAAAAAAGGTGATACAAAAATAGAACCGATTTCTCTTTAATTTCAACCTTTAAAACACAATCGTCATTCGTCTAAATATAAACCTCCCTTTGCATATTTTTAAAATAAAAAAAAATTAGGACATAATTAATGAATCAGAATTGAGGGGGAGGGGGAGAGGGGGGTATCTCAGTCAAAGTTTGATCAGAAAAAGAAAGCGTTCATATTTTGATCCATGTTTTCCCTTTTCCAAAAAATAGAATAATCTCGGATCATTTTCACTGACACCGCTGGGAGGATCAATGTTTGGTTTCAAGTCACACCGTGGGAGAATGTGGGAGGAGGTTTTTAATTTTGTTTTCGTTGTTAATTTCTGATTTAATTCTCATGTTTAGTATTATTATTAACTTTTTGATAATTTTGCAATTGACTTTTTAATTTGTCTGAACTCAAAATGAAAATTACTTTTTTTTTTTTTTTTTTTTTTTTTTTTTTTTACCGAAACTCTTTGAATTCTTAGGACAAGGATACATGAGGATAAACTTTATCTTAATCAATTCATAAGGTATAGCAAATTTATATAAGAAGAAATTAAAGTTTATAGAAGGCAGAAAAATGCAAAGATGTGACGAATATACTCAAGCTGAAGCAATTTACGATAAAATGGTGGGACTAACAATAGTTTCACTTTTATTGATCCAATTGATGTGTATGTGTGTGTGTGTGTACGTTTAAATAACCTTGTAACGAGTGATGTAATCCACTTTCCGGTTTACGACATAACAACGTAAACAAATAAACACAAATCGCTTCTTTTGCAGATTTTGACCTGCGCACTGAAATATTAACGTTATTATTTCGAAATTATTATTTAACATGGGAAGAGTGGATTATTTATTACAACTATACTGTCGTTATTTTCTTACAACTAAATAACTTTAACCCGTCAACAAACATAAGAACAATTGTAGTAAAGCCAAGACTACTACTACTACTCTCTATCCATCCCTTTTCCTTCCTTCCTTCTTTTTTTATTTTTTGTTTACATTTCTAGATACAAAATAGTTGTGTGAGAACGGTGAATTTGTTGATACATTTACTAATCTGTTTCAATATTAGTTTTATTTTATTGTATTTATTCAGGTTTTATTTTTTTGCTTCAGGTTTTATTAATTATTTTGTTTTTTAGATTTTAAGTTTCTATAACTTGGTTGAAGGATTCCATTATGGGTTTTTCATTCTTATATTTCTCATCAGTAGTTTCATGTGCGTTTTTGCTGCTAAATGACTTTCATCGGCGTTCGATTCGTAGGAAAATCATGTTTAATTTTCGATTTTTGAGCGATTATTTGGAAAAATAGGTAGCTTTACACGAATAGGGAAGATTTTTTTTTTCATGTTTGAGTGATCCGTCCATGATTTTTCATTTTAATATACTTTCATAGAAATGTTTCTGTTATGTCAAAACAAAAATATTTTCTTTACATCACAAGTGTCGCGCACATACATGAATTCCATAGCTAATATAACATACTGACCCAACGGGTCACGGGTAGTCTAGTATATATATATATATATATAACTACTTAATTTACTCACATAAAATTAATATACGAAAGTATAGATTTATGCGTAAACTTTAAGTATTTACTTCAAAAGTGCTTAATACATAGGTAGAGCTAAGAGTCCTAGAGTGGATGAAACGTGGAATATTCAGTGTAGCTTAATCGCCATATACATTTTATAACTTACTTACTATATATATATATATATATATATATATATATATATATATATATATATATATGATTAGTTTTTTTGGAAAAAGAAATCCAGCAGAGTACTCAATTAAAAGGAAAATCCGAAAAATAAGAGCGTATTTATATTTTGTATTTTGTGTACAGAAAGTTAGATGAGACAAGTCATTGGTACCGTCGGTTTCAAGCCCGATAATTAGGACTGTTTTAGATATCCATGTCAAGCTCTCTTCAGCCAATATATATATATATATATATATAGTAATTTATAAAATATATATGGCGATTAAGCTACACTGAATATTCTGCGTTTCATCCAACTATAGGATTCGTCAGGCTTATGCTATAGTTGGATGAAACGCAGAATATTCAGTGTAGCTTAATCGCCATATATATTTTATAAATTACTAACTAGCTCTACCTACGTATTGAGCACTTTTGAAGTAAATACTTAAAGTTTACGCATAAATCTATACTTTCGTATATTAAATTTATGCGAATAAATGTAGTAGTTATATAGATATATATATATCTATATATTATATATGGGGGAGTTCGAAATATCATGGTATAAAGAGTTCCTTTTTAACTAAATACTCCAATTGATGTATACCCCTATTAAACAAATGAATAAATCTATATATATTACTATATAATTTTATACCATCATTTTTTTCTCTACACCGATTCATATGTATATATTCTATTTGTTTTCACATAAGCAGTAATAGACAAATAAACTCAAACTGATGCAACTTAAGATATAATCAGGGAACCAGCTATGCAGTTTCACACTTTTATTGACCCACTTCCTGCATATATGCATAAACATTATATATATATATAAAGCTCCCCTCTTTGGTCGAGCACTCTCGTAAATTATCTTACTCGCTACTTAATTTAGCTGAAATAATGCGAAGCTCGCGATTTGTTTACAAACAAACGTTTGAGCCCTCTACGAGTAGCGAACGAATGTTTATTTAAATAATCGTTCGGACAAGTTAATTTCGGCCACCGATTCCGTAGTCAAGGGGGTAGGACTGCCGACTGTCATCACGACGGTCTAGGTTCGATCCTCGGCTTGGGAGAGGTGTTAGTCTAGCGGCACTGATGAGTTGTGATACAACGAAACAGGTCTGTATGTCGATGACTAAAAATATATTTTATAAAGCTCCCCTCTTTGGTCGAGCACTCTCGTAAATTATCTTACTCGCTACTTAATTTAGCTGAAATAATGCGAAGCTCGCGATTTGTTTACAAACAAACGTTTGAGCCCTCTACGAGTAGCGAACGAATGTTTATTTAAATAATCGTTCGGACAAGTTAATTTCGGCCACCGATTCCGTAGTCAAGGGGGTAGGACTGCCGACTGTCATCACGACGGTCTAGGTTCGATCCTCGGCTTGGGAGAGGTGTTAGTCTAGCGGCACTGATGAGTTGTGATACAACGAAACAGGTCTGTATGTCGATGACTAAAAATATATTTTATAAAGCTCCCCTCTTTGGTCGAGCACTCTCGTAAATTATCTTACTCGCTACTTAATTTAGCTGAAATAATGCGAAGCTCGCGATTTGTTTACAAACAAACGTTTGAGCCCTCTACGAGTAGCGAACGAATGTTTATTTAAATAATCGTTCGGACAAGTTAATTTCGGCCACCGATTCCGTAGTCAAGGGGGTAGGACTGCCGACTGTCATCACGACGGTCTAGGTTCGATCCTCGGCTTGGGAGAGGTGTTAGTCTAGCGGCACTGATGAGTTGTGATACAACGAAACAGGTCTGTATGTCGATGACTAAAAATATATTTTATATTATATATATATATATATATATATATATATATGCGTGCTCTATTTGTTTTTAAATAAGCAGTAATATGTTACTACACAGTCATGAGCATGTTTCGGTCAGCATAACCATACATATATACATATTTTTTTTATACAATATTTTACGTGTAGAATGTTCTTAATTGCATTAGGTGATCAGGTGGTGCATCCGTAATGCTGTATTTCAGGACGTCTTCCCTTCGTCAGGCGTGTTTGGCTTTCAAACGTGCATGGCAGGTTGTATTGTAGGTGGAGCAGGTTCGCAGAAATTGGAAATTAATTCATCTGTTTCAGATGCATAATTTAATATCATCGGAGGTGTGTTATTACTTGATATTATTTATATATTTTTTTTAAATAAATGTTTAGTCTTAATTACTTATCTTTGCATTATTATCTAGTCTTTATTCGTTTATTTTACTTCTTTTTCCTGAGGTTCTTTTAGGATCGTTGGGGGGGGGGGTGTAATTTAATTTTCATTTTATATTTTTTAGCAAATTTATTTATTTATATTTCTTGTCGTTGCAACGATTTCCCATGTCTTTTAAAACACTTTTCTTTTTCCTTTAAGCCCTTAAATATGGCATAATCACATTTGACACACCGGTTCCCATCAGATCACAAAAGTTAAGCAATGATGAGCCTGGCCAGTACCAGATGGGTAACCATTTGTGACTTCTAAACGTTGTATGTACTCTCCGCTTATCTCGGCATTGTTTCCAGTCGTTCTGGTCTTCTCCTTACCACTGGGCTCGAGCAGTGACGATTCAGGAGAGGTGTGGTTCGGGATTGTGCAACCCTTGCCTCACAATAACATGCGCAGCTGCCTCTACAGGGAGTATCCTTTGTCTTTCAAGACTGAACGGAGGCATTGAATCCCTTAACCATACAAATTTAGTTTCCTCTCTAAGCTTTTTAGTCCACCTGATACCATGAAAGATGGACCTATATCCACAACAGTAGTTATAAACTTAATACTAAGTATAATAGTTTTTTTGTTTTTTTTTTTTGGGGGGGGGGGGTCTTTTGTTTTTTTTTTGGTTTTTTTAAAGGAGAGTAGAAAAGGCATTTTTGGCAGCTCAGGAACTCTCGCTTCTCGTATTTTGTTCCCATCTCAATTGAATGAGCAAGGATTCTGAAAAAGAGGGAAGAAAACGCTGTATACTTGGTCGGCAGTTTTATGCGATTAGTAGCTAGAGATTACTAAATTCTCTTTCCATTTTATTCTTGTTACCACGTCACTAATAACGTTTTTCTGGGCTGCTATCCGTCTTTTCTTTTTTTTACATGGAGATCACTTATCAAGGCCCGGAAGCCACTCGGGGATAAAGGTTATTGCGTGTACAGTAATCAATGTGACAGTATCATAGTAATCGTTAGTATTGGAGATTTGATAAAGTGTCTTACTTAAGGGAGCGGTTCATCAGGAATTTGTTTATGTTGGACTTGAAGACATCCAAATTGTAGTCAGGTGGGAAACAGGCAAACGGGAGAGAATTCCACAGGCGTGCACTTCTAAGAAAGAAGCTTTGTTCATGGAATCAACATTTTGATTTAGGCACAGATAAAGAGTGGGAAAAATTACTGACAATGGTTTCAGCTAGACGGGTGTTTTTCGTGAAAGATTTGAGAGAGGGGACCAGAGATTGGAGCTCAGAAGAGCACTTGCCATGGAAATAACGATAAAACAAAGATAGGCTCGCTGTTATTTGCCCGAGTCAGAGACCCGAACATTGATGTAACTCTCAAGGAGTCTGTCCTATCAGCAGGTGCAAAATATCAGACCTGCTACATAGCCATTTGATGATTGGAATCTGGGCCATGCAGTAGCGTCTGGTGGGGGTTTCTCGATGCCATATTAGTGGGAACTGCTACGGCTTTTCCTTTTCAATGGTCTACAAACGTCTTCCTTCGTCATTAATTCTTTCATCCCTATTCTCTCTCTCTCTTGCTTCCTCTCTGCCTTGCTTTTAATAACTCCGATGACTTTTTCCACAAACCCCAAAATCTAACTATGTAAACTTCCAACAAACAAATCAAGCGAAAACCCAGAACCACAGTTTCCAACGACAAGATATTTTTCTCTGACATGAGAAGGCTATGTTCCAACCTTCCAAAGGTTGAAATACTATTACAGGAAACCAAACCTGATTTGTTGTTCTTGTGTGAAACTGGTATTAACTCAACTGCTTCTTAACCCGATTTCTCTATCAAAGGCTTGTTCTTACTTTTCATCCACACCTGACCCTAAAGATCGCAATAGACAACTTTTTAACAAAATTGAATACAGGGTGACCCCAAAAAAACAGAGGACATTCAATTGTTTTTCTGAGCATTTTACAGTTAACGGTAAAAAAAAAAAAGGCCAAAGACCCTAGTGTTTTGAATATAATAAACTAGTTATGACCAAAGTTTCATTTCATTCGGACAAAACACTAAGAAACGCGGCCTAATTAGAGTTAGGGCCCGTTTTTCTTTGGTCACCCTGCATTTCTACCTCAAGGCTTGTACGGATTTTCAATACTTTTCAAGGCCTTCTCCAGACAAAATTCATGTTTTCAAAACAAAATTTGATATATAAACAATGATATAATAAACCAAACAAAACAGCAAACAGCGTTACTCAATACAGGGTTTGTACACATTTTCAATGTCCATTTTTAAGACTTTTCAAAACAAAATTTAATATATATAAACAATGATTTAATAAACCAAAAAACTTAATAATTTAGGCCAACGGAAGACATTGGTTACACACCATCAAAGCTGTTGATGAACCTAACTCTGGTCTATAGGCCTACGGTGTTCACCGCTGTTCCCATAACTGGCTGCCCATCACTATCTTGACAGCTGCAGATTGTTGTGTGTGATCTGCATTCATCCAGGATGCTGTGTGTTCTATGGGAGGAGACAGCTCAACCCATCGTGGGTGAATGTTGCCTCATAATTAAGATTGTACTTTTAACTCATTTAACATATTTCTCTAAATAAATCTCCATTCCAAATCTCTCTTTTTAATTCTTCTCTCCATAATGTAATAAAGAATTTATATGAACAATGAAGTTATTCAGACAGTGGGTCCTAGCCCCCACACCAGCAACACAGAACTGACAAGAAAAATATGTAGCAGTAAAAATATGGAGAGTTAGATTATAACTGAATGTCGCCTCAAGTCACATCAAACACCATGATGAAGTTTGACAAGTTTAGCAGTGACGAAAAGATAGATGACAACTGAATGCTGTGTGTTCTATGGGAGGAGACAGCTCAACCCATCGTGGGTGAATGTTGCCTCATAATTAAGATTGTACTTTTAACTCATTTAACATATTTCTCTAAATAAATCTCCATTCCAAATCTCTCTTTTTAATTCTTCTCTCCATAATGTAATAAAGAATTTATATGAACAATGAAGTTATTCAGACAGTGGGTCCTAGCCCCCACACCAGCAACACAGAACTGACAAGAAAAATATGTAGCAGTAAAAATATGGAGAGTTAGATTATAACTGAATGTCGCCTCAAGTCACATCAAACACCATGATGAAGTTTGACAAGTTTAGCAGTGACGAAAAGATAGATGACAACTGAATGCTGTGTGTTCTATGGGAGGAGACGGCTCAACTCAGCCTGGGTGAATGTCGTCTCAAGTGTGAGAATGGTTTTATACACAGACTTCCAATATTTTAATCAAGTCTTTTCCGAAACTGTTTTCTTCTTGGCTTTTTCTCTTACTGAGAAAAGCTGTGGGATGCAAAAGTTCTATTCTCGTCTTGGTTGCTATATTCACAATGTTTCAACTGATATAACTTTCGACCTTCTTCAGGTGCATGCTTTGCCATGTGTTTTATATGCATTTGTGAAAATATATAATTTTTGCGCCTCTCAGCAGGGAAGGAACAAGAAGTTAAACAATAATACATATATACATACAAATACGCATATTGTTTTTTAAGTTATTGGATTGATAACTAATTTCCTGCTATTTTTTTAATTTATTGGGTTGACAACTACTAAGTTCCCACTGTGTTTTAAATTTACAAAAAAAATTTAAAAAAAACGGCAGAAACTTAGTTGTTTTTTAAATTAAAAAATACATAAAACCTACAAAGGAAGGAAATTGCCACTTAGGTAAGTGAATTTGAATATATAGTCAGCTGTTACTATTGCTAATAAAAACAACTAATTTACTTATATATAAACTAGTAGGGGGGAGAGGGCGCCCAGCATTGCCCGGCTATAAAATACACTTAAATATGATATTTTAATTTGTCCAGATTTCGTATATATTATTAGAGTTGTGGTTTCGAAAGTAAAAAAAATATTTAGGTGCCATCAGCTAGAATCGAAACCGAAACTGTAGAATTCAAAGCTGCTGGTGACGTTACCACTGTACCAACGTGACACGCATATATACAGATTACAAATGAAAAATAAACTAAGATGAATGTACAAAATGTTTAACGATCTTTTCAATTTCGACCCCTTAAAAACTATTTTAATCGGTTAAAGAACCATGAAAGAAAGTCCCATAAAAAATCCAATCATTTGAGGCCCCTAGAACTG
Organism: Euprymna scolopes; assembly: GCF_053919585.1. Lineage (NCBI taxonomy): Eukaryota > Metazoa > Mollusca > Cephalopoda > Sepiida > Sepiolidae > Euprymna > Euprymna scolopes. Next base: position 66,663,804 of record NC_136522.1, read on the forward strand.
GTCTGCGACTTTTAGTTTTGGAGGAGATAGAGTTTGAAAATATGAAGACAGACAGACACACATAATTGCTTACATATTAGATTTTGTTGGTTCTAATATTTTGAAGTACCTGCTGATATTTTTATTATATAATTCTATAGTGTAACACTGTTGCATGTGCTGGGCAACACCAACTCACCTTGCTTACAGGCTAAGGGTTAGGACACTAGATTTAAGACAGACCAAATGGTAAAGAAATTAATATGTTTTTATGGTTGATATGGTAGACAAAAACGTCTAGCGGACATCCATGAAGATATCGCCAGTTGGTTGGTTGATTGTTTTACGGCATATCAATCCTTTTCAGGTTATTTAATGCCGAATCCAAAGATTTTGAAGAAAAAATTTTTTAATAGAATATATTTGTTGTTTTCAAGTCGGTTTCTATTTAACCCATAGTTGGGACCCTAACAGGTACTACCACTCCGGGTCAGAGTGGACCTGGGAGCAATGGCAATTAAAGGGTGGCTCCACACTCCCCAAAACCCACAAGCTGGGGCCTCACCACTGGATATCAGCAGTAGATCATATGTTTTATGTTAAAGTGACGGGACCACCTTAATAAGAATTAACTTGAAAGATGAAGAGGCATAGCTGATAATAAAGTTTCTTTAGAGCGAAGGAGTTTAAGAGAGAGAAAGAAAGAAAGGATTCGTAAGAGGAAAGAAAAGAGAAGAGAAAGACAATGGAAGGGAAGGGATGGGGGTAATTTCCAAATGATAGAGGAGGAAATGCTAATCTCAAAGAGATGGTGGTCAGGATTAGGGTTCTATAAAAACACCATTGTGTTTGGAAAAGAGATTTTGCTTGCTGGCCATTGAAGAGTACACACCTCAGCTTTAGGCTCTTGCCCAGGACTAGATAGCCCCCCCAAAAAGAGCTAAGGTGAAAAGCTCTTCCTCCTCTGACCAAGAAGCTGTTTGAACGAATCTAAGTGAAAACATCCTGCATCATAAACTGTTAAGAACCCGAAGAATTAACTTTCTTTTGCAAAAAGTGTACCCTGAAATATCTTACGAATGATTCTCATTTATAAAAAATGATCTCTGAGTTATAATTGAATTGCTTTAATTTGAAAACCCAGTTATTTACAATGCTGCCACCACAATCAGCCATTCACCAAAGCATCTACAAGAAGAACTCAAACCACAGCATCTAGCAACAAATGGTCAGCCAGCATCTTTCTTTAGAGCGAAGGAGTTTAAGAGAGAGAGAGAAAGAAAGAAAGAAAGGATTCGTAAGAGGAAAGAAAAGAGAAGAGGAAGACAATGGAAGCAAATTGACATGGAAGAAAATATGTGAAACTTTTGAACACATTCTTTTTTTTTTTTTGATATATTTTAGAAATTTATCTAAAACCAAAACAAGAAGTATGATCGCACTTAGATTCACTTATGCTTCTGAATCGCTCACTCATCTAGCTACAACCACTATCAACAATTTTCCCTTACTGTCTGTGTCTGAAATTAAACAAAAATTCAATGATCAAAGTTTCTTTCTACAGCTGCCCATCTGTTTGGTAATCATCTGAGTTTCAATCTATGGTCCCCCCCCCCCGTTGCAAAACCGTCATGAAAAACACTTGTCTAGCCAAAACTACTGTCAATAATTTCCCCCACTCTTTATCTGTGCCTAAACTTAAACGTATATTCCATGAACAAAGCTTCTTTCTCAGAACTGCATGCCTGTAGAACTCTCTTCTGTTTGCCTGCTTTCCAGTTGACTACAATTTAATTTTCTTCAAGTCCAATACAAACAAGTTCTTGATGACCCCCCCCCCCAAGTAATCGAATTTACAAAATTGAATTATGATTACTACGCTATAATTCCATTGACTAATGTACACTCATTAACCCTCATTTTCGAGTGGCCTCCGGGCCTTGATACATAGTGACTCCTATGTTAAAAAAAAAAAATTTCAGATTGAGGTTAAATTTTCACCTGACGTTAGTATGGTCGCACTTGGAGTCACCTATACTTCTGAATTGCCAAGGAGTGTTTGTTGTTAATGTTTTACAGGGATGGGGGTGGACCATAGAGTGAAGCTCAGTTGAGCACCTGCCATGAAAAATAACAATCGTACAGAGATGTGAGAAAGAGGTAGATGAGAGGAGAAGAGGACATCTACCACCAGATTTCGAAGCCAGCTTTGGGCCCTGTCCAGACAGGAACGTGTGTTCTGAGCAGCCCTTCTTCAGAGTTGGCAGCATTTTAAAACGTATGAATTCGTTTGCGTTAGTGTAAACCCCCCCTCCCGTCCCCCAAACCGCAACTCGAACAACGTCAATGTTATGAATCAGGTCATTGCCTACGGGAATGTCGGAATGTCGCGTGGAAACTGATCTTCTGTTTTTCCAAACCGAAGGGAAATAGAGAGCGTAATATTACTCACAGAACCTGATATGTTTACGCACCACTGCTCTCATCCGAGACGGAGTGGAGGTGGAATCTTTTGATGACGGCAAGTGACAGAGTGTGCGGACCTTGTAAGTGCCAGGGCACCCCTCCTCAGCTTCTACCCGACATATTGTACACATGGGTCACACATAGATGGGCAGGTGAGTAAAATCTGTTATGATTAGAGATGTTGAGCTAGGATTAAAAATAAGTTTAAGAGAATTTGAGTGTGAGTGTGTGCGCTGAGTAGAGGCAGGGTTCTAGCACACCAGCCCCAAATTCCTTGTTGCACCTTATCTTTTTTATTTTTTTTCGGAGGGCTTCAAATTAAATGTGAAATATTTTTTCTTGTGCGCCTCTGCAACAAATCTTTTAGGATAATCTATTAACGTGAAATTTGGACAATACATACAGAAATGAATAGTTTATATCAGGTCGTTGCATAAGTTCCCACCGTTTCATAAAAATTTTTTGTTCAAAAACATATTTTGATATTTAGCAAAATGTCATATATCATTAGAAAGCACATATTCTGTTCTACAGGATAATGGTCATCATTTTTTGCTCATATAATTTTTTCTCGTTTTTCAGAACCGTCAAATGGATTGTCAAGTAGATAAAAAAAATCACATTCTCAGCACCTCCTTCTTTTCGGCTTTAATCAAGGTCAAAAAGCGAGTGAAGTGATCAAGGATATTTGTGCCGTATATGGAAAAAATGCTATAGTTGAGAGAACTGTTTGAAATTAGTTTACCAGATTCAAACACAGTAATTTTGACCTCTATGACGCTCCTTGTTTCGGAAGACCAATCAATATAGACAAAGACCAACTTGGGGTTCTTTTGAAGGAAGAGCCATCAGACATGTAAAGAATTGGGTGAAAAGATGAAGTGTGGTTTTGCAACAATTTCATGCAACCTTCAGTCAGTGGGATTCGTACAAAAACTTGGAGCTTGGGTCTCACACTAACTTACTTTTGCTGTTAAAATTCTTTGATTTTCTTAAAAAATTATGGGAACTTGTGCAACAAGCTAATATTATATGCAGTTATATATCATTATATATGTTATAATATATAAAATTATATCATCTATCTATATATCTACAAAAGTGAAAGTGTCTGTCTGTATATGTTTCTCTACACAATAACCGTCAATTTTCAGTCTACAGACTCAAAATTTGATATACAGGGTATTGAGATTTGGGAAAATCTTTGAAATCTGTATCTTTTTTTTTTCTTTTTTTTTTTTACATAGGCATCACCACATTATCAAGGCCAAGAGGCCACTCAAGGATAAGGGTTAAAGAGTGTACAGTAGAAATTGGTCAATATAGTAATCATTAGTAATGAAAATTTGGTAAATTTGATAACTTATATGGAACGGCTCATCAAGAACTTATTTACGTTAGACTTAAAGACAACCATATTGTAGTCAGCCGGAAAGCAGGAAAACGGAAGACAATTCCACAGGCGTGCAGTTCTAAGAAAGAAGCTCTGTTCATGGAATCTACGTTTAGGTTTAGGCACAGATAAAGAGTGGGGGGAATTATTGATAGTGTTTACAGCTAGACGAGTGTTTCTTGTGAAAGTTTGGCGAGGGGGGACCATAGATTGAAGCTCAGTTGAACACTTTCCATGAAAATAACGATACATCAGAGACAAACTCGCAACATCTCTTCTGTGAGATAGAGGTTGCAAGGAAGAGAAAAGGACATCTCCTACGAGGCTACGAAGTCTATTTTGAACTCTATCAAGGCAGGCCAAGTCCTTTCTAGTAGCTCCTGCCCAGATGTGGCAACAGTATTCCATCCTTGGACGTACCTGGCTCTTATATAGATAGAGAATAGCATCAGCAGTGAGATATCTACAGGATTGATAGAAAGATCCCACCATTTTCTGGACAGAAATTTGGCTGTTAAGGGGTCAAAGTTCAACGATTTGACCTTTGAGAACTCTACCAAACATATCCGCCAATTTTGGGTCTAAACACTTGAAATTTTAGATATAGGTTCCTTGGACATGGATCTAACTTAATAACTTGATTTGAGCCCAAAACAATAAATGTTAAGGGGGTCCATAATTGAGGTCAAAGTTAAAAAAAATTTGACCTCTGCGGTCTCTACCAAATTACTAAAGACAATGTCTGGTCTAAACATTTGAAATTTTACATAAAGGGTATTCAGAGATAGGGCAAACTTTTTAATCGGTTTGGGTCAAAAATTTGAGCTACAAATATATAAATCTATGTATGTATGTTAGCATGTCTGCCTAAAACTTTCGACAGAGGCGACGGATTTTCACAAGATCAGTATCGTTTTGAAGCTTGACCCTTCAGATGACAAATACCGAAAAATTGGCTAAAAGCATTAATTTCTTCACCCTCAACTGGGCACTCTTCTACAGGGAGGAGTTGCTTTTTTCGCCGATATTTTCAAAAGTCGTCCCCTCTTTTTGATTGTCTAGCCTTAATTTAAACCTATGTCATTAACCATAACCCTAACCCTTCACCACTTCTGGTTTGGCGGTGATCGTAACAGCAAAGACGTCACGTTTTTTCATGTTCTTTTCCTCCTTCGTGATACGGGTCCGAGCCTGCCTTCCTACTACCACTTTGTTTTTGTTTTTTGCTCAACACACACCTCCAAACACCCGGGCAACGCCGCGCACCCATGCTAGTTATATATATAGCATATCATTATATATGTTATAATATATTATATACAATATCATCATAGATGTTATATTATAATATATTACATAGAAATATATAAATATATATGTTATATTATATACAAATATAATATTATACTCATAATGAAATTACAATTATATCATTATATATATTATATACAATATTATTATATATGTTATATATATTATATACAATTATATCATTATATATGTTACATTATATACAACTAGCAGTTCAGCCCAGCTTTACTATTCATAACTTTATGTGTGTGTGTGTATATATATATATATATATTAAAAAGTGTGACTCATGTCCAGGTAACCTACATCTAAAATTTCAAGTGTTTAGACTTAAAATTGGTGAAGGAGTTTGATAGAGTCTGCAAAGGTCAACCCTTTTCAACTTTGACCTCTTGGCAGCCAAATATTCGCCCAAAATCTGATTAAAAAGCTTGCTGTATGTCTGAATACGCTTTATGTAAAATTTCAAATGTTTAGACCCAAAATTGGCTGAATAGTTTGCCCGAGAACGCAAAGGTCAAAATTTTGGCAGCCAAGTTTTTGGTCAAAAACCGATTAAAAAGCTTGCCCTATGTCTGAATACACATTATATAAAATTTAAAATGTTTAGACTAAAAATTGGCTGAATAATTTGGTAGAGAACGCAGAGGTCAAAATTTTTTTAAACTTTGACCCCAATTTTGACCCCTTAACATTTATTATTTTGGGCTCGAATAAAATTAAAAAGTTTGATCCATGTCCAAGTAATCTACATCTAAAATTTCAAGTGTTTAGACCCAAGACTGATGGAGAAGTTTGTTAGAGTTTTCAAAGGTCAAATCGTTGAACTTTGACCGCTTAACAACCAAATTTCTGGCCGAAAACTGATTAAAAAGATTTTCCCGAATCTCAATACCCTTTATGTCAAATCTCGAGCCTGTAGACTGAAAATTGACAGAGTAGTTTGGTAGGGAATGTACACACACAGACAATATCACTTTTATAGATATATAGATTATATCATTATATTTGTTATAATATGTTATATTATCATATATTATATACAATCATATCGTTATATATATGCAATTATATGATAATATACAATTACTTAAACACAAGTTTTTCACCCTTAGCTGGGTGTGTCATACCTTTCCCAACAGTAGTATTGTGTAAATGTACAAAATATCTGATGAGATTTGAATTGTAAATTTTCCAATAAAATAGGAAGCAATGATAGCCATTAGGTCAACCATGCAACATCTGTTGTATCGAAAGACTAATATGGCAGTGATTATGACCAATATTTTCGAATCATTAATTTATCAATTCTGAACCAAGAAATTACAAAAACTATTTTTTTTTAAATATAACAAGTTTGTAAAGAAAAAGAAAAAAAAGTTAAATATTGGATACTGGGGAGAATAATGACATTTTCTGGACAAGAAGGTCAAATTAACAAAAAAGAATATATATATATTATCTCCTATCCCAAAATCCCCCTCCCTTTTCTTTCCCTCTTTTTTTTTTTTCGTATTCCTTCTAAAAACAATTCTTCCTAATACTAACCAACCATTTCTGTAAGGTCTGACGAGGCTGTTAGATCGTAAATACAGTCCAACATCCGAAACATATGTAACCAAACAGATAAAACGGAAATAAAAAAAAAAATAAAACACATATTTGCTCTGCAATAATATTGAGCACTCTCTTCAGGTTTTTACTAATTACCAGTTTTACCAAATATATATATATATATATATATATATATATAAGAATGTTGAAAGTGAAAAAAAATGTTCTTAAATGTTGTGTTAAAATTTAAATATTTGTATTAAAGATTTGAAAGAGAAAGAGATAGAGGAAGCAATAGGAAGAAAGTGAGGAAGAGAGAGAAAAGAGGAGATAGATAGAGTGAGGAAAAGAGAGGGAGAGAAATGGATAGCGAGAAAAAAAGCAAGAGTAAGAGAGAGCGAGAGAAAGAGAGCAAGGGAGAGAGAGAGAGAGAGAGAAAGAGAGAGAGAGAGAACATTAAAAAGTGAGAGTTAGAAAGAGAGACTTTAAGAGATTGAGAGTTAGAGAGTTGGAGAGAGGAAGTGACAGAGTGAGAGTAATAGAAAGATAAAGTGAGAGAGAGGGGAAATCTAAAGCGAAAGTGGGGTTGGGGGAGGGGAATAAAAAGCAATGAATCTGATTGATTTGCTTCATCTATTAAGGTAATCGAATGCTGTGTTATCAGAGTGCATATCACTGATGCAGTGAACAAAACCTAATAAATAAAATTATTACTAACGCCAGCAACAAAATTTGGCTGCAAAGAATGAATGCAGCAATCAATCAATTCCACTGCGGAGAGAGAATGTCACAACTCAATACAGTTTCCATCAAAGTTAGGAAATCACCGTTTCTTGATCGAAAAGAAAGAAAAAGAAAAAAAAAAATAAGTTGATGTTTGTCTTTGTCGAGCATCATTAACAATGATTTTTATTGGCGTTCGTTTCTCCGATATCTTTCGATTAAGAATTCTTTCTAGAAGGATGTTGAGTACTTACGGGAGCAACCACGTGAAGGTTGCCAACGTCCCTGAGTGAATGTGTTTCTGTGGAATCTTTGTTTTTTTTACACATGCCAACTTATAAGGACGGCTTATAACAAGTGTTATTTTTGGGATCGGATATACAGGATGGCCCACTTAAATGTAGCAGAGAGGAGGAACGTTCTTTTATTGTTTACGTTACATTTAATGTTACAAAAGATGCTGGAAGTGCTCTCCCTTGACATCTATGCATTTCTTAGCACGTTTAACAACAGATACTGCCTGTATATCTTCTTTGGTGATTTCTCTAATAACGTTGGTGTTATAAAGGGAAATAACCGAAAAGCAAAGAGTTATCTCCCCTGCATGGGAAAGGGGGGGGGAAGACTTTTCAAGATGGCTGAGACAGCATTTCACATAATCTGTTGCTCTAACGTTTTATTATTTTTCTGTTTAAATAAATAGATAATTTGGTGCCAAAACGATGTCTTCTTGTAATTCCCACATTTAACAACCAGTTATATTCCGTGACTACATAACAGTTGGTAATGTTCTCCTTTAGTTGATCTAGATTGTTAGGATTATTTACATAAACTTTTTCGTTTTAAAGTCCCCCAAAGATAAAAATTGCATGACAACTCCAGGGAACGTGGTGGCCATAACCTCTTGCATATTGTTTTCTCTTCCATAAACATGTCATGAACTCGTGTCAGTGATCTGTGAGACTATGGCATGTAGCGCCATCTTGTTGGAAAAAGAATTGCATTTTGTCTTGCGGTGTCAGTTGGTCGTTAAGAGAAAGATTAGAGAGATCGGCTACTTTTAAGTGGGTCGCTTAATCTGAAAAAAAATTAATTAAAGAAAGATTAGAGAGACTGGGATATTTTACATGGCCACCCTGTATAAAGTGCTTGACTGAGCTTCAATCTATGATCCTCCCCTCCTTTGCAAAACATTCACAACAAACACTCGTCTAGCTACAACCACTGTCGTCAAGTTTAATAATACTTCAAGTTAGCTGCTGCTGATTGTTTTTTTTATGCTGAATATTATTAATGATGATGATTTTCGTTAATATTTGTTTCCTCAATATCATTTGTCTAAGAATTCTTTCTAGAAGGATATCAGATATTTATGAGAGTGACCACGTGAATGTGTTTCTGTGGAATTACCTGAATTTGAACTTGGCATACCCAGATTGTCAGTCTGCGTCATTAACCACTTAGCCATTGTCACCTCCTTGATGTTGGACTTCTTTTGTTTTTAAAAAAATTTTTTTCAACTCAAATAAAGTATATTGCTACAAGATGGAACAATAAAATTGTTGCCCTAGAAAAGACGACATGATTCCATTTCCGTTTCGTAAAAACTAATTTTTTTTTTTTTTTTCAGACCAGTTATGTACAAATCCCAAGAGTGATAGAAGCTTTCTATCATGTCTGAAAGTGATACAATGTTCAATGAGCAAGATCAGAGATGCGCCGTTATACAACTCATGCTCTCTACAATTCCAGGTTCTGAGAACAGGGTCATTGCCAGCACCCTCAAAATGCAAATATGATGGCCACACCATGCCACCTCACATCTTTGAAGTTGGCTAGAAAGTCAACACCAAAATGTACCTTGATATGCTGAAAGAATGTGGTGATTCCCTAGTGCAATCAAGTGGCCACTGGCAGACCATGGGTGTGGCAGCAGGACTCGGCGACGGCCCACAAGTGCAAAGAAACCCAGGCTTGACTTCAAAAGCAGTGCTATGATTTTGTGCCCTTCTCTCACTTGCCCCCACCACTCCTTCCCGACCGTAACCAGCTGGACTACTTTGTTTGGTCATACGTTGAGAACATCACCAACATGACCTCCCACTGCACCAAAGCCATCCTGATCACTGCCATCTGCTAAGTATTCGCCATGCTCCCACCGGAACTTGTGGAAAAGGCATGCTCCCAGTTCTAGACCCATATCGAGTCGGTGATTGAGGCTGAAAGCAGCTACATTAAATGGATGTCAGCTCTACTACATAATCAAGTTACCTGAATTAATTTTTTCAATAAAACTTTTACAATAAATCTGTAGTGTTGTTTTCTTTAGGGTGACAACTTCATCATTTCACCCTGTATCAAGAATTCTTGACTATTTTAGTAGAACCCTCTTGAAATCTGTGCTTATCCAAAGCGTTTTATTGCCAATGTGCATTGCTATTCAAAGTTATGTTTCAGATTTTTTGAGATGAGGATTGTTAATTTGTATTATTTGGACAACATTTCGGTCGATGTAACCTCCGCTCTTCTTCAGGTGTATCTTGTCGAAATCTCAAATTTTTTTTGGCTACCCCCGTAGGTGAAATGATTTTGCTCGAAATTCTGTGCCGATTCCAGAGTTCAACAAGATATATCTGAAGAAGGCAGGAAGTTATACTGACCGAAGCATCATGCAAATAACGACGACAACAGTAGTCCAAATAATACAAATGTAAAATTCCAAGGCGTAATTATTGATGAAAGTGCGGACAGACGAACAGATGAACAGACAAGGGAAAATTTACGGACAAAGGGACCAAAAATAAATTTAAAAAAAAAAAAAAAAAAAAAAGGACTCACGTGTTTAAATTGACAATAAATCCTTTCAAAATGTTCATAATGTCACCGACTTCTAACATATCATAACATCCATTAAAACCAACTGATTTATAAAGCAATGTTTAAGTCATGCAACAATAAAACAAAATAAATTTAATTTCCTTGCAAACATACATTAAATCTGTTGCCAAGGCTGCTGGAAAAATGGTGGAATCTTTCTATCGATCCAGTAGATATCTCACTGCTGATGCAATTCTCTATCTATATAAGAGCCAGGTACGTCCAAGGATGGAATACTGTTGACACATCTGGGCAAGAGCTGCTAGAAAGGACTTATCCTGCCTTGATAGAGTTCAAAATAGACTTCGTAGCCTTGTGGGGGATGTCCTTTTCTCTTCCCTGCAACCTCTTTCTCACAGAAGAGATGTTACGAGTTTGTCTCTGCTTTATCGTTATTTTCATGGCAGGTGCTCGGCTGAGCTCCATTCTATGGTCCCCCCTCGCCAAACTTTCACAAGAAACACCCGTCTAGCAGAAAACACTATCACTAGTTTCCCCCACTCTTTATCTGTACCTAAACCTAAGCATAGATTCCATGAGTAAAGCTTCTTTCTTAGAACTGCACGCCTATGGAATTGTCTTCCATTTTTCTGCTTTCCAGCTGACTACAATATGGTTGTCTTCAAGTCTAACACAAACAAGTTTTTGATGAGCCGTTCCATATAAGTTAACAAATTTACCGAATCTCCATTACGAACGGTTACTATATTGTCCAATTTCTACTGTTCACTCTTTTACCCTTATGCTCGAGTGGCCTCTTGGCCTTGATAAGTGATGATGCCTATGTAAAAAAAAAAAAAAAAGAACATCAAGTTACCCATAAGATCTTAAGTATTCAAATTATTTATATATATTTTCCTAAGGTTTTTAATTAATTCTTAAATGAATTCTTTTTTCTTTATTATATTGAATTATTTTTCTTTTTTTTTTACCATAGATTTTCTTAATGTCTAAAAAAAAAAAAAAAAGTGCATATGTCAACTGGAGAAAGTTGGAAATGTGACCTTACACGACCTTAAACCTCTGATCGCGGCCCAGTTATAATCTTAACCCTGGGTCGATGCCCAATTATGACTATCCTAGTCACCGGGTAATTAATTATGTCGACTGGGCAACCAGGTCTGCCAACCGTTGGTACGTCGCGTCACCCAGTGAGTCCTCGTCAAGGCGTTGGAGGACTCTTCTCGGTTGCACGGTCCTCAAGACCTGTTCTTCTTGATCGTCTAGTTGGTCGTCCTGTTGACTGGGTGTTCGTTGACGGGAACGGGGTCACAAGTGGCAAGTAAAAGAAATAAAGTTACATGGGACAACAGCACATCAGCAAACAAACTCCGGAGGTTGGTTGATATATAATGTATTTAGGAAATTCATAAATGATTATCTACAGATGTATGTACAATTGAAGATTAAATGGAAGCAAGCAATTAGATTTGTGAATGAGCTTCTTGTTGTTGAAATACTCGGTCGGAGTCGCGGACCGTTGTAATTATCGTTAAGGTGTTCTGGCTGGTCTCTTCCTAGGTCCTCTGAATTCTATTAAGTTACAAATTGAGCTCTCTGGCGACCAGCGAGGGGGAGAGAGAAGTTTGGTGGTTAGATTCCTCTGCCGAGACCTTTATCTCTGTCTTCTCTCTTCTTCTATCTCCTTCTATCTCTTTCTATCTCCTTCTATCTGATTAAATCGAGTTTTACAGATCTTATATAGTAAAACCCTTGAATAATGACGACGCCTACGTTCGTCTTCGACCAATCAAATTGATTGATAACAATCCACCTGATTCCTTCTCATTGGTCAATTTGGCCTGTGGCAGGTATTATTTTTCCGCCCCCAATTTCCAAAATCAAATTGACTCCTCCCCAACTTGCCTGACCCCGCCTTCTCGATAATGGTTTTTTTCCATATTATCAACTGATAATCAGAGGAAATATTATTTTTAGCTTGTAATAGATCACCAGATTTCATCTATTTAAAAATATCCGTTTGATCTTCTTTCCTCTTTGAATTATTTGTTTTGTAAAAACATCCGTGTGATTTTTAAGAAAAATATTCTTTACATGTCAGAATTTCCCTTAGCGCCCATAACAATTTGCCAAAAGACATATTTAGATAAGTCATAATTGGAAATAAACACTGACTTGCTTTTGAAGTCCTTTGTGCATCGGCAGATTTGAGTATTTCCTCAAAATATTCTATTTACGCCCAAAACATATTATCATTCTGAAGTTTCTCAGATAATACATATTGAAAAACAATTCATGTCGAACCTTGGGCTGACGTCATTAATTCTTTTATCAGGCCCGATCTGTTTCGTGTGTGTGTGTGTTTCTCAGATCAAAAATGATCCAACATTTCACCTGTCAAACACCACATTTCAAGCCGACCGACATTTCAAATCTCTGTGTCGGAATATTTTGTGTTGGCTTGTTTAGTTCAAACGCGAGCGTATTTTGGTTAAAAAAAATGTTTTAAGTAATCTTTCGCTTTGAAGTTTAGCATGCGATTTCTATTTTTATCCCCCGACCGTATGGTATTTCAACAACAAGATTTTGACACATAAAAATATTAACTAAAAAAAAATTTTTTTTTTTCTGTAACCGGTGTTCGCCCGGGATTGAATATTACATTTAACACAAAAAAACGTCACATCGACCCTACTGATCTGATGTGGCCCCTCTTTGGTGTTACAGAAAATTAAAACCTTTTCTAGTTTTGAAACCTGCTAAACAAATATTTTTTACAGATTTTTTTTCCAAGCTTTATTGTCGTAAAAATTCTGTGCCGTTTCCAGAGTTCAACAAGATATACCTGAAGAAGGCCGAAAGTTATATCAACCAACGCATTATGCAAATCACACTCAAGATGACAACAGTAGTCCAAATAATACAAATGTTCACATCATCGACTTATAACGGAGCGTAACATCCACTAATACCAATTGATTGACAAAGCAATGCTTTTTATTTGGAACCCATGCAATCAAGATAATTTCTTACTGGGGAAATACAGTTATATAAGAGATATTCATAAATATTTTTTTAATGTATTTAATTTTTCAATGAGTTTTTCCTTTATTATGTTAAATTATTTTTTTCTTTATTATGTTAAATTATTTTTTTCTTTATTATGTTAAATTATTTTTTTCTTTATTATGTTAAATTATTTTTTTCTTTATTATGTTAAATTATTTTTTTCTTTATTATGTTAAATTATTTTTTTCTTTATTATGTTAAATTATTTTTTTCTTTATTATGTTAAATTATTTTTTCCTTTATTATGTTAAATTATTTTTTTCTTTATTATGTTAAATTATTTTTTTCTTTATTATGTTAAATTATTTTTTTCTTTATTATGTTAAATTATTTTTTTTATTATTATGTTAAATTATTTTTTTCTTTATTATGTTAAATTATTTTTTCTTTATTATGTTAAATTATTTTTTTCTTTATTATGTTAAATTATTTTTTTCTTTATTATGTTAAATTATTTTTTTCTTTATTATGTTAAATTATTTTTTTCTTTATTATGTTAAATTATTTTTTTCTTTATTATGTTAAATTATTTTTCTTTTAACTGTAGATTTTCTTAGTGTCTAAAAAAAAATTTTTTTAAATGTGCATATGTCAACTGGAGAAAACTAAAAAATTAAAACTTTTTTAGTTTTTTAACCTGTTAAATAAGTTTTACAGATTTTTTTCTAAGCTTATTGTCATAACAATATGTTTTGTTAATGAATTTTGGACTAACAATACAATTAAAAAATAAAATAAAAAGACTCAAGTGTTTAAATTAACAATAAACACTTTCAAGATGTTCATAATGTCACTTCTAACAAATCGTAACATTCACTAATACCAATCGATTTACAAAGAAATGCTTAAGTCCTGCAACAACAAAAAATAAATTTAATTTTCTTGTAAACAATATCAAGATACGCATAAGATATTAAGTGTTCCAATTCTGTAGATGTTCAAGATTCAAACACGGAACTTGAGTTTGGCATCGCAATGAAAAGCAAGAAAAAGTCTGCTGGTTCCAATTACAGAGATAAATGGTCGAAGGGGAAAGGAGAGAGAAAAAGAGGTGCAGAAAGAATTCAATTACAATGGCAATGACGTACATTATGACCGTATACCAGGAGTAAACAACCTTTTGGTACGTGAGGGTCAAACAACTTTGTTGTCCCCCATGACAATATAGCCAATGTTTTTAAATATGCAAAACAAAAATCAATGTTATAATCAAGAAATAAAAAATCAAAAAGAATGTAAATACAAATAAAGTTCTATGAAATATAATTTAGATATTCTCACTGTTCCTTCCTTAGTCTGTACGTTATGCTTTGAAAAAGGACAAATACAATTTTTGAAGGATAAATAGAATAAAAAGTTATCGCGCAGTATAGGCAAACAAAATTATATAGAAATCAGTTAGGTACAACTTTCCAGAGAGTTTTATAAAAATCCAAGGTATTAATTTTTTTAATAAGCACAAAAGTGTCAATTTTAGCCATTTTAACCCGGAAGGACCCCACGGGATGGGGGGGGGGGGGGCACAACCAGAGTTTTCCCGGAAAATCCATTCTGTTACGTTTTTTTACTCATATCATGTTTAATGTTTATGCAAAATTTCAAAAAATTCCAAGACATAGTTATTGAGAAAAGTGCGGACAGACGAATGGAAAAGGGTGATTTTACAGGTCCACCCTCCTTTTGTCGGGGGACCAAAAATAAATTTAAAAAAAAAAAAAGGACAAGTGTTTAAATTGACAAAGTGTTCATAATGTCACCAACTTCTAACAAATCGTAACATTCCCTAATACCAATCGATTTACAAAGAAATGCTTAAGTTATGCAACAACAAAAAATAAATTTAATTTTCTTGTAAACAATATCAAGATATGCATAAGATATTAAGTGTTCAAATTCTGTAGATGTTCAAGATTCAAACATGGAACTCTAGTTTGGCAAAAATGATTTCAAAAATATATAATGAATTTCCAACAGTTCTTCCGCTGAGGTTTCTGGATTTTTGAGATGAGGATTGGTTATTCGTATTATTTGGATTCATCGAACTACTATTCTCATTTTGAGCGTGATGTCCGCAAGCACCCGTGGCACAGTGGTTAGAGTACTTGGAAAAATCAAATTCTCCTGAAAGTTACAAAGTTCAATCCTCAGTGTGGGCGACTAAAAAATGCAATTGTCAATTGCCTAGGACCTCTATCTAGTTATGGCTGATAGAACAAGAGTATGCTACCCCCATGAAGTAAATAAAGGGCTCCGTTCGAAATTCCATCCAAATTCCCAAGTTCAACAGAAACATTTCAGAGTTCGATAAGATGCACCTGAAGAAGGTTGGAGGTTACATCGACTGAAACGTGAAAATGACACTCAAGATGAGAACAGTAGTTTGATGAATCCAAATAATACAAGTTTTCATTTCATCATCATTCATAAATAGGGGGGGGGACACTTTGATAATCATCTCATCAGTAGGAGATGTGATGCTGAATGGAATTAACACAACAGGACTATAACACCTCCGGAATTTTTAATGATAATGTTTATCAAAAACTCCCCAGACTATTCCATCAACTGGATAAGGTCATCATTAATCAAAAATCCGAGTGGTATGTGGTAGAGTTGTCGACAAATTTGCACTTCCTATCCAGGTGTAATTATCATTGAACACGGATAACATAAAGACTGATGGATATTGATTAGAGAATTAGGTGAAATTTTTAATGTGACAAAAGAAAAAAACAAAAAGAACACTTACCTGTAGTCTTCATGAACTGTTTCACTTTGGTAATAAATGTGGGGAATCCAATGTCATCACAAACAGTTCCAGTTTTCTTTATAAACCTAAAAAAAAAAAATATATATATATTTCTTAAATCAACCTAGGGTAATCCTGTTGGATAAAGGAATTTGGAGATCATGCACACACACACAAATTCCAAGTTAGCAGAGAACAAAGAAAAACCAGATCAGACTTTGTACACACATATTGACCTCTGATGGAACAAAGAAACAAATTGTCAATAAAAGCAGGAGGTCCAACGAACACGAAAAAAAAGAGAGAAGAGAGAGATGGAGAGAGTTGGAGTGTTGCAGCGCTGGAGACAGACCCTGTACGAAGGGGAAAAGCAGGATCTAACATCTGTGCAATCTTCCAATGGGAAAGCATTCGGAATAAAAGCTGTCTGAAATATACCCAGAGACTCTTGGTCGTTTCTTTGGAAGAAATCTTTATTTTAGCTTTGGCAGGTTTGTCAACAAAGACCGAATGAGTGAAGGTAATACTTTCTTGTTTCGCAAGATGTAAACCCCAAGAAAGATGTTCCGTCTGTTTGTTGTAAGGAACTGTTTGTTTATTGAAACTTTATATACGTGTAAACAGTTATACACACGTCTATATATGAAGCACTAGATGACACAAAGAAATACATTATATACACTCCTTACATATATAGATAACACTGATATATATATATATATATATATATATATATATATATAGACCCCACTATTTACTGTACGGTTAACCTGCGACTACGTAACAGTCCGATACAAGACCCAAAATAATAAATAAATCAGGTGCTTATTTAGATTTACACTTATTTTGAAAAACCAATAAAAAGAAAACTCTTTGATATACCTACCCATCACAGAACAAAAATGTCATATTCCAAAAATTACGTAAATCAATCAAGTAGTTTTTTTTTGTTTTTTTTTAACTAAGAAAATAAAGTTTTACAACTAAGCTAGACATTATGTTTTTAACCACTACTTTAATACATAAGAAGACAACTTAATTCAAACTACCAAGATCAAAATTAGCCTTGTAATGTCTACAATTTATGATTAAAATCGAAAATCAAATTTTACGATTTGTCAGATGGGCGAGCAGCCAATCGCCATATTTGTTTAGGATGCATGTAATGTAATTGTATCACTTACAATCCCCCTAGAAGACTGTTACTTAGAAGAACTGATTGTAACTTAGCACTTTTATCCATGGTGCCATAAGTGGGAAATTGCATTGGCTGAATTGCAATGAGAATAATATCCAAGTTGAAGAAGTAGCATGAATGGCGCAAAAATACAAATCATTTAATCGTCACCTAAAAACATTCTGAAATAAAAAAAAAATATAATATATTTGTATTTTTACAAATCTATATAATTATAAAACTTAGATCAGCTTGCTTGGGCGTTTAAACTGTCCATCCGGTTTCTGATTTCCGGTTTAAAAAAAATTTGTTTGCTTACCTATTTCATGGCCTCCCTGTCTTAAGACTGATATTAAAAGCCAGTGCTTCTATTTAAAACACACACAACATCAACAATAGTTTTTTTTTTTTTTTGTTTTAACTTATTTTAACGTGTTTTTCTTACAAATAAACGTAATTTAACCCTGTTGAGTAAAAAAAAAAAAAAAAGGATTTAAATATAAATATACAATATATAACTATATATATATCATATTTATAACCATATTTACTGATTTTAGAATAAAGAAAAAATTATAAGAGAAAATTCTTAAGTAGCAAAGGAGTAGAGATGTCATTCTAACGTCCAAGTTGAGTGCAAAGTAGGTATCTGAATAACTTTTTATATTCTTAACTAGCAGGGGCACCCGGCATTGCCCGGTTGTTTGGAGGTGTGTGTGTGAGTAAGGGGGGGGGTTAAAGCAAAGAATAAGCAAAGTAGTAACCCTGTTTAAATAAGAAAAAGAAAACGTAAAAAAAAAAAAAAAAAACAATGGTAAACCTCTGTACAAAATCGGCGAGACCAAAAAAAAAAAAAAAAAAAACAGCGAACAAACATAAAACTTCTTTAAAAAAGAAATCGGAAAAACAAAAAAGAAAAATCAAGGAGAAAAACTAAAACAAAAAATAGTGAAAAGAGAGAAAAAAAAAAAAAATGGCAAAAATAACCCTTCGATTCGGTTACGTCCATTCCAGATTTTTTAAGCAACTACGAAGTAAAGAAAACCCAAACCGGTATTCTTTTGTAACTGTCCCTTATGAACGATCCTGCAACGGTGTAAAGTGGTGGCGGGAGAAGGAGGAATTTATTAGAGAGAAAAGATTTTACCACTTCCATTGATGTTAACCGATTTTGGCAGTGAACTCTCACCAGAAAAAATATAGGAATCTACGATCATCGAGGAAGTGGAGAGGTAATAGGCCTATAACACACCTCAGATATCGTGCTGCACTTTGTACATATTACATTTGCATGATATGTCTTGAATTTCGATCCTATTAAGGTCAAAATCAGAGACGAAAAAATGAGTTCATTTTATATATATACTAGCGAGGGTACCCGGCGTTGCCCGGGTGTTTGTAGGTGTGTGTGGTGTTAAATAAAAAAGAACCCGGGGTGGTAGGATTGAGCCCGAAGCCCTGAGGCGAAGTTTGAAAATAAAATCGGCCAGCCAGAATGAGTTACTGAAAGATGTTTGAATTTATTTAAGTAAGAACCAAATTGACAGGTGCGCGCACGGAAGTCGTAGAGCGTTACGACGACGATGACGTCAATGACCAGGTTTGTTTGTTATAAGCGAAGTAAAAAAAGAAAACGTTAAAACTTAAGTGTGGGGGGGGGGTGTAATCAAAACATTGAAAAAAAAACACAAAAAAACTAACGTAAGGCAAACGAACGATGAAAACAGAAAAACAAACACATGAAAAATGGCTTGAATAAGCCTGTTTCGATATTGAAATTTAAAAGATCGGTGGGTACCCGGGTGTTTTTTGGTGTGTGGTCGAGGGTGGATAAGCGAAGTAAAAAAAAAAAAACAGAAAAACGAACGTTACATGAAAAATGGCTTAAATAACACTGGTTCAATATTTAAATTTAAAAAATCGAAAAAAAAAAAGACATCTCACACCACGATTCGAACCCAAAATGTTTAGATAATGAACCAACGTGCTAATCAACTGACCTAATGCGACGTACATGAAATTTGTTCAGTTTTTCAACTATTTAAAGTAAATCAGGTCATGACATCATCTGGCGCATGTGTAGAACCGGTCGTTGTCACGAGAAGACCCCCCCCCCCCGTCGAAAATTGTCGATTTCGGGGTGAAAAAAATGAACGTTTTTTGCCAATTTTTCAAGCGAAGGATGGGGCTTCGATATGATACCGAGTTTGTGAATTTTCCTTGTGTCTATCGAAAGTTTTTAGCAGACACACAAACATACACACATTTTCGCTTTTATATATATATAGATATAGGGATAAACAGAACATTGGCTGTGAGAATTTCAATTTCAATCCAATTCAAAAAGTGATTTCGAGTAGCAGATGATGATGGACTTTTGAAATCTTTTTGAATCATAAAGCCGGGACAGGAATATAATATATGAATGTGACCGCCCTTTTTCGACAGATATTTTTGAAAGTCGTCCTCTCCTTTTGATTGTCTAGTCTTAATTTAAACCTATGTCACTTCCGGTTTGGTGGTGGTCGTAACAGCAAAGACGTCACTTTTTTCCCCGTTCTTTCCCTCCTTCATGGTACGGGTTTGAGCCTGCCTTTCTACTACCACTTTTTTTTTTTTTTCTCAACATACACACCCAAACACCCAGGCAACGCCGGGCTGAAATGCTAGTATAATTATAAAACTCCTTATTTTCTTCATGGCTGACAGAATGAGAACGAGCAAGCCCCATGAATTCAATAAAAAGTTTTGTTAAAATTTTGTAGATTCTAGAGTTTGATTTCCTAAATATATATATATATATATTCAGAAAGGAGTTGCATTTGAAGGCTATAAGAGAGAAAAAAACACATCTCCATCGAGTGGTTGTACAAATTTGTAATTTTTTCTTCCTCCTCACGATGAGGTATACCTAAAAAATTTGAGAACATAGCATCACATTGTCATCCTGGTATGATACATTATCTTTCAATTTTGTCATTGTTACATTTCTGAATTTTTTTAGATGAGGATTGGTTATTCGTATTATTTGGATCTTTCGGACTAGTTTTCTCATCCTGAATGTCATTTTCACAACATTGCTGACAGAATGAGAGCATGATCGCGATGCAATGAAATAATTTTAGTTTTTAACATTTATTCCTTTGCACCTTTTTTTTTTTTTTTTTTAACTTATACAGAAACAGAAATAAAATTTTAGTTGCAAGGGAGGTAAGTTTTTTTTATATCTCGTTTTTATTTTTTTTTATACTTTTGGGGAGTTTCTACATCTTCCCGCTCCCCATCATTAACACTTGTATATTTTTATCCATTTTTCGTATTATTTAGAATCTTCAGACTACAGTCTTAATCTTCGGTGTCATTTTCAGAATGTTTTGGTCAACCTCCAACCTTCTTCAGGTGTACCTTGTCAAACTCTAGAATCTGGATAAAATTTCAAACAGGACCCTTTATTTACTTTACAGGGGTAGCATGCTCTAGTTCTGTCAGCCATGACTGGATAGAGGTCCTAACTAATTCGCAATTGTATTTTTCAGAATTGAACCTTCAACCTTCAAGAGAATATTACTTTTTAGAATATTATAGAATATTCTCCTTGATAAGTGCTAACTCCCTTGTAAAAAAAAAAGATTTTTTTTTTAAATAAAAAATAAAAACTGAAAAACTTACTTTTTAGCAATGTGATAAGATTCCGGGTGGATCCATGTACGATCCAGTGGGTTTACAGAACTGTCCACTGCCAATTTCACCTTTTTACTTTTGGATGTTCCTTCACGCGGATTAGCCTTTCTTTTGCTTCCGGCTTTAGGAAAGCTGCTGGGTTCTTCCTCAGAATCTTCATTGCTTTGGAAAAAAAAATAAGAAAACAAAAATTATCATTGGTTTATATGATACAATATCAGAATTTTAAGTTTTTCTTTTATATCATATCATGTGGTTGAATAATAAATTGTTAACTATTCTGTACTTTCAGTTTTTGTGGTTAATAAATCGTTAACTATTCTGTGCTTTCAATTTTTGTGGTTAAATAATAAAATTGTTAACTATTCTGTACTTTCAATTTTTGTGGTTAAATAATAAAATGTTAACTAGGTACTCATGTAGAGAGTGATCCAGACGTAACTCAGTGCACGCCCGGCTTTCCCCGGAACACGACATCAACAGCCGGAGTAAGCCGAGCGTCGCCGCTGAAAGCATAACAAGAAAAGAGAGACCTACCTTAATTTTTAAATTTTATCAACTGTAAAGGAAACTGTTTTAACAATGTTTTTTTTTATAGTGTTTTTTTTTTTTTTAATGTAACATATTTTTTTTTATACAAGAAAAGTCTCAAAAGTAAGTAAATTAAAGTTTTTGTTTATGTATTTTTTTTTTCAATAAAACAGAATTTTTTTTAATATTTTGTGTTTTTCTTTTTTTTTGAAGAAAAAACCTTGAAACTAGGAAAATAAATAAAACTGGGTGGAATTGTTTTTTTTTGTACGAAAAATTTTTTTTTGCCTTTTTTGGTTTTTATTTTGATTTTTTTTGTTTGTATTTTTTTTTTTGAGTGGGGGATTTTTTTTTCAAGGAAAAACCTGGCAACTGGAAAAAGAAAGAAAACTGGGTGGAATAATTTGTTTTTTTTTTTGTTCTTTCATTTTGTTTTTTTTTTGGTTTGCTTTTTTTTTTTTGAGGGGAGGGGTTAAGGAAAAACCTGGAAAAGAAAGAAAACTGGGTGGAATATTTTTTTTTTCATTTTAAAACAAATGTTGTTTCCTCAGACTGTTGGAGGGCATCACATGAGGCCAAAGTGGACGCAGAGGTGATAGCGGACGTGTAAGGAAGCTCGTCATCAACCGGGTAGCTTTCGGCGATGTGAGCTAATATGGAGACAAATGGAGCTTTACCAAATGTTTGCCTCCACATAAACTCTAGGAGATATGTGTCCAAAAGCTCCCGGTTGGTCCCGCATTCTACTTTGTTGCATTGTTTAGCTTCCTTCCACATTCACTCCGCATGATTCGTCGTAGCCTTAGTTTCGGGATCTACGAAGTGGAGGCTGTAGTTCACTGTCAAATGGCGATACCTCTCTCCCCCCACTTTGTTGTATGCTTTCCAACAGTCTGATACGACCGTGGTCCCCGGCAGAATATATTGTTTGATTAATGGAAGGAGGGTTTTGGCATTCCGGTTTGGTACACTCACCAAGAAACTCTCCTTTTCGGCGGGGTCGTATCCACTGAAGACCCAGACAGGTGTGAGTAACCTGCTGACGTTATGCTTTCTACGGATAAACAAAGCCTCATCTACCTCCACCGTATGGCCTGGGCCCCCTACCTGCCAGGGATTCCTTAGAAAATATTCCCCGCAAACGTCTCTTAAGAAATTCTTCCAGTCGATGATGGTGTGCGTCAAGCGAATTCCACATTCGCGTTGGAGGTCTTTTTGCGTTGCTCTCTCGAACGCCCACAAATAGATCAGTTTTAGTATTACGGCAATTGCCAGCCTAGATTTTGTGAAAAAAGTTCCTATTCGGATAGAGGTGAACGTTCGGCATTTGCCAGCCTGGCACCTCCAGGTATAGCCATCGTTTACTTTGCTTCTTGCAATAAGAGCGCAGCATGTCCACAAGACGGACACGTTTTCGTTCGTGCTAGTAATCTCCTCTCCTGACAAAATTCCAGGACTCCTGCTGCTGTTTTTAATTGCTCAGATAATTCTGT
This sequence comes from Euprymna scolopes, assembly GCF_053919585.1. Taxonomy (NCBI): domain Eukaryota; kingdom Metazoa; phylum Mollusca; class Cephalopoda; order Sepiida; family Sepiolidae; genus Euprymna; species Euprymna scolopes. Next base: position 66,686,768 of record NC_136522.1, read on the forward strand.
AAAATTCATGTTTTCTTCCTTACGGAAAAGTATGCAAATGGTATATTCTTTAATCTTTTTCTAAACAAACTTCTTTTCTTTTCTTCCTTTTCATGATTGTCGTCTGCTGCTTTGAATTTTTAACTTGTGCAAACGCGCGTCGCGTTGAAAACAATGTTAGGTCAAACGGCTTAATCTCCTCAGCAATGCTCGGCTTACTCCGGCTTTCAATTTTTATGGTTAAATAATAAAATGTTAACTATTCTGTACTTTCAATTTTTGTGGTTAAATAATAAAATTTTAACTATTCTGTGCTTTCAATTTTTGTGGTTAAATAATAAAATGTTAACTATTCTGTACTTTCAATTTTTGTGGTTAAATAATAAAATGTTAACTATTCTGTACTTTCAATTTTTGTGGTTAAATAATAAATTGTTAACTGTTATGCCGATAAACAAAAATAAATGTATAATATATAAAAGTCTATATGTCTCCATATTTTCAAACTCTATCTCATCCGAGACTAAAAGTAGCAGAGTGGCACTAGGGGCCTCAAATTATTGGATTTTTTACAGGCTGTTCTTTTATAGGTCTTTAGCCAGTTAAAATCATTTTTAATTGGTCAAGATTGAAAAAAATCGTTAAACATTTTTTACATTCATCTTAGTTTACTTTAAATTTTTAATCAGTTTATATGTGTGTCACATTGATACAGTGGTAACATCACCAGCTTTGAATGCTAGTTTCGGTTTCGATTCTAGCTGATGGCACCTAAATACTTACTTTTTTTTTTTTTTTACTTCTGAAATCACAACTCTATAATAATATATACAAAATCTGGACATATTTAAGCATATTTTACGCCTGAGCAATCCTTTCCCCACTAGTCTAATATATAAAAGGTTATATGTTCGTCTGTCTGTCTCCATATTTTCAAACTCTCTTTCGAAACTAAAAGTCACAGAGCGGCACTAGGGGCCTCAAATAATTGGATTTTTCATGGACCATTCTTTTTTTGATCTACAGACTTGGCATTTCATATACAGGGAATTCAAACCCGTAGAAGAAATTCAGTTTGATTTTTAACTGGTAAAACTAGCTGCTAAGGGGGGGGGGGGTCAAATTGAAAAATTGGAACTTGGCAGGCGTAAGTCGACTAAACGTGTATCCTCTATGCATGCAGAAATATAAATCTATACATTTAACTATGTTCATTATTTAAGTGTTGATATCCATCTGTTGTTAGCTCAGATGGTAATGAATAACATTGGAGAGCTACGGGTTTTGATTCTACATATTAGGTACAATATAATAATCAATAGATAATTGGCTTAATAATAATAAATCTGCACGAACTAAAATATTATATTTATGCATATTTTACGTCCAAGCAACGCTAGTTTAAAACAAAAACTATTTGATCAACTCATTTGATTTTTGGAATAAAAGTGGAGAACTTGTATTGCTAAATAAAGACTCACGTGTCTTGATGACCCGAAATGATACGGATGAAACCAGCACATTGGTCAAAAGTTTTGGCTCCAAGACCTTTAATCAATTTCAGTTGTTCACGATTGTTGAACTTGCCTTCTTTGTTCCGCCACGCTATGATATTCTTCGCTTGAGTGGCATTCAAACCAGACACTCTCCTGAAAAAAGAGAAAGAGAAGGTAAAAATTTATTAATTGCTTTCTTGCTTGCATCTTCTTGAAGATCGGATGATTCCATCTTTTAAAAAAGAGATGACAGATGATTATGATTATATATATATTATACATATTATATATATATATTAGTGTTGGGACGATTTATTGAAAATGGAAAAATCAGAACTTTTTGAGGTATCAGAATCGGTATCAGAAAAAAATTGTGCTTATTAAAAAAAAAAAAAAAAAGTAGGAGGAGATATGTACAGAGAGAAAAATAGCTTGATATAGGTAAGAATAAATACTAATGTTGGGACGATTAATCGGAATCGGTAAAATTGATGCCTATTTTCCGATGCCAAAACGATTCTTTTGTCTTTTTTTATTTGATTTTGTTTAAAGTAAAATCTTCCACTGTTGGTAATAATGATAATACAATAAATATTAATTGATTTTAAACTGATAGTAAAACTAAAATCTATAAATGATCCCCCACCATGTGTCTTTTTACGTCTGCAGAAATATATGCAAAACTCTATAGTTTATGTTTAGAGATTTATAAAGAATCAGTAATTGTATCAGAATCTTGAATATATATATATATATATATATATATATATACAGGGTGTCCACAAATCTGGCTACATTATGCAGCCAGACTTTGTGGGCACCGTGTAGATTATGCAGCCAGACTTTGTGGGCACCGTGTAGATTATGCAGCCAGACTTTGTGGGCACCGTGTAGATTATGCAGCCAGACTTTGTGGGCACCGTGTAGATTATGCAGCCAGACTTTGTGGGCACCCTATGTATATATATATATATATATTAGTGATGGGACGATTCCAATATTATCAAAGTATACTTACACAGATAGATATGAAATTATAATTATTAAGTATACTTAATAATTATCAAAGTATACTCATGCAGTAATTATCAAAGTATACTTACGCAAATAGATATGAAAAGTCTTTATTAAAGTTTGTGCCTATTTCCATTCTATGGAGGCCAGGCGCGAACGCAGACCCCACAATTTTATTATACCATCCCTATTTAAGTTAAAACATACTTATCAAAGTATTCTGATGTACATCTATATCAAAAAAACTTGTAAACGTTTTTTTTTTCTAATTTTTACATTTTTTATTTCCATATTTTGTGGACCAGGCGCGTACGCAGACCCCACAATTTTAATGAATCATGATTATGCCAGATCAAACATACCCATTCCTGTGTCTCGATACATCTTCTATCATATGTGATCAGTTTTCTATAATAGTCGACCATATAGGAGCCTATTCGTGACCAGACACACACACAGACGTTCAGCTTTATATTATAGATATTAGTGAAGAAACAATACCGATATTTTTCCCCCCGATTCCAATACAATTACTGATTCTTTATAAATCTCGAAATATTTAACTATAAAGTTGTCATTTCTCCCCGATTACCATAAAAACTCATGTTAAATGTGCAAATATTTTCTCAAGCGTAAAAAGGCACATTTGTGGAGAGGTTATCTACAGATTTTTGTTTTAAAATCAATAAATATTTATTATTGTTACATTATTACGACCAGTAGAGCAAGATTTTGTTTTTAAAAGAAATCAAATGAAAATATAATGAAAGGAATCGTTTTTGGCATTGAAAAATAGGCACAAATTTTTCTCGATGCCGATTCATCATCCGAACACTATACTAGCAGGGTGAACCGATGTTGCCTGGAAATGAATAATAATTAATGAATACTTTATACTTCCATGCTTTTATCAACGAAATCGATAAAATAGCCTATTTTTTTTACTTAAATCGATCGATTGCCTGCTCTAATCGGGGACCCCTCAGCGGTCAAAATTGGGGTCAAAACTAAAAAAAAAAATAAAAATGACGTCTGCTGTCTCTACAACTTTTCTCTATGGTAGTTAAAGAAGACTATTATATAGAAAGACATTACCGTACATATTCACACGTTTTAATATATACATATTCACACTTTTTAATATATACATATTCACACTTTTTAATATATATATATATATATATATATATATATATATATATAGTCACACTTTTTAATGCATATATATTCACACTTTTTAATATATATATTCACACTTTTTAATATATATATTCACACTTTTTAATATATATATTCACACTTTTTAATATATATATATTCACACTTTTTAATATATATATATATTCACACTTTTTAATGTATACATATGTACACTTTTTAATGTATACATATGTACACTTTTTAATATATATATTCACACTTTTTAATGTATACATATGTACACTTTTTAATATATATATTCACACTTTAATATATATATATATATATATTCACACTTTTTAATGTATACATATGTACACTTTTTAATATATACATTCACACTTTTTAATATATATATTCACACTTTTTAATATATACATTCACACTTTTTAATATATATATTCACACTTTTTAATATATACATTCACACTTTTTAATATATACATTCACACTTTTTAATATATACATTCACACTTTTTAATATATACATTCACACTTTTTAATATATATATTCACACTTTTTAATATATACATTCACACTTTTTAATATATACATTCACACTTTTTAATATATACATTCACACTTTTTAATATATACAGTCACACTTTTTAATATATACATAGGCACATAAAGTTATAAACAGTAAATAGGACCCAAGCAAAGCTGGGCGGAACTGCTGATTTTATAAAATTATTTTTATATATAATATATATATAATTAATAATTATATATTAAATAATTTATATATATAATATATTTATATATTAAATAATTTAATTATATATATAATAATTATATATTAAAGTTGAAAATGCAAAAGTTAATTATACTTCAAACAGAAACATTCATTTCAAACGCAGGCCTATCAATTTTTTTATAATTAAACCTTTTTTTAAATTAAAAAATTTTTTTTTTGTTTAAATCTTTAAAGTTTATAAAACAGAACATATTAATTCTGGGGTGCCTCGAGCGTAATTGATCCCAAAACGTTCACACTCACTGACCTTAAAAGATGTTCACTGCATGTGTTGAGATCCACACCGACAAAACTAACGCATTCACCAACGATGCAGTCTAAAGCATCCTTCAGTTTCTTATCGGACAGATCATGCTGGAAAAAAAAGAAAAAGGAAAGCAGTGGAAAAAAATCTGGATAATTCATATCGAGTTTTTAATGAGAAAAATTTTAGTAGTTTTTGTTTTACAGCAAGGACGTAGCCAGGAAGCACCAAGTGGGGATCCAAACTTTTGTAACAAAAATTTTACAAATTATGTGTTGTTCATATTGTTTCGTTTTTTTGTTTTTTTTTTTATTATAATTAGGTTTTTATTATAATTAGGTCAACCTAAAAAAAATTTTTTATTATAATTAGGTCAACCTAAATTTTTTTTATTATAATTAGGTCATGTTGTTTCGGGTTTTTTTTTAAATCATAATTAGGATTTTATTATAATTAGGTCAACCTAAAAATTGCAATTGATGCTCACTGAATGTTCTTATAATGTGAAATTTAAATATTTTGATTGATTTATGAAATTTTTTATAGAATTACTTTGTCAAATTACTCAACCTGATTAATAAATACAATTTTTGAGTTGCCATAATTATAACTTTTCATGTTTCATAGTTTTTTGTTAAGCCTTTGGTACCTTTTGCCATATTCTGGTTGTAATTAAATATTTAAAGATGTATGAAGCAAAACGAAAAATAAACAAAACGATTTGAAAAGTTTTGTTTCGTACAAAAAATGAAAATTAGTAAATATTTTTAACGAAATGAATCTAACCCTTCAAAATTCCTCTACACTTTGAGACATTATTGTGAAATAGCAGGCAAAATCAATTCGTAAGCAGTAAATAATTCACCCATTACATTCACAGTAAATTATTTAAGATGATGCAAATATTCCTGCCTGCCTATCTCTGGCTGCTCTATTGGCACTTAAAATTAGGGAAAAAAATTTTGGTCGACTTCTCCACGGAATGTGGGGGAAGGGGGCAAAAAGCATAGTTGGCTACACCCTTGTTTTACGAGAGATCAATTCTTTTCAAGTTATTTTAATGCTGAATCCAGGAATTTCGAAAACAAATTTTACGCTTCAAGTTCTTTATATCTTCAAATATTTATTCATGGGGTTTGGTTTGGTTGTTTTGTAAAGGAAAATTGTTTTTGTCTTTAACTTTGCAAAACATGACTGACTTTTTGCAAGCTTCAGGGCAAAACTCAATTTTTGATAATTATCTTAAGTAATTTTCTACCTTATCGTTTTTCATAATTTTTTGATATGTTCATTACTGCAACATGACTATTAAGCAGATGCCATTGGTTTTACCTGAAATTCAATATTTCGATTTTTGAATTTTGCTCTAATAACAAAGAAGCACCTCAAATTTTTTTAAGCCATCCAACACATGCTAGCATGTGAGGCTGGATATGATGAAGATAATGGTATGCACAATGTACCCATGCGAGTGACTATTTATAGCCCCCCCCCCTTACGGGACAGAGTTAGACACCAGAGTCGTTTTTTAATGTGGTGAAAAGGAACAAAAATAAAAATTGTCTCAGTTGTGAAGGATTTCTCCTCCATTGACAGAGAACAAGAAATGTAAATGTAGCATCTGAAGAACAGATACTACACTTTGATCTTGGCCGGTCTATCCTTGCGAGTAGATGCAATTTAAGATGATGGTAATAGCATGTGTTATAAAGGGAAATAACTCTAAAAAAAAAAAACTAGGGTTGTCCCCCCCCTGGCAGATAGAACAGACCAAAGAAGGCAGACGCACATTAAAAAAAATTTCGCTCTTATAAAGTTATTTTTTTCTATTGTTAATAAATGGTTTGATGCTCATACGAAGTGCTGTTGCTAATTCTCATAACCAGCAACAACAACATCATTCTAACGACCACAACAATATCTATCCATGCATATAGATGCAATTTATGATATGTGTTATGAGCGGAAATAAGGGGAAATAACTCTAACAGACTGACATTGTCTCCCCTGGTATATAGACTAAACCAAGATGACGGACTCACATTATTATCTATATATTAATATGATAGCGTGTTATTTTCTGTCACGCTTACATCAGGGTCGTTTAATTGTTACGTACTTCCATTTCTTATCATAAATAATTTTACCAAGAATTCTTCGTAAGTTTTGGTTTCGGTTTTGATTATAGTTGATGGAACTCAGGAGTGAAAAGCACATCTTATTTTTCTTTTATTAATATGATTTTTTTTTCTTGTACACATGTTTGTGAATTATTCCATGGATTTCTGTCTTTGGATTATTATGGACCATCTTTTTCCAATTACGGGATGTCTTTGGATTTTACTTGAACAAATGGAAATTCTTTTAACTTTCTTGAAGTTTTACATTTAGATTTTACCGTCACTAGATTTTTTATCTTCCACCAGACTATCCATTCATGTGTAATCACCTTTTTCTTTACCATATTCCCTCTGCTTAACTTATTTTGTTTTCAAGTAAGATCTTTGACTTGTTGTTTCATCAAATACTTCTGTATGCAAAATCTGATCCTGCATTTTGCTAATTCCTACCCTCTGATGAGAAGGAGAGTATTTCTTCGAAACTCCGCGGATTAAGGACTATCCATTTATCTAGTGTTTCCTTTTTAGATTAAATATGTTTTTAACTCATTTCAAAGTGTTTTTTAACATATTTTATTAACTGTTTGCTCATATATATATATATATATATATATATATATATATATACACACACACACACACACACCCATATATTTTTTCATTAGTTTTTATTTCGGTTTCAATTCTAGCTAATGCACCCAAGTCATATTGATATATTTTTTTTTTATTTTTGAAATCACAACTTTATAATATATAAAAATCGATAGAACATTAACTCTATAATAACATATACGAAATCTGCGAGAATTAAAATATATTTAAACGTACTTTACAACTGGGTTTTGCTGGGCGTTCGTGTTAGCTTAGATAAATGTTTTGCAGTTTTAACAAAAGAGCTACAATAATATCAGAGCCTCCATTTACAACGAACATCTACAGAATGCCAACATCAATATATTACATATGGATGAGTCCCCTGTGGAATATCCACAGGTCCCACAAGTTTATAATAATCATTTTTTTTTTTATTGTTAATAGTTTCATGTCCATACAAAGTGTTTTTGCCGATTTATATAACCGACAACAAATACCATCATTCTAACGAACGCAACAGTGTGTAAATTTACAAGAGAGGCCATCGTGCGTGTTCTATCCATGCGAGTAGATGCAATTTACCTGATACATTCCAACACCAATGTGTTTAGGTTCAATCTTCACCAATTCTGCAAGCGGATCTTGGAGACGACGAGCAATAGACACTGAAAAAATAAGAAAAATTTCAAAGTTATCGTATGATCACATATGTGATTTGTATTATATGTGCTTAGACAAAAGGCATTCCAAAAGTAATGCCCCTACGTTTTTCATTCCCCCCCCCCCGAATGGATCAAAAGGGATATCAAATTGCATTGTTATGATGACTGAACTTATGCATTCATAACCTGAAAATTTTATCTCTTTGTTGATTGATGGTGTGAGACTCAGAAAGTAATCCTTGTCATGGACGTGTGTCAGAAGCAAAGATGCATCATTGAATTCCTGGCAAAAGTGCATTGAGAATGGTGAGGACTATGTAGAAAACAAATTCTGGAGCATAAAAGATTGCTTGTTCTAATGGTACCACTCACATCTTTGTAGCTCTTCAAGAATAAGAGGTTTTACTTTTGGAACCATCCTTATATATATATATATATATGAATATATTAATAAAAACTGAAGAATGTGCTCAATACTGTTGTAGAGCAAATATGCGTTTTATTTTTTATTACCGTATCTTTCTGTAAGATACGGTAATAAAAAATAAAACGTATATATATATATATATATATATATATATATATATATATATATATATAGTAATTTATAAAATATATATGGCGATTAAGCTACACTGAATATTCTGCGTTTCATCCACTATAGGATTCGTCAGGCTTATGCGAGAATTCTGTGGTTGCTTCTTGTTTTTATATATGTTGAGGATTTCTAGTTAGCCAATCAGCTTTCTAGTATCCACCGCGCCCCTTCCTATCAGCCAATGGGCATGCATTTTATCGAACAAAGGATCTGTTTTAGAACTAGGTTAGTGGTTTAAGGTAGATCTTTTCCTTCCTTTTTTTTTTTTTTTATATGTATATAAATATACCTATGTGTACACACATACATGCACATATATATACATATATATATATATATATATGTGTGTGTGTGATCGTTTATGTATATTCATGTTTATTTTATTTATTTATTTGTTTGTTTTCTATTGTTATTGTTAGTTTTAATACGGTGTTTTTTATTTTTAACACCGTATAAAAACAACACTAGCGAATAAATACTGGGAACTCAAAGAAAGCGGACATTCGCCAGTAGTCGAATGGAAAATAATGAGACAAGCTACCACGTGCAGACATTTAGACGACCCATGTAAATTATGCCTCGATGAAAAATTTGCTATCCTGTACTTTAAAGAACCTCAAAATCTATTAAACTGTAGACGAGAAATAGCAAACAACTGTGTTCACAAAATAAAACTTACTCTAGGATAGCGATACAAAATAGCCTTAAAACTAACAATAACAATAGAAAACAAACAAATAAATAAATTAAATAAACATGAATATACATAAACGATCACACACATATATGTATATATATATATATGTGCATGTATGTGTGTACACATAGGTATATTTATATACATATAAAAAAAAAAAAAGGAAGGAAAAGATCTACCTTAAACCACTAACCTAGTTCTAAAACAGATCCTTTGTTCGATAAAATGCATGCCCATTGGCTGATAGGAAGGGGCGCGGTGGATACTAGAAAGCTGATTGGCTAACTAGAAATCCTCAACATATATAAAAACAAGAAGCAACCACAGAATTCACGCATAAGCCTGACGAATCCTATAGTGGATGAAACGCAGAATATTCAGTGTAGCTTAATCGCCATATATATTTTATAAATTACTAACTAGCTCTACCTACGTATTGAGCACTTTTGAAGTAAATACTTAAAGTTTACGCATAAATCTATACTTTCGTATATTAAATTTATGTGAGTAAATGAAGTAGTTATATATATATATATATATATATGAATGTATTAGTGATGGGATGATTCCAATATTTTTCCAGATTCTGATACAATTACCGATTCTGATTCTTTTTTTAATTTCTAAATAGGAAGTTGTCTTTTTTTGGAAAGGACGGTGGAGGCTGCCCGAAAAATTGTGATTTTGTTTTTGATTCCCGATTCTAATTAATCGTCCTAACACCAGAATGTATACAACATTTCACCATCACAAACCACAATATGCTTTGTATCCGTTTCAATATCTCCTTCATCAGCAAGTTTAACATGTCGAAAGCAGAGCCAGGATGATAAAGGTTAAGGAAGACAAAAATTAACATCAGGCGAACATGGCAACACAACCAAATGCTGAAGACCAGAAGAAAAATATTAAGACAGAAAGTGGATGAAATAATAAATGGGTAAAGATCAAAGATTTCAATTTGTAAATACAGGATAGAAATAACGACATGATTCCATTTCCATTCACCGAAAACCGGTTTTCTTTTTTTGTTGCAGACCATTTACTAATTTGCAAAACATTGCTCGGCTATCAGCCTCTTCGTTAATTGCTAAATCAAGCTGAACTCTAAAAAAAAAACAATAGTTGCCAAATCTGTAATTAAAGAAAATAGAATTTTCAATTTAAAATGTGCTGCTTCTAAAAAAAACACCCTATATAATTATAACAAAAATACTCTTGCTGTTTGTTTATAAATAAGCAGTCAGAGCACTATAGAAGTGGTGGACAAATGTTTGTTTAAAATAGACATTTGGCGAGGTTATTTGCGAGCACCGCTCCTATGGGTCGATGGGTGGAACTGGCCACTGTCAACGTGATGGTTCTAGGTTCAATCCTCAGCTTGAGAGAGGTGCTAGTTTAGCGGCACTGATGAGCTGTGATACAATGAAACAGTACTGTATATCGATGACTACACACACACACACACATATATATATATATATATATATATATATATATATATATATATACATACACACACACACACACACACACAGGGTGGAACGATAAAATTGTCACTCTAGAAAAAAAGGCATGATTTAATTTCCGGTTTTCCTTTTTTTGTTGCAAGCCATCTACTAGTTCGTCAGTTGTGTACAAATCCCAAGCCTTCAACCATGTCTGAAAGTGACACAATGTTCAACGAGCAAGATCGGAGATGCGCTGCTGTACAACTGATGCTCTCTACTGATTAGAGTTATGACAACAGGACCATTGCCAGTACCCCCAAAATGCATCGCTGGATTGCCATGAATAATAGGTACATGCATAGGGTGATGAAAACAAAGTTTCTGGCCACGGTTATGGTCTTTAGTGTGGTTTCAAGTGAGGACCACATCATGCCACCTCACATCTTTGAAGTCGGCTTGAAAGTCAACACCAAAGTGTACCTGGATGTGCTGAAGAGTGTGGTGATCCTCTTGTGCAATTAATAAATGATTTTAAAAAAAAAAAAAATGATAAAAGATTGAAATGTTAAAAGGTAAAAAAAAAAATTAAAAAAGAACTGGCATTTACGATCGCACTCACCAGCGCCTCGTAAAGAATGATCCATATCAGGAAGTTCCTCTTTCGCAACAGGAGACACGCTGTATATTGATGCCCCACATTCATCGACGATGCTGAAAGTCCAAAGATACAATCGAAAGTTGAAGGAAAACAGATTCAAATTTCAGTATACAAACTAAGTAAAAAATATAAAATAAAATTTAGCATCACAAATAATAACTAAAGTATAGAGCAAATTCTAATCATCAAATCTAACGCGCATTTTAACACCATGAATCAAGACAATAGAATCCCCCAATAGGCGCAAGAAGATTAGAAAATAGACGCAGGGTTTACTTTTGAAAGTCTTCTAAAAGTCCCGAACTGTCATCTAAGCTTCAGCCTCTGTTCCATCGACGAAATGTAGCATCCCTCTGCCTGTTCTACAAGTACTTTAACGGTGAATGCTCCAACGAACTGCAAGCACTTGTGGCCCCTCGACGTAAATACCCCTGACAAACCCGACAAGCAGCAAAATCCCACCCCTTCACAGTAGAAATCCCCAGATGTAAGAGAGCCTTCTGCTCCAGTAGTTTCTTCCCCAGAACCACTGTACTTTGGAACTCCCTTTCGAGTTCCTGCTTCCTCAACTGTACTGACATGCAGAAGTTCAAGTGTAACGTGAACCGACATCTTGCTGCCCAACTCCCCACATAGTACCACTGTAGCTTATGTCCCTGATAGTAGCCCCCTACATCAAAGTGGCAATGTGCCTTGTTTGGGGTGAAATTGTAATAAAAAAAAAATAAATTAAAAAAAACTCACTCTTCCCTTATTTTGTCCTTTAATCCTCACATTCCATGAGTGACGTTTCTGACAAAGGGGAAATAATTACTGTTTTCTGGTTCAAAATCTGTCCATCTAACACTTATGATGAAACGAAACATAGGATTTGGATCGGCCAATATATATAAAAGCGAAAATGTATGTGTGTATGTATGTTCGCTTTTCCTCGATGTCCACAAAAGGCTTCTTTCAAAGAAGCGCTTGCTCGCTTCACAACTTTTTAAAACTTTTTATATCATCTATAAATTGTAATATCTACGAATTATCCATGGAGCTTGCCTCTCTATTTAATTTTATTCACTTTCAAACGTTAATTATTCCACATTTCCCGCATCGGCACGCATTACATTCGCTTTTCGGTATAAAAAAAGCGAATCTCGACTCTAATCACAGGCCCAGAGCCAGTTTGTTCAATGTCGACTTCGTCATATCAGACTATACCTTTCATTTCGCTCCTCCTAATAAACAGGGAGCGGGTTTTTAAAAACAAATAAACCGATTTATTCAAAACTGTCCTGCACAAAATAACTGCTGAATACCTATCGCCGTCACGTCAATCAAAAACGCTCACCTGTTTTTTTTAAAACACTTTACTATTTTCCAACTGCGCGTCGTCAACGCTTCGGGTTTTTTTCACATACCCCGGGCAACGCCGGGTACTCCTCGCTAGTGTTTTATAAATAAGAGGGGGACAACTCAATTTGAACTATTGAGATTAAAATCAACCTTAAAATGGATATATTTAGTAATAAATTGCTAAAAATTTTTAATTTGATTTTCTTAGTGAAAAAAAATATTACAGTAGAACCTTGGGATACGGTGGTCCTAGGATACAGGTTTTTCAGGTTACGATGTCGAATATGATGTTTTTCTGGCCCCCGGTTACGATATTTGCCCGGCCTTACAGTGTTATATATAATGTTATTTGATTATATACATGTGTATTATACACTGTACTGTGTTTTGTTACTAAATTTTAATATTTGCTGTATAAAATTTTCCTTAGGCCCTGCCATACAGTGATTTCACCTTATAATCCCAAACCCAGAACAAATTAATGCTGTATCCCGGGGTTCTACCGTAGTTTATCAATTTATGTGATTTTTGGAATCTTCATTCTGTGATGAGTACATAAATTACAAAGATTTTTCTATATTTTTGCTTTTTTTTTTTAAATAAGTGTAATTCTAAATAAGCACCATTTTATTTTTTTTTAAATAAGTGTAATTCTAAATAAGCACCATTTTATTTTTTTTTTTAAATAAGTGTAATTCTAAATAAGCACCATTTTATTTTTTTTTTTAAATAAGTGTAATTCTAAATAAGCACCATTTTATTTTTTTTTTGCCAATGAAAATATGGAAATTCATCATACTCACTCTCTCATGCAAATACTAAGATGCCTATTTTTTTTTTCCATAATATTTAAAATATTTTTCTTCATACTAACTATAAAGCAATGGAAGCTAAATAAAGACAGAAATCGACATACCCAGGTACTGTATCAACACCGCTCAATGAACATAGATTAACTAACATTATATATAAAAAAAAAACAAGTTATAAAAAAAAAGAGAAGATAACACACTAACGTAATGTACTTGCAATGACCCCTATCCCTGAGTGGCTTCCGGGCCTTGATAAGTGGTGATCACTGTGTAAAAAAAAAAACAAAAAAAAAACTTACCAGTAACAAACTTTCGTGCCACCAAAATGTTTTGATTTTATTAGTTTTGCTACTTTGGTTTCCGTTTCTCGACAAGCAGTTCCATTACCAATGGCAATAATTTCACAGCTACAAAACAAGAAAATGACAGATCATATAGAATCACCAACTGCCACAGCTATCAAGGTATTGCTCATTAGGTAATAACAATTTGAGCTCTCATGCAATTAACAATGTTTACAGTAACGTTTTGCTTACATTCAGCAGGTACGGGATGATATCCTAAGGGTTAGAAACGCCAACTGCCAGCATGACAGTTGAGTTTTGATCCCGGTTTTGAGGTACCTGCTTGTCTAGCCACACTGAAGAACTGTGAAACAGTCTCTCTCTGGATGAATATATATATATATATATATATATATATATATATATTATTTTTAAAATGTAATAAAATTTTTAATATATATATATATATATATATATATATATATATATATATATATATATATAATTTGAGGTTGCTCTTTTTCAAAGGTAGGGTAACCAGTGAAATATAACGAGGTTAATACAAGAGTGCTCAATACGGAAGTAGACCAGGTTACATTTTCAATTTGTCTTTACATAAGCAGTAATTTGTTGCTACACAGTCATGAGCTTGTTTCAGTCTTCTAGTATTCAGTTACTAAATACTTATTTTCGAAAGCGGAATTCTTAATTAAGAATTCCGCTTCCGAAAATAAGCGTTGATGCCTGAAGAGGTCTCTAGTTACTAAATACTAGAAGGCCGAAACATGCTCATGACTGTGTAGCAACAAATTACTGCTTATGTAAACACAAATTTTAATATATATATATATATATATCAGATTGATTAAAGAATATGGATAGATTCTTTATATAGATATATATTTATATATATATATATATATATATATATCAAGATAGAAGAAACTCAACATGTGAAACAGTCTGTTTCTGGACGAAAAAAAAAAAATATATATAATTATTATTTACTATAATAATTATTAAATACCTTTCGGGAATCATCAGTGCGAGGTGATACTATTACTGCCGGTCGGGAGATTCGAACCCGGCAATGAAGTCATCTCTTACTCTATTAGCAAGGAACAAATCATCTCGGCCAACCTTAACCGTGGGAAATATCTTTGAAATTTAAACATTTATTTTTGAATGTCTTAACGGCTGTCAAAGTGATTTAATGATTATAACATCATGATCTGTGCCTGCGAGCTACAGTGACCGACGTTATTTCAACTGTAACGTGCTCAACGATAAGAACCGAGTTTTTAATATATTTATGGAAAAGTATGTTTATTCAATTATATTTCAGCTTTTATTTATATCAATCGTTTAATTTATGAAGCTCGATGTAACTACAGAGCATATGACAAAAAATAACAAAAGTCTATATTCCAACTTTCAAGATGTTGACCATCTTATTGTTTATTCCTTTAAGTTGCCAAGGTCGTTGGAAAAATGGTGCGATCCTTCTACCGCTCTAGTAGCTATTTCACTGCTGATGCAATTCTCTATCTTATTAAAAGCCAAGTACATCCAAGGATGGAGTAGTGCTGCCACATCTGGGCAGGAGCTGCTAAAAACAGCCTATCCTGCCTTGACAGAGTACAAAATAGACTTTGTAGACTAGTGGGCGATGCCCTATCTCTTCCCTGCAACCTCTCTCCCACAGAAGGGATGTTGCGATCCTGTCGTTTTATCGTTATTTCCATAGCAAGTGCTCGTCTGAGCTCCAATCTATGGTCTCCCCTCACCAAACTTTCATGAAAAACACACGTCTAGCTGAAACCACTATCAATAATTTCCCTCACTCTTTATCTGTGCCTAAACCTAAACCTGGATACACCTGAAGAAGGTCGGAGGTTACATTGACCGAAACGTTGTGAAAATGACACTCAAGATGAGAACAGTAGTACGAAGAATCCAAATAATACGAATAACCAATCCTCATCTCAAAAATTTAGAAATGTAAAGGAGGGATGTAGAAAAATGAGGAATAAAGAGAAAAAGGAAATAGAAAGAGAGAGGAAAAGAGAGAGAAGTTTTAATATGAAGATGTTACACACTTTTTTTTAACCGCTTCTATTTTGTTTTTGTTTTTTTATGGCCCCGAGCAACATCGGGTAACCCTGCTAGTTAATTATAAACGAGTAAGATTTACCTGTATTTGCTAATAATACCCGAAAGTTTCTCTTCTTCGGAGACTTTGCTGTTGGGTTTAGAACTGTTCAGGTACAAAATGTCCGTATAAAGTACATTTCCTGCAAAAAACAAAAATAAAAACACATCAAAGTCAGTTGGGTGCTTTACTGTTGCATACGAGGGGTGTTCCAAAAGTAATGCCTCCTATTTTTTTATTCTGTCTCAGAGGGGACTACAAAGTGCATTGTTATGCTGACTGAACTTATGCATTCATAACCTAAAAAATTTATCTCTCAGTTACAGATATTGACGAATGGGCGATTTCACGGATTTCGATGTCAATCCCGGGCAACATTAGTTCTCCCTACTAGTGCAACATAAAACTAAATCAGTGAAAAAATGAAATTATGTTTTCCATTCTACCTGAATGGATCAGAGGGGGTTGCAAATTGCCTTGTTATGATGACCTGAAAGTTTCCTCTCTGTTGCAAATATTGACGGTGTGACATTGTATGTCAAGGGAAGGGGGTACAAGTGGGATGAGTTCATCAAAGCACATTTCATTAACCTACTTATTAAAACAGGAACAAGGATGTAAAATTACGGTGATGGGACAGAGCTTGGAGCTTAGTTGACAGTGCAGGGAGAACCGATGTTGCCCGGGATTGAATGAGGATCAACGATTGTTCCACACTTCCAATACATACATGTATTCCTGACAAACACGTTTAGCAACAAAGTTCCACCCCTTTACTATAGAGGTCACTAGATGTCGGAAAGCCTTCTTACTCAAATAGCTTCTTCCCTTGGGCTGCTAGACTTTGGAATTCCCTTCCTATTACCTGCAGAAGTTTAAATGTAATGTGAACCAACATCTTGTTCATCTCCTCTAAACATGATCCCAATTAGTAGCTCCTTACGTCCAAGTGGCAATATGCCTTATAAAAAAAAAAAATTAGAAAAACATTCCGAAAGACAATCAAAATTGTCTTTCGGAATGACAATTAAATATCAGAATACTTTGACAAAATTTGAAACAAACTATTTTTTTATAACCTTATAACTAGTCCTAACAAAACTTTTAGATTTAGTTTGGAAAGAAATTGATTTGATTTATAAATACAATTAGTCTGCAATCTTACCTGTTTTTGAGATAACGGCTAATTTACAGCCGTGGAAAAAACCGGGATCAAGTGCCAGCACAACCTTGTGTTTTACTGTTGATACCAACAAGCGATTCTTTAGATTTGAACAGAAAACATCAATCGAAGCTTTTTCGGCATTCTTTGTTAAATCAGACCTTGAAAAAGAAAAAGGAAAAAAGAAAATTGGACGCGTTTCTTTTCTTTGTAAGTACTCATTGGTATTTTTTCCAGAATCCACCCCATATGCAAACACAAAAAGTAAAGAAATCCGTATGGTATATGTACCCATGACGGAAAGAAAATATTGTACACCAAAAATCACGTAGCTTAATTTTTATACGGAAGATCATTTTTAAGCAAATTTGAGTTTTTGCAATGCCTCCCTGATCTTTCGCTAAATTTTGAAGACAGTTTTGTACCCTTGTTAGATAACAACATCGTTAAAAGTTAAATTAGTTATTATCAATCTATCTACCTATCTATCTATCTATCTATCCATTGATATTGTTAAAATAGTTTAGATTGGGAGTTATTTATTGTTTAGCTGAAGATGTTTACATAAATTAGCTAAGTTAATAAACAAAATGACCTTCAGCATTTGCGTACATGACAGAGGTCACACGTTAGAAGACGTGTGCTTTTGATGATGACCTAACAGAACTGACAGGTTAAGAGATCAAAGGTTCTGGATATGACCGTAAACTATATCTGATGGTGAGGCCCCAGTTTGCGGGCTTTGGGGAGTGTGAAGCCAAACCTTAATTTCCCATTGCTCCCAGGTCCACTCTGATCCGGAGTGGTAGTATCTGTTAGGATCCCAACTACGGGTTAAATAGAAACAGACTTGAAAAAAAAAAAAAAAAAAACATATATTCTATTAAAAATTTTTCTTCAAAATAACAGGATTCGGCATTAAATAACCTGAAAACAAAAACAAACAAACCAAGAGATCAAGATGATTAGATTAAAAAGTTTGAGTTTGGTCACGAAAATGAACAGACGTATTCAAGACCGGGAAGCAGGGCTAGAATGTAGGCATGTAATGTAGACTCCTTGTGAAGACCACTGAGACAGCTGAAATAAATTTATATTTTAAGAATATTAAGTGTTGTTCTGTGGTTTTACAAAAGAAAAAATCCATTATGGTGTTGGTCGTTGCATGTTTCATTGCAGAGCGCAGCACTGAAGACAGAAAAAGTATGAAGCATCTATATTCTTCTTCTTATAAAATATGACCCCTTTATGTAAATACGAACCGTAATATATCCCCGTGTGATACCCCGCTGTATAACATACGTCTACATGTCGCAGTTGATACGTGGCTATATACAACATGACTCAATTTACACGTTCAAGTCCAATGTAAACAAGTTCTTGATGAGCTGTTCCACTTAAGTAAAACAAATTTACCAAATTTTCATGATTCTGATACTGTACACTCTTTAACCCTTATCCTTGAGTGGCCTCTGGGCCTTGATAAGTAGTGACTCTTATGTAAAAAAAAAAAAAAAAAAGAAAAAGATATCCTCCTCACCTATGTAACACCCTACCAAGGCAGGAAATGGGTGCTTTTAGGAGCAACACCCCAGATGTGGCATCTTAAGTCGTATTTCATTTATATCGACATGTAAAAGAGCTAGTTTAAATAAGGGGGTGCAGTTTGAAATTCTGTACGGGTTTACGAGTTTGACTAAAAACTTCCTAGATTTGTGTTGCATCGGGGGTACATATTGGAGACATGTATAACGGAAGACTCAGAACAGGGCATGATAATGACAATACTGAGGGAGTGACATTTATATGCACTTACGTTACAATGATGACGACTGTGAACGATTTTTGGAGACTTCATAATATTAATACGGAGCTCAGACATTTATACAAGAGTTCTTGTTAACACAGAGGACGGGAGATACTTCACTTATGATGGAGGAGGCACATTACTTGAGAGGGGACGGTGTTATACAAAGTTCATTTACAGATGACTATACAAAACACATTACCTTTCGGTTGTAAAGATGACACGAAAGACAACAGTTACAAAATAGACATGACTTCTTTACTCTTCAACCGACCGATTGATGATGTCAGGAATTCAAACCTGTACAACTACATGGTCTCTCTCCTACCCTTCGCCTCTAAGAGGCTCCCAGTCTCCAACTGACTCTATCACTGTGTGAGATCTTCTCTGATTCTCTCTCTAATCAACTTCTTAACTTCGAACCCTCAGATTCAATATATTGAGAAATATATATATTTTTGTATATATATATATATATATATATATATGAATTCTGATGATGCTAGTTGGATTTTTCCTCTCTTTGAAGATTTTCCTCTAGTTGAAACAATTTGTAAACTCATTCTGGACTCACAGTAATAAATTTCCTATATACTGCTCTGACTACACATTGAGCACTTTAGTCCGGTTTTTTTTTTTTTTTTTTTTTTTTTTTTTCACCACTGGTAAATAAATATATATATATATATATATATATATATGTATACTATAGAACATAGAATGTTAACTGCACAACGCTTATAAGGTTTATCTTCTAGAATTATCAGCTATTTCATATACATAATTGTTCTACACAAATTACGACTGCATAAAATTAAGTCATAGCAAGGTGAAATCATAAAGTTTAACATTATAAACTATATCATCGGATCTATATAGTGTATGTTAATGCATGAGCTGGATTATTTCTTAAACGGCAAGTATCGATGGAAAATCAAATCAGTGTATACTGGTCATTGAAATAAACATGTAAATTGTTCTTACATAAGTAAAAGGGAAACGCGGAACTATATATTATACTCTCATTTCCCTACAGATTAATGCAAACGAAAACACACACTAACACACACACATATATATATATCTTTATTTATACAGATGTTTACATATATATATATATATATAATTATTTTTTTTACGATAATAATTAAATACCTACAGACACTAGTGTTTCATCCTTTCGGGATTCTTCAGTGCAGGGTGTCACGATTACTACCAGTCGAACGATTCGAACCCCGCGACACGAGACATCTCTGGCTCGATTAGCGGAGGCCGTATCCATTCGGCTACCATTAACCGTGTGAAATAGCGTTGAATTTTAAACATTTTAATTTAAATGTTCATTACGTCAGACAGACAGTGATCAAATCGTTATACGATGATCTACGCATAAGAGCTAAATTGACCGACTTTTTAATTCAACTGAAAGTGCTCAACGATAAGAAACAGATTTCTTAAAGGGGCTGTCATATATATACATGAATATACACACACGCACACAGACAACCCATATATATATGTGTGATTCTCTCTCTAATCAATTTCCTAACTTCGAACCCTCCGATTCAATATACTGAGAAATTCTTTTGTTTATGACGTCAGAAGTGTACTGTCGACCAACGTGACTATATCACGTTTTCTACACATGTCCGTCCAAACACACTTTTGACAAACAAAGAATCCTCAATTTTAATTGTTCAATATCTAACCTATTTTTAATTTATAAACTCGCATTGTCCATTCTTTTAACTGACATATTTAATATCCAGTTATTCTAAAAGAATGGACAATCGCTTCCCCCCCCCCCCAACATAAATAATATTTAGTTATTTTTAAAAGAATTAACAATGGACTGCATTCCTAGGATTTCAATTATCCATTTGCCCACAGAGTTCGATTCTAGCCTTTCCCTAATATTATTTCACTTATCTAGTCTGCCTTCTTACTTACACGAGAAGGGGACAGCCCTTATCATGTAACATTTGGACGAAGTAGGGAATAAGGACCCTGGCCGGCTTCACTCAGAAAAGGATAGATTTTGGGTGGCACCGGTTTAACCTTCACCTTGACATGTTCGAGCGGAATTTTGCGACCAAGACTGCATTTTTTTATATATATTTATGCAAGTTCAATCTTTGGATTAGCATTTTTATTTTAAAAAATAAATAAATAAATAATAAGTTATTTATTTGCGACCAAGATTGATTTTTTTTATGGAGAATACGTTTATTCAACTGTTTTTTTTTTTTTTTAATAAAACGATTTAACCAAAATTTGGATTTATATTTTTACCAAATGAAAACTTACAATTAAAAAGTTGAGTTTTAGGGTATTCGGATTCATTTTAAACAAATAATCACATTTAAAATTGTCACTGGCAAATAGTTGTTTACAAGTAAAAACACAAGTTAACCCGGCCTAGAGTAACATCCTAGAACTACCCATCTGCAGGACTGCTTCCCAGCTAACTATAGTCTGGTTGTTTTCAAGTTTAATGTAAACAAGTTCTTGTTGAGCTGTCCTCTTAGATTTCTAAACTTACTCAATTTTCAAGTGTCTACAACAATTTTAAATGCCTGTACAAAGAAGTCTGGAAACTTATTTTAAGCTAGTAAATTAAAAAAAAAAACTTTTTTAGATAGTGACTTATAATGCACAAGCACCAAATTTCAAAAACAGTTGAATTGTATTTCTAGATGATTTATTCTCAACCTTTTTTGCTGGACACCATTTTTTCTTTTAGCACACGTACCTAATTTGTCGCGACATTTGTGGTGCTACGAGCCGGTCGTAAGCATCCGAAATGCACTCTTCAATAAGCACCCGGACTGGATTGGTAGCATTTGGACGGATCCATTTTTGAGAACAGAAGATAGTGTACAACCGCTTGACATTTTCAGGAATGACGATCTTAACGGAGAGGATCTTATTCGTCTCTCCTCGATTGATAGCCAATATCTGAAGAAAAGATAAAAACTATAACATTAAAACAGAAATATGGGAAAGTGGGAAGGGGGATTGGTGTAATGGCGGCACTTATATATTTATTAGTGTTGGGACGATTTATTAGACTCGAGAATCAGAAAAGTTAGAACTTTTAGGGGTATCCAAAATCAGCATCAGAATTGTAAAAATTTATGCCTATTTTCCTATGCCAAAAACCATTCTTTTGTCTTTTTTATTTGAATTTATTTAATGCAAAATCTTCCACTGCTGGTCATAATGATAAAATAATAAATATTTATTGATTTTACCAGTAAAATTAAAATCTGTAGATCATCTTTCCCATTGTTGAAATTAAAATCATAAAATTTTTTTTCTTTTTTCATCGAATTAATTTTTTTTAAATTTAAATCAAAACAAATTTGTCTTGCAAATAATTTGAAAACCAAATTTTTTCAATAAAAAAATCAAAACGAATGCGGGATAAAAAAAATGGATCAAATTTTGTTTCAATTTTAAAAACTTTTAATTTTTCGCAATTTTTTGAAAATAAATTGATTTGACTTTTTTCATCCAAAACAAAAATTTGTTCGTTTTTTTTCAAACAAAGACAAAAAATTTGTTTTCGTTTCAAAAAAATTTTTCCATTCAAAAAATGGAAATTTTTTTTTTTGTTTTTAAAAACAATAATTTTCACGTTTAAAAATATATTTGCATACTTCACATGTTTTTACGGTAATCGGGAACGAATAACAAATTTACTGTTAAAAATTTAGAGTTTTACAAGGAATCGGAATTGAGAAAAATAACAGAATCGCACCATCAGTAGTAATTAGCAACCCGTTTTTCCATGAATGTTGGCACAGCATATTCTGGCAGCTTCCATAAACTACCAGAATGTGGTGAAACATACAGAAACAGAAATAAATCTATGCCACAACTAATTAAAAAAAAAAAAAAAGAAGATATCTGCTGATGTTTCTAATCACCAAAACTTTTTTTTTTTCAAATCTAATTTTAATGACATCTTTCAGCGTTTTAATTTGATATTTTATATAAAAAAAAAATTAGCTGTACCTATTCCGTGTTGTCTGAGATAGTTTAAAAACATATACAGAAAAAGAAATAAAATTTTAGTTGTAAGGGAGACAACTCCTATTTTATTAAACTTAAAAACGAGTTGTTCCCTTTTACATTATTTTAGCTATGCTTGTACTAATATGACAAAATCAAAACTTAATTCTGACTAGCCAATTTTCATTTGTTATTGTTGTACCATGTTATTGGCAATATAAAAGTGTATCTTGTTACAATTTATTTTAAAAAAATCACTTAGTCTGGTCAGCATGACTGCTAATATGAAACCTTTTCACCTAAAAATAAAAATCAGTGAAAGCAATTATTTTAGATTGAATAATATAATCAGAGTTGTCTACCTTCTATAGAAACAAATAAAAATGAAAATATCTAAAATGACTTCACTGCATCCCGGGCAACACCGTGTAGGTAGAGGCAGTAAAATAACCTTTTTAAAAATTTAGTAATCCAATTTACCAAATTTACACTTCTATCGATTACTATGATATTGTCCTTTCGACCAATGTACACTCTTTAACCCTTATCCTTGAGTGGCCTCTGGGCCTTGATAAGTGGTGATTCCTTTGTAAAAAAAAAAAAAAAAAAAAAAGAGTTTTTTTTAATTTGCCAGGGATTCACAATTGTATTTTCCAGTTGCCCACACAGAGGATTGAACTTTTACAATTGAATTTTTCAAAGTACTCTATGGGTCCTTGCACATTACTTAGGACCTCTATCCAGTCATGGCTGACGGAATGAGAGTATACTAACCCCATGAAGTAAATAAAGGGGTTCCGTTCGAAATTCCATACAGATTTCCAAATTACACAGAAAGACTCCAGAGTTCAACAAAATGCACCTGAAGAAGGTTGGAGGTTACATCAACCGAAATGTTGTGAAAATGACATTCAAGATGAGAACAGTAGTCCGACGAATTCAATTGAAACCACCAATCTTCATCTCAAAAATGCAGAAACGTATTCTAATCTAGGTTTTCATATTCACATTTCAACCGATGTAACAAAAATAATAATTAACACTTTTACCTGATCATGCCTGACAGAAAAAGAACAATCTACCTCCATGGATTAAAATAAAAGGATTTAGTTTGAAATTCCGTATAGGTTCTGAGAATTCAACATAAAGCTTCTCAAGTTTGAAACAAATGGATGTTACATCGTCCGAAACGTTGGACTTGAAAGTCCGTCCGACACTTACCTGGTGAGGCTTGATTGTCTTAATATTGCACGTGAACTGAAAATAATGTTGAAACTTATTTTCGTCAATAAACTTTTTGGATGTTTCATTCTTCTTGCCCTTCGTTGCCTTTGGTTCCTTTTTTGATGTAGATGGCGCCGCCTTTTTGATTTTGGTACTCTCCAATGTCACATAGCTCTTCTTACATCTGAAATTCAAAGAAAAACTATACAAAGATTTTGGAAAGGATATTTGTTTCAGAATTTACCATATCCACGAATGATAATATTTACTCTCGGATCAAAATGGAGATTTTATAACAATGTCTTATCCATACTTTTTTTTTTTTTTTTTTTTTTTTTTACATGGGGGTCACCACTTATCAAGGCCCGAAGGCCACTCAGGGATAAGGGTTATTGCGTGTACAGTAATCAATGAAATAGTATTGTAGTAATCATTAGTATTGGGGGTTTTGATAGAGTGTCTTACTTGGGGGGGGGGGCGGTTTGTCAAGAGTTTGTTTATGTTGGACTTGAAGACGTCCAAATTGTAGTCAGTCAGGTGGGAAACAGGCAAGCGGCAGAGAGTTCCACTGGCGTGCAGTTCTAAGAAAGGAGCTTTGCTCATGGAATCTACGTTTGGATTTAGGCACAGATAAAGAGTGGGGAAAATTTGGGAAGTGAAACTGTGCATCTCAAAATCAGTTAAAAGCGGAATTTAGATGCATTTGATTCCAAGAAAGGAATTCAGAATGGATATTTATTTCAGAATTTACCATATCCAACAATGACAGAATGAGGAAGAAATGTCTTCAGTACGTCATAAGACCACGTGCTACCCTCACTTGACAACTGGTGACCCCAATATGGTTTCCATAGTTTTCTTCTCTTTTGTTTTCTTGTTCTGGCCATTACGTTATCTCCCACGCATTGGTAACTACCAAGGGACTGTACTGGCTCATAAGTATACAAAACAAAAGAAAACAAAAACTCTGACACTTTCTATAAATATTAGTTGCACTCTGGATGTGTGTGTGACACTATCGATTCTTTGAATATTAAGATCTACGTCAACAGTTGATCAATTCATTTCCCTATCTACTCGGTCACAATTCGTCTTTGACTATCCAGCTGGAAACTGTCGCAAAATTTACAGCCACACACACAAAAAAAAAAAAACTTCCACATGGTAACTCTAAAATATATTCATGGATCCCTCGTTCAGTTCTTTGCCCTAAAATAACTGTCCCACCTTGTTTAACAATATAATTTTTTGTGCACTCTGGTGAACAACTTCCTCTCTATTGTTTTGCTGATAAACTTATTTCATCTTTTTCTCCTACTTTCCAACACTTAAGGAGGGGAGAGGAACGGTGGTAGTATCACATTTATACATATGCTTCTTTCTTTGCTTTCGTCTTCTTGTTCTGACCATGTCATTGTCTCTCTCGCACTGGCGGTTACCAAGAGGATTCGCATTGGTTCACAAGTTTTAAAAAAATTAAATAAAACAAGAGAAACAAAAGAAAACAAAAACTCTGACACTTTCTGTAAATATTAATTGCATTCTGGATGTGTGCGTGACACCATCAACCCTCTAAACTCTAACGTCCATATCTATATCTATTGTTGAGGCTGTGTTCATCAGTCGGTTAATCAATTCATTTTCCTATCTACTCAGAGTTACAACGTGTTTTAATTGTCCAACTGGAAAAACTGTCGTAAAGGCAGTTGTAAAATTCAAGGCCACATCTAAAAAGATCTCCCACATGCTAAAATATATTGTTCAGTCCTTTGCTCTGAAATAATTGTCCCACCTTGCTTAACAATATAATTTCTTGTGTACGTTGTTGAACAACTTCCTCTACATTGTTCTGCTGATAAACTGTTGAGGCTGTGTTCGGCAGTATTTTGATCAATACATTTTCCCTATCTGATAAAATTCACCCTTAAATGTAAATTAAGATTCTATAACATTTTATCCACACTGGAAGTGACATCTCAAAATCAGCCAAGAGGAAATTAAATGCATTTGATTTCAAGAATCTTAGAAAAATGAAGCAATCAAACTTCCACTGAAGAAGTCAGAGACCTCACTAACCAAAAGGTAGTATCATGAATAATCTGTACATGACGTCGTGGTTGGTTCGAGCATGCCTTGAAATAGGCTCCAAAGAGAATTGCCAGGCAGGTGCTCCAATGGACCCCAGATGAAAAAGAAGAGGAAGACCAAAAATGAACACAAAACAAACAAGAGATTTGATCATAATGGGAAGAAGCTGAAGGACACTGTGGATCTGGTTTTAATGAAGGACACTGTGGATCTGGTTTTAATGAAGGACACTGTGGATCTGGTTTTAATGAAGGACACTGTGGATCTGGTTTTAATGAAGGACACTGTGGATCTGGTTTTAATGAAGGACACTGTGGATCTGGTTTTAATGAAGGACACTGTGGATCTGGTTTTAATGAAGGACACTGTGGATCTGGTTTTAATGAAGGATACTGTGGATCTGGTTTTAGACTGAAATTGCAGGTTTAAGTAAGAATGATAGAATAAGAAAAGTCTGGTTCATGTGTTGTTGACCTTTTAGAGCAGGTGTTGGACGCTGCCTAAACACTCGCTGCATTTGGAGCTATTAGTCCGCAATCTGCTTTGACAAAGTTAGTTTTTACAGACAGTCTATGCTATCTTTAAGATCAATTAAAAACATCTGGCATCAATTGAAATGAATAGCTCTTGTCTTGGGGAGGCTACATGTTTTGACAAGCTTCTGGGCTTGATCTTTACTCCTGATCTTAAATGGAACATGTACATGAAATCTGTTGCCAATGTCGCTGGAAAAATGGTGGGATCCTTCTATCGATCCAGTAGATATCTCACTGCTGATGCAATTCTCTATTTATAGAAGAGCCAGGTACATCCAAGGATGGAGTAATGTTGCCACATCTGGGCAGGAGCTGCTAGAAAGGACTTGCCATGCCTTGATAGAGTTCAAAATAGACTTCGTAGCCTCGTAGGAGATGTCCTTTTCTCTTCGCTGCAACCCCTTTCTCACAGAAGAGATGTTGCGAGTTTGTCTCTGCTTTATTGTTATTTTCATGGAAAGTGTTCAACTGAGCTTCAATCTATGGTCCCCTCCTCGCCAAACTTTCACAAGAAACACTTGTCTAGCTGAAAACACTATCAATAATTCCCCCCACTCTTTATCTGTGCCTAAACCTAAACGTAGATTCCATGAACAAAGCTTCTTTCTTAGAACTGCACGCCTGTGGAATTGTCTTCCGTTTTCCTGCTTTTCAGCTGTCTATAATATGGTTGTCTTCAAGTCCAATGTAAACAGGTCCTTGATGAGTCGTTTCACTTAACAAATTTACCAAATTTCCATTACTAACGATTACTATATTGTTCAATTGACTACTGTACACTCTTAACCCTTATCCTCGAGTGGTCTCTGGCCTTGATGAGAACTATTGTGTAAAAGTGATTTTGTCATATTTATCCTATGAGATAAACTATTTTAAAAGAAATTATTAACTTTGGTCAAAAACCTAGAAGATGATGCCCTTTTCTCTTCCCTGCAACCTCTTTTCTACAGAAGAAACGTTGCAAGCCTGTCTCTGCTTTATCGTTATTTTCATGCCAAGTGCTGGACTGAACCCCAATCTATGGTTCCTCCTTACGAAACTTTCACAAAAAAACATTCGACTAGCTACAACCACTACATACGATTTCCCTCACTCTCTATCTGTAACTAAATCTAATAGAGATTCCATGAACAAAGATTCTTTCCCAGGACTGCCCGCCTATATGTTGGAGAAACTAGCACAGAACACGGATGCTTGGGAAACGTTAGTTTGCAGCATATGAACTAAAGTTACCCAAAAAAAGCAAGGTTGATGAACCATGTTTTTTACCAAGCATCATCCTCCCACATGGTCATCACAAATGGTCACTCATTAAGTACTAACCCGATTCAAACAGTACTTAACTTTGATGATATGAGAACTGATGTTTTTTTCATCTTCTGATTCTGTGTAAGATAAAGTATATTTATAGAGAGAAATTTAATTTGGTCAAAAAGAATGACCCCTCCCCCTCCCAACTTCACCTAGAAAACTTGTTACTAATGTGTTTTTTTTTTCTTTCAAAATAACAATTATTCTACTGCAAGCCGACTAGCATAACATATATCTTAAAAATTTAAAATAAAAAAATCTTAACAAAAAAAACAAAAAAGAAACAGAACATAAAAGAAATAATGGTGCTTTTTAGGGTCATTGACGCAAGGGAGATAACTCCGTTTGACCAAGAGATTCCTGACACACTTCTAGTAAAATTATAAAAGATTTACATGTTTGTCAAAACCCAAGAAATAAAATTAACTTTTTAGGGGTCTGTTGAATATTTTTCAAGTTTTAGTACTATTTATTTGCTTTCCCATCAAAGCAAATAAGGCACAAGGCCGTTTTTTAATGTGGGGGAAAACCAGATCCCCTAAAAGTAGGGTAAAAAGGGGGCACTCTGGTTGTGAACAAAAATAATAATTGTCCCAGTATAGAGGGTTTCCCCTCCATTGACTAGTACAAATTATCTTAAGTGCAGCATCTGCAGAACAGATACTACACTTTGAGATATTAAATCCTTTATTCATGTTAAAAATACATTGAAAATCAACAATGAACAAAAATCTTAGGCACATGTCCAACTCAAAAAGGGGGGATTGTGGGGGTCGTTGGTCATCCTTGTCACTCCAGAACTAAACAAAATCAAAAGTTTCTCCCAGCTAGTATCTTCTTTCACTATAATACCGCATTCAACCTTTCATACTAGGGGACGTGTAAAAACAAAAACAAAAAAAAAGATAATAAAAATGGTACAATAATTCATTTGTGTCAAGGGCGGGAGGGGGGGGGTGATTAGTAGGACCCTCCCAATCCCGTCTAGTTGATAGACTGCCCGATCCACTAGGTTTGTAAAAGGAACCTCGCTTCTGCAGGTCAGTCTCTAAGTGGGGATGCCCTCTAGATGGGGGTGAATAGAGAAAAGAAAATTTTTTTGTGGGTAAGGAATGGGGGTTAGTTTGTATTCTCTCCAAGATGGGTGAAATTTAGAGGAGGGGATGAAAACAAAGATTGCAAGAAGGAGGGGGTGGGGATCTTGGAGGCTTCCTAATCGGGGAGGGATTGAACACACACTCAGCTAGCTCAGAGGCTACTTGTTTAATTTTACTTTACGGAACTGCGCGTTCCACATCTAGGCGGGGAACACGTATTCAAATTTGGCTCCTCTTCGTACACACAGACTTGCTACACGTATCCATCTTCTGCTAAATGCTGCGCGATGCAGCCTTCTTCTATCGAATCTGATCTTGATCCGTAGTTGGTGTTTAAAGAAAGCAATCAGATCCTGATCAGAAAAAGAAAACACCCCCCGGCAACCTTGCAGACGCGACGTCCAAATCACCATTTTCGCCACGGCTAGGATCGTAACGTAGACCATTTGTCTTTCCTGGTCCCACGGCAGCCTCACATTGTCCACGACATTGGATACGGTAATTGGGCGAGGATGCTCAAGATCGATGCAAGCCGTCACCTCGCTGACATACGACCAGTACCGGTGGAGTTCGTGGCAATCGAAGAAAGCATGATCACTTGTTTCTATGGCTGTTGTCCCACAACGGGTACAATCAGGCGACTCCAAAAACCCGGAACTACATTGTATGTTGTTAAGTGGAAGTGCATTTCGGGCCAATCGCCAGGTCAGAGAGGAGTCTGAATTGTTCAGATGACTCGAACCTGGCGTTCAGCTCCACGCGGAGCGGATCTCACTCTGCTGCCAACCCAAACGCGTGCATAGCGAGTCGGTGGCAGCCCCCTTCACTAGATCCCTGTGGAGTTCCCTACGGGTAGCAGTCACAAGGTCACTGGACCTTGGTAGTCGTTTTAGTGCGGCTCGGCACTCTTTCATGTAGGCAGATTCTCCCCGCGGCCTGCGACGGCTTTCGATAGTAGGGTCGAGAATGAGGTCGGGGAAGGCGGCAGTAACCACGGAGTGCCACGGTTGGTTATCTTGCATATAGTGGCTTAGGAAGGCCAGCCTCTCAGCGTCTTGATGACACTCAAGTCCGGGATTCCCAAGCCTCCCTCAAACGGATGTTGAATACAGACCTGTCTGCTCAACCAGTGTCTTCCTCTGTCCCAAAGAAGCTAGGACAAGAGTTCGACAAGAGCTGTTAGGTGTTGTGCAGGCAGGGGAAGTACGGCCAGTCGGTAAAGGATAAGAGGAAAGACGTAAGTGGCGCACGCCTCAGCTTTACCCTTTAAGGAAAATTTACTTGGAAGCCACGAATTGACTGCAGCCTCGACTTTTGACCGTACCTCTAACCAATTTTTGTCAAGATGGAGAGCCAGTCCGAACCACACGCAGAGGATCTGAACCGGGCCAACCGTCCAGCTAAAGGGCGCCGGAAGGTTTGCGTTTCCACTCCAGGCGCCAGATACTACACTTTGATCCCAGCCCGAAGGTCAAGAACAACATTTTTCAAGTTTTAGTGAGACATACATACATCCAGACGCTTGTCCTTTATGTTACAGCTTATCAACCCCCCCCCCCCCAGATGAAACAGAATTCTTACATTGAATTAAGGTTTTCTTTGGCCGCTGTGTTTTTCGCAATGATATCAGCAATGATGTGTTGGAGGCCTTTTTTCACATCGGATATGGTCGAATAATCTAAAGAGAATGGAAACAAATTTATAAAAAATGGTTTTAACTCAACAAAAAACGACATTTATTCGAGGATATATCAAACGAAAAATGAGTAAAATACACGGAATAGGAACTGAGAAAGCGTGATACCAGGATTGCAGGGTCCGTTCACAGAGGAAGCCATAGAAAGCATGGGAAGAAGTGATAACGATTGATTTGAGAGAAAGAAGGATTAACAGATACCTGGCCAGAGATAGGTCTATTTGGAGAAATCAATTTCTAAAAGCCATCCTACACCTGCCAGCATGTCAAACAAATGTCTTTATTTTTTTTTTTTTTTTTACTTGGGAGTCACAACTTATCAAGGCTCAAACACCACTCGAGGATAAGGGTTAATGATAGTAAGGTGGTAGTGTAGTAATCGTTATTGGTGTAGATTGGGTAGAATTTGATTATTTATGGGGACGGCTCAACAAGAACTTGTTTACATTAGATTTGAAGACTACCATGTTGTAGTCAACCAGGAAGCAGACCAGCGGAATAGTGTCCCACAGGAAGGCAGTTCTGGGAAAGAAGCTTTGTTCATGGAATCTGCGTTTAAATTTAAGTAGATAGAGTGGGTTGGTTGGTTGTTTTTGTTTTACGGCATATCAACCCTTTTTGGGTTATTTAATGCCGAATCGAAAGATTTTGAAGAAAAATTTTTTTAATAGAATATATTTGTCGTTTTCAAGTCGGTTTCTATTTAACCTATAGTTGGGACCCTAACAGGTACTACCACTCCGGGTCAGAGTGAACCTGGGAGCAATGGTAATTAAAGGGTGGCTCCACACTCCCCAAAGCCCGCAAGCTGGATATAGTTTAAGGTCATATCCAGGACCCAGACAAAGTAGAGGTTGTAGCTAGTCAAGTGTTTTTGTGAAAGTTTGGCAATGGGGGGGGGACCATAGATTGGAGTTCAGTCGAGTACTTGCCATGAAAATAATGATAGAGCAGAGACAGGCTTGCAACATCTCTTCTGTGGGAAAGAGGTTGCAGGGAAAAGAAAAAGTTTCAAAGCCAATTTTGAACTCTATCAAGCAGCTCCTGCGCAGACGTGGCAACAGTACTCCATTTTAGGGCATACCTTGCTCTTATACAGATAGAGGATTGCATCGGCAGTGAGATACATACTGGAGCGGCAGAGACCATTTTTTTTTCAGCGATCTTGGCAACGAATTTGATGTATGTGCTCCATGTTAAACCTTACATGATGTTTACAAAGATGATAGACAATACTAATAATGGAAATAATCATGAATTACTTAATAGGACTTACACTGTCTACTAAGCTCCAACCTCTATCCCATCACTGCAATCTCGCATCCCTTTGCTTGTTTTACAATTAAAACAAACGTTCTCTGAAGAATTTTGTTGCTCTGGTGCCATCTCAAACGTTTGAAGAAGTAATTGCTTCTGAGAAAGAATGGCTTTTTTTTTTTTTTTTTTCATCTTTCTTTGTTTTTCTGTTGTTATTCTATTTGAAATTTTTGTAACTTTTCTTCATTTTTTAACTACTGATCCATCTGGTACTTAACCAATTCGAGCATAGCAGTCTTGAAGTCTTCCATGTTTGAGAAGTATTTATAAATACAGCTTTCTGAATTTCAAGCTTATGTTGCTAACTGAAGTATACATAAATCCTAACAATAACCAGGTTACGTTTACATCAGTCATAGAGATGCAAGGATATCTATATTATATTTCTCTTAATTTGTCAGTCTGTTTGTCCATTCCAATTTTTCTCAGAAACTACTGTCTGCATCTGGCTGAAATTTTGTATAGACATTTGTTGTGATAATCATCGCATCGTATGAATCTAAAGATTCTGTTGTTGGCATTGGTTTTCCCGATACTTTTCTAGAAAGACATCAGGAATTACAGGAGGGACCACATGAAGGTTGCCAACATCTTAAGTGGAAGTGATTTTTGTGGAACAAACTGGATTTGAACTTGGAACAGCCAAGTTGTCAGTCTGTGTCGTTAACCACTAGAGCATCATCACCTTCCATTTGTTATGATAAGATGCCGTGAATAAAGTTTTATGGTATCCATTTGATGTACAATTAGAGCTTAAAAGAGATTAATATTTAATGAAAAAAAATCAGCACAAATTTAATCATATAAAACCATCAGTTTGGCATAAAGCACTGATTCAAAGTCAACAGGCTATAACTTTTGCCAATTACAAGCATAATGCAGCATGTTTACTCAAATTATTTCCCCCTGCTGATTTTTTTTTTTTTCATTTTTAGGTGATTAGTTAAAAACAGTTCATATTAGGGTACTTGTACAGTTTAGTCAAGACATTAAAAAATGAAAATATCGAAAAAAGTTTAAATTGTATGTATCCGTTATGGAACGAAGTTCTCTGAAAAAAAATTTCACTTAATTTCATCAAGTAGTTTTTTTTTGTTTTTTTTTGTTTTTTGGGGTTTTTTTTACAGCAAAAAAACAATTTGTTATGATACCAAGCAAAATGTTCGACTTTTAGGAAGAAAAGCTAGTATTAAAAGATGGGAAGGGGTGTCAGCGCTTTAACTGGAGTTATGTCCCTCTGGCATTTCTAAAATTCAAACAAATTTTTCTTTTAAATCCAAGATGGCCCCCTTCGACACGTTCTCATAAAAACATGTTTTTCCGCTGTAAAAAAAAAAAAAACTACTTGATATTAAGTGAAATTTTTTTTCAGAGAACTTCGTTCCATAACGGATACATACAATTTAAACTTTTTTCGGTATTTTCATTTTTTAATGTCTTGACTACATTATATTAGTAGTCATATGACCCAGATTAAGTAATTTCTAAACTAGATTGTTGCTAAGTATTAACAATAACAAATAAAGAGCTTTTTTTTTTTTTTTTTTTTTTTTTTTACTCACATTCATCCCTAACAAGGCATATCGCCACTTAGACGTAAGGGACTACTATTTGGGATCATGCCTAGGAAAGATTAACAAGATGTTGGTTTACTTTATATTTAAACTTCTGCCTATCAGTACACTCAGGAAAGCAGGTAGCAGGAAGGGAATTCCAAAATCCAGCTGTTCGAGGGTAAAAAGCTTTCTAGCATTTAGGGATCTCAAGAGTGAAGAGGTGTGATTTTGTTGCTAAGTGAATTTGTTAGGGATATGTCAAGGGGGCACAAGTGCAAGGAGTTCATCAGAGCACATTACATTAAAATACTTGTAAAACAGGCACAGAGATGCAACATTGCTGTGATGGGACAGGGGTTGAAGCTTAGTTGACAAAGTGGGACCTATTAGATTGAAGACTCTTTTTTGATTTGATAGATATAACAGTTTAAATGCTATTTGGGTCTGTCTTTGAAAGTATAACAACGTAATATTACATGTTATTTTATGTGAGATATTTCATTAAAATAGTCAGAATCAGTTTGATATGTCAGCTTAAACGCTATTTAGGTCTAACTTAAAATCTGGCTAATATGACTTTACATGCTAATGTCATAGACAGGACCAATTGTTAGTTTTTAATGTGAAAAAATATTAGTCAACCTGTAACAAAGGGCATGTGAAAATAGCAGCAGCAGCAGCCGAAAGATAGCTAGCTAGTAAACATATTAGCAGCAGCAGCCGTTAAAACACGTATGTAAATTAGCAAGTGTGTGCAAGCTTATATCACAAGAAAAGGAGAGAAAAATACTCCACATGATCAAGAAAGAAAGCAAAGTGAAAAACCGGGCAAGATAGACGTGTGAAAGTTGAGGGCGAGAAAGCGCTAGCTGGGATCGCGTAAAGTGGCGAGGAGACAGAGACTTTTAAAAAGCACATATGTGTGCGAAAAGAATTTGGAAATATAATGAAATATGTTGTTTCGGAAGAACCATGAATAAATGTGTTTCATTTGCACTTTAAAGAAAATACAGAGTCGGATTTATTTATTTTTGTTTGTTTGTTTGTTCCTTTGCGATGGTACCAGCCGGTGTGGAGGTCCGAGAAAGGTTTGGACTTTAATGACACACTTAAAAAAGTAATGGCCATGCCACGTTACAAACAAAGTCCAAAGTTTTAGCTTCATTTCGTCATTTAAATCACTTATGAAAACAAAAAAAACTGTCGTCACTTTTCTTACCTGCTGAGGACGGTTGTATGAGAGACGTTAAATCAATTTCTATGTTATTATTAAGGATTTTTTCAGCAGGGGCTTCTAATCCGGCTTCCCGAGCTCGTTCAGCTAAACTTCGTTTACTTCCAGGCTTGTATGGAGCATACTGAAAGAAGAGAACAAAATTGTCAGTGCAAGTCCAGATTTTAACCTAATCTCTATATCTATAAACGTGTCTGTGTGTGTGTATGTGTGTCTGTGTGTGTGTATGTGTGTCTGTCCCTATGCAATAACTCTGTCAATTTTCAGTCTACAGACTCGAAATTTGATATACAGGGTATTGAGATTTGGGAAAATCTTTGTAATCCATTTTCGGCCAGAAATTTGGCTGTTAACGGGTCAAAGTTCAACGATTTGACCTTTGAGAACTCTACCAAACTCCTCCGCTAATTTTGGGTCGAAATACTTGAAATTTTAGATATAGATTCCTTGGACATGGATCTAACTTAATAACTTGATTTGAGCCCAAAACAATAAATGTTAAGGGGTCATAATACGGGTCAAAGTTAAAAAAATTGACTGTTTTTTTTTTTTTGCTCAACATACACCTTCAAACACCTGGGCAACGCCTGGCTGAAATGCTAGTTTAAAAAAAAAAAAAAAAAAAGGATAGAGAAAAAAATCATTATGATGAAGGTATTTTGTTACTTAAAATAAAGACTTTAAATAATATTTCATTCAGAAGTTTGTGGTAAACACTTAACAAAATCATTAACATGTAGAAATATTAACACTTAACAAAATCATTAACATGTAGAAATATTAACACTTAACAAAATCATTAACATGTAGAAATATTAACACTTAACAAAATCATTAACATGTAGAAATATTAACACTTAACAAAATCATTAACATGCAGAAATATTAACACTTAACAAAATCATTAACATGTAGAAATATTAACACTTAACAAAATCATTAACATGTAGAAATATTAACACTTAACAAAATCATTAACATGTAGAAATATTAACACTTAACAAAATCATTAACATGTAGAAATATTAACACTTAACAAAATCATTAACATGTAGAAATATTAACACTTAACAAAATCATTAACATGTAGAAATATTAACACTTGACAAAATCATGAACATGTAGAAATATTAACACTTAACAAAATCATTAACATGTAGAAATATTAACACTTAAAATCATTAACATGTAGAAATATTAACACTTAACAAAATCATTAACATGTAGAAATATTAACACTTAACAAAATCATTAACATGCATTCATAGAAATATTAACACTTAACAAAATCATTAACATGTATTCATAGAAATATTAACACTTAACATATTAGCATTGGAACGATAAATTTGTGAATGTAAAGAAAACAATACTACAGCTTTACTTTCAAACTTTTATTGAAAAAAAACAAAAAAACAATCCCGGTAACTTGTAACGATGTTACCCGCCCGGGCAATACCAATTCACCCTGCTATAGGCTAAGAGTTGGATGAGGTGTTTCACATGGGGTATTAGAAATTTATCTTTTTCTCCAAAAGTCTGGATTATATTTTATTGCCGATATGTTAAATAGAAAAAAACAGTCAAGCTGATACGGCGACGAGAGGTCTGCTCGTTTATCTGGAAAAGATTGTCATAAAGTCACCTGGTCTAGTTAAGTGTCAGACCACTAACTGAGCATGGAAACAAAACGTGGAAAATGCAAGAGTTAGCTGATGAGTTAGTTTGGACAGATAATACAGTTTCTTGGAGAGAAAAGTAATTTGAGTTGAGGAGAAAGAGGGGAAAAGGAGAATTAAGGAGAGATATGGTTACGAAAGAAGAAATTCACGAGAAAAGAAAAAGAGTATAAAATAATGGGACAGAGAAAAGAAAGAGTAATCTACAAGTGACAGAAGGGGAAAAAGTCCATTTAATAAAAACCATTGTGTTTTTAGAAATAGGAGTCTTTTAGTTGACTGGCGTTAGAGAGAACGCGCCACTGGGAGCCAAACCCCCAGAAAAGCCAGGTTGGAAAGCTCTTGTTCCTAGCTGGGAAATTGTTTAGACGAACTTAAGTTCTAACAACCTGCATGAGGAAGGCATTGCGAACTTAAAGAATTTAAGTTTCCATGTACAAAGTTTACTACATAAAATTTTTTTTTTAAATAATTATTTTTGTTCACAAGAAATGTTCTGAATTATTTTTTTGAACTGTTAAATTGAAACATGTTTTGTTACAGCACCCATGCTAAATTACAGCTGAGAAGCATACAAGTCATTCATCAGAGCATTTACGAAGGACAAACCTAACCCTAGCATTTAACGACAAGCAGCCAGCTGAAGATATGAGTTGCCACATAGACTTAGGGTCATGCAAGTTTCACGTGCCCTGAGCAGCAGAGCAGTATTTTCCAGTGACCAGTGAGAGTTTGGTCACCCTTGAGGGGTCCACAACTAGACAATTAAGAATGTAGCCCTGTTGGGTTGCATCTATGGTCCTGTGAGCTGGGAGCGACGAACACGGCCAGAGGTACATCACAAGTATGCTCCCGTGAACCAGGATCCGATGGATGCGGCCCCGGAGGTGTATAGAGTTATATTATGCTCCCATGAACCAGGATCTGACAGATGCAGCGCAGAGGTGTATAGGGTTATAACTTGATTATGTAGTATAGCTAACATCTATCAATGTAGTCGCCTTCAGCCTCAATCACCGCCTCAATACAGGTTCGGAGCAGGGAGCATGGCTTTTCCACTTTGGAATTAAGAATTCTGTTTCTGAATACTCAGCAGATGATGGCGATCAGGCTGGCTTTGGTGTTGTGGGAGGTCATGTTGGTGATGTTCTCGACATAGTACCAAACGAAAAAGTCCAATGGGTTCAGATCAAAAGAAGGAGAGGGGCAGTGAGAGATGGGTACAAAGTCATAGCACTCCTTCTGAAACCAAGCCTAGGTCTCTTTGGATTTGTGGGTCGGTGCCAGCAGCCACCTGATTGCACCAGGGGATCACCACACTCTTCAGCACATCCAGGTACACTTTGGTGTTACCTTTCAAGCTGACTTTGAAGATGTGAGGTGGCATGATGTGGCCCTCACTTGAAACCACACCAAAGGCCATAACCGTGGCCAGAAACTTCGTTGAGCTGTGCCCTCAAGCATGGAACTGTCCAGATTTGCGTTTTGAGGGTGCTGGCAACGGTCCTATTGTCATAACTTGGATCGGTAGAGAGCATGAGTTGTACAGCAGCGCTATTTTCTGATCTCGCTTGTTGAACATTGTGTCATTTTCGGACATGATAGACGGCTTCTATCGCTCTTGGGATTTGTACAAAACTGGCCAACCAGTAGATGGTCTGCAAAAAAAAAAAAAAAATAGTTTTCATCAAACAGAAATGGAATCATGTTGTTTTTTCTAGCGTGACAATTTTATCGTTCCACCCTGTAGATAAATATTAACATTCATTCATAAATAAGCAGTAACATTTATTCATATAAATACTAACATTTTGGTAATTCATTAATTTTATATTTCACTAGTGGGTGTCCCCGACATTGCCCGGGTGTGTGATGTAGTAACGAACTGGGAGAGGGGGGGGGCGATAATCAAAACAACAGCAAGCAATTTGGGTGGAGAGAGGTGTTAAAAATAAAAAAAAAGTGGTAGCAGGCAGGCAGGCTCGAACCCGTAACGCAAAGGAGGAAAAAAAAAAAACGTAATGTCTTCACCGATATCTCCATTGCACAAACAAAAATCGAAAGCGTTGAAATTAAGCGTAGTCAATCCAACGGTGACGATGACTTGCCAAAATGTTGGTGAAAAAGCGACCCCTACTTGTACAAAACTGCTCAGTTGAGGGTGAAGGAATGAAGGTTTTCGGCCAATTTTTTGATTTTTGTCGTCCGAAAGACTAAGCTCGAAAATGATACCGATCTCGTGAGGGTCTGTCGCGTGTCACAAGTTTTTGCGAGACATACAAACACACACACACGTTATATTTTTTAACTAGCGAGGGTGCCCAGCGTTGCCTGGGTGTTCAGAGGTGTGTGTTGAGAAAAAAAAAGTTGTAGCAGGCAGGTAGGCTCAAACCCGAACCCGAACCCTTGACGCGAAGATCGAAAAGAAAATGTGAAAAAACCTGATATCTTACCACTCAGCCACGATGGGACAGGAACTAAGAAGCGTTCTAATTTAACGATTAAAAAGTTAAGTGACAGGTGCACAAATTTAATGAGGTCAAACATCACGCGACCCCGCACTTAACTTTGGCTGCGAGGCAGTTTTTTTTTATTTTTGTTTTCCAAGATGTTGGGGGCGAGGGGAGTGTCCAAATGAATAGCAATTGCCTGATATAAGGGGTTTTTTCCACACAGTGATCAAATCTAATTGCTTTCTGGACATCCCCGGCACGAAGCCGGAGAACTGGCGTCGCTGTCTTTAGTTTCGCTTTTTTTTTATACAAAAACCACAAACAAACAGGCGTGAAGGCAAAATAGTGGGAATTTTTAGCGTGTAAAAGTCGCTCAAATAAAATATATTTATGACCTCGTTTTGTAAATCGGAGATATTATAATCTAGGGAATATATAAAAAGTTCTAAAAAACAGCGCCCCCTCCACCACAAAAAAGCCTTTGGCGGCATACACAAAAAATGCACACACACACACACACACACACACACAAACACGCACACATTTTCACTTTTATATTATAGACTACCGGGATTGCCTGGCGTTGCCTGGGTGTTTGTAGGTGTGTGTGTGTGTGTGTGTTGGGAGGGGGGGTAATGTAGAGCAAAATGTAAACTTAACCCTGTTTAAATATTAAAAAAAAAAATGTTAAACTTGTTAAAAAAAAAATAAAACAAAAAAACAGCGATTTCAATCTTAAAACTTTAAAAATGGGAAAAAAAAATTTTTGTGGGTGTAAAAGAAAAAAAAAAGGGGGAGGGGGCAGGTAGGCTCGAACCCGGAGCCTTAAAGCCAATAGGCTGACAACATACAGCTACGCTACAGTGACAGAAACAATGTAAGACATTAAATTTAGCGATTAAAAAGTGAACGAGTTCAAACAGGCGCTTGATTTTATTAAGGTCAAACAGAATGAAATCCCGCAGTTAACTATTTCTGCAAGACAGCTTTTTTTGGTTTTATTTTTCCTCTCCCCAACTTATTGGGAGGGGGGCCCAAATGAATAGCAATTGTCTGGTCTGATATGACGGTTTTCAGCGACATTGATCATTTCTGAACGTGCCGCACGAGTGCCGAGGTTTGTTTCAGTTTCGCTTTTTATACTGAAAAAAGCCAGACACATGCGTGGGCCAATAAATATGGTGAAAATCGCGCGTAAAAGTTGCCCAAATTAAAGATACACGCCGAGTTGTTTCGTAAATCTTAGATAATATCATCTCGGTAGCATATAAAAAGTTATAAGCATGAGCAAGCAAACTGGGAACCACCCTGAAAAAAGCCTTTGCCAGACATACACAAAAAATGCACACACATACACATACAAACACACATTTTGCCTTTTTTATTTTTTATTTTTTTATTTTTTACAAGGGTCTCACCACTTATCAAGACCCAGAGGCCACTCAAGGATAAGGGTTAATAGGTATACATTAGTCATTGTGATTTTAGCATAGTAAACAGTGGGAATTTTGAAACTTGGATTACTTAGGGGGACGATTCAA
The DNA here is from genome assembly GCF_053919585.1 of Euprymna scolopes. NCBI lineage: Eukaryota > Metazoa > Mollusca > Cephalopoda > Sepiida > Sepiolidae > Euprymna > Euprymna scolopes. The sequence continues at coordinate 66,727,546 of NC_136522.1, forward strand.
TTAGAACTTGTTCACATTGGACTTTTTCTTTTTTTTTTTTTTTTCATAGGTATCAACTCATTATCAAGGTCAAAGAGGCAACTCAAGGATAAGGGTTAAAGAGTGTACAGTAGAAATTGGACAATATAATAATCATTAGTAATGAAAATTTATTTTATTTTTGTTGTTTTTACAAGACATACAGACACACACACACACGTTTTGCCCTTTACATATATATAGATTATATTTTTTAATTTATTGGTTTTTTTTTGTTGTTAAATCACTTTAATTTTTTGTTAAGGTGAGAAAAATATGTGTACTCACAAGCATTTCCACTTCTGCCAGAGACACAGCTTCACTCAAAGACTCGTTAAGAACCTTATTTAATTTCCCTTGTTTTTTTATCATCTCCTTAACGCTCACAATCCGTTGTTTTACTGTTCTGCAGGAAGAAAGCAAATTTTTTTTTAATTCGAAATTTAAAAGAAAAAAAAAAACTGAGTGCTTGTCCGCAATTCCTCCTACATAAAAAACACAAAAATAAAGAAAAAACCTGTAAGATATATGTGTCCATGATAAAACAAAAAGGTCATATTTCAAAACCCAAGTAAATTGATCAAGTGGTTTTATTCTTGAATAAGAAAATTCAATTTTATGGCTAACCAAAGAGTGACTGCCCCGCAGCGCCATTTTAAAAACAGTCTAAACAAACAAGGGAGGTAACTCAAAACAATTTAAACTTGCAAGATTTACATTGTAATGCCTAGGAATTCCCATTAATTGTTTGAAAATAAGGTACTTGTACAGTTTAATGAAGACATTAAAAAATGAAAATATCGAAAAAAAAAAAAAAAACAAAAAGGTTATATTGTACATATCCGCTTTGGACTGAAGATCTCCGAAAAAAAAATTCAGTTAATTTGATCGAGTAGTTTTTTTTATAGCAAAAAAAAAAACATGTTTTTATGACAGTGCGTTGAGGGCAGCAATCGTTGAATTTTTTTAACACGCCACAGGGAGATAACTCAATTTAAAGCACCGAGACTCCTTCCCCATCTTTAATACTAGTTTTTCTTCCTAAAAATCAAACCTTTTGCTCAGTATCATAAATTGTTTTTTCGATGTAAAAAAAAAAAAAACTACTTGATGAAATTAAGTGAAATTTTTTCCGGAGAACTTCGTTTCATAACAGATACATACAATACAACCTTTTTTTCAATATTTTCATTTTTTAATGACAAGTACCAAAAATAATTTTATTTTTAAGAATTAAACTACTGAATTAACTTACATTTTTTTTGGTGTACGATATTTTCTTTCTTTCACGGGTACATACATCATACAAATTAAAAGAAATTTTTTTTATATGGGGGAATGAAAGTTGACCGGAGTGTTTGATGTGACCCAGTCAATGGTGTAATTGTAGAGCAAACACCAGAGCATGACTCCTGACCATAAACACGGACTTTAGGCTTTGACTAGGTCAAGTAGTTTTGGAGGAATATCATCGGCATGCATGACGTTCTGAAGGGGTCCACGATGCTTAAGTATTTTTCAGAGAGTTAACATCTGGTCAGTATATCCTCAGCCTGGACAAAATCCACATTGGTTTGGCCATGTCCGGGTGTGTCTGTTTTTGAAACCGCTTCAACAGAATGGTAGTTAAGAATTTTACGGATGATACTGCGATAATTATTGCAACAGCATTCGCTTACCTTTCTTGTAGAAAAGTGTCAGGACAGCATCGCTCCAGTCTTGAAGTTTTTTGGTTTCCTAGACATAGGTAAAGATTTAGTGGAGGGTTGTGACTAATATGTCTGAAAAATGTTTGAAGATTTCAGATGAAAGACCATCTTCTCCAGCCGCCTTATTGTTTTTCAGTTTTTTGATAGCGTCCAGGATTTCATCAGTAGTGGAGGGAGCGATGGTAGAGTCATAAACCACAGAAGGAACAGTTGGAATCTGAAAGGTTTAACTGGTATTGTTGAGCAGTAAGACTAAGTGATTACTCCAACATTGGAGGCGCTCATTAAAATTTGTGATAGGCTCGCCTTGTTGATTGAACATTATTTTGTTGCTGCCTCTGAATAATTTTGTAGTCGATCGAAGAATACTGTACAGCTTTCTGGCATTAGCTAACAATGAGGCTTGCTCCGTCTATTCAGCAATTTTCTGCCAGTAAATGCTGTGATCAGCTTACGGAGAACAAGCAGTTTCACAAAGCAGTTGGCGGAAGTCATCGGAGCTGAAACATTGTGATTATTTTGTTCCGTTTTGCAAGCTCAATTGTGTGGACTGATACCTAATCTTTGACACGTCTTTTTGTGGTGCCAAGAGTCTGATGCGTTACTTCATTGACATTGCTTTTGAAGGATTGCCACAGGTCCTCGACATTTGTGTCAATCGATTAAAGTGCTTCAAGACTTAAAATGGTTGGATAGATTAACTCAAAAGTAGTTTTGGGTAGCTTCACACTTGAGCCGTAACACATATTTCAGTAGCCGATGGGTCTTCTTATTTGCCTTTAGCATTAGATATAGTTGTGCACAAACCATGACATGATTGGAGCCATTGCCCATTTCTGTACCACAATACGCACACCAGCTGAGCATGCTAGACGCCCAACGAGACTTGATGAAGATGTGGTCAATTTGATTCTGACTGACAGCGTCATTGAAGTACTAAGTCATGAGGTGGCGTTTGGGATGTTGAAAATGGGTGCTTGAGCTGTGATCTCTGATGGCAAACTGGCAGATGATGTGCCTCGAATTAGTGTCTCCAACACCCATGCATAGAATCAACTTGCAACTAACACAAGATCTTGTGATAGGATTTTTGTCTATAACTGAAGACTATCATAGAAGGCATCTCTAATGTCGTCGTCAGTGGCATCAAAAGTTGGAACATAGACTGAGATGACGGATACGTTAAACAATGCACCATGCAAACTAGGCAGGGAGAGATTAGATTCTAGGCAAGGAGCGTAGTATCCTCTTGATTGCTCAGAGCAAATGCAATGCCATGATATCCCAAATTGTCAGCAGGACCGCTGTGGTAGGTATGATACGACACATCTGTTTGAGGGACTTTAACCCATCTGCTGCAGTTTTTATTTGAAAAGTTTCAGCATTTAAACCGTGAAGCAATAGCAAACAAGTGAAATCTGCTAGTATAAAAAAACGTTTTTAAAAAAAAAATTTATTTTGAGAATTGTGATGTAGATAGTGACATAGTCTTGGTTGCCAACAGACATCTCCATTCCAATGAGCTCATAAAAAATTGTGGATTTTTGTCATTTTCATTAACTTGTAGTTAGAAGGAGAAACTCTCCTCTAATTGATCTGCACATGTTAAGAGAGACTGAGGCATAATTATCTGCCCTTGCATAGACCAGACGATCATAACAAAAAAAAAGAAAGAAATTCAAAATGGTGGCTGCTATTAAAATCAACTTAGCAGTAGACAATCTCATCATTCATAGTAATAGTAATTCCTTCAGTTGTAAAATTGTTAAACAAATCATTTTAAACAATGGAAAGTTACACACTTTAGAAAAAAGTTTTTTAATGAATTTAAACAAGAAAATTTGAAAACCTGAAATTTACTTTTGTTGTTGTTGTTAAAGTCCGAATTTTTGCCAATAACCAATAACCTGGCTTTATCAAGGAGATGTCAGTCCGATTAAGTTTTTTTTTTTTAATGAGATGTCAGTTCGATTAAAAAAAAAAAAAACTTGAATCCTGGTTTCCTAACTGATAAGCAAACACTCTAAATATAATGCCAAACAGATCGGTTTTATGCTAAACGGCGCATATATAAACAAGGAAAAGGTGCGCCATCTTACCTGAATTCTGAAAGTACTTCTTTGACTTGACGGATTTTCTCGGGTTCCATGTTACCGGTTTTTTCTTTTCTGTAACGTGCAATGAAAGGTACCGTATTATCATTGTCCAAGAGATTCACAACGTTTTTTGTGATCGTATAGGGAACGTCCACCTCTTTGGAAATCAGTTCAATTATGTCCCATGTTACTTCCATCTCGGCAGCGGATTCTTCAAATTCTTTAAAAAAAACATAAATAAATAAAACATATAAATATAGTCAAGAGAAGCTATTGACCCCTATCTCTGAAAGTAATGTATTATTTTCATCGTATATGTGTGTATATATATATATATATATATATATATATATATATATATATATATATATATATATATCATTTAAGATAAACCAGACTATATTAATAAAGGAAATCCAAAACTATATTAGCAATGTATAAAATGTATTTATAATTACATATAATAAATTTATAATAAAAAAAAATTAAAAAAATGTATATATGTAAAAATATTTTTAACCTTTATATATCTAATTTTAAATAAGAATGTAAATATACTAAATACTAATCATAGTGGGGTTGATAAGTAGTTAAAAGGATTCATCCTAATCTTATAAATACAAGACTGATAAATTAAAAAATTAAAAAATGTATCCATTTTAAATGTGGAAATTGATGAATCGCACAGGTGAGAAATTCATTTTTATAGTCTGAAAAGGTTAGTAATTGCAATTAAGAATAGAAAACTGGATCAAATGTTTGAAACATGTCTTCTTCCTAAGATTAAGGGTGGTGGTGTTTGATCAATACTGCTGGGGAGCCATGATGTAATATACTGTTTTGTTTTTAAATCCCCGAAACAGTGTTTCATGATAAACAACTGATGATCCCTTTAAAAATAAATTATTGGTATTATAGTAAATTCGAGAGCGAGTTGATGCAGTGATTGCAGGTGATTAAATGACTTACTGACTAGATGGTTTTCTAACGAATGATAAAAAATATTTTTTTGTATAGTTTTAAAGGTTAAAAACTTCAAAGACTATATATAAAATATGCGTCAAGTGCGTTTGAAAGCAAAATACAGCGTAATATTAGGAAAATAAACAAATATTTTACTTGTTTGAAATTTATCACAAATATATTTCAGGGATATCCTCCATATTCAGTGTGCTGTTTCTTTTTTTCTTTTTTTTCCCCCCTTTTCTTCTTCCTTGCCATGTTGTAAATTTGGAGAAAGAATGAAAAGAATATGCTGTTGTCACAGCCCTAATCATAAATAGTCGAAATTTGGTAAATTGGATTACTTAAGGGGACGGCTGATCAAGAATTTGTTTACATTGGACTTGAAGACGACCAAATTGTAGTCAGCTGGAAAGCAGGCAAATGGTAGAGCTTCACAGGCATGCAGTTCTAAGAAAGAAACTTTCTTCATGGAATCCAGTCATTTATTTTCAAGATTTTTTTTCATTAATTTTTTTTTTTTTTTTTGGCTCAACAGAAGTTTTTTTTGTTTTAGAAAAGCTAAAAAATATGTTTACGAAAATCGTAAATTGTTAGATGAACAAGCGAGAGAGAGAAGAAATATTTGTCTTCAAAAGGAAAGAGAGACTTGGGGAAAATACATACAGCGAGAGAATCCAGTAGATTGCGTAGATTTAAATAAAGTATATATGAATGAATTACGTATAAAAAAAAAACGTAACTGTTTGTAAAAAGTATAATTAACTACTGAAACAAACGTACAAATTGGGGGAATGAGCAATTTAATCATAGGGCAAAAATAGATATCATTGTGACGCCATATTGTAATGGTACATGAGCGTTCGTTTAGCATGCTAGTATTGTTATTCCGGAATATGGAAATGGCCAGAGATTATCCAATCCGGAGCAGAATTAATTTGGGGAGACATTATTTTTTGTGACAGAAAAGTGAAAGATTATGTTATGCCAATGAGTTTATGATCCAGTTAAAGTTATTTTCATAAATTGAATGTATTTTTAATTTCATGCTTACAATGATTTTCCCCTTTTGTAACCTGTAAACCATATACTTATTCCATAAACCATATAAAACTGCTTTTTCCATAAACCATATGAAATTGTTTTTTTCCCCCAATTTTTTCTTGCCTAATTTGTGAAAAAGACTTTCCTCCTTTTGTAATCTGTGAACGATATACTTATTCCATAAACCATATAAAATTGGTTTTTTCCCATCTTTTATCCCATAATTTGTGAAAAAGACTTTCATTAGAATTTGACGTAATTTTGGGAAAGGGGGAGATAACAACTGTTTGTAAATACAAACAACTGTTTGAAAGTCTTATGGTCTACCATAGCTGAGGTAATATCACGTAACGACAAATTGCCCAAAGAAATTATCTTATTTTTATCAAACAATGCAATTACTTAAAGATTTTTTTTTTTTCTTTTTGGTATCGATTCGTCAAAGCATTTCCTATATTAGCAATATTATCTTCACTAAAAAAAAATTATTAATTTATTTTTCAAAGATTTAAAAGTAGTGTTTTTCATAAAAATAATGAAAATATGTAAAATTTTATTTTTGCTAATCTGAAAAATAATTATTATTGACATATTCAACGAATTTCACACTTCAAAACACAAAAGATGAAAAATAAAACACATTCGAAATTTGGATTTTCAACCTTAAAATCTGATACGTGCGCAGGTTTTTTTTTTTTTGTTTCTTTGTTTTATCTACAATCCTCACCCTTCCCAAAATACAATATATTTTGTTCAGTTTCGGCTGATTATTTTAAGCATATTTGTAACCACAAGTAAAGAAGGGGGATTGTAGGCAAATATATATATATATATATATATATATATATAAAAGTGAACATGTCTGTCTGTCTGTGTACATTTCCCTACGCAATAACTCTGTCAATTTTTAGTCTACAGACTCGAAATTTGATATACAGGGTACTGAAATTTGGGAAAATCTTTGTAATCCTTTTTCAGCCAGAAATTTGGCTGTTAAGGGGTCAAAGTTCAAAGAGAGAACTCTAACAAACTCCTCCGCCAATTTTGCGTATAAATAATTAAAATTTTAGATATAGGTTCCTTGGATATGGATCTAACTTAATAACTTGATTTGAGCACAAAACAATAAATGTTAAGGGGTCAAAGTTTAAAAAAATTGACCGCTTTTTTTACTTTTTTTTTTTTTTTGCTTAACATACACCTGGGCAACGCTGGGCTGAAATGCTAGTATATATATATATAAAAAATAAATATAGATTATAAAAAAAATATATATAAACTGCTATAAAGTTCACTTAATAAACGGTGAAAATTTCGTATTGACTGGATAATTATTAGATTTTTGAAGAGAGACTCCACCAAAAAATACTTTCTCCTTCCGTTTTGTCCGTGTCTAATTAAAATGTTATGTAAAACTAGTTGAAACAAAAATATTTCTTAGTTATTTCCTTTCATTATTAACATATTCATAACAAATACAATAGGTACCTCCAACGTGCACCACAATTTTAATCCCCCCACCTATATGTAACACAAAATAACTGTAATTTAATATTATCATCCTAATTTTTTTATCATTTAAAGGAAGAAGCTTCAAATAAACTGCTAATATTTTTAAAAAATTTTTTACAGCGTACAAAAATAATGAAAATGCGAAACTAAAACCGTGTTTACATTATTGATGCTTTAAAACAACGTTCCTATGTAGTGACGTTTTTGAAGGCGTAAACATATCCACGTTTAGAAATCTAGCAGAATTCAAATAGATGTCATATTTTCCTGAAATTTTCCATATTTATTCATTATTAAATAAACTTACATAATAAAAGTTTTGTTTGTTAAATATATTAGAGGAAATATTTTTTTTTTTTGGTGTTCTACCCCCCCCCTATATTTCATGCTATGAAGACTAAAGAAAATGAATGTAGGTCGATAAAAATTTCAACATTTTTTAAAGCTGAAAAGATCAAATAATTGAAAAATAGTTATATATATATATATATATATATATATATATATATATATATATAAAGTGGAAACTTAACCAACTTTTTTGGATTTTGATTTTTGGATTTCACTGTTATTGGATATTTTACCCTTCGCCAGACTATCCATTCACATGAAATCACCTTTTTCTTCATCATATTCCCTCTGCTTCACTATTTGTTACCAAGTAAAATCTATGACTTACTTGTAGTTTCATCAAATACTTTTGCAAGCAAAATCCGATCCCACATTTTGCTAAATCCTACCCTCCAATGAGAAGAAAAGTATTTCTTCAAAACTCCGTGGATTAAGGACTATCCACTTATTTTGTGCTTCCTTTTTAAATTTAAATATGTTTTTAACTCTTTTTCAAAGTGTTTTTTAACATGTTTTATTAACTACTTGTTTATATATATATATATATATATATATATATATATATATATAAGATCCCGTTATTTATTTCACTTAAAGTTGTAAAGAAAATTGGACGTAAAATCAATATTATTATGCTAAAAAAAAAAAAAAATAAACACTTTTTCTTGACAATTTTTTTTTCTCGGTAATATAATTATTTGAATTACAAAAAAAAAAAAAAAAAAAGAAAAAAAAACAGAATTCTAAAAAATAATTATTTTTAAAAAGCTTTAAATGATATTAAATTCCAATATTCCGCGATATGAAGTTTAAACAAAGATTTTTTTATACCAGATTACTAATATTAAAAAAATATGACTCTTGATATAACAAGAATCCAAAATCGGCCTAAAAACAATTCGTTTTGATTTGATTATTTAAATTGATAGAGGGTGAACTTTATTTTTTGTGCCTTTTTCCAATAAAGTATGAAGGCCTTTAAGCAACATTATCTTTATATACATAAGTTTCAACAGAAGACGTTAAAATTAACTTTGTTTTATTAACTCGTCTGTGTAGTTCGTTAAAATATCTATTTGATTTCCAATGTAAATATGAAAATCCGATAGCAAAAAAAAAAAAAACGTTACTTCCATTAACCATTATAGCGCCAATGCTCATCCATAGAAACTGACAGAAAATAGTAAACACACGAAATGATGACATTGCTGTTATTGTGTAAAACGCTGACGTTATACACAATGTGGGGGCCCCTAAAGTACAGAGTACCTATTTACAATGCCTCCCCACGGGACAGAGACACCAGGGTCGTTTTTTAGTGTGGAGAAAAGGTACAAAAATAAAAATTGTCTCAGTCGTGAAGGATTTCTCCTCTACTGAAAGAGAACAAGAAATGGAAGTGCCGCATCTGAAGAACAGATACTACACTTTATCAAATTTACCAAATTTTCATTACTAATGATTACTATATTGTCCAATTTCTACTGTACACTCTTTAACCCTTATCCTTGAGTGGCCTCTTGGCCTTGATAACGTGGTGATGCCTATGTAAAAAAAAAAATAATAATAAAAAAAACACACACACACACACTTATATTAGTTGTTATCAGCAGTCGTTTTTTTTTTTTTGGTAAATTTTCTGATTAGGTCCACCTCCACAATTTTCTTTTAAATGGCGACTTTTCTAAGTTTTCGACTATGCTGAATACGAAAATCGCATTGAAATTTTGCAGAAATAAGTAGTTATCGAGATATAAAAAGTTGTATTATGCATTGTATTCTTTAGTGGCCATCTTTTTTTACGCGCGTGCCATAAACAAATCTACTCATCTATGACTGACACAGTGCACGTGCACGACTGCACGAGTGCACGACGCGTGTAAAAAAGATGGCCGCCGATGCATAATACAACTTTTTATATCTCGATAACTCGGGTCAAGATTAAAGTGTAGTATCTGTTCTTCAGATCTACACTTCAATTTCTTGTTCTCTGTCAGTGGAGGAGAAATCCTTGACGACTGAGACAATTTTTATTTTTGTTCCTTTTCTCTACATTAAAAAACGACCCTGGTGTCTAACTCTGTCCCGTGGTGAGGCATTGTAAATAGGAACTACTTATTTATGCAAAATTTCGATGCGATTTCCGTATTCAGCATAGTCGAAAATCTATAAAAGTCGTCATTTAAAAGAAAATTATGGCGGTGCAACCTAAAAAAAATCCCTGGCTGGCTTTCAAAATAATAACATCATTTCAACACGGTAACAAAAATGAAATAAGTACCATAAAACTACTTGATCGATTTACGTGATTTTTAGAGTATGACATCTTCGTTGACGTTCTGTAACAAGTGATTTTTCTGTATTTTCTTTACGTTTTTATTGCCGCCATAAGTTTGAATAAGCATCTTTTTTTTCCTTTTAGGCTATTGTGCGCTTCTACACTACTGGGACGAAATATCGGAAATCGTAAAACTGAATTTCACATGAAAACAACGGTATCTACGTATTCTTCGTATTTTTAAGATGATTGTATCCAAAAGTTACGAAAAGCGATAAGGTAGAAAATTATTTATTAAAGAAAATAAAAAATAGAATTTGATGAAAACGATCGTAAGACCCAGGAGAGTTCAAAAGGAGGGTAATTTCCAGTTTTGATTTAAACAAGATGGCGGCAATTTTTTACCTGCTAACACGATTAAAGTTGTTTTGTTTAATAACTTAATAATAGTCAGGTAATTTCGACTGCATAATTTGAAAGCTACCATTGTAACTTATTAGAATTAACAAAAAAAAAAAAACAGTTGAAACCATTGTTTTTTATTTGAAAACTCCATTTATCGACTACAAAATCTCGAAGCGCCTTTTTTTTTTTCTTTTTTTTTAAACCGGTAAATGAATGTATGAATTCCGAAAGAAGAAGAAAAAAAAACTTGCATTTTTTTTTTCTTTTGACATTAGAAGATTTAAAAAAAAAAAAAAAAAACTTATATTTACCTTTTTTTTCTCGATAGAAGTCGCTCGAAAATAAACGTTTTATTTTCCTTTGAAGTTTGGATGATAGAAAATTGCGAAAATGGAAAAATTGAAAATCCCTCCTTTTTCTTTGGGGGGGGGGGTCACTTTAAAACTTCGAAAAGTAATAATAATAATAAAAAGGTTTTGATTTATATTATTTATTTTATTATTTTTGTATACAGACAAGAAATATTTTTTTTAAAGAATAGTTTTAATTAAAGTAAAAATTAATATATACAAGAACTTCTTTTTTTCTCGTCTTAAAAATGAGCTCAATATTGTTTGGAACATGTAATGGACGAAATATATAGAATTTTTTTTTTTTTTAATTCTCCTTAAGTGTAACAAAAATAGTGTTTTATAAATTCTTATCAATTAACTAAATATTTTTTTTGTTCTAGGAATAAAACTCATATTAAAATGGCTTAAGAACAATAAAATAAAAAAAACCCACGTTTGTCAAACGATTATTTGTTTTCCTTCATTTTAGGCGGTGTTAACTCAAGATTTTCCCGCATATAAAAGATGGCCGTTCAAATTTAAAAGCCTTTGCTTATGATGATGATGATGATTATTATTATTATTTTATTTATTTATTTTTTTAATTGCATTTTCACCTCAAACAAAGCGCAGTGCCATTTTGATGTTGACATAATTTACAGCGATACTATGTAGGGAGTTGTGCAGAAAGATCTGTTTACATTACACTTAAACGTCTGCATGCCAGTACAGTCAGGGAAGCAGGATCCCGGAAAAGAATTTCAAAGTCTCACAGTCCTAGGGAAGAAACTATTAGAGTAGAAGGATTTCGGCATCTAGGGATCTCTACTGTGTAGGGGTGGGATTTTGCTGCTTGTTGGGTTTGTCAGAGATATTTACGTCGAGGAGGTACAAGAGCTTGCAGTTCGACAGAGCACATACCATTAAAATACTTGTAAAACAGGCAGAGGAATACAACATTTCCTCGATGGAACAGCAGTTAAAACTTAGCTGACAGTTCGGGACCTATCAGGTTCGCGACTCTTTTTTGAACTCTATCTAGGAGTGAGAGACTAGTGGTAGATGCACTAGCCCAAATGTGACAACAATACTCCATACCTGGGCGAATGGTGCCTTGTAGAGGTACAAAATGCTCTCAGGCCTCAGCAGTACATATACTAAAATTGGAACGATACAGAGAAGACTAGCATGGCCCCTGCGCAAGGATGACACACAAATTCATGAAGCGTTCCATATTTTTGGGTGGCCTTTTGGTCAAGATCAAAGTGTAGTATCTGTTCCGGCAGATGCTGCACTTAAGATAATTTGTACCAGTCAATGGAGGGGAAACCCTCTATACTGGGACAATTATTATTTTTGGTAACCAGAGTGCCCCCTTTTTGCCTACTTTTAGGGGAGCTGGTTTTTACCTCACATTAAAAACGGCCTTGTGCCTAATTTGGTCAGTGGGGGAGCAAATAAATACCATCTGTTCCGGCAGATGCTGCAAGCTATGACTAGCAAAGACCAGATGTGGGGGCAACCCCACATGCCTGACCATTAACCAGCTCCCATTTCCCACCTCTCGGGAGCTGGTCCCCTTTTTCCCTTCCCCCTCCCTTCACTCCTCACATTAAAAATCGGCCTTGCCTACTTTTAGGGGAGCTGGTTTTTACCTCACATTAAAAACGGCCTTGTGCCTAATTTGCTCAGTGGGGGAGCAAATAAATACCATCTGTTCCGACAGATGCTGCACTTAAGATAATATGTACCAGTCAATGGAGGGGAAACCCTCTATACTGGGACAATTATTATTTTTGGTAACCAGAGTGCCCCCTTTTTTGCCTACTTTTAGGGGAGCTGGTTTTTACCTCACATTAAAAACGGCCTTGTGCCTAATTTGCTCAGTGGGGGAGCAAATAAATACCATCTGTTCCGGCAGATACTGCAAGCTATGACTAGCTATGACTAGCAAAGACCAGATGTGGGGGCAACCCCACATGGCTGACCTTTAACCAGCTCCCATTTCCCACCTCTCGGGAGCTGGTCCCCTTTTTCCCTTCCCCCTCCCATCACTCCTCACATTAAAAATTGGCCTTGTGCCTAATTTGCTCGGTGGGGGAGCAAATAAATACCATCTGTTCCGGCAGATACTGCAAGCTATGACTAGCTATGACTAGCTATGACTAGCAAAGACCAGATGTGGGGGCAACCCCACATGCCTGACCTTTAACCAGCTCCCATTTCCCACTTCTCAGGAGCTGGCCCCCTTTTTCCCTTCCCCCTCCCTTCACTCCTCACATTAAAAATTGGCCTTGTGCCTAATTTGCTCGGTGGGGGAGCAAATAAATACCATCTGTTCCGGCAGATACTGCAAGCTATGACTAGCTATGACTAGCAAAGACCAGATGTGGGGGTAACCCCACATGCCTGACCTTTAACCAGCTCCCATTTCCCACTTCTCGGGAGCTGGCCCCCTTTTTCCCTTCCCCCTCCCTTCACTCCTCACATTAAAAATTGGCCTTGTGCCTAATTTGCTCGGTGGGGGAGCAAATAAATACCATCTGTTCCGGCAGATACTGCAAGCAAAGACTATATGTGGGGGCGACCCCACATATAAGACCTTGGTCAATGTAGGGGCAACCCTTCATACCAATTGTCACTATCCAGCTCCCCTACTCCCCGGGGAGTTGGTCCCCATTTCCCCTTCACTCCTCACATTAAAAATCGGCTTTGTGCCTAATTTGCTCGGTGGGGGAGCAAATAAATACCGTATCTGTTCCGGCAGATGCTGCAATCAAAGACCATTGCCCTTGTGGCAATCTTTTGGTCCATGTAGGGGCAACCCTATATACCAGCTGGCAAATCACTATCCAGCTCTCATTTCCCACCTCTCGGGAGCTGGTCCTCTTTTCCCTTCCCCCTCTGCCACCCTCCTCTCTCCACATTAAAAAACGGCCTTGTCCCTAATTTGTTCAGTAGGGAAGCAAATAAATATACCCTCCTTCTTTGCAGTAGCCCCCTCCTTTTTGGGGGGACCTTTGTGGCCTTCGGGCCAAGATCAAAGTTTAGTATCTGCTACAATCAAAGACCATATGTGTGGGCAACCCCACATATAAGACCTTGGTCAATGTAGAGTCAACTCTTCATACCAATTGTCACTATCCAGCTCCCCTACTCCCCGAGGAGTTGGTCCCCATTTCCCCTTCACTCGTTACATTAAAAATCGGACTTGTGCCTAATTTGCTCGGTGGGGGAGCAAATAAATACCAACCACACATGTAAGACCATTGTTCTTGTAGCAATCAGTTATTGTCACTATCCAGCTCCCCTACTCCCCGGGGAGCTGGTCCCCCTTTCCCCAATCTCTCCACATTAAAAAACGGCCTTGTGCCTAATTTGTTCAGTGGGGAAGCAAATAAATACAAACTCTTCATACCTTGGAATTATATTTTATCCTTTACCATATTTTATTTATTGGTGGGTTATTCCTACAGAACAGGACCGAAGTTCTTGTGTAGATGGGTGATCTGTTAAACTAACGCATTTTAGGTGAAAACATTATTACGTACTCATGCGTCATGTCGAAATTAGTATAAATTCCAAAAATTATGAAAAATGATCCAGTACACAAAAATAATTGCAAGTAAAAATAGAATTGGCACTCTTTGAGAATACGTCATAGTGCTGATGGAGATAATTCCGTTTTAGTAAGAGATTCGTTCACTTTTTCAGACGAGAATTTGGGACGATAAAACCAAACTTCGAGGAATTGTAAAAAAAGAAGAAAGATGCGGTTACTTTTTTTAAGCAAAAAATGCAAATATCACAAAAGAATTTTTATTAAAGAAAACTGCAACGTGAATTTTTTTTTTTCTTGACTTTTATTTTAAACATAAAATAAAAACATTACAAAAAAAAAAGGAGGGGACTGAGCAAGTTTTCAACTTTAGGCGATGTTGTGGGGATCTATGAATAAAATAATAAAACTCTCAACCGGATGTTTGACTCGTTGGCTGTTACATACAAAATGTACAAAAGCATCTCTGCGCATCGGCTCCACGCACCTTTGTTACAAGAAAAGGGGAACCTTTTCTTGTAAGTAAGAAAAACATTGGATAGACCGAGATTCGAACTTTGTAAGCAAGGTTCAGAAATAGATTCAGAAATGGAATGTGGAATTTCGCATTGTTCAGTTTCACATAAAATAGTTTAGATATGTTGTTGTAAAAGGAATTTTGATTGTTCCATTCTTTTTATGAAAGCTAAATTAAAATAAGGTCAGCCAGAAAATAAAGAACAATGCAATTTAAATATGTTAAAAAATAGGTTAGAAAAAAAATAGAAGCGAGAATTCTTTGTCTGCAGAAATTGTTTGGAAACGTGCCGAACCACGCATGTTTAGGCCACATGGGTCGATTACGTTGACAGACACACGTATGACGTCATGGCAGAAATGAATTCTCAATATAGGAGCTAGAGTCGAAGATGAGTTGAACAGAGTTGGAGACGACGATAGGAGACAGAGCTGACATGGTCAGAGGAAGGTCCCTTTAGAAGCGAAGGGTTAGAAAGTTTTAAACATGTAGAAACAATTGATTGAGATTGTCGGACTGACTTCCTCATCTTGGTTGTTATCGTCACAACGTTTCGGCCGTTTTGCCCTCCGACCTACATCAGGTGTTTTGTATCGAACTGGGGAAACACCTCATCTTAAAAATACAGACAATTACTATGTAGAAACAACTTTGAATTCCTGGATGTGATCATCATTTTGACAGGTCAAATGGAATCAAAGAACATCTCATATTTTTGTAACTGCCGTTTTTGTGTCATCATTCTACCAAATTGAAGGTAATGTGAAATCATCGTTATTAATGGACTTTGTATAACCCATCTTAAGTAATGTGTCCGCCTCTCCATCATCAGTAATGACTCCTCCCTCCTTCTGTGTTATAGGAACTGATCACCCTCTCTCTTCTCTCTCCCCTCATCAATATGAATGTCCCCATTTTTCTCTAAATATAACCCCCCCCCCGTCTATGCAAAACCTTTCCAGTGATAAAAATAAAAATAAAAATGAATCCTACTAATGGGAAGTGTGTGTGCCCTAAAATAAAGTATGAATAGCCGGCATGTTGTGGGTGCCGGTTGGGAAAGATGAATAGTTGTGTTGGCACGATTAATCGGAATCAGAATTGGGAATCGGAAAAATCAGAACATTTGGGGGTATCGGAAAAATTGATGCCTATTTTCCGATGCCAAAACGATTCTTTTAAGTGTATATTTTTTTTTTGATTTTGTTTAAAGTAAAATCTTCCATTGTTGGTAATAGTGATAAAATAATAAACATTTATTGATTTTATAATATCAGTAAAGCTAAAATCGATAGATCACTCTCCACAAGTGTATTTTGACATCTAGGAAAATATCTGCATTAAGATATGTTTTTTTATGAAGGTAGGCGAAAATAACAATCTTATAGTTAAATAATTAAATATTTATAAAGAATCGAAATCGGGAATTTTGTACGGAATCGATAATTGTATCGGAATCGGAAAAAATATTGGAATCGTCTCATCACTAATAAATAGCCAAGGTTTTGTGAACTGAAGGAGAAAGGAAAGAAGAGAGGCCAAGCAAGCAAGAAACAGACACAGCGCCAAGCGAGAAAAAGATCCGCTTTCGAAGTTAAAGCCGGCAATACTTCTTTATAATAATGCTTACCACAAGCTGCCAAAAACTGAAGAGAAGATATTTCCCCGGGAAAAAAGGAATAAGTACTCTTGAAAACATTCGTCTTTCAATTCCTTCTTTTCTCTTTCCTTCCAAGTATAAAACTGGACATTTTTAACACTCAAATTTAAACCAAACTTTTATTGTGCATAAAAACTATCTAAATGTTAAACGAAATTGCAACAAACATAAGCAAGAGATTTTGAATCCACTTTCTTTCTGGCTTGTCCAATCAAAATCCAGCTCTCAATTATGTGACCAAGTTTATTAAAGGTCAAGCCGGCAACACACACTCTCTCTCTCTCTTTTTAGATTTTGGTCTGACAGCAACTCCACATGGAATGGACCTGCCGCAACCAACTTCTCTCTTTGGACTCAACAGAACTTGCCTGGCCTTTGGGCTCAGGGTTCGACTAAGATGTGAATACAAACAAGACAACAAGGCTATCTCCATACGTGAACTTCATTGCGGTACACACACAAACTTTCGTTCTCATACTACAGTACTATCTCTAATCATTTGTGATGGACGTTTCCACATCTACTATGGATACAAGCGCACATAAACACTGTTCTCTTTCGACAAGCCTGTATAATGTGTTATAATAATACATTAACTCGCTACAAGAAAATAATGAAACGAATGGAATTGAAGGAAACAAAGACTCAATTGATGGATAAGATAAACGTGTCGTTTATTTACTGTTGAAAGAATGAATGTTTTAGATATGTGTTCATGTCCCAACGGGTGTAACCATCGTTCGTTGCGGGACTGGTGTTGTAGAAAGAAAAGGAAATGTGTGTTCATCTCAAGTTCGGGTCACTATCGTTTGTTCGCGCGTGGGAAGAGAAGTGAGTAATGTAATAGAACGAGAAATGGCAGTCCATCGTGTAGACAAAGAAAAGGATAGAGGGTTGACATCAGTTAGCAGTCAGCTACGCGAAGGTGTTCTCAGGGACCAGTAGTAGATAGAGAGAGAAAAAGTGTACTACTGTCTGTTGGCCTTTTGTCCCACATAGTAGTAAATGGTGTGAGGTACGCGCGTGCGCGCACATGCCGAAAAGGCATGGACAGCTCGAAAGCTGGCCCTAAAAGGAAGAAGCTGCTTATTGCTCTTTCTTTTATACTTGTTTCCGGTGGTCTTTTGCGCATGTGTGTATTTCCTTTGAAAGGAAGTGACGTCGTCCATCTGTGTGCGTACGTGTGCACGTGTGTGGACGTGGGCGCATATGTTTGTGTGCGCGTATGTATATGACAAGTAAGCTTGAAATGTGAATGTGTGTTTTTGTGTGAGACTAGGAAAGGTTCGCGCAAATGTTTAATCTACATCTCTACGCCTGAACACTTTCCTTGACTAACCCGTTTCCTTATTCTTACTAACAAAGATGACCAATAAAGCTGTATATTAACTGTTAGAAATGAAACATCACGTCTTCTTTAGGATATAGAAATATCCTTGTCGGTTTTGTTATTTTTGCATGGAGTTATTATTGCATGTGTTAATACATAACAAAACCAAAGTGACGGACCAAACAGCTAAAGCAGATCAACATTCGAATTTGAATTTGAACCAACGGAGAATATCGACTCGAGACAAAATGGCAGCTCCTTAAATCTGTTACCATCTACTTGGTGCACGAGCAACTTGGTGTTACGAGCCATTGTCATTGGGACTGGACAACAAAAGAAACTCTTCACGTCGTGAAGCATGGGTGATGGGTACGTTGAACTCTCACGATCTACAATGCCGTGTTACTCATTCAATCCATGCTGAAGTACTGTTGCCACATCTGGGTAGGAGCTGTTCAGTGCGCCCTATCCAGCCGTGATAGAGTTCAAAACCAGCTTCAAAACCTAGTAGATGATGCCCTTTCTTTCTGTTCTGCAACCTCTTTCCCACAGAAGAAATGTTGCAAGCCTATCTCTGCTCTATCATTATTTACATGGTAAGTGCTCTAGTGAATTCCAATCCATGGTTCCCTCTTGCCAAACATTCACAAAAAAACACTCGACTAGTTACAACCACTACATACGATTTCCCTCACTCTCTAACTGTTCCTAAATCTAAACACAGATTCCATGAACAAAGCTTCTTTCCCAGAACTGCCCGCCTGTGGAAGACTGTTTTACTGGCCTGCTTCCCGGTTGAATACAACACACTAGTCTTCAAATCCAATGTAAACAAGTTCTTGTTTAGCTGTCCCCATAAATGATCAAATTCTACCCAATTTACACAATTAACAATTACTACGCTACCACCTTACATTCATTAATCCTTATCCTCGAGTGGCCATTGGGCCTTGATAAGTGGTGACTCCCAAGTAAAAAAAATTTTAAAAATAATGTGTACTGGCAAAAGTTTGCAGAAGAAACCGAACATGCATCAGCCTGCGGAGACCATAGACCAAAGATGAAGGAGGCAAGCCAAAATGCCACAGGTGTCAGTGAAAACACTTCAATCACATGACAGCGCTATCATTACAAACCTAATTGAACACATGAAGTTATGGAAAGGGCACTTTGATGAGTTGCTTAATCATCTTAATCATCTTACGCCTGCAGCAAATGTAGGTGTGGTCCAAGCCAATACGAATATGTCATGCTCAAGATGCTTGCTCCATGGGTTCTATGAGTCTTCAAAGCATTTTGGCATAGTAAAACGTTCCCGTTCTCCCATTCTTTAAATTCACATCTATAATTTATCATGATCAAACCTGACACGATGATGGTCTCTGACCTAGAGATGGTGCACACCATTTTTCAAGGTCAGGGTCATAGGTTAAGGTCATATTTTTAAGTCTTTTCCTTCATAAATTAAATAAAGACTGTTTTCTTATTATGCTCCCCGCCACCCATTTTATTTTTGAAATCTTAACAAATTTCCCAAGTAGGCATTAAAATCCAATTCATGGATCCCCGAAATAAATCTATACTCCCATAAATTTATTTATTTATTTCTTTTGTGATATTCATATTAAAAACCCTTTTTTTTTTCCATTTATTTAAAAAGAAAATACAATTTTCTTATATATGAGTGGTAGAATTGCATTCACTATCAAAAGATCTAGCTAATTTGCATATTCTTTTAAATATTTATTTTAATTGATTCCCTATTAGTTTTTGCAGTTTTCTTATGGGATGATCATCTTTAGTTAACTATTACGTGTAATTATATTCATGCAGATATTCTACATGATTTATACTTGTGTAATATTTGCATAAAAAGGTTATAGTAAACACAACCCTCTTTCTAGATATATTTATGTATGCGTATATGTATTTGTTTAAAAACTTTTGCCTACCAAACTCTTCCTTAAGTTTTTGGTCTACAAACATGAGACTTTTTCACGACTGCGCATGCATGATCGAGAAAAAAAGGGCTGCCAATGGGTCAAAATTAGCAAATTAGTATGCGGGGGTTGTCGGATTTTTATCTGTTTGTCAACTGTTTCACGACTGTGCATGCAAGGTTAAGAAACATGACATCTTTTTTTATGTTAAGGATAAGTAGGTTTGAAAACATTTAAAGATCCCATCAAGCTGGCCTAATGGTTATCGTACTTACTCACTGTCTTTAGGTTTTGGTTTCGATCTCAGTATGAGTATTTTTTTTTTTTTTTACTTACAAGACGTAAATTGTTTAGAAAAAACATATTTGCATGCACATGTCTCAGTTTCTTTCTGTTTACCTTTTTTTACTTCACTATTTTTAAAGAAATTTCACGTTACGTTTAATACCTACAGTATTTCTGTTCATTATTTTGAAAGGTATGTTTTTTTACGGTATTCCTTTTTATAACAAACAAGAATTCTGCATTAATTAAAACATAATATTTATGTGTATTTTACGACCGGGCAATGTTGGACGGCCTGCTGGTAGATCTATAAAAGTGAAAATGTGTGAGGACACTTCTCAACCTATATACTCAACAGATTTTTAATCTACCGACTTGAAATTTGGTATAGGGGATATTCAGACATGTGGAAAACTTTTTAACGGGCTGCTAAGGGGTCAAAATCGCAAAATTCGTATGTGGGGGTCGTCAGATTTTTATGTTTGCTAACTGTTCCACAAATTCGTATGTTAAACATAAGTAAGTTTGAAAACATTTTTTAAAGAACGTAGCAAGCCGGCCTAATTGTTATAGTACTTGACTCACTGTCTTTAGGTTTTGGTTTCGATCTCAGTTCGAGTATTTTTTATTTACAAGAAATGAACTGTTTAGAAAAAAACATAATACTCGCATGCACATGTCTCAGTTTCTTTTTGTTTTGTTTTTTTATTTTTTACTTCATTTTTTTTTAAAGAATTTAACGTTATGTTTAATACCTACGGTATTTCTGTTTACAATAATTAAGAAATCTGCATTAATCAAAATATAATATTCATGTGTATTTTATGACCAGGCAATGCCAGGTGGCCTGCTAGTTATATAAAAAAGTTCACATCATCTGCACGTTCCATCTCTAATCTGATACAAAAATACACACTCCAAACGCCCATGCACAGCCATCGTTCATCATTAGCAAAAGTGCATTGAAAATCGTGTTTTTTTTTGTTTTTGTTTTTTTTACACAATGATCACCACTTATCAAGGCCCGGAAGCCACTCAGAGATAAGGGTTATTGCAAGTACAGTACGTTAGTGTGGAGATTTAATAAAGTGTTTACTTAAGGGGGCGGTTCATTAGGAATTTGTTAACGTTGGACTTGAAGACATCCAAGTTGTAATCAGGTGGGAAGCAGGCAGACGGAACAGGTATGTAGAAAAATAAAAATTTTGGAGCACCAAAAAAAAAAAAATCGTTCATTTTAATCGTACCACTCTCGTCTTCATAGCTCTTCAACTTTTTGAATTAATAAAAATATAAGAGACGTTCCGTTTGGAACGACCTTCGTATTGCATATCCTTTCATTTTTTTTTTTTTTTTTTCCATATATGATTGGGCTAAGACAACAGAATATTCTTTTCATTATTTTGTACTCTCGAGTATATATCTGCTAATATCTTATATGTCTTTTATATAAGGTGTTGTGATTCTCAGTTGATTAGCTATGTCTAACTCATAATAAATAATAATTCTGCATTAATTAAAATATAATATTTATGTGTATTTTATGACCGGGCAACGCCGGTTGACCTGCTAGTAAAGGTAGAGAATACAACAAAAATAATACAAAAACATGCATAAAGGGTTACATAATTATTGGTAACAAAATTCTAACAATTGAGAGAGAGGTAAAAAATAAATAAATCTATCTATATATCTATAAAAGTGAACGTGTCTGTGTGTTTGTCTGTATACATTTTCCTACGCAATAACTCTGTCAATTTTCAGTCTACAGACTCGAAATTTGACATACAGGGTATGGAGATGTGGGAAAATCTTTGTAATCTGTTTTCGGCCAGAAATTTGGCTGTTAAGGGGTCAAAGTTCAACGATTTGACCTTTGAGAACTCTACCAAACTCCTCCGACAATTTTGGGTCTAAACACTCGAAATTTTAGATATAGCTTAATAACTTGATTTGAATCCAAAACAATAAATGTTAAGGGGTCATAATAATTTTTTTTTTTCTTCAACACACACCTCCAAACACCCGGGCAACACCGGGCTGAAATGCTGGTAAATAAATAAAGGTACTTGCGCAGATTTTTGATCTTTTAAACCAACGCATTTCAGGTGAAAACATTATTACATACTTACATATGTCTAAATGAGTACAAATTACAAAAAGTAATTCAACTAGTTCTTGCTTGCCAGAAGCGGATGCCCTGAGCACTTCCTCCCTGCAAAAATGACCCTGTGCGAAGTAACACAGGGTCACGACAAATTTATTCACGCAGCGTCTGTATAGGCGTTTTGGAAGGAAATGAATTTTATTTCAAAGTAATTGTGAGCCTTTAAACTGCCAGTTTAAAACAGGAAAATGACTGTACAGTCTGTTTCACTTTGTGAGTACGTTCGAGTGTATTTGTTACCAGCAGGGTGGGGGCCTTTGCCCAGGCGTAAAATATGCTAAAATATGATATTTTAATATGTCCAGATTTCGTAGAGTTGTGATTGCAGAGTATGGACAGTTGGACAATATAGTAATTGTTAGTAATGGAAATTCGGTAAATTTGTTAACTTAAGTGGAACAGCTCATCAAGAACTTGTTTACGTTGGACTTGAAGACAACCATATTGTAGTCAGCTGGAAAGCAGGAAAACAGAAGACAATTCCACAGGCGTGCAGTTCTAAAAATAAAAGTTTAAAAATAAAATGGCTTAATCAATTTACGTGCTTTTTTTGGTGTACTATGTTTTCTTTCCATCATTATTTTTGATTAATAGGGGGGGGGGGTTATGGACAAGCGATGTAACAGAGTGCGCGTGAAAGCAGCAACAGCAGTTGAAAGATATCTAGCTAGCAAAGGTATTAGAAGCAGCAGCAGCAGCAGCATTTGAGCACTATGCAAATTTGCTAGTGTGCGCAGGCTTACGTGACAAGAAAAGGAAAAAGGCATGTGGTTGAGAAAGATGGACGTGTGGCCCCATGGTGGCAGCAAGAGACTGATAAGCTGGTGTTGAGATGGCAGGGTTTTGTTAATCTCATGGCAGACGAAATGAACAGTGCAAAAAAAAAAACAAACAAAAAAACAAACAAAAAGAACAAAAACAAGAAGCAGATGCTGTTTAGAAAGTAACGACAATAAATGCCTTTTGCTAGAACAGAAAAAAGGCCCGAGTCGGATTTATTCAAGTCCAATATAAACAAGTTCTTGATGAGCCGTTCCCCTTAATTTCCACTGCTAACAATTACTGCGTCACTGTCCCATTGACCACTGTACACTTATTAACCCTTATCCTCGAGTGGCCTCTGAGCCTTGATGTGATGACTCCTTTGTAAAAAAACAAAAAAGAAGCAGGTATATAGAGTATGCCATAAAGGTTTACTTCACAAGATCTCCAGCTATGGCATAGCTGGAAATGTCTTCTCAATTATTAAATCATTTCTCTCTGATAGGTTCATAAGAGTAGTGGTTGATGGGCAGAAATCAGAAGCTCTTAGTATTAATGCTGGAGTCCCTCAGGGGTCCATCCTGAGCCCAACTCTCTTCCTGATCTATATTAATGATCTTCCAAATCACATCCTTACATCATTCGTAGACATCTATGCTGATGATACTACTATCTATGGTAGCACATCTAAGACCGTAAATGACCAAGTTCTCTCTGATTTTCTCTCCTCTGATCTTGAGCAAGTGGTACAATGGGGAAAGAGGTGGCTTGTTACTTTTAATGCATCTAAAACCAAGCTTTTATCTTTACATCATCAACGCTCTGATCCCCATCTGGCATCAATTGAAATAAATGGCTCTCGTCTTGAGGAGGCCTCATGTTTTGACAAGCTTCTGGGCTTGACCTTTACTCCTGATCTTAAATGGAATATATACATAAAATCCGTTGCCAAGGCCGCTGGAAAAATGGTGGGATCCTTCTATCGATCCAATAGATATCTCACTGCTGATGCAATTCTCTATCTATATAAGAGCCAGGTACGTCCAAGGATGGAGTACTGTTGCAACATCTGGGCAGAGAGCTGCTAGAAAGGACTTATCCTGCCTTGATAGAGTTCAAAATAGACTTTGTAGCCTTGTGGGGGATGTCCTTTTCTCTTCCCTGCAACCTCTTTCTCACAGAATGCTGCGAGTTTGTCTCTGCTTTATTGTTATTTTCATGGCAGGTGCTCGGCTGAGCTCCATTCTATGGTCCCCCTCGCCAAATTTTCACAAGAAACACCTGTCTAGCAGAAAACACTATCACTAGTTTCCCTCACTCTTTATCTGTGCCTAAACCTAAACGTAGATTCCATGAACAAAGCTTCTTTCTAAGAACTGCACGCCTGTGGAATTGTCTTCCGTTTTTCTGCTTTCCAGCTGACTAAAATATGGTTATCTTCAAGTCTAACGTAAAGTTTTTGATGAGCCGTTCCATATAAGTTAACAAATTTACTGAATCTCCATTACTAACGGTTGCTATATTGTCCAATTTCTACTGTACACTCTTTAACCCTTATCCTCGAGTGGCCTCTTGGCCTTGATACGTGGTTATGCTTATGTAAAAAAAAGGGTATTGTTTGGAAAGTAATGGTAATAAATGCCTTTTTGCTAAAACAGAAAAAAGGCCGAGTCGGATTTATTTATTTTTGCTTGTTTCTTTGCAATGGTACCCCTACATCTTACATGTTGTCCGCTTTCAGAAAAATTGCAAGAAGTTAAGATGTTTGATGTATCTTACATAGTATCTGACTAAATCCTCAGCCCACCAATTATGTTTCAACCTGGTATAAGTAAAATTATTGGCTCAATTCACATGCCTTTTTTTTGTGTGCCATATTTTTGTTTCTTTCCGTCATGGGGGTGTATATCATAGATATTTCTTTATTTTTTGTTTGTTGATATATATAGAGAGAGGGAAGGATTCTGGGCAAACACTACCAAGTTTTTTTTACTTTTTTTTAACCCTAAATTAACTCTAATCTAACCTTAACCTAACCATTTGCATGCTTAGTGCAAGGATACAAGTTCTGTTATTTAGCAGAAAAAGTGGACTCCAGTTCCAATCGCTGTGAATTGTTTTCTGGTGGAAATTCACTTCTTTCTTTTTCTTATTTAATTTTTTTAGATAAAAAAATGTTGATTTCTGTCAAATTGCTAAAGTTTTACCTCACCTTTTTTTTTAGTCACTATTTGGCTGGATTTTATTTCTCTTTCTCTCTCGCTTGTGCTTTCTCTTTTTTTCTCTCTTTCTACCCCCATCTTGCCTTCCTCTTCCCTCTTATGATCATTCTCTCTGAAAACTGAAAATATTAATATTGCTGTGAGGGCCAAGACTTTTTTGAACGATTCATGATGGGAGTAAGGGAATTAGATGACTATTGTTTCGTCAAAGAATGACTTCCTGTTTCCTTCCTCTATCTCCTCACATAATGCACTTGTTTTTAATTGTTTTCTTTGGCTGTCTTCTCCACATGCATTAGATTGAAAAATTCATTTTGGTTTCATTTTTTTTTTTGTTTTCTTTTGTTTTTACATCCATGGTTGGGAAGAAAGTATACATATATTTTTTAAATTTATTTTTACATCCATAGTTGTAAAGAAAGTATATATTAATTTTTTTTATTTATTTTTACATCCATAGTTGTAAAGAAAGTATTTGTTTTTACATCCATCGTTGTGAAGAAAGTATATATTAATTTTTTTATTTTATTTTTACATCCATAGTTGTGAAGAAAGTATATATATATATTTGTTTTTATTTTTACATCCATAGTTGTGAAGAAAGTATATATATATATTTTTTTTTATTTTTACATCCATAGTTGTGAAGAAAGTATTTTTTTTTTTTTTACATTCATGGTTGTGAAGAAAGTATAAATATATATTTTTTAATTTATTTTTACATCCATAGTTGTGAAGAAAGTATTTTTTTTTTTACATCCATGGTTGTGAAGAAAGTGTATTTTTTATTTTATTTTTTTATACATGGATGTGAAGAAAGTATTTTTTTTTTTTTTTTTTTTTTTTTTTTTTTTTTTTTTTTACATGCCTGGTTGTGAAGAAAATATTTTTTTTATTTTTTGTTTTTATAATTATGGTTGTGAAGAAAGTATATTTTTTATTCATTTTTTTTTTACATTTTTTACATTTTTTCTTGTTATTATTTTTGTTGTTGTTTTCTGTTTTTGTAGCTTGACAGACCAGTTTTCAACTAAGCTTTCAAAAAATTGATTTCTGCCAAATCGCTAGGGCCTTACCGCCATATTTTTTTGTTATTTGGCTGGATTTTATTTCTATTTCTCTTTCTTCCTCTCTCTTTTTTGTCTTCTTTTTTCCTCTCATGACAGTTGCTCTTTTTCACCCAAAACAAGGCATATTTCCACTTGGAACATAAGATGCTATTATTTGGGATTTTGTCTAGCAGTGGACTGTGGAGACTTGAGCAGCGAGATGTTTGTTCACATTACATTTAAATTTCTACAGTTTAGTAAAGTCAGAGAAGTATGAAGGGAATTCCAAAGTCTAGCAGTCTGAGGGAAAAGACTATTAGAGTAGAAGGCTTTCCAGCATCTAGAACAGTCAACACTGAAGGGGTGGGATTTTGCTGCTTATTGTGTTAGTCAGGAATATGTACATCGAGAGGGATACAAGTTCTATGAGTTCATCAGAACACATTCCCTTAAAGTGCTTGTAAAACAAGCACAGGGATGCAATATTGCAGCGATGGGACAGGGTTTTGAGCTAGGTTGATAGTGTGGGATTTACTCTCTCTAAAAACTAGAATTTTTATTTTGATGTGAAGGTTAAGACTTCAGATGGTCCATGAAGGGGTTGGGGAACTAGATGATTTTTTATTTCATCAAAGAATGACTTCCTGTTTCCTTCCCAGCCACACATGCACACTTGGTGTCTTTATCTTAAGTTTGACTTTCTCAGCTGAAAAACGACTGGCAATGTTTAGGAAAGCGGAACCAAAAAATAAATCTGGAAAATTGATCTGTCAACTCTGGTGATGAACTTATTTGGAAATTCAATTTTTTTTTTTCTCATGTTGAACCCTAACAAGGCACATCGCAACTTGAATGTAAGGGGCTACTAATTAGGATCATGTCTAGGAAAGATTAACAAGACGATAGTTTACATTACATTTAAACTTCTGCATATCAGTACAAGCAGGTAGCAGGAAGGGAAGTCCAAAGTTAAGTTGTTCGAGGGAAGAAACTATTAGAGTAGAAAGCTTTCTGGCATTTAGGGACCTCAACAGTGAAGGAGTGTGATTTTGTTGCTAAGCGGGTTCGTTGGGGATATGTAGATTTCAAAGTAGAGATTTTGAACTATCTGTGCAGCAGAGTTGCTTGGAGTCGAATGAGAGCCCTGTATACGCTCGCTCCTGGCCCTGGACACTATCTTTACCAATTTTTCATTTTCAATTTTCACGTTATAAATGAAGTCAAAGTAAAACATTGAGTTCGCTGTTTGTGCATATTTGATAAAAATGCAGATCCAACAATATTAGAAAAAAAAAAAAAAAAAACAATGGAAAAATACAAAATTAATACAACTATTAAATTTCTTGTACAATTTTACTCAAGAAAAGTTGTTTGATCTTGGTACAGGGCTTTTTTTTCAATTGCATCCTTGGACAGAAAGAGAGTGACAGAACAACAGAGATACCATGTTTATATTATAGATCAGACTTTTCGGGCCTAAACAATTTATCTAGATCATTATATATATATATATTTCAAAATGCAATTGCTGAGAGACAACGTGTAGACCTTTATTAACTGATTCTTCATTTCTCCAACTTAACAACATGGCAAGAAAAAAGAACAAAAAAAATGTGCAAAATTCTGAGGATGGAGTTATACTCCGAAATATCTGAATTATAAATTATCAGAAGAAATAGCAACAATCACTCCACCAAAAGGAAATATAAAATGCGGTTGGACATGATTAAAAAATCTGAAAATTGAAGAGAAGCTGCAAATACCTTATATATATATATATATATATATATATATATACTAGCAAGAGTACCCGTCATTGACTGGGTTCAAAAACAGCCTACAGAAAATGGACTCTGATTTATGAAAGTATGATAGGTTATGAAAAGGAAGGGTTGTAAAGAGAGAGTTTCGAATTTGGGGGGGGGGGGTATCAAAACCAAAGCAAAATATGATGAAAGTAAAAATAAAATAGATAAACCCCATAATTTATTATACCATACCTGTTCACACTGAAACACTTATTACAATATTCTGTGGATCTATATTAAAAATCCTTGTTAAACTTTGTGACATATTTACATTCTTTGGAGGTCAGGCGCGAACGAACACCCCATAATTTTATTATACCATATTTCTTCAAACTGAAACATAATTATCAAAGTATACTTACGCAAATAGATATGAAAAGTCTTTATTAAAGTTTGTGCCTATTTCCATTCTATGGAGGTCAGGCACAAATGCAGACCCCACAATTTTATTATACCATCCCTATTTAAGTTGAAACATACTTATCAAAGTATTCTTATGTACATCTATATCAAAAACACTTGTAAACGTTTTTTTTAATTTTTTAATTTTTTATCTCCATACTTTGTGGACCAGGCGCGAACGCAGACCCCACAATTTTAATGGACCACCGTTCTGCCAGATCAAACATACCCATTCCTGTGTCTCGATACATCTATCATTATATGTAATCAGTTTTTTAAAATAGTCAACCATATAGGAGCTTATTTGTGAACAGATAAGAAAAGCTCAACACTATTAATTATTTTATTTTTTAACTTAATTTGAACCCTTTCTTTTTTTTTTTTTTTTTTTTTAACATTTTCCAAATACCATTTTTCTTCACTTTCAGATTGTTTTATTTTTATTATTTTTGTATATATATATTTTTTTATCTATTTACTAGCAGGCTGCTCGGCATTGCCCAGTTGTAGAATATGCTTATATATTACATATTCTTTTGTATATTCATTTTAATTAATTTCCTATTAGTTTTTTCGGTTTTCTTATGGGATGATCATCTTTAGTTAACTATTACATGTAATTATATTCATGCAGATATTCTACATGATTTATACTTGCGTAACATTTGTGTATAAAGGTTATAGTAAACACAAACCTCTTTATATATATTTATGTATGCGTATATATATCTGTTTAAAAAATTTTTCCAACCAAACTCCTCTGTCAGTTTTGGGTCTACAGACATGAAACTTAATATATTGGGTATTCAAACCCATGCAAAACTTTATATTTGTGTTTTAGCCAGGAAAAAATGGTACGAAAATGTGAAAATTAAAAAAAATGGAATTTGCCAGGTGATGGTTAAATGACGGCATTACGAATATGCATGCGTAACGTAATAGCTATTGATTTATGTTTTAATTTTTAGCTTTGCAGCAAACATGTTTTGATAACTCCAGCATTAACGTCAAAGGAAAAAGTAAATCGTAGGCTAAACGTTTTGGTTTTGATTCTTGTGGTGGAGAGTCATTTTTTTAAAAACTTTTTAAAATCATTATTATATATTGGGTCCAATATAATATAATAAAAAATATGAAATCTGCATTAATCAAAATATCATATTTAAACATATTTTACAACCGGGCAATGCTGTCGTAATGCCATCGTTCAAGTTTCATCTGGCAAATTCCATTTTTTGCGCCAATTTTCCCCAGCTAAAACCCAAATATAAAGCGTTACATGCGTTTAAATAAACAAATATATATACGCATACATAATATATAGTAAAAGATGTTTGTGTTTACTATAACCTTTTTATGCAAATATTACGCAAGTATAAATCATGTAGAATATCTGCATGAATATAATTACACATAATAGTTAACTAAAGATGGTCATCCCATAAGAAAACCGAAAAAACTAATACGGAATTAATTAAAATGAATGTTTAAAAGAATATGCAAATTAGCTAGATCTTTTGCTAGTGAATACAATTCCACGAGCCATATATAACAAAGTTGTTTTCTTTTTAAATAAATAGAAAAAAAGTGTTTTTAATATGGATACACAAAAACAAATAAATTTATAGGAATATATATATATATATATATATATATATATATATATAAAGGATAATCATTTTTGTATGAAATCTTCAGTGGGAGAGCTGAATGCATAGCAGAGCATAAATAAAAGTTAAAAGAAAACACACAACCAACAAACTTAGCCTGATCTCATAAATTTATTTCAACCCAAAAGAGCCTTATCAAATGAGAAGAATTAGGTGATGTTTAGTGTCTGACTGGATTATATATATATATATATATATATGTGTGTGTGTGTGTGTGTGTGTGTGTGTGTGTGAGAATGGATATCTCTTATATACTGTCAACTGTTGGTGCTTGTCGTCGTTGCTTCTTGAGAGAATGTTCTCGTTTTACTTTTAGGACTGACCGTTGTATCTTTTCCATCCTGAAAGAAATAAAAAAGACCCTTTAAAACATTGTATTTCGAAAATTGCGTAAACTGACAGTTTATATATTGTAAAGTTTTATATTGGTTATATTGTAAAGTTTTATGTTGGTTATATTGTAAAGTTTTATGTTGGTTATATTGTAAAGTTTTATGTTGGTTATATTGTAAAGTTTTATGTTGGTTATATTGTAAAGTTTTATGTTGGTTATATTGTAAAGTTTTATATTGGTTATATTGTAAAGTTTTAATTTTCATTCCATCAAAATATCTTTAGCTGCTTACGTGTGCTTTTTACCTTTGGTATTAATAGCAGTGTCTTTCAAGTAGCCAGTCTAAAGCTGACAGTGTTTTTTGGTAATCTCACGTTTCGAGAAAAAGGATGTAGTGATTTTAGAGCTGTTAGGTGGAAACAGATATTTACCTAAGGACAATAAGAGAAGGAATTTTGTCCTTTGTTGTCTTGTTTAGAAAGCAGAGTTATGTCCCTTGCACTCAGCCAGCCGACATTTGGAAACAAATAGATTCAAAGGGCCCAGTTTGGATTCCAGCTCAGCTTTAACCATCAGTCAGGTTTTCATTGGTCTGACACACAGTGGTATTAGGGATCTATCTGATACAGCAACTAGAGGCTTGGAATCATTTTATCCTTGCATCTATGGATAATCTATTGTCTGGTTCTTTTGTTCCAAATCACCACTACACCTCGATTTAAAAATCGTATTTTTGCTTTCGTTTGTGTTCCTTTGTGAATAACTTCATATACATTATTCTACTGATAAACTTATTTCCTTTTTTTTTTTTCTCTGTCATATTACTTTTTCTCTTTCTCTCCCACTTGGGGAGGGGGAAGGGTAATATGAGGTTTCTATGAATAGTCTACAGCAAACAAGTTGTTCTCCAAACAAGGATATATTCGTGGCTAGGGACTGTGAGTGAACTTATTACTCTCCAAATACTTAATACATTCATCCAAGAGTTTCCTCCATACCATTCTACTGTACGGCTGTGAAATGTAGCCAATGAGAGCAAGCGACCTACAAAAGGTTTTCGATCACGTCACATCCTCTGTGTTTGCTGGCAAAAAAAAAAAAAATTTCTTTTCTCCATTTCGTCCCATCTAGAGGGCTCCCCCCACATAGAGACTGTCCCGCAAGAGCTGAGGTTCCTTTACAAACCAAAGTCGAACGGGCAGTCTATCAACTAGATGGGGTTGGGAGGATCCCACTAACCACTGCTTGTATTTCTTCTTCCCCCGCCCTCAACACAAATGAATTATTGTATAACCTTTATTGTTATCTTTTTTTTTTTACACGTTAATAAAAAAATGTCTTAAAAATTGGGTGCTAAGTAGGACGTCCTCAAGTACGAAAGGGCAAATGCAGTATTATGGTGGAAAAAGTACTAGCTAAGAGAAACTTTTGTTTAGTTCTAGAGTGACAAGGATGAGCAACGACCCCCATTTTTCCCCCCTTTCGAGTTGGCCTTGTGCTTAAGTTTTGTGTTCATGTTTATTTTTGCCTGAATAAAGGATTTAATATCTCAAAGGGTAGTATCTGTTCTGCTTCACTTCAATTTTTGTTCTCAGTTAGTGGAGGAGAAATCCTTCACGACTGAGATCATTTAAAATTTTTTGTTCCTTTTCTCGTGGGAAGGCAAAGTAAATATTAGCATTCATTTCAAATGCAGCTGTTTGTTCTCGATGTAAAATATCACCTCTAGCTGGTTTGGTCACGTCCTTCGAAATTATCATACAGATAATTTCATCTACAAAGTCATCAAATCAACCCTTCCTCAGGGTTATGAAAAAAAAAAAACAATGTGGAGGCTAGCGGAAAACTTGTCTCAGATACCGAGCTGATTCTGGGCCCTCACTTCTATGGGATTCGCTGCTGGAACTCTGATTGTCTAACACTGATATTGTTGCAAAAGTGATGGACAATGCTGGAAAATCACCGATCTGGACAAAACCAGATGTAAATCAGATTACTAGTGATGACGTCAACACTAGATTCTGATCAAAGAATCGAGATCATGGAACAACGATAACAAATATTTTAACTGGATTGGAATTGCTATAAGTGCAGAGCAATAAAAACAATCAAAATTTCAAATTGAAGGTCAAAATAAGCGAACAATCAGATTCCGATCAAGGAATGTGGGTGAATGTCAATATAAGTCAGAAACAAAGGCAGTCAGAGAGAGAGAGAGAGAGAGAGAGAGAGAGAGAGAAAAAAAAGCCAGTTGACACACTTCTGCTGTTGCCGCACCGACAACCACACACCACTAGGCCATACTGACTCAAACTCTCTCTCTCGTCATATTATCAATGTAATGTAAAAAAAACTTTGTTGATTTAACAAGTCGTTTGTTTGATTACAAAATCCGCAGTCATCAGCGTGTATATACTATGGCATGTACTTGGTAAAAGTGCAAACCATAAATTATATAGATAACAATATTGTTGTTGCGGTGGACCATTGCACCTGGTCAGTATTCATTTGAGACAAGAAATTCTCTGTATAAAACCAGCCCAACCACTCCAGGGTGAATGCTGAACCAAGTACAAATAAGCACCAATGGTGAGAGTGCTTGTTTATTGGGCTGTGAAACCCAGGTTCAATCCTAAGTAGAGTCATACCAAACTTTAAAAAATGGTATTTGATGCCCCCTTGCTTAAACACTCAGCATTATAAGGGGAGGATCAAGGTTAAGTGTACTAATCCTTAGAAAGAAGTGGCACCCTCCCCTATATCTTGGTGTAATAGCTGATAAGGGAACCTTTGGGATGTCCTCGTCTATGGTTGACTACTTTGTTTTTACCTTTTGGCTTGGATCTTCTGTTCCTCCTTCGTCGGTTCTCGAGGCTGATAGCTTGCATTGAATATGAAAGTTCTTAGCTTCTGCAAGCAGTCAGCTTGGTTGAGGAGTTGCTTTCGCGTTCGGTCAGAGTTGATGATCATGTAACCATCTTTGTTTATTCGGCTTTTCTCCTGCGAGAAGGTAATGTTCAACAATTAATACTGTAATTCAAGGAAATATCCCCTCAAAAAAAAAAAAATTAAAAATTAAATAACAAAAAATCTAAAGAATGGTGATGTGGTTCAAATCAAATAGAGGAGGGGAGGAGGAGGATTATACGGACAAAGTAGGAAATAAGGGCCCTGACCAGCTTCAATTCAAGGACAAATTTCGGTTGACACCAGTTTAACCTTCACCTTGGCACATTCAACCATATTTTCACGAACAAGAGTGCGTTTTTCACATATTTAAACACCTTTAATTAAGCTATGCATTGATATTTTTATCAAAAAAATAAATAAATAAATAAAAATAATAACAACAATAAGTTATATTATTTATTTGCGACCAAGATTGATTTTTTTTTATGGAGAGTGCATTTTAGTGATGGGACGATTCCAATATTTTCCTGATTCCGATTCTTTATAATTATCTAAATATTTAACTATAAGTGTTAGTTTGTCCCGATTACTGTAAAAACACCTCTTAAATGTGTACATATTTTCTCAAGCGTAAAAACACACTTGTGAGGGGATGATCTAGAGATTTTAGTCTTACTGGAAGTTTAAAATCAATAAATATTTATTTTTTTATTACTACAAGCAGCGGAAGATGTTTCTTAAACTAAAATAAAAAAGATAAAAGAATCGGTTTTGGCATCGGAAAATAGGCTAAAATATTTCCGCTTCCAATACCCCAAAAAACTCTGACTTTTATGATTCCCGATTCCAATTAATCATCCTAACACTAGTACATATATTTACAAATTTTTTTTAATAAAACTATTTAAACCAAAATTTGGATTGATAGTTTTACCAAATGAAGACTACAATTAAAAAGTTGGTTTTTAGGGTACTCGGATCTGTTTTGAACAAATATCACATTTAAAATTGTTGCCAAGTATAAAAAAAAAAAAAAAAAAAAAAAAAACAAGTCAATCCGGGCTAAAGTACTGTCTGCACAAGGACAGTTTGCTTTTTTTTTCTTTTTTTTTTTAGATGGGAGGGGGGGTTATTTCTCATTTTTTTTTAGGAGAGGCGATTTAGATCTGCTTTTTTTCCCCATTTATATATTTACAAAACTTAAATTTTCATGTGGATTTTCATGACATATATATATATTTACAAAACGTTTTAATTTTTAGGCAGATTTTCACAAATTGATTTCTATATGGGGCGAAGAAAATCCTCATGGCACAGTTGAACACGAGAGGGACTCACCAAAAGTTAATGTGTTTTGTGCAATATCCAATAAAAAGGTTTATGGGCCATTTTTCTTTGAAGGAAATGTGAACGTCATAGAACCAACAAATATTTGTACTTTTCTTTGTAAATTTAACCAATGAAACTTATGACCTTCAACATAAAGTGTATTTAGATTCTTTAAGATCCATCAAGTAGTTTCCGAGATGTGGGCATTTAGAATGGGGTCAACCATTTTGGAACACCCTGAAGCAAGATGACTAGAGTACTCAATTATGGATTGTGCTTTGCAGAAGTGGTCACTTTTAGCCTGACCATGTTCGTAGTTCCTGCAACAAAACCTGTCGCTAGTTAGTCGGTGAACTGAGCCACAGAGAATGAATATATATATATATATATATATATATATATATATATATGAAATTTATTTATACAAACATTGATGGCTACATATGTGCATACATGTTTCTGTAA
This sequence comes from Euprymna scolopes, assembly GCF_053919585.1. Taxonomy (NCBI): domain Eukaryota; kingdom Metazoa; phylum Mollusca; class Cephalopoda; order Sepiida; family Sepiolidae; genus Euprymna; species Euprymna scolopes. Next base: position 66,762,663 of record NC_136522.1, read on the forward strand.
TCACCCGCGTTGTGGAATTACGTCTTCAGGCCAAGAATTATCGTAGAGAACTGATATTTCAAACAAAAACATTTTCTTATTTCGTTTATAAAGTTAGAATGTAACATGGGTGGGGGTTATGAGCGGGGAGAGGACAAGTGAGGTCTTTGAAGATAAACTTTTTTTTTTTTTTATATTCCCTTTTTAAGTTTATCTATCCCATCTTTTGGTTTTTACGGCATAAGGTACTTGAGAATGTAATATTTTTGTCTTGCGGTTCGTAAATTAAAAACATTTCTTATGGGCATTGAGTACTGACCGGTGCCGTTCAATCCACACACACACACACACACACTAGAAGCAAACATACGCTTATATCTATACTCAGGAGCGGATATACACTGTTCGTTATATTTTACTCACACACATGCACTGAAAACAGGCCATAACTATATCGACACAGGAATAAAATTAAAATAAAAATAATAAATATATATATATTAAAACTAGCTGTTTTTTTATTTTTATTTGTTTGCATATTTTTAAAACTTATACAAAAAAAGAAAAAAACAAAAATCAATTTTAAGGGAGACAACTCTTATGTATTCCCTAATTAAAATAAGTTTTTTCTTTTGTTGATTTTGAAATCACCACTATATATTGGGTACAATATAATAATCAATAGAGAATTGGCTCTATATTAAATAAATATGAAATATGCATAAATTAAAATATCATATTAAGACGTATTTTATGACCAGGCAATGCTGGGTGGTCAGCTAAGCAGAAAATAGATTTTCTTTAAAACGAAAGAAAAAAAAAGAAAAGAAAAGATACTCACGTTTTCTAGTAGTTTTGGTTTGATCCAATTTGGGATCCAATCTGCAGATTCAAGATGGAATCGTATTTCTACTTTTGTGTTGACTGAAGTTAAAAAACAAGAAAACCACAAACAATGGCAACAGTAAAATAAAAATTGTTAGTTTGATTTACAAGAAGGAGGAAGAGGAGGCTAAATTAAAAAGAAATTATTTGGTTCTTGTCCAGAATTCCCCCTAAAAAAGAACAAAAATAATGAAAAACATGTATGATGTACCCACTAGTAACAAAACGAAAACATCATATTCCAAAAATTATGTGAACTGATCAAAAAGTTTTATTTTCACAAAGAAAATCATTTTTAAGCGATTAATGGGAATTTGTAGGCATTACAACATAAATCCCACAAATTTGAATTATTGTTGAGTTAGTTCCCTTTGTTATTTTGCTAGATTGTTTTCAAAATGGCGAACAAGAGAGTCTCTCTTTGGTTACTCATAGAATTTAATTTTCTTTATTTTAAAATTAAACTACTTGATCAACTTACATGCTTTTTGGAATATGATATATTTGTTTTGTCATGTGTACGCACATCAAACAGATTGTTCTGTATATATATTTATTTTTTTTTTTTTTTAATGTAGGGGAAATCTGGACATGGACCAACTATTCGTAGAACATTAGGGTTGGTAACAAGACCGCAAAGTCAGTATACCAAACATTCAATTCTGATTCCTAGAATTTTAAAATATCTGTTTTGGGGGCTCGTTCCTCTTTTATCCAGAATTAATAATTTAGGGTCATAGATGAAGGTGCACATAGACAGACCCCTGTAACGATGATCACTATTACTAATACTACTTGTGTTATCAAAATTTTGTGAAAGCTAATGAGCCAATTTGGAGAAAAACAGAAAACTAAAAGAATTAAGGAATAAGGGAAAAAGTGAATGAAGGAAATAAGGGAATACAAGAATAAGAAGATAAGGAAATAGAAAAATAAGATAAGGGAAAAGGAATAAGGGAATAAAGGAATAAACAAATACAAGAAAAAGTGGTATAAGGTAATAAAGAAAAAAGAATAAAATAAATAAAAGATTAAAATTAAATTAAAAAAAAATGAAGGAATAAGGGAATAAAAAGAATTAGAGAATAAATAAAAAAAGGAATAAGGGAAAAGATGAATAAAGGAATAAGGAAAGAATAAATATGGGACAATAAAGTAAAGGGTGCATAAGAAAAAGGTGAACAAGGAATAAACGAATAAGTGGATAAAGGAATAGAGGAAAAAGGGAATGAAATATAAAGAGAATAAAGGAAAAAGTGAATAATAGAATAAAAGAATACGGAAATAAACAAAGAAGGAGTAATAATAGAATAATGTACCAAAAACACCAAATTAAAACAAACAAAAAAACTTAATTTTATGTTTTAATTTGATAATTAATTCTTCATATTCAACATGATATAAATAATGGCTGGAAAACCTTTGACAATTAACTTAAAAAATAATTTAAAAAAAAAAAAGATTTGTTGGAGAGATGAGAAGGCAAAGGTCATACAATTTATATTTGTGGTGTCTGTCTTTCCATTCAGGGATACAACTGAAAACAAAACCCTACACCAAGATCAATCAAAATTTTTTGATAAGTAACTAAGAGCAACTCCAAATGTGACACTCGAACATTCTGGAAATATAAAAAATTAAACTGAAACTTACCATCATAAAGGTCTCACCTGGTATCGGGTTGATAAGACAAACTCTTGCTTGAACAAAGCAATATTTACATACTAAAACGCAGAGAATAGACTTTTCAATCTAATCACCACAGAACATCCCAATCTACTATCTGTACATACCCGGCATCACCAAGAAAAAACATATTGCCGGACTGAGGGTTTAGTCACATGCTATTTAAGATACCAAATATTTTAATCTATGATTTTCCTGAAAATTGACCATATTTTGTTTTTTTGGAAGCATAAAACTTAGCCATTTTCATTTATGAAATTCAAACAGGAAAATAAAATTTCACAGATTAAAGGGAAATAACTCCTAGGTTAAATGGTGAATGCTCTGACGAACTGCAGACACTTGTGCCCCCACGACGTAGACAAACCCGACAGCCAGCTAAATCCCACCCCCACACAGTAGAGATCCCTAGATGTAAAAGATCTTTCTACTCCAGTAGTTTCTTCCCCAGAACCGCTAGACTCTGGAATTCCATTCCAGGTTCCTGCTTCCCTAACTGTACTGACATGCAGAAGTTCAAGTGCAACGTGAACCAACATCTTGCTGCCCAAATCCCAACATAGTGCCCCAGTAGTTGCTGCCCCTGACAGTAGCCCCCTACACCAAAGTGGCAATGTGCCTTGTTTGGGGTGAAAATGTAATAAAAAAAAAAATTAAATTAAAAAAATAAATGAAAACTTACTTCCATCTTTAAACGCAGCTGATTTTAATTAAAAATGAATTAACTAACTTTATACAATATTTCTAAATAGAATACTTAATACAATTCTATTATTGATTTCCATTAAAAACTCACAGCTAATTATTAAAACAGACTTTCTTTAATGTAATATGTAAATGAGATAACCTCTGGAATGTTGATTTCTTTCGGAATAAATAGTATATATATAGAAATCGTACAGGAATAAAAGTATATAAGAGTCCGTTTTCAGTATTGAAATCTATTTGTGAACCAGTGTAACCAAGTTGTGAACAAATAAACAGACAGGAAAACAGCTTTATTTTCTGGTTTCTGATGTCTTTCTATTTACAAGTATTGTTCCAAAATTAATGCCTTCTCCTTTTTTTCTTTTATTCTGTCCGAACGAATCAAAAGGGATTGCAAATTGCAATTTTATGCATTCCTGACCTGAAAGTTTCATCTCTGTTGCAGATATTGATAGTGTCAGACTATGAAAGCAATCCCTGTCATGGACATGTGTCAGAGGCAGAGATGCGTCATTGAATTTCTTATTTCATCAATGCGTATATAAGGATATTGGAGATACTATTTACGAACACTGATCCTGTGACTTGGAGGTAGAACTGTGAACTATCAACTAGATGATTGTAGGTTTGATTCCTGACTTGGGATAGACACTACTCTAGCCACATTGAAGAGCTGTAATACAGCAAAACAGTACGAATGTAGATGACCATATCAACCCTTTTTGTGTTATTTAAAGCCACAATTTATGATAAAAATATGCTGACTTTAGTTTTGAAGATGACCAAGTTGTAATCAGCAAGGAAGCAGTTGTGCTGTAATGTGCTCCACAGTCGAGAAGCCATTATAAAGAAGTACCTAATGCTATACGCATGAAGGGAGAAAAAGTAATTTGGTTCTTGTACACTTTTGCCACCGTGCTGAAATAATAACGTTCTTACTTTGAAAACCTTTCTTAACATGGAGAGGGGGAGGGTGTTTTGTAACTATTCTGTGCCTCCACCAAACAATGTAATAAAAAAAAAGAAAAAAAAAAGAAAGATATTGTGAAGCTTGAATTTAACCTGAAAAAAACTATTTAAAAATAGAACGATGACAAAAGTTCACAAGTACCAATTTCATTTGGAACTCATAGGTGTTTATCGTTTGTGATATTGATCGTAGCAGTATTATCCCCTTTGCAACATCTACTATCCCAAGGTGCTTCATACCAAATTTGTTGAAATTCGTTAAGTAGCTTTGTAGCACATAAGGGTAGATTGCTCTTGTTCCATCAGCCATGAGTGCGTAGAAGTCTTAAGTAATTCATAATTGTATTTTTAGTGCATTCATTTTTTTTTTGTGGACTGTTATCCTTATCTTCATAATTGTTGTTGTTTCACCATATTTTGGCCAACTCATCCTTTGGCCTTCTTCAGGTGATTAACCATGACAGGATAGGAATGCTGAGTCTTGTAACTGTATCCCCGATAGAGGCACCAAGTCGCTACGGTTCCAGGGGAACATTGTCTGAAGATAGTGGTTTCAATCCTACCCAAAGCCGTTCAGAAGCTTACTTGGCCCAAAACGTGCTGAGACAACAACAACAACTATGAAAGGCAGTAATTACTGAGGATACAGTTACAAGATTCAGCATTCCTATCCTATTATGGTTAAGCACCTGAAGAAGGCCAAAGGATGAGTTGGCCGAAACAACTATGACGATGAGGATAAAAGCCCGCAAAAAAATGAATACACAAATTATGAAACCTCATCTCCAAGGATTCAAAAAAATAAAATCAATAAATAAAAATAATATATTCTTAGTATCACCCGCACTGAAAATTAAATAAAGGGTTCTATTCATAATTCCATATAAGTTCCAGAGTTTGACAAGACACACCTGAAGAAGGTCAAAGGTTACATAGGTCGAAATGTGAGAATAACATCCAAGAGGAGAACAATAGTTCGAATGATGATGATGTTTGTTGAAATACTTTAGACCAGAATAAAATATTATGTCGTGAATAAATCCCTATCCTCTCCTCCCCACTCTGCTGCTTCAAAAAAATATACATCTCTGCTTACGTATAAAAGTGACCTTGTCTTGTAATAGAGCTGTTGATACTGGGTTCGCAGGAGGAAACATATGCAAATGACCAAGCCGGATATGCGATATGACAACAGAGATAAAAAGGATATACTTGTTCAGGAAACAGGTGTTCGAGATGTAGAGGATTCAAGACATGTTCTTGGCCTGGGAAGGACAGAAGTAGACGCGTTACACATGTGGCCTGAGATTGACAGGGAAAGACGTGTCCGAAACATGGCCGGAAAAAAAAAAGAGCACCACGCGTTTAACACAGCAAAATCTTGTTACACTTGTGTAGAAGTCGAATTTCTGAGAGACGATTTTAAGGTTATTTTTTTGGGGGGGGGGGGGTCGACTTATACTTAGGTAATGTTTTTGGAAATGTTGTTAAAGGGCAACTCGGCACTTGGTCATAGCATAGAAAACGCCATTTTTTTTGTGCACTCGGTATATACCGGTAATCCTAGTAATTAATCGCACTCCTTCTGAACCCCACTGCAGTGTGTTTGCCAGCATCTAAGCATATGCACGGTTTCTCAGTGGGAGGCTTAATAATAATTGGAATAGCTCTTGCAATGTTCACTCTCCAGACGTCGCTATAAGCCTAAATTCGATATGATGAATTCGGTGATTATATGATGTTTTTTTTCAGTAGGTTAAGAAATATAGTGTTTACGATATGTCTTTCTCCCCAAAAAAGAAATTATCTGTTCAAGAAAGAGCCATGAGACGGACCATTTAACTTTTCTAGAATCTACAGTCAACGTATACACAGGTAATACCTAAAAAAACACAATTTTTGGTCTTAACTTGCTTATCGACTAATACACAAGTATATACAGTAAGCACATGAGAGTAGGAGAAGACTTTTGAACAAGGTGTTATTCTGGAAGTACCTGTAAATAAATGTCTGTTGTTTCAACTGAAAAAAAGCGAGTCGAATTGTTTCCTTGCAACTACCTGCATACAATGTGTGGGTCCCGAGTGTCAGCATGTAACGACTATGTTACAGTTTGTCTGAGGAAGGTCTCTACCAAATTACTCTGTCAATTTTTAGTCTATAGACTTTAAGCTTGACATATGGAGGAGGAGAGATCATACCTGTTGAACAAATTCATTTTGGCTTTTAGCCGGTAAAAATAGCTGCTAAGGGATCAAAATTATAAATTTGAACGTTGGCAAGCATAAGTTGAACTAATGTGTATCCTCTACGCATGCACAAATATACATTAATACGTTCAACTGTGTAATTTTTAATTTTTTGATACACATATGCCCTTAGGTCATATGGTAGCAAGTATCACTGGAGAACTAAATGTTTTAGTTTCAATTTTAGCTGATAGCAACAAAGTCATATTTTTTTACTTTTGAAATCACTATATATTGGGTACAATATAATAATCAATAGATAATTGGCTCTATAATAATAAATCTGCATGAATTAAACTATTATATTTAAACATATTTTATGCCCCGGCCACACCATGGGGGTCACTACTATAGATTGGCTATAATATAATAATCAATAGAGAATTGACTCTATAATACAAGTCATATTGCTTTGTAAAACTTTTAAAACCACTACTATTGGGTACAATATAATAATCAATAGATGATTGGCTCTATAATAATGATACAAAATTAGCATAAATTAAAATATCATATTTTACAACTAGGCAATGCTTGATGGCATGCTCGTATATCTATATTTTTTTTGCTTATAAAATATAAATATTACTCCAAGCACCACCACCACCACACACACACATGCTGAATAAAAAAAAAAAAAAAAAAAAAAAACTTACCTTTGTTCACATTCTGACCACCAGGACCACTGGACTTAGAATATTTGAAATCGAGTTTTTCTATAAATATAAAATTTCAAGGAAAAGCATAAATATGGCGTCTACTAGAAATTAATTCCAGCAGAGGTACAATAACTCTAAGAGGAGATTGAAAATGAAATATGAAAATTCAACACTATTTTTAAATAAAATATTTAGAAATTACAGATCACTGTGGAGAAAATTGTATAACATACATAGGTGTAATCCCAGGTTCGAATCCAGTTCATTCCACAGAAATCAGTTTCGCTTAGATTGTTGGTAACCTTTTCGTGGTCCCTCCCATAAGTACACGGTGTCTTTCTAGAAATAATTCTTATAAGAAAAATATCGGGAAAACCAATGCTAACAATAGAATCTTTGGATTCATATGATGCTGATGATGTTAGGTTAAACTGCAGAATAGAAAAAAATCCAAAAGGCGACGCCCAGTTGATTTTATCTTCAACAATTGCACAAATTAACATGAATTCTTGTCGATTGCATGCAAATTAGACGATCTTGGGTTGCATGTAAGTAAGCCGTTCGTAGAATGGGGAGGTTCGTTTTCTGAGGAAGGCGAGCTGTGTACATGTTCTGTGATGAGGCACGACATATTATTGGAACACAGTGAAGTTAAGAGATCGTACGGATTGCAGTATCAGTGAAAAGGGGTGCTGTCAATTTTTATCATTTTCAGTTGGATGTTTTCTTTATTTGGCATTTCAAGAATTGAGAAAATTCCCCAAAAGAAAAGAAAAAGAAATAAAGGAAAGAGAAAAGAGGAAAAGAATGAAAAAAGCCATTTGAAAAATAAGAGTTTGTTTTTCAAGGAACACAAGCTGTGAGGCTTGACGTATTATTGGAAGCTGAAAGTGCACAGAGAATGTAAGTAGTCGTGTGGATTACGGTGTCAATGAAAAGAGGGTCATGATCATGGTTGTGATATTCACCCTGGATCGGTTGGGTCGGCTTTTTCTAACAAGTTTTTGGCTGACCACGCATGACAATTCAAGGCTGCTTCCATTGACCACTGCAACGTTTTTTTTCCAGCCTGGTGGCAGTGCTGGGTCGATGACTTCACAGATGAAGTCACCTAGATGTCAATTCTGAAGAAACTATCGGATTGTTAATTCGATTCTGGTATTTTGCTCTACAGTAGTATTGAGCACTTTTTTCAGGTTTTTTTATCAGTTACTCATTAGATAAATATCCATAGTCTGTCAAAGACTGAAGGTGCCTTTTTATGCCAATTTTAAACACAATGTAATTGCGAATGATTTTTTTTTTTGTTGTTTAAAATACATCTGGCACATCTTCTACTGGACCATTTTTCATAATTTTTAGAATTTACACTAATTTTGACATGACACATAAGAATGTAATAATGTTTTTACCCGAAATGCGTCGGTTTAAAAAGATCCCCAATCTACAAAAATGCTATATTTTATTTTTGTTTTCATTAGATGTTCCCATTTTTTTTTTTAATTTCTGAGATTTAAAATTCGAAACGATTTTTGGAATGACTGGATACATAAAACAAGAACATGTAAGATAGGATATTGTCGTCCTGAAGAGACGGTGATACTCACCCAGTGGAATCACACCAGAAAATTCCTCATCATTTGAAGGATTCTTCTAAAATAAAGAAAAGAACAAAAAACAAGATATGTAGACAAAGGAGATAAGCTAGTGCCGATCGAAAACGTTAAAAATTTTATAATTTTTAACTATACTTACTATTTATTCAGACTCATTTTTCCAAAATTAATTCAACAATTATGCAAACCTGTCTGACTGCTGAACTGATATTGCCAACATCCGGCAAAACATGAAAACCTCTACCGAGTGATTGTACACATCTATTTTTCCCCCTTGACAAAAAGGTATACCTCGAAAATTTGGGAACTTTACACCAATTTTCATCTTGATGCGAGACCCCATGTTGATAAATAGGCAGGCTGGCAGTTAAGCCTGGCAAACTCGAAAGTAAGTTTAACAACTCTAGAAGGGTCACATGAGTATTTACACTGTCAAATCACAATATTACGAATTATTAAAGTTTTAAAACATAAAATAAAAAATATTTAATTAATATTTCATAAAAAAATATTTTTAAAAATTATTTAAATATTTTTACTTTGTTTTATTACGAACAGCAAAGTTTCATGGTTTAAAAAAAAAAAAACGTCAAATCACAATATCACACATTCTAAAAGTTTTACCACGATATTATGAATTATTAATGTTTTCAAATATGGGTTTGTATTACTGTACAGATAGATTCGAAAAAGTTGTCAAAAAACAAATATATAACAAATAAATGTTATCAAAGGCAAGATAAGTTACTTTTCTACCTAACTGGATATATTTTTTGTGTTTTTATTCAATGTAACATGCTTATTCAGCTCGAAAAGCATACAGTGTTTACGGATGTATCGGAAAATTCAAAAATGGCGCCCGACACTCTCTTTAACACGGTAAGTTCAGGAAAAGATGTTATAAATAATAAACTAGACAAAATACTGTTAGAAATTCACTCATTATATGTTACCGTGACATAAGTTGACATATATTCGGTGTTTTTTTAATAGTATTTTGTCTAGTTTATTATTTATAACACCTTTTCCCAAACTTACCATGTTAAAGAGAGTGTCGGGCGCCATTTTGAATTTTCCAATACATCGGTAAACACTGCATGTTTTTCGAGCTGAATAAACATGTTACATTGAATAAAAATAAAAAAAAAATGTATCCAGTTTGGTAGAAAAGTAACTTATCTTGCCTTTGATAACATTTATTTGTTCTATATTTGTTTTTTGACAACTTTTTCGAATCTATCTGTACAGTAATACAAACTCTCAAATATATTTTAAATATTTAGAAATTTTAAAAATATTTTATTTCAACTTTTACGCTTTACACACGACAAAGTTTCAGTTTTTTTTTAAAAATATATTTTGTTCTGTTAAGACAATACAATTTCAGTGTAGTCACTGTAGTATTGGTGAAAAATTAAAACCAGACGAAAAACAAGTAGTTCTCCAAATATTAAACCATGTAATTCTATATATATCAAGCAAGCAGTGAGTGCACACACAAAATGGCCACCTGTAATAACATAGAATTACATGGTTTAATATTTAGAGAACTACTTGTTTTTCGTCTAATTTTAATTTTTCGCCAATACTACACTGTGACAAGACAGTTTGGTACGCGAGTGCACATTTAACAGCCTTCGTTTATGCTCGTGCGTAGCGTAAACAAAGGCTGGGCTGTGAAATGGAAAATAGTCCCAGAGCTAAGGAGTTAATACCATACAAACGGTAAATTTGCGCTGGAAACGGTTACTATATTCTTTTAAAGAACACCGTAAACTACAAAAATACAAGCTTTTTTTTTTTTCTATACGAATGTAAGAACGAGCCTTAAAGTAAAATAATACTGATTTTTCTTTATTTTTTAATTTTCTCGTGTCTTTATTGAAAGATAAGGTACTGGTCGCGGTAAGAGTTCCCTGCCGAACACCCTCCAAAAACAACGATGTCTCCCGTTTCTCGCGCAGCCGCAAAGGACATGTTTTAGTTGCCATAGTAACAACACTTTTTATCGACATTGTTTTACTGTTTAAAGACAGTACTACACATTTATTAATAATATTTCACTTTTAATCACTTTTATCGACTTTTTAAAACTTTTTTTTTTTACACTTTTTAAATGACAACGTTAATGTTTATGAATATTGAAATAAAACATTATGTTTATGAATATTGAAATAAAACATTATGTTTATGAATATTGAAATAAAACATTATGTTTATGAATATTGAAATAAAACATTATGTTTATGAATATTGAAATAAAACATGTTTATGAATATTGAAATAAAACATGTTTATGAATATTGAAATAAAACATTATGTTTATGAATATTGAAATAAAACATTACTACACATTTATTAATAATATCTTTTTTTTTTTTTTTTACTGTTTTACTGTTTGTGTCATTTTTATCGACTTTTTCTTTTATGAAACTTATCGGCGGTTCTTGAAATTTACTTACCACGAAACTTATCGGCGGTTCTTGAAATTTACTTACCACAAAATGATGATAGAATAATAAATTTACTTACGTTTAATCAATGTTATTTTCTTTTTTAAATAGCATTTTCTTTTTAAATGACGACGTTTTTACTGTTTATGAATATTAAAAGAAAAATAATTACTAAACATTTATTAATAAGAAAATGGGTGCTAGTGCACTTATGATCCGCGCTATATTTTAAATCGTATTTATAAGCTTAAAGTTTAATGTTTTTTTATTCAATTGTAAGGTTTAAGTAGAGAATAGGTACAAAACACCCTCCCCGTGTTAAGAATGGCTTTTTAAATAATAACATTAAACTTTAAGCTTATAAATACGATTTAAAATATAGCGCGGATCATAAGTGCACTACTAGTGCACTTATGATCCGCGCTATATTTTAAATCGTAGCACCCATTTTCTTATTAATAAATGTTTAGTAATTATTTTTCTTTTAATATTCATAAACAGTAAAAACGTCGTCATTTAAAAAGAAAATGCTATTTAAAAAAGAAAATAACATTGATTAAACGTAAGTAAATTTATTATTCTATCATCATTTTGTGGTAAGTAAATTTCAAGAACCGCCGATAAGTTTCATAAAAGAAAAAGTCGATAAAAGTGACACAAACAGTAAAACAGTAAAAAAAAAAAAAAAAAAAAGATATTATTAATAAATGTGTAGTAATGTTTTATTTCAATATTCATAAACATAATGTTTTATTTCAATATTCATAAACATTAACGTTGTCATTTAAAAAGAGTAAAAAAAAAAAGTTTTAAAAAGTCGATAAAAGTGATTAAAAGTGAGATATTATTAATAAATGTGTAGTAATGTCTTTAAACAGTAAAACAATGTCGATAAAAAGTGTTGTTACTATGGCAACTAAAACATGTCCTTTGCGGCTGCGCGAGAAACGGGAGACATCGTTGTTTTTGGAGGGTGTTCGGCAGGGAACTCTTACCGCGACCAGTACCAAAGATAAAAACAGAAAAAAATAAATCAGAACAACCTTTTAGTCAATTAACACTAAAATGCCCCCTCTCTCAGGTGGCCAGAAAGTAGGTACTCATTTTAAGTTAAATTTACATGGAAAAGTGATCACCCACTTTTCGAAAAAGTAATTTCTTCATATCATGAAAACTATTTGTTTGCGACGGAAACGGTTTTCAGATTCGTTTTTAGCACACCAAAATCTACAAAAGAAAAATATATATATATATATATATTTTGTTATATACGAACGTGAGACGGACCTTAAAGTAAATATTTTTTTTGATATGACGACGAGAGAGAGGCGCAGGCGCAGGCGGTACTCCTTTTTTGTTTACTCCAAATTTAATTTTCTTCGTTAAATATAAAACTACTTGACCATTTACGTAATTTTTGGAATGACATCTTCATTCCGTGACGGGTACGCGATTTTTTTTAGTTTTGTTTTTGGTACTTATGTATTTTTGGTAGCGTGCTGGATTTCGAAGGCCATTCTTAACATGGGGAGGGTGTTTTGTAACTATTCTGTGCTTTCACCAAACAATTTAATAATAATAATAAAAAATATTGTGAAACTTGAATTTAACCTGAAAAAAAAATAAAAATAAAATAAAAAAATAACGCGGTACAAAAATTGTTTTTTTGAGTGGGGGTCAAATTTTACGACCTGCCCCAGCGTATTATAAACATCCACCCATGTTAAGAACGGCTTTCGGAATAACCCCCCCCAACCTCCCCATGTTAAGAACGGCTTGATTAGCCATTCTTAACATGGGGAGGTTGGTGTGCTTATAATACGCTGGAGCACGTCGTAAAAATTTACCTTTTTTTTAAAATTAGGTTAAATTCTGAATAAGAACCAAATTTTGTATTGTTTTTTTTGGAGGGGAGGGGGAGTATGACTTATCGAGTGTTAACTATTCTACACAGATACAAAAAAAAAACATCCATTATTTTGTACCTGGTGAACGCAAGGTAATGTTCTGAAATCGTGTTTACTGTTCGGATAAAGAATATCCAAGGCTTGCTTGCTCTTGTAAGTAGCGACCGGAGGAAGAAATGTCTTTGTGTGGTCAGATGTCCTTCGTAAAAGAGTCGAAGCCGATCTTGAAGCTAATGGACATCGCTGGATACACGATCGCAAGACGTGGGTCGCCATTGCTTCTCGTGCCGACTCTCCCAATTGAAGGTAAAGAGTTGTCTCCCCTTGTAAAACTTGACCTCTCGAAGGTCATGATTGGAAATCAGTCTTAAAAGTTCCACAAGGTCGAGAGGTATTAAATTATATTTTTTAAAAACTTAAAAAGAATTATTTATTTATTTTTTTAAAGTTTCATTTATTTATTTAACAAATAAACACGAAATTTTACTTTATTATGTGCTTGTCCAGAATTTCCTAAAACAAAAATACATAAAAATGTGTATGATATACGGGTGCTTATTCGGATTGGCACTTAAAAAAAATGAAGAAAAACTTTTGTATTGAACCTACTTGTCACGGAATAAATATTGTATATTCCAAAAATCACAAAATTGATCAATTCGTTTTTTTTTTTTTTTTTTTTTTTTTTAATTATTATTTACAAGCAAACAAATTTGTCGTTTTTTACAGATAAGTGACAGGTGAGACCATATTTCTCTAAAGAATATCAGGGGAAGTAAGCAGTGATTATTTTGCTAGTTTCCACGTTTTTTTTTTTTTTTTTACAAAGGAGTCTCCACTTATCAAGGCTTGGAGGCCACTCGAAGATAAGGGTTAATGAGTGTACAGTGGTCAAGGGGAAAAGGGGAACATGTCAATCATCGTTAGTAGTCGAAATTTGGTAAACTGGATTATTTAAGAGGATGGCTCATCAAAAATTTGTTCAACCATATTGTAGTCAGTTGGAAAGTGGGAAAACGGAACAGTTCTACAGTCGTGCAGTTCTAAGAAAGAAGCTTTGTTCATGGAATCTGCATTTAGGTTTAGGTACAGATAAAGAGTGGGGGAAATTATTGATAGTGATTTCAGCAAGACGAGTGTTTTTCGTGAAAGACAGGCCAGGGAGGACCATAGATTGGAGCTCAGACGAGCACTTGCCATGAAAATAACAATAAAGCAGAAACAGGCTTGCGATGTCTCTTATGTGGGAAAGAGGTTGCAAGGAAGAGAAAAGGCATCCCCCACTAGGCTACGAAGTCTATTTTGAAATCTAGCAAGGCAGGATAAGCTGGTTCTAGCAGCTCCTGCTCAGATGTGGCAATAGTGCTCCATCCGTGGACGCACTTGGCTCTTATACATGTAGAGAATTGCATTAGCAGTGAGACATCTACTGGAATGGTAGAACAATCCAACCATTTTCCCATCAGCCCTGGCAACGGATTTGCTGTACGAGTTCCATCTTAAATTAGGAGTAAAGGTCAAGCCCAGAAGTTTGTCAAAACATGGAGCCTCCTCAATGTTGTATACCTGTGCATGTTTTACAAGTACTTTTTTTTTTTTTTTTTTTACATAGGCATCACCACATTATCAAGGCCCAGAGGCCACTCAAGGATAAGGATTAAAGAGTGTACAGTAGAAATTGGACAATATAGTAATCATTAGTAATGAAAATTTGGTAAATTTGATAACTTAAATGGAACGGCTCATCAAGAAATTATTTACTTTAGACTTGAACACAACCATATTGTAGTTAGCCGGAAAGCAGGAAAACGGAAGACAATTCCACAGGCGTGCAGTTCTAAGAAAGAAGCTTTGTTCATGGAATCTACGTTTAGGTTTAGGCACAGATAAAGAGTGGGGGGAATTATTGATAGTGTTTACAACTAGACGAGTGTTTCTTGTGAAAGTTTGGCGAGGGGGGACTATAGATTGAAGCTCAGTTGAACACTTTCCATGAAAATAACGATACATCAGAGACAAACTCGCAACATCTCTTCTGTGAGATAGAGGTTGCAAGGAGGAGAAAAGGACATCTCCTACAAGGCTACGAAGTCTATTTTGAACTCTATCAAGGCAGGACAAGTCCTTTCTAGCAGCTCCTGCCCAGATGTGGCAACAGTATTCCATCCTTGGACGTACCTGGCTCTTATATAGATAGAGAATAGCATCAGCAGTGAGATATCTACCGGATCGATAGAAAGATCCCACCATTTTTCCAGCGGCCTTGGCAACAGATTTGATGTACGTGTTCCATTTAAGATCAGGAGTAATGGTCAAGCCCAGAAGCTTGTCAAAACTTGAGGCCTCCTGAAGACGAGAGCCATTCATTTCAATTGATGCCAAATGTGGATTAGAATGTTGATGATGTAAAGAGAGAAGCTTGGTTTTAGATGCATTAAAAGTAACCAGCCACTCCTTTCCCCATTGTACTACGTGCTCAAGATCAGAGGAGAGAGAATTGGAGAGAACTTGGTCGTTTACTGTCTTAGATGTGCTACCATAAATGGTAGTGTCGTCAGCATAAATGTCTACAAATGATGTAAGGACGTGATTTGGAAGATCATTAATGTAGATCAGGAAAAGAGTTGGGCCCAGGATGGACCCCTGAGGGACACCGGCATTAATACTGTGGGCTTCTGATTTTTGCCCCTCAACTACTACTCTTATGAACCTATCAGAAAGAAATGATTTAATAATTGAGAAGACTTTTCCAGCTATACCATAGCTAGCGATCTTATGAAGTAAACCTTTATGCCATACCCTATCAAATGCTTTAGATATATCAAGAGCAATTGCCCTAGAAAGATTGCCACCGTCGAGAGATTTGCTAATCCTATGCGATATAACTGTAAGCTTAATGGAATCTGTTCTGACAAACTCCTATCACTCGTAATTCCTTCAAATACACCCCTGACAAACCCGTCTAGCAACAAAATCCCACCTTTTCACTGTAGAACTCCCTAGATATCAGAAAGCCTTCTACTCTAATAGTCGCTTTCCTTGGACTGTTAGAGTTTCGAAATCCCACTTTGCGTCCTGTTTCCCTGACTGTAGTGTACTAACAGGCAAAAGTTTCTTACTCATCTCCTTAAACAGTCCCTTGTAGACATGGTCTCAAATAGTAACTTCTTACGTCCACATGGCAGTATGCCTTTTTTGGGGGGGGGGGTAAACAAAAAAAGAAAAGAAATAACTTTCTTGTTACGATCTTTTTTTTTTGTTTTTTGTTTTTTTTAAAGAAAAATAACATAGCGTCAGAAGAATAGGCTATCGAAAACCCCCAAATTAACCGAAACGAAATTATTCCAGTTAAGGAAGTTTTAAAGTACCCATTTGCCTCCCTTTCATTTGAAATGGCTTTCGGGGGGGGGGGGGGTCAAGTGCCTCCTCTTTAAGTACTAATAAGTTACACTAGAGTTATTCCCCCTTAATTTGCCACTCTCTAATCGTCGTTTCCAACATGGCTTCTCTCAGTCGAGCTGTTGTAACGACCTTGGGTGTTCGATTATCGGCTCGAAATTCAGCCCGGACCTCTTTGGCCTATTCCACAAAATCTTTCGCGGACCCCAAGACCTGTGACCCGACGACTGTTGAGACAGTTACCCACACTGGGCAGGTAAGTATTTATTAAGAACCCATATTTTCATAAGTTCGGGGTTGTTTTGTTTTGAAGGTGTCCATCTCGAAGTCGAATAACTTTCACAATATTTCGTTCATTCTTTGTGATAAATAATAATTTTACTTAACTTATTTACATTATGATACATTAAAACTAGCAAACCTATTTTGTATATTTTAACATATTAGCTGACGTTTACATTTTTTATGAGAGTGTTTGTTTAACCTTAAATGAAAAAATCTACACCTTTATCGAATAATCTCATACACGTTCCTCGCACGCATATAATTTGGGTTTGTATTACTACTGTACACATAGATTAAAAAAAGTTGTCAAAAAACAAATATATAACAAATGTTATCAAAGGCAAAATAAGTTACTTTTCTACCAAACTGGATATATTTTTCGTGTTTTTATTCAATGTAACATGTTTATTCAGCTCGAAAAGCATACAGTGTTTACCGATGTATTGGAACATTCAAGATGGCGTCTGATTCTCTCTTTAACACGGTAAGTGTGGGAAAAGATGTTATAAATAAAAAAACGGATAAAATACTGTTAAAAACTCGCTCAATATATGTTACCGTGACATAGGTTGACATATATTCGGCGGGTTTTTAATAGTATTTTGTGTAGTTTTTTTTATTTATAACACCTTTTTCCATACTTATGGTGTTAAAGAGGGTGTGAGACGCCATCTTGAATGTTCCAATACATCGGTAAACACTGTATGCTTTTCGAGCTGAATAAACATGTTACATTGAATAAAAACACGAAAAATATATCCAGTTTGGTAGAAAAGTAACTTATCTTGCCTTTGATAATATTTATTTGTTATATATTTGTTTTTTTTTTGCCAACTTTTTCGAATCATCTGTACAGTAATACAAACCCGGGGTTGTTAACTATTTTGTACTTTCACGCAACAAATTAATAAACGATTGTTACCGTATAAAAAAATGAACTGGATAAATCGATTTATTTTGTAAATAAGTAATTTTAAGTTAAAACAATATTACGTACTTAATTGTCATGCCGAAAATAGTAATATACTAAAAAAATTACGAAAACTCATTGAGTGGAAAGTTATTTGTAGTTAAAAGTAATTTTTACAGAAAATTAAGTAAAATTGCATTTGTCTAATACGTTATAAATTAGGCCGTAGGAGGCTATACACAGGGGACATAACTCTGACAGTAATATTTTAGATTACTTGTGTCATGACTGCAATATTTGTTGTCTATAGTGAGACTTTGGCAAATGTGTACTTCAGCGGCGTAAATTATTTGACAGACAAAAATTTATAAAAATATAAATTATTTATTTTTATATAAAACACAGGGTTTGTATTACTGTACACACAGATTCGAAAAAGTTGTCAAAAAAATAAATTTTTTTTTTTTTTTTTTACATGGAGTTCACCACTTATCAAGGCCCAATGGCCACTCAGGGATAAGGGTTATATAACAAATAAATGTTATCAAAGGCAAGATAAGTTACTTTTCTACCAAACTGCATATATTTTTTGTTTTTATTCAATATAACATGTTTATTCAGCTCGAAAAACATGCAGTGTTAGATGTATCAGAAATTTCGTGAAAATACTGAATAATTCCACCCCATCTTTCCAAGCTTATAACTCCTCGAAAAATGTAATTCAAGCCCTAATTTTTTTTTTTCAATTAAAGGAGCAAGGACCAAGGTTTTATAAAAAAAAAAAAAAAGTTTTTTTTTTTTTAAAAAAAGGTTTTAAACTTCGGACTTTACAGGTAAATTTCTAAAAAACGGATTTTTTTTTTTTTGTTTTAAATTTGAATATATTATTTATTGACCTTTTCTCTTCAATTTGTGATATATAAAACTATTCAACATAAGTTATTTACTTTTTAAGAGAAACTTGAAAATGTGTGACACTTACACAAATGGGGGGGCGTGAATTTAAAAAAAAACGTTTGTCTAAAATATTATATTCGGTTTATTGGAAAGAACATAAAATTTCACATTGACCCTGAAAATATCGTAAAAATAGAATCAATAGAAAAATTTTGATAGATTTTTAAAGTTTAAAAATTGAAAAATATTGAGTTCGGAAAATTCATTACTGTTTAAAAAAAAAAAAAAAAAATATTTCTATTACTTTTAAAATAACTGTAATAGTTTATTTTGGAAGTATAATCCATAAAGAAAATAAACAACCCACTTTTAACAGAGAAATTACGAGATTTTTATATTTTATTCGCAGTTTCGTGTTAGGGGTGTCAAAAGTGTTTACCGATGTAATGGAAAATTCAAAATGGCGCCCGCCGCCCCGCCCCGGCGCCCCACTCTCTCTTTAACACGGTGTTTGGGAAAAGATGTTATAAGTAATAAACTGGACAAAATGCTATTAAAAAAAACACCGAATATATGTCAACTTATACTTATGTCACGGTAACATATATTTAGCGAGTTTCTAACAGTATTTTGTATAGTTTATTATTTATAACATCTTTTCCCGAATTTACCGTGTTGAAGTGAGACTCGGGCGCCATTTTGAATTTTCCGATACATCCGTAAACACTGTATGCTTTTCGAGCTGATACCTGTTACATTGAATAAAAACACGAAAATTATATCCAGTTTGGTAGAAAAGTAACTTATCTTGCCTTTGATAACATTTATTTGTTATATATTTGTTTTTTGACAACTTTTTCGAATCTGTGTGTACAGTAATACAAACCCGAATAATATACTAAAAAATTACGAAAACTCATTGAGTGGAAAGTTATTTGTAGTTAAAAGTAATTTTTACGGAAAATTGAGTAAAATTGCATTTGTCTAATACGTTATAAAGTAGGCCGTAGGAGGCTATACACAGGGGACATAACTCTGAAACGAATATTTTAGATTGCTTGTGTCATGACTGCAATATTTGTCCCTATTTAAAATGCCTCCCCACGGGACAGAGTTAGACACCAGGGTCGTTTTTTAATGTGGAGAAAAGGAACAATAATAAAAATTGTCTCAGTCGTTAAGGATTTCTCCTCCACTGACAGAACAAGAAATTGAAGTGCAGCATCTGAAGAACCTGCAATATTTGTTGTTGTCTATAGTGAGACTTTGGCAAATGTGTATTTCAGTGGCGTAAATTATTTGACTGACAAAAATTTATAAAAAATTATTTATTTTTATATAAAACACATTATTAGACCTTAAGGCGGAAATAAAACCCGAACAAATGTATTTTTTATTATTTTTTCAACATTTTTTTTTATTAGACTAAATGTACAGCAATCGAGGCCGCCAACGTTTTGAAAATTTGGCCTTTATTAGGCCAAATTTGGCCTTTTTTACGCTCTTGCATGGGCCATTGTTCTACGCATTGTTCTTTGCTTACACTTGTCCACCACGAAGCATTTCTTTTTTCTATTAATAACGCTATAAGATGGCATACAAATCCTGTTTTTTCTTTTTTAACCATATTTTACGATCAGGCAATGCTGTACGCCTCCCCACTCTTCTATTATATGAAGAGTGTGTGTGTGTATGTCTAGCTAAAACTAGAAAAAAATACAAAACGGACCACCATGAATATGGTATCAATTGAAAGTGGAGAACGCAGACATATAATATCTAAAAATTGGAAAAAGAAATCATCAATCCTTTGAGGTACAAATGTCAGTTTATTATTTAACAACTACCATGGATATCCGGCTTTGTCAGGGTGGAGAGAGGTGGTAAACTAAGGATATTAAGCAACCCCCAGAAAAAAAAAACTTCTGTTTCAGTCAAAATAGCAACGAGTGCCTTTTTTTTTTCTTTTTATAACACAATAAGTAATCAGCAATCAAAAATGTTTATTTTGGTTAAAAAAAACAAAAACTGAAAATAATGTTTTGTTTGGATTTCTTTTTTTTTTTTTTTTTTTTATTATGCGTAAAACTCGATTTTAATTTGAACGATACAATAAGTCTTTATGTAACAAAGTAATAATTGATTTTAAATCCTAATGATTTCTTGATATTATCGTTTTTTTGAAAAATGAATTTGGGATGCTAAAAAGGTACACTTTTGTTTTATTTTTGTCCTTGCACACTTATGAACACTAAGCATATTTTTTTTTAATTTTTACTATGCATAAAACTTGATTTTATTTTGAAAATACTATTTAAAAATTAGCACAGTATAATAAATCCGTAAGCAGCAACGAAATAATTGATGTGAAACCTTTTTAAACAATTTTATGAATATTTGTTAAAAAGTGAATTTAGAATGCTGAAAACATACAATTTTTTTTTTTTTTTTTAAAGCAACTGTTTCTTCTCTTTGTCTTCTATGTCCCGGGTGTAGCCTTATAAAAAGGGACAGTTGTCTGCTTTATTTTACTTCAGAGAAGCTCTCAAAAACCTAGAGACCCCCTTCCTGGGGCTAAAACTTGATCTCTGTTTGAGATACATAAATATTAAAATGCTCTATTATAGCTCTGCTTTATCACTCACGTTTATTTATTCCTTTATGACTGTGTCAAACGGCGTGTGGGTCCGAGAGGTTTTAAATGTAACGACACAGTAAAAAAAGCAATGGCTGTGTTATACTATGACCGGACAATTTAGTTGATGCCAGTGGTTTCAGTTGAAATTCAATATTTCAATTTTCGAATTTCGCTATGTGTTCTTCAGATGCTGCACTTCCATTTCTTGTTCTCTTTCGGTGGAGGATCAGTCCTTCACGACTGAGGCAATTTTTTATTTTTGTACCTTTTCTCCACGTTAAAAAACGACCCTGGTGTCTAACTCTGTCCCGTGGGGAGGCATAGTAAATAGGTACAATAACAAAGAACCTTTTCTTTCTTTTTTGTTTGAGTCTGCTTTATTATTACAGAGTTATCTCACTTTGCTGTCGATTATCTCCCCTTTTTGAACTTTGCAAAAAAAAAACTGTCTTCCTTCTTTTTCAGCAATACAGTGAAGATGATTACAGACGTGTCAGGTTTATTGGTAAAGAAAAATTGGTGAGTATATTTTTACTTCAGAATAGGGCCAACCACTTCCCTAGATGAGTTCATAATTAACGGATACTCTAACTTAACATCTAAATCTGACCCCCAAGACCGTCATGGGCATGGAATATGTGTTTACATTAAAGATGGCTTCCCGTGTGGCAGGGATATCTCTAGAGAAGATTCTAATTTACCTTATATGTGTTTCCAGGTTGCACTTGCTTACACCACTGCATTTATATTTGCCCTCTATCGGCCCCATAACAGCGGAGTTACTATCTTTAAGAGTATATTTGAGAAAATAGATCACATCCTGTCTGCACATCCCTTGGCTAACATTCACATCTATGGTGACTTTAACCTCTATAACATGGAATGGCTGACCCACTCAAATAAGACGGACGATGAGAGAAGGTTCTGTCATGATTTTGCCATTGCTTATGACTTCACTCAGATCTGCATTCCATGTTTCAAAAGGATGTGTCCTCTACAGTATCAGACCTTACCGAATGGTCAATTCATACCATAATAGATCAATTCATACCATAATAGATCAATTCATACCATCGAAAAAATTCCAACAAAAACCTAACAGCCAGCTATGGTTCTCGCCAGAATGTGCTGCTGCTATCGCGCACAGAAATCACTTTTTCAATAGCTACCAACGCACTGAGACTAAAGCTGCTTTTCAGGAACGCCAGCAACCACTGTAAAAGTAATAAAAATGCAATGCTATATGCTCAGTCCGTTAAATCCAAAGTAGGTGAGCAGCGGCTTGGTTCCCACCAGTTTTGGCAAATAACAAATAGGATCCTGAACAGAAGTGTGCGTTCTATCCCAACCATTATCAATGGGTCTGAGGTCATCTCGTCAGCTTCAGACAAGGCCAAACTATTTGCCAAGAACTTTGTAGCTAATTCTACCCTATGTGATGAAGGCCATCAACTCCCCATATTTCCTCCTATAACACAGAACACGCTAGGAAACATACAAATATCTTAGCATGAGGTCGCCAAGCTAATCAAGAACCTTGATTCCAGTAAAGCAACTGGCCCTGACGGCATCCCAATTATAGTGTTAAAAAAGCTTCAACTTGCTCCCATACTTACGAAACTATTTAAGAACTTGCTCCCATACTTACAAAACTATTTAAGCGTTGCTTTAAGGAGAAGTGCTTTCCAACACCGTGGAAAACCTCATCAGTTTGCCCTGTATTTAAGAATACGGGTGATGTCATCTCCCTCTCAGTACAGACCAATAAGTCTCCTGTGTGTCATGAGTAAGTTGCTGGAATCCATATTAAATAGAGAAATAGTCAACCATCTCAGCAGAAATAACCTTCTTAGTGACCCGCAATATGGTTTCCGTTCTGCAAGATCTACCGCAGATGTGCTAACGGTTATATCTCATAGGATTAGTGAATCTCTTGACAAAGGCTTCCTTTCTAGGACAATTGCTCTTGACATATCAAAGGCCTTCAACAAGGTATGGCATAAAGGCTTACTTCACAAGATTTCCAGCTACGGTATAACTGGAAATGTTTTCTCTATCATTAAATCATTTCTCTCTGATAGGCTCATAAGAGTAGTGGTCGATGGACAAAAATCGGAGGCCTGCAGTATTAATGCTGGAATCCCTCAGGGGTCCATCCTGGGCCCAACTCTCTTCCTGATCTACATCAATGATCTCCCTAAACACATACTTAAATCATTCGTTGACATCTATGCTGATGACACGACGATCTACAGCAACACATCAAAGGCTGTAAATGACAAAGTTCTCTCTGATTCTCTCTCCTCTGATCTCGAGCGCGTGGTTCAGTGGGGGAAGACGTGGCTGGTTACCTTTAATGCATCTAAAACCAAATTCCTATCCTTACATCATCAATGCTGGCATCAATTGAAATGGATGGCTCTTGTCTAGGAGAAGCTCCATGTTTTGACAAGCTTCTGGGCTTGACTTTTACTCCTAATCTGAAATGGAACACGTACATCAAGTCTGTTGCCAAGGTCGCTGGAAAGATGGTGGGATCCTTCTACTGCTCCAGAAGATATCTCACTACTGATGCAATTCTCTATCTATATAAAAGCCAAGTACGTCCAAAGATGGAATACTGCTGCCATATCTGGGCAGGAGTTGCTAAAAACAGCCTATCCGGTCTTGACAGAGTACAAAATAGACTTAGTGGGGGATGCCCTTTTCTCTTCCCTGCAACCTCTCTCCCACAGAAGAGACGTTGCGAGCTTATCTTTGGTTTATCGTTATTTCCATGGCAGGTGCTCGTCTGAACTCCAATCTATAGTCCCCCCTCGCCAATCTTTTACGAAAAACACACATCTAGCTGAAACCACTGTCAAAAATTTTCCCCACTCTTTATCTGTGCCTAAATCAAAACATAGATTCCATGAACAAAGCTTCTTTCTTAGAACTGCACGCTTGTGGAACTCTGTTCCGTCTGCCTGCTTCCCACCTGACTACAACCTGGATGTCTTCAAGTCCAACGTAAACAAATTCCTGATGAACCGCCCCCTTAAGTAGACACTTTATTAAATCTCCACCCTAACATACTGTACATGCAATAACCCTTATCCCTGAGTGGCTTCTGGGCCTTGATAAGTGGTGACCACCTTGTAAAAACAAAAAAAAAATTATATTTATTTTTTATATTTACAAAGGATTCACTGCTTATCAAGGCTCGAAGGCCATTCAAGGATAATAAGGTGGTAGTGTAGTAATCGTTGATGGTGTAAATTGGTTAGAATTTTATTATTTATGGGGACAGCTCAACAAGAACTTGTTTACATTGATTTGAAGACTACCATGTTGTAGTCGGCTAGGAAGCAGGCCAGCGGAATAGTGTTTCACAGGCAGGCAATTCTAAGAAAGAATCTTTGTTCGTGGAATCTGTGTTTAGATTTAGGCACTGATAGTGGTTGTAGCTAGTAAAGTCTTTTGTAAAAGTTTGGCAAAGGGGGACCATAGATTGGAACTCAGACGAGCACTTGCCATGAAAATAACAATAGAGCAGAGACAGGCTTGCAACGTGTCTTCTGTGGGGAAGAGAAAAGGGCATCACCTACTAGGTTTCCAAAATGATTTTAAACTCGATCAAGACAATATAGGGCATGCCAAGCAGCTCCTGCCCAAATATGACAGCAGTACTCCATTTTAGAACGTACTTGACTCTTCTACGGTTAAAGGATTGCATCAGCAGTGAGATATCTACTTAAATGTAGAATAATCAAACCATTTTTAAATATATATTTTGTTCAATTATGAAAGTTGATAAATTCAAATACATGGGATACTGGATCACATCTAATGGAAGGTGTATAACTAAAATACAAAGTCGCATAGCCGCAGCTTAATTCATCTTCAAGAGATTGTCATCATTCATGACCAACAGAAACCTTAAAATTGACACCAAATTCAGAGTACTCCGAACGTATGTATGGCCTGTTCAATTATACGGTTGTGAGTGCACAGAATTTCTAACGGTGGTAGCATTCTCTTGTTCTGTCAGGCACGACTGGGTAGAAATCCTAACTAATTCACAATTGTATTGTAGTGTCATCTGCGCTGAGGATTGGACCTTCAATCTCCAGCAGAGTGTAACTTACAACTGAATGTACCAAGTACTCTATCCACTACGCCATGGTTCTTGTGGATTACTTAGGACTTCCTGAGTTCTACAGAAAGATTTTCAAGATACACCTGAAGAAGGTTGAAGATTACATTCAAGATGAGAATGGTAGTCAGAATAGTCTGATTTATCAATCCTCATCTAAAAAATTAAAGAACATGTTATTGCACCAACTTTTTTCAATTTTGATGTCTTAGCAGCTATTTTTTTTAGTTAAAAACCAAATCAATTTTATTCCACATGTCTGAATACTCCATATATCAAATTGAAAGTTTGTAGACCAAAAATTGACAGTAGTTTGATAGACCATTCCGCAGACAGACAAGATCATTTTTAAAAGTATTGTCTAAACCTCCCTGAAAGCCAAAAATTATAAATTTTGAATAAATCTATATAATTATAAAACTTATATCAACTTGCTTGGGCGTTTAAACTGTCCATCTGGCTTCCAGTTTTAAAAAAATTGTCTGCTTACCTATTTCATGGCCACCCTGTCTTAAGTCCAATATTAAAAGGCACTGCTGCTATTCAAAGCATACACAAGTTCAACAATATATTTTTATTTTAACATGTTTTTCTTACAAATAAATGTAATTTAACCCTAAAAAAAACTGATTTAAATATATAATTATAAAAATTCCCACCACAATCGCAATGACTAATGTATGCCCATTAACCCTTATCCTGGAGTGGCCTCCCTTTCTTGATAAGTGGTGACTCCATTGTAAAAAAAAAATAAGTAAATAAAAAATATCATATTTACTGCTTTTAGTAGCACTCCTAAACACTCAGATTCTGACAAATTCTTTTTAGGCTTTACTTAAAAAATACTTTCTCGTCAAAGAGGGGAGAAGTACAAATTTGGTTTTAGTAGTGTTTTTAGTAGGTCCTCAATTTTAATTAGTGCTTGTAGTAGTGCTCTTGAGGCTTCCCGAGTTTTATTATTTTTTTTTTTCAGTCATCACTTAAAAATGTTTTCTCAAGACAATATAATCTCAAAATCACTTTATTTTGAACATCTTTCATCATACTCTTTACGGGCCAACAGCTAGACTAGTATTTATTTAAAAAGATAAAAAATAATACTTGTTTGATTTTTTTTTTTCTTTTTTTTTTTTAGCTGTCATGTTTTGAATTACATTTTCATCAAATTTCTATTAATTTTAACGTGTGTGTATGTGCTAGAACATTCTATCCTAAATGCTATGCAATTATGCATGAATAGGACGGAGCGTGATAGTTAACTGTAACCATTTATCCAATAAGAAACCATGAAAAATTAATTAATGAAAGTTTGTTTTTCTAAGGAATATGCAAATTAGTTAATCTTTAATAAGTAAGTCGCATATCTATGACAATACATTAATCAATTTGCTTTAATCATTTTAAATAGAAAAGGTGGGCTTTTAATATCAATGCCAGTGCGACAAATAACTCTACTTTATGAGTGTATAGATAACATTCTTGTCTATATGCGCGGATATGATATGTTGAGAGATAAATAAAACTAGCGGGACCTGTGGAAATTCCACAGCGGCATCTTTCATATTTAATATATTGCTGCTGAGCATTCTGCGGATGTTCAGCATGGAGACACCGTGATATTATTGTAGCCCTATTGTTAAAACTGGAAGAGTATTTATCTAAGTAATCTGGTTAGTGTAGTGTCAGAATATATCTGGTTATTACGGGTTATCTCCAATATCCTTATACGAGTCTGTGACATATTTCCATTGTATGGACACTTGTCGCAAATGGAAACCCCACAATGTCATTATACCATTTTTAGACAGAACAGATACTACACTTGGATCCTAGCCAGATGACCAAGGACGTATATTTTAGTTTCATATACGGCCCAAAAGTGACATCATCTTTTATTTTATTTTATTTTATTTATTTTATTTTTTTTTTTTTTTTTAATGTTGCGTCTTCGATGATCGGGAGATCCTATTTATTAAAAAGGAGGACAGAAGGTGATAACATACTACGAACATAAAATTAGCGTCACTCGATACACTAATTTAATGTTCGTAGTATGTTGTCAGCTTCTGTCCTCCTTTTTAATAAATAGGATAATTGAATAATTTATAATCTGGAAACCGTAACACACTTACATACGTAAGGATGTCAAAGGTGCTACAGTATCAATAAATAGATAATAAATTTCTACGACAAAAATATGTATCTTCGGAGAATGGAGAAAATTTCTAATGTGGATAAGATGTGTCAAAAAATAAATCTTTGAAATTTTTATGTATTTTCGTTGTTAAAACTGATAAGGAATTAACAAAATAAAGGGAGGTAATTAAGATGTTTTGTGAAAGATATGATCCACGCGTTTATTTATTTTTGAACATATCTAATTCTAGACTATGGGTCAAAATGTCATTCTATAGTTTTGAAATATAATACCCTTAGCAATAAACTAACCCCTTCTCAGAGCAAAGAATTTTGACCAGAACCCTTTATTTAATCAACAGGGGTAGCAAGCTCGCTCTCCGTCGGCCATGATCAGGTAAAAGTCTCGAGTAATCCACTTTGTACGACTAAATGTTACCTAGTACTTTATCCATTGCGTCGGTGAACCTATGGTTACATCAGCCAAAACATTGTGCAGAATATGACAATGAAGATGAGAACAGTAGTCTTATTAATCCAAACTAGCGGGACCTGTGGAAATTCCACAGGGGACTTATTCATATGTAATATATTGATGTTGGCATTCTGTGGATGTTCAGCGTAAATGGAGACGCTCTGATATTACTGTAGCTCTTTTGTTAAAACTGCAAAAGCATTTATCTAAGCTAGCAGGGATGGCCGGTATGGCCCGGTCATAAAGTATGTTTAAATATGAGATTTTAATTCTTCCAGATTTCGTATATATTGTAATAGTTAATGTTCTATTGATTTTTATATATTATAAAGTTGCAATTTCAAAAATAAAAAAATATATCCATATGACTTGGGTGCATCAGCTTGAATCGAAACTAGTGTTGGGATGATTCCTAATTTTTATACGATTCCGATTCCAGGAAAATATTGATTAACGATTCCGATACCAAGTACGATTCCGATTCCTAGGGAATTATTGTTTTGAAATATACCAGGTAGTTTTATACTTATGGTCGGGTAGTTCCCAAATATGTTCTCTAACTTTGGAAGAGATATTTTATGCCTACACAGTCGTGTTTTGGTTTAAATAAAATTATTGTAAACTAAACGGAAAAATTTGCAAAATTTATTTTAGAGAAAATTTATTTTACTTAATTGGAATACAGAAAAAAAAAACAAAGAAAATAGAATTTATCCTTCAGAGCAAAAACAAATAAAATAGAATTTATATAACAGAACAAAAAAAAGAAAATTAGAGAATAAATTAACACAATTCATTATTTTGGTCCTCATAATTAACAGATTTAATGAATTAAATAAAAAAAAAATATTGCGGAAGAGAAAGAAAATATATACTAATTAAATATAAAAAAAAGATAAATATTTAATTTAATAATTTATAAATGAACGTGCATAATTCACAAAGTGTAGTTAACACCTATTGTTTTTTCTTACTTTTTCATTGCTTTTACACGTTGGTTCTTACGTAAAGAATAAGTTTAGCCAAACTAATTTTGAAATAGGGTATATCAAAGGAACATATATAAAAACGATACCACTATAAAAACAAATGAAATACTAGATAAAATTGAGCAAAAATAATTACCAAAATTACAGAAAAAGATAAAAGAAAAACAAAACAAAAAATGGTGAAGTTTGTTGAGTGAAATGAATTATTGAAAGAAAATTAATTGAACTAATAGAAATGTTAAAAAAAAATGTCACATTTCAATATTTGTTTTAATAATTAAATTCTCGGGTTGTCGAAATTAAAAATTAAGTGATTTTTTTTTAATTAGACTTCTTTCGAAGCTTGTTACCTTGAAAAATACATTTTAAACCCTGTTTTTTTAAAATAAATTGAAAATAAAACGCAATTAAAAAAATTTAATTGATAATTGAAACTTTAACAACATATTAAACATTGAAAAATTACTTATCTCACAAATTAACGTCCAATAAAGTAGATCCAGTCTTCATACAGGAATTCGGTTATAATAAATATATCTTTCCCAAACCTTAAAAATTAAATTTTTTTTTTTTTTTTTTTTTTTTTTTTTTGAGAGAGAGTTCTTTAAAATCGCCGGGGAATGCCGCCTAAAATTTTAAAGAAGTAAATTTTAGGAGTTTAGTGCCTTTCAAAGACAGTTATCATAATTTATTATCATCATTTAATTTCCTTTTTTCCTCCCCCTCACACCTTTCCACGTGGTTCAGTAGTTAACCAGTGCTCCTGTTGCTGTCAGTCAGCTATCTTTACCTAAGTTTTAATTTCTAGTTAAAAGAATTTTTCATGAATAGAATCAGCATTTTTAAAAATTATTTTTTTTAGTTGTATATATTGTATTTACTCTTTGAAGTTAAGGAAGGTTAAAAAAAAATTGGTGACACCTAGATGGTGACTTAGGCAAAAAAAAAAAAAAAAAAGACACTGCGATTTCGACCCTCACTAATAAAACTGCTCTGAGTGACTAGTTGGTAATTTTGCTAATTTGCAGATTAAAAACCGACATTGTGTCTAACTTTGTGTCTAACTTTGCCCTCGCGGGGTGCAATTAAATAAGAACCTTTAGATAAACAATGCTTCTAAACTGAGGTAATTGTAATTTTTTGTTCCGATCGAAAATGCCCCTTTTTGGGGAGCTGGATATTCCCCAGATTTAAAACCAACCTTGTGTCTAACTTTGCCCTAGCGGGGGTGCAATTAAATAAGAACCTTTAGATAAACAATGCTTCTAAACTGAGGTAATTGTAATCTTTTGTTCCGATGAAAACTGACCCGTTGACGGCAAGAAAATAGGAACTTTTATAAAACCCTAAATGAGGTTAGAATTTGGGACCCCATAACTTCAGTAGCACCTTTTGGTGCCATTTTTACCTAGTTATTCACTTGTGCCATTTTTACCAGTGCCATTTTTACCGAGCACCATATATATATCGTTTCTTTCTCATTTTTCCACAGTTAAAAAAAATGAAATGTCATCAACTGATTTCATAAGTACAAAATTTTTCAATAAAAATCGACAAAAGGTTTTGCAATGACTAATTTTCTTAAGAGTTTATAATATTCTAAAAAAAGATTTTAAATTAAAACGTAAAAATTCCATAATATATAATAAATAAATTCTATTTTTGCACCTAAGCTTGGCTGAAAAATTTTTTTTTTTTGGAGGGGGGGATTGTCACCCCTCTATGGCTGTCACCAGGGGCTGACCGCCCCCCCCCCCCCCAGCTACGCTAGTGGGTATGAGCCTCTGAACCCTCAGACTATTTTTGGGCATTTTACAGCTTTCGTTAAGGTACGCTTGAGTGCACACTAAGGCTATTCATGTGCCATATGTGCACCCACACTCGTATTAAAGTGACATAAGCGTAGTAATCTTTCGCGGACAATTTAAAATTAGATGGAAATTAATGTTTAAAAATTGCGGATAATTTTGGAAAGGCAATTGTTTTTTTTGTTTTTTTTTTTGTAAATGTCGATAATACACTACCACGACTTGCCTTTAAAATCTTACTTTTCATATAATTTCGGGGGTGTTATAAACAAATATTGCATTCAAAATTGGGGCCGGCAATAGTTTTTAAAATATCGAAGGAAGCATCTAACATGTGTTTTTGATTGTTTATAAAGTTCATGGTGTTTTTTTTTGGGGGGGGGGGGGGTACAAAAAACATAAGCCCCATGTCTTTTTTAGAATAAGTTTTATTTTTTCGGGATAAAAAGAAAATTTATAAAGAGTTACTCGAATTGGGTGGCGTTTTCAGCACACCTAAATCTACTTTCAAAAATATATTTTTCTATACGAACGTGAGACGAGCCCTAAAGTAAAATCATACCAAAAATGTTATTTAATCTAAATTAAAACCAATATTTCTCTGAAATTTGTAACGCTCAACTTGGATTCAGCCATATTTTATTTTATTTGGGGGGAATCTGCAAAGAAGTTCCAAAAAATATATCTAATTGCTTCATGAGCTGAATATTTTAATAGAATGTAAACTTAAAAAAAAAAAAATTTGAAAATTGACTTACCCAGTAGTAGCTTAAATTAAATATAAAGCTGTATTTAAGAGATAGCAAAATAATTGTTTTTGTTTTTTCATTTTCTGAATACCTTAACCGCAAACCACCACTTAGCATGTATAGTTCTAATGTTATTCCAATGATATTCTTTTTGAAACTTCAAAAGAAGCCGACTACTGTCAAAATTTTGCAAAATAATACGTGATCAATTTCATTTTAGAGATATTTCTTTCAAAAGCCTTCTTTTAAAAAAAGAAAAAAAGTATATTGTTCTATTAAACCTTTTACTGTTTAAATAATTTGATTTTGCTCATTTTGTTTTAAGAAAATATAAGTTGAAAAAGCATTTTCATTCACTACTAGAAGATTTGTTAGTAAAAAAAAAAAACAATCGCCAAAAAGATAAGCGTATTTTTTTTAATTTTTACTCGCAATGTAGAGCCCTGCCTACTTCTTTTCAAGTTAACTCTTTTGTAGTTTTGATTACAATAGATCTGAATGAATGAATCTTGTAAGGGAGGGGGCACTAAGCATTGCCCTGTTAGTAATGAATTTCTTTGGTTTCTTTTTATAACATGCTACATTTCTCTCTTGTGGTTAGAAATATCAGGACATTTTTTTCTTTTTTTCAACATCAGACTAAAAGAATCGTAATGAAGGAATCGGAAAATTAAGGTATTTTTTAACGATGCGATTCCGATTCCGATACCTCCCAAAATACACGATTCTTACGATTCCGATTCCGATTAATCGTCCCACCACTAATCGAAACCAAAACTTATGAAGAAAATGTGTGTGTGTGTGTGTGTGTATGAATTGAATATATATATATGATGAAAATAATGGAAATAGTATTCCAACAAAATAGAGAAATAAAAAGGAACAAACCCTATTATGTGTTCATCAACGTTTCGTCTTTATTTCGAGACTTCCTCTGGATGAATGAGATTAAGAAACAAAAAATACCAGTACAAAATATTTGAAAATGTTTCATGTGCACAGTGTGATGCAGTTCTATTTCAGAAAAACGGCAAAAAGACGTTGGAAATTCAAAAAGGAGGGGGGAGAGCTGGCGCTGTTAAAGATAAGGAAATTTTAGTGACGTCATATAGTCGTTAGTGTAATTTTAAAAATATGAACACAGTTAATATTCTTACTGGAAAAAAGATATATCTGTTGAAATTCAAATATAGGTTTGTAACAAATGAAATGAGTGTTTTTTATGTAATTTATTGATTGAGATTGTGTGTTAATTATTACAGGGGGTGTTTGAATGGTGTGAGGGGGTTAACCTGTGTCTACAGTTAAATAATGTTCTTTTAATAAAAGTTTACTTATTAATCGCGCTATGTTATAGAAACCTCCACGTTGTTTAATAATGCTTGAAGTTGCGATAAACGCAGATTCAAGAAGTCTCCAGCGCGGTTTATTTCAAATAATAAGCCATTCTTAACATGGGGAGGGTTTTTTTTTTTTTTTTTTTTTTTACACAGTGATCACCACTTATCAAGGCCCGGAAGCCACTCAGGGATAAGGGTTATTGTAAGTACATCACGTTAGTGAGGAGATTTTAGGAAGTGTTTAATTAGGGGGCGGCTCATTAGGAATTTGTTAACATTAGACTTGAAGACATCCAAGTTGTAGTCCGGAGGGAAGCAGGCAGACGGAACACAGTTCCACAGGCGTGCAGTTCTAAGAAAGAAGCTTTGCTCATGAAATCCGCGTTTTGATTTAGGCACAGATATAGAGTGGGGGAAATTTTTCACAGTGGATTCAGCTAGACGGGTGTTTTTCGTGAAAGATTGGCGAGGGGGGACCAGGGATTGGAGTTCAGACGAGCACTTGCCATGAAAATAACGATAAAACAAGGATAGGCTCGCAACGTCTCTTCTGTGGGAGAGGGGTTGCAGGGTAGAGAAAAGGGCATCCCCCACTAAACCACGATGTAACTATTCTGTGCTTCCACTTAACAATTTAAAAAAAAAAGAAAGAAAAGTGAAACTTGAATTCAACCTGAAAAAAAACATGAGTGCCATCAGCTAGAATAAAAACCAAAACATATAGCTCCCCAGCATTATCACCGTATGACATGAAAAATTTTATATCAAGAAATTTCCTTTTCCTTTTGTCACGCTGCTGTCGGAATTTCACTCAAATTGAATGATATGCAACTTAAGTTTTACTATCTCCATTTAGACAAGATTGTGCACGGACATGAGCATTCTCATGACAGTTTTCTGGGCCTCACTACCTCTGTGCTGGCTCATGACAAATTGGAAGGTGTTTTGTGACACCATCATGGCTTCCTCTATCCAGTTCTTTTGTCAACAGATTCCTCTTTTTCTGTCATAGATGCTTGTCCTCACCACGGCTGAAGAACTCTAACTACCCCTTGTATGCTAATTCTCTAGAATAAAAGAGGAAGGCTAACGGAGAAACCTTTGATCTTTATTTTTAATGTTATGCTAAAATCGAGTTAATCAATGCTTTTTTTTCTCCTAAGGCTACTTTGTTCTTATGTGGTTTAATCACACAAAATATGTGTTAAAATATTCTTCGGTTTTAGAATTAAGTCATTTTCAACAGTCCTCTTTTTCTAGATGTTTGCCTTCATCACTGGTAAGGAACTGCATCTATCCTCTGTATTATAACCCTCCAGAATCTCTGAGGTAGATTAACAGATACTACCTGCAGTTAAGACGACAATAATTTACTTCTTTTTTCTTTTCTTTCTTTTTCTTCTTTTCTTTCTTTTTCTTCTTTTCTTTCTTTTTCTTCTTTTCTTTCTTTTTCTTCTTTTCTTTTTCTTTTCTTTTTCTTTTCTTTTTCTTTTCTTTTTCTTTTCTTTTTCTTTTCTTTTTCTTTTCTTTTTCTTTTCTTTTTCTTTTCTTTTTCTTTTCTTTTTCTTTTTCTTTTTCTTTTTCTTTTTCTTTTATTTTTCTTTTATTTTTCTTTTCTTTTTCTTTTCTTTTTCTTTTCTTTTTATTTTTATTTTTATTTTTATTTTCTTTTTATTTTTATTTTTATTTTTCTTTTATTTTTCTTTTTATTTTTATTTTTATTTTTCTTTTCTTTTCTTTTTCTTTTCTTATTTTTTCTTTTCTATTTTTTCTTTTCTATTTTTTCTTTTCTATTTTTTCTTTTCTATTTTTTCTTTTCTTTTCTATTTTTTTTCTTTTCTATTTTTTTTCTTTTCTATTTTTTCTTTTCTTTTTTTTCTTTTCTATTTTTTCTTTTCTATTTTTTCTTTTCTATTTTTTCTTTTCTATTTTTTCTTTTCTATTTTTTCTTTTCTATTTTTTCTTTTCTATTTTTTCTTTTCTATTTTTTCTTTTCTATTTTTTCTTTTCTATTTTTTCTTTTCTATTTTTTCTTTTCTATTTTTTCTTTTCTATTTTTTCTTTTCTATTTTTTCTTTTCTATTTTTTCTTTTTTTTTCTATTTTTTCTTTTTTTTTCTATTTTTTCTTTTTTTTTCTATTTTTTCTTTTTTTTATATATAGGTGAACCAGAACTTTGCCATTGACCTGATTGCTGAAGATCCAGTTGTTGTAGTGAATGCCCGAAATGTGTGGAGTGATGGAGGTGGATCATTAGGTCATCCCAAGGTTTACATCAATCTGGTATGTAATCACCCTGCCTCTCCATTCTGTTCCTCTTTAAAATGAGATTTTGACCCATTAAGTCCCAGGCTCATATTTTTTTTACGATTGATTCGAAACTTTGTACAATGACTAAAAATGAATACACAAATTGAAAGAAAAAGGTTATTTTATTTAGAAAAAAAAATACTACGTAGAGACTTTTGCAGCAGGTTGTCTGTTTACATTACATTTGAACTTCTGCATGTCAGTACAATCGGAAGCAGGAACCCGGAAGGGAATTCCAAAGTCTAGCAGTTCTGGGAAAGAAACTACTTAACATAATTAAATCCTTCTTAGATAAGAGAAAAATCCAGGTTGTCCTCGACGGTCGTATATCTGAACAGTATGATATAAATGCCGGAGTGCTTCAGGGGTCTATCCTTGGGCCTCTATTGTTCCTAATATTTATTAATGACCTCCCCGACAAAACTGCCTCTGAGATGGGTATATATGCTAATGACACCACACTCTATAACAGGCATGACAGGAAAACAAATGAACACATAACTAAAGAAATGGCAAAAACACTAGAGAATGACCTCTAATCTGTAGTGGAATAGGGACATAAATGGATGGTCACATTCAATGCTGCCAAGACTAAACTGGTTTCCTTAAATAATTACAAGAAACCTTCTCTGCCACCAATAGCAATGGCCAGTGACTCCCTGTCTGAGAGTACATCTTTTAAACTGCTTGGCCTAACGTTCACAGGAAACATGAGTTGGAACAATTATATTGAAAGCATTGCCAGGGCCACTGCGAAAAAGGTAGGCTCTCTCTACCGTGCTAGAAAACTACTGACACCTGAAAGTATCCTGTACCTCTATAAGGCCACCATTCGCCCATGTATGGAGTATTGTTGTCACATTTGGGCTGGTGCATCTGCTTCTAGTCTCTCGCTCCTAGACAAGGTTCAAAAGAGAGTCGCCAATCTGATAGGCCCTGAACTGTCATCTAAGCTTCAGCCTCTGTCCCATCGATGAAACGTTGCATTCCTCTGCCTGTTCTACAAGTATTTTAATGGTGAATGCTCTGACGAACTGCAGACACTTGTGCCCCCACGACGTAGACACCCTCGACAAACCCGACAGCCAGCTAAATCCCACCCCCACACAGTAGAGATCCCTAGATGTAAAAGATCTTTCTACTCCAGTAGTTTCTTCCCCAGAACCGCTAGACTCTGGAATTCCATTCCAGGGCCCTGCTTCCCCAACTGTACTGACATGCAAAAGTTCAAGTGTAACGTGAACCGACATCTTGCTGCCCAAATCCCAACATAGTGCCCCCAGCAGTTGCTGCCCCTGATAGTAGCCCCCTACACCAAAGTGGCAATGTACTTTTAAATGTACTTGAAAATGTAATTTAAAAAAAAAAAAAAAAAAAAAAAAAAAGGCTTTCTGGCATCTGGGAATCTCTACTGTATAGGGGTGGGATTATGCTGCTTGTTGGGTATTTACGTCGAAGGGGTACAAGGGCTTGTAGTTTGTTAGAGCATCTACCATTAAAATACTTGTGAAACAGGCAAAGATGTAACATTTTGTCGATGGAAGAGGGGCTGAAGCCTGGTTGACAGTTTGGGACCTATTAAGTTATCGACTCTTTTGAAACTATTCCATTTCACTCTGTTCATAAACTCCCAGCTAACTTTTATCATTTGATAAGGTCCTTTCGGTTTGAAATAAATTTATGAGATCGGGCTAAGTTTGTATGCATTTTCTTTTTTTTTTTTTTTTTTTTTTTTTTTTTTTTTTTTTTTTTAATGCTCTGCTACGCCTCGAGCTCTCACACTTCTAAAAATGGCTCCATCTTTTACGAATATGATGTATTATTATTGAAAAATATATGTAGTTGTGTCCCATGCAATTAAAATTTTTATTTCATTTCCTGTATAAGGTTTAAAAATTATGTAAACAAATAAAAAGCAAAAACTAAAATAAATAACTGCGTCCTGGACAAGGCTAGGTGGTACAGCTAGTTTTATGTTGAACACAATATTGTGGGGCTACTTCCCAACTGACTAAAACATTACCCATTCCCAAGTGTAATTTGTTGAGCTGCCCTTTTTAAATAAGTAAGCCGTAGCAAAGTTCCACCATTACTGATCTTGTTTAACCATCTAACACTTACCCGTATCCTAGAGTGGCTTCCAGGCCTTGATAAGTGATTACCTCCAATTAAAGAAAGACTCCTCCTCCTTTTTTTTTTTTTTTTTTTTTTTTTTTTTTTTATATTACTTTGTTGTATATTCATTTTTATCTATTTTTTATTTATTTTTATTTTTTTTCTAGGATAAACCAGAAGTGTCCATTTGTGGTTACTCTGGTCGTAAGTTTATCCAAAAGAAATTTTACAATGAAGCCGAGCATGGAGCCTGTATATCATACGAAGAATATGTCAGCCAAGTCCGACCTTCAAATTAGGACGAAACTCTTTTAATTGTGTCAATTTGAAAAGGAAAATTTTTCAATAAAATGAAAAGACTTAAGTGGTATTTACAGTAATCAAAATTTTTTTTTTAAATGTTTGATTTTAGCTATTTGTCAAACTTCTCGGCACATATTTGTTTGAAAATTAATTGCTCGAGATAGCTGCACGCATTTTGTGAATTGTCAAGTTTAGTGTAAATAAATTCAATCTTGAATGAAAATCTTTTTTGTGTCTTTTACTTTTTATCTTTAACTAGAGGGGACAGGGGCGCCTGACGTTACTCGGTCATAAGATATACATTTAAATATATTTTACATTATCCAGATTGTGTGTGTCTGTGAAGACACTTCTCAACCTATATATTCAACGAATTTTTGATTTGCAGACTTCAAATTTGGTATGTAGGGTATTTTAACTTTTTAATTGGTTTTCATACAGAAAAATAGGTTGCTGAAGGGGTCAAACTTAAAAAAATTGGCATGTGGGGTGGTCATTGGATTGTTATGTTTGTCAACTGTTTCACGAATTCGCATGCGTGAATCATTCACATGACAGCTATAACATATGAGAACTATTTGGAATCAAGTCTGCCCTTGCTGTTATTTCAGATCATTTGAAACCATAGCATCAAGTTTTAGTCTTCTCTCCATACAGGCCAGAGATTTAGGGGGAAATATCAGATATTTTGTAATTCATATGCAAAACTAGGAAAACAAATGACTATGATTGAAACATTTTATGGCTGTAAAAAAAAAAAAAAAAAAAAGTGCCAAAAATAGGCTCTGCATGATGGATGATTCTCTTAATGTGCGACCTTAAGGACAAATGTTTCATAGCCCACTACACAATTCAGGTCGTTACCTTTCCAATGAGCTTTCATTTGTTAAATTCTGATCAATAGTCGCTGAGATTTCAAACTTATAAAGTTACCAAAAAAAGGTGGTATATCTATCTATCCATGTAATAAAGTTGAATGCGTGTGAGTGTACACGAATAGGCTCCTATTCCTATATGATTGACTATTTTATTTTATGTTATACTAACCTGGGTGCCCAGGTGTTGTGAGTTTTGTTCAGCAAAAAAGAAAAATAGGCAAGTAGACAGGCAGGCTAGAACCCGTACTGTGAAGGAGGAAATAGTGTAAAAAAAAAAAATAGAAATAATGACGTCTTTGCTGTTGCGCCCATCGCTAAACCAGAAGTAATGAATGTTTAAATTAAGGC
This sequence comes from Euprymna scolopes, assembly GCF_053919585.1. NCBI lineage: Eukaryota > Metazoa > Mollusca > Cephalopoda > Sepiida > Sepiolidae > Euprymna > Euprymna scolopes. Next base: position 66,801,488 of record NC_136522.1, read on the forward strand.
TAGTTAATTGAAAAGAGGGGATGACTTTTGAAAATATTAGTGGAAAAAGCGGGCCCCTCCCTGTAGAAAAGTGCCCAGTTGAGGATGACGGAATTAATGTTTTTGGTCAATTTTTCAATATTTGTCATCCGAAGAGTCAAGTTTCAAAACGATACCGAATCTCTTGAAAATCTGTCGCCTGTGTCGAAAGTTTTAGGCAGACAGACCTGCATACATACATTTAAACAGTCAGGTGAGATTTATATTATAGAATTCTATTTTAGAAAACTGACCGCATACAATGATAGAAGAGGTATTGAGGATCAAAAATAGATACATTTCATTCTGAATAGTGGTGGTTTATTAAAATTGTGGGGTCTGCATACGTGCCTCACCCCCAAAGTATGGAAATAAAGAAAATATTTTTAGAAGGGTTTTTGATATAAATGCGCATAAGAATACTTTCATAAGCATATTTTAGCTTGAACAGGGATATGATAAAATTGTGGGGTCTGCGTATGCGCCTGGCCTCCATAGAATCGAAATATGCCACAAACTTTAACAAAGACTTTTGATATCTATCTGCGTAAGTATACTTTGATAATTATGTTACAGTTTGAAGAAATATGGTATAATAAAATTATGGTGTCTGCATTCACACCTACCTCTATGGAATGAAAATATTACAAAGTTTAACAAGTTTTTTTTAATATAGATCCACATAAGAATATTGTGATAAACGGGTTTCAGTTTGAACAGATGTGGTATAATAAAATTATGGAGTCTATTTGGCTTTCACAGGATGGTTTTTAATTTTTTTTTTTTTTTTTTTTTACTAAAATATAGTTTTAGAATAAGTTTGTTAGTAACGTCAAAACCAATTTAGGTGACCGAAATAGGATTTGACCCATATTTAAATATTTTATGATAAAAATGGAATGGTTAGATTATATTTTTTGTCACTGTTCTTGTCCACTGTAAGTAACTGATTTTTCTTTTTTTTATCTTTTTTTTTTTTTAATATCAAAGTTACTTAAAAAGCATTTAGTTTGACTCTTCCATTTTTTTTTATCATAAATTATTAAAATATTGGTTAAATCCTATTTCAGTCACCTAAATTGGTTTCGAAAATACTCCTAAATAAATTATTTTATTTAAATTATACTAGCAGGGGGTACCCGGCGTTGCCCGGGTGTTTTTGGGGGGGTGTGGTCACGTGGGGGTGTTAATGAAAACCTAAGAATAAGCGAAGTAAAAAAAAAAAAAAAAAAAAAAACAGAAAAAAGAACGTTAAAAAATCTGAAAACACGTGAAAAATGGCTTAAATAACCCTGCTTCAATATTAAAATTTTAAAAATCGAAAAAAAAAAAAGACATCTCAGACCACGATTTGAACCCAAAACCTTTAGATAATGATGCAGCGCTCTAAGCAACTAAGCTAAGACGACATTGACGAACTTGTGTCAGTTTTTCAAATATTTAAACTAAATCAGGTTACGATGTCGTATGACGCATGCGTAGAAGCAAACTCGGACGGTTTTTGCTGACCCCCTCCCTGTAGAAAAGTGCTGATTTTAGGGTGAAGGAATTAACGTTTTGGGCCAATTTTTCGATATTTGTCGGGCGAAGGGTGGAAGTTTAAAATGATACCGATCTGGCGAAAATCCCTGACCCGTGTCGAAAGTTTTTTGAGACATACAAACACACATACATACATAGAAACACACATTTTCGCTTTTATATATATAGATTTTAGGAAGAAAATAAAAACCATTTATATTTTAGATGGCGATTCATTTAATATTATTTAATAAATGAAAGAATTAAGTGAGGTAGACAGTGTATGCCACGGTATAAATGAAGATTGTGAGAGGCAAGAATTACCTCGGTCAAAAAGGATTTGCTCTCCTCTGACTGACAAGGAAGATACTGAATTTTTAATCATTCATTTTACGATAAAATTAAAATTCTTTTTTTCATGATAGCTTTGGTTTCGATACTCCAAAATTGGAAGTTATTTCGTTACATAACCCTTCATATTATCATACATCAATCATTTTTTTTGTATTTTAGTCTCTTTTTGAACCCAGTCAATGACAGGTACTTCTGCTAATATATATATATATTAATTTTTTAATTTCACAATCTAAAATAAAGAATGTTTTCAAACAGATTTAAAATTGGTCTTTACATAGCCATAATAAAATTTTGTACTGCAAAAAATCTATACTCGTAGCCAAATTGAATATCGAAAGGCTCATATCTTTGGATCTATCCGACGAAACTACATGAAAATTTGCAGGCTTTTTGAAGATTAAAATACAATTCTATGGTTAAAATTTTATGACAATTGGTAAAAAAAGAAACTATATTTTTAAACCAATAAAACATGCTGAAATTTGCCTACATTTGTGTGTGTGTGTGTGTGTGTGTGTGTGTGTGTGTGTGTGTAATATATATATATATATATATACATTGTCCTGGCAGCAGGTCAACTTGAGTTTTTCTGCTTTGGGATGAATTTTGCTTGAGCTTTTTTTTTTTTTTTTTTTTTTTTTTTTTTTTTTTTTTTTTTTTTTTTGCTTGGTTGTCTCACCTGTGGCCTTGCCAGGCCACTAATAATAAAAAAATCTTATTAAATTAATTCAAATTCTCAAAAAAAACATTAAAAACCTACGCACAGACACAACTTAAATCTTCGAAACAGTGTTTCATGGTAAACAACTGATGATCCCTAAAAGCTTAGAACTATTGTGAGTTCTACAGGGTGGGGCAGAGTAACTTGCTTATTTGGAATATCAATTAAAACAATAAGCAAGTTGCTCTGCCCCACCCTGGAAAAAGCAAGTTGATTCAGCGATTGCAGGAGATTAAATGACTTAATAACAAAATAATTTTCCAATGAAGTACTAAAAAAATAAAGTTAAAAAAATTTATGTAGTTTTATAGATTAAAAATACTTCCAATACTACTTTTGGGTTTGTGGACCCCATTCAATGTCTTTATTACTGGCAATGTGGGTCCAGGACAATGTCGTCTGGTTTGGATGTTGCTGTTGCTGCTTCTGCTGACCGGGGTTTGGTGGTTTGCCTGGTGGGATGAGAGCCGGCCAATCGGTGTTTATGTTGCCAATCTGCCGGACCCTGCCTATTATTATTATTATTATGGAGCCAAGTGCGACACATCCTAAGATAGGTACCATGTCTTTAAATTTGGCCAGTCTGAATGCGAGGGGCTTGAGATCACCAGGCCGGGTGGCTTGCCTCCGGCACGACCTCTTGTCCCTGGAAGTGGATGTTGCTGCGATCCAGGAGATGCATTTCGTTTCTTCTGTGGATTGTCAGGTGCTGAACTGGGAATTTGAAGTTTTCTCAGCATATGGTAGCCCGTGGAGAAAGGGAGTCTCCTAGCTAGTGAAACGAACTCTGTCCACGATAGTTGACGTTGTTCATAGAGATACGGTGGGCAGGCTGGTCGTGGCCGATGTTGCCATAAAAGATTCTGTGTTTCGGGTAGTTGCGGCAGCTATAGGGGCTTAGGTCGGATTTCTTTTGGGGCAATCCTTGGCCATGTGTCCCTTCTCAACAGAAAATAAACGACGTGTTTATTTTATTCCAGCATTTGAGTTCTTTGTTTCCTTCATTCAATTCGTTTCATTATTTTTTCTTGTAGCGAGCCAGGGTATTTATATTCTGGTCTACAACATGAAATGGTGACCCCTTTATACTTACACTATTCTTCTTTCTTCTTCTTGTATCGTGGCATGAAATCATGATTGGTGTTCTCCATAGGCTTCGGTTCATTGTTGGTCCGATTCCTCTGAAGACATCACATGATTATAAACTTGGCAGAATACATGGGGTAGGTTGCCATTACCTTCCCCAGCGCTGTGGCATCTGACTCGCCTGTTTGCACCAATTCGTTGTCCTTAGATCATCCACATAGCTGCAGTCGAATAACGTAACTCTTAATACCATAAGGTATTGCTTGGCCTTTGGGCTAAGATCAAGGTTCAAAAGTGTAGTATCTGTTCCAGCAGATACTACAATCAACCTCACATATAAGACCATTGCTCTTGTAGCAATCAGTTATTGGTCAATGTAGGGGGAACCCTTCATACCAATTGTCACTGTCCAGCTCCCCTACTCCCCAGGGAGCTGGTCTCCATTTCCCGAAACTCTCCACATTCTTGTGTCTAATTTGCTCAGTGGGGAAGCAAATAAATGCAAACTCTTAATATCATAGAACCGTTGATCTGCTAGAGATTCATCCTCATCCAACATCCTGCTGCCGACGTCATCGGAGTTACCTTCTCTTAGATGCATGTCTTAACTTAGACTGGGGGTGCATCGCTCCCAGTGAATTAATGCGCCCGCAGATACCAACGTGGAAATTTCTTATGACTCAGTGTGGTACATACAGCGCCTAGTCTTCTCAAATGGTCACCCTTCTGGTACTGGCCAGGCTAATCATTGCTTAACCAGTGTGTCAACGTGATTGTGCCATATAATTACATTTATTTCTACTAAGTATGTCATTGGTATTTATTTGCTTCCCCACGAGAGCAATATGTGACACAAGGTCGTTTTTAAAGTGGGCAGAAAAACCAGCTCCCCAAAAAGAGGCAAAAATAAGAATCGCCTTAGTGTGGAAGAGTTTCCCCTCCATTGACTAAGAACAAATTAACTGAAGTGTAACATCAGAGCAGATACTACACTATGATCTTAGCCCAATGTGAAATGCTGAATAAAAAAAATATATATATATGACTTACTTGCTATCAGCTAGAATAGGAACCATAATCGGGAGCAGAATTTACAGATTCTCAGCTTGAGCTTCTAATGGGTGAGCCAATGTTAGTAAGCTAATGAAAAGCTCAGAATAAACTAAGTGGTGTCTTCAATAAGTTTCCAGACTTTTTTCGTATAAGCACTTTTATTGATAGTACAAACATAAAACTCTAGTCCTCTTCAAAGTAATCTCCTCCAGCTGCAATGCACTTGTTGTACCGTTCTAACAACTTCTGGAAGGTTTTCCTTGAGTTTAGGGAATAACCAAAAGTCACAGGGAGCAAGGTTTGGGTTATAGGGAGGGTGAGGAACTCTCTTGATGCCCATTTTGGTCATATAGTCTGTAACAAGGATGGAGTTATCCTTGGGACAAACTTTGCACAAATCTTCCGCATCTCCATTTTCTTGCAAATAATTGTGCGTACAGTTCCCACACTGACATCAAACTTATTGTCTCTATAGACACACGATGGTCCTTATCCATGAAATTCTTTATTTGGTCAATCAATTTCCTTACTTCTCCTATACCTCTCATCATCCTTTACAGACTCCCTGCCTTCCTTGAATCTCTTATGCCACTCAAAAACTGATGCTCGATATATTGGGTTAAAATTGGAACAAATATTGAAAAAAAAAAACATGACAATTTTTACAGGGATATCTATTTTATTTATTCATTTATTTATTCATTTTTTTCAACAGGGGACAGTGATATTTACAGGGGGGGGGGAGTACATAAAGTATTTACATTATCCAGAAGATAATTTTTGAAAATTAAAACAAACAAAAAAATTGGAAAATAAAAATGACGCATGAATTTTAAGAAAGATCATATTAAATCTTTAAAAAAAAAAAAAAACTGACAAGTCGTTAATTGCTTTTCAACATGTCTTTTAGGTTACGTATCAAAGAAAATGTGTTTTTACAAAAAATAAAAACAGCCGTTTCAACATAACCATACAATCAAAGCATTGGTAAGAATTAAAAAAAAAAACTCTCTCAATGCAAACTCTCTAAAAATTAAAAATGGCTGACCATGGATGTTATTAATTGCATGTATCGAAAAAAAAAAAAAAAAAAAAACTGATGCTGCTTTTTTTTTTTTGTGAAAATCTTTTTTTGTTTTTCTACAAATCCGAAAATTCAGACACAGATTTTGTTATTATGATTGTATGGCTGTGGCGAAACAGCTATAATTTAAATAAAAAAAAAAATCAAACAATTTTGCTTGATACAAAACTCTTTTTTTGGGTGGGGAGAGATCAGTAAAATATCTCAATTTATAACTGCTCTAGAATCACATATTACTATCTTTGGAACGTCTAATATCCAATGAGCTTAACAATGAAGTTTGACAAACAAACTATATATATATATATATATATATATATATATATATATATATATATATATATATATATATATTACATATAAGTCTATATATATATATATATATATATATATTACATATAAGTCTATATATATATATATATATATTACATATAAGTCTATATATATATATATATATTACATATAAGTCTATATATATATATATATTACATATAAGTCTATATATATATATATATATATTACATATAAGTCTATATATATATATATATATATTACATATAAGTCTATATATATATATATATATATATATATATATATATATATTACATATAAGTCTGTATATATATATATATATATATATATATATATTACATATAAGTCTGTATATATATATATAAATATATATATATATATTACATATAAGTCTATATATATATATATATATATATTACATATAAGTCTATATATATATATATATATATATATATTACATATAAGTCTATATATATATATATATATATATATATATATTACATATAAGTCTATATATATATATATATATATATATATATATTACATATAAGTCTATATATATATATATATATATATATATATATATATATATTACATATAAGTCTATATATATATATATATATATATTACATATAAGTCTATATATATATATATATATATATTACATATAAGTCTATATATATATATATATATATATATATATATATATATATACTTATATGTAATATATATATATATATATATATATGTAATATATATATATATATATATATAGACTTATATGTAATATATATATATATATATATATATATATGTAATATATATATATATATGTAATATATATATATATATGTAATATATATATATATATATATATGTAATATATATATATATATATTATATATAAGTCTATATATATATATATATATATTACATATAAGTCTATATATATATATATATATATATTACATATAAGTCTATATATATATATATATATTACATATAAGTCTATATATATATATATTACATATAAGTCTACATATATATATATATTACATATAAGTCTATATATATATATATATATATATATATATATATATATATATATATATTATATATGTCATATATATATTACATATAAGTCTCTCTCTCTCTCTCTCTATATATATATATATATATAATTACATATAAGTCTATATATATATATATATATATATATATATATATATATATATATATATATATATATAGACTTATATGTAATATACTGAGTTTGTGTAATTCAGTACATTTTCATATACCAATAGGTTCAAGCCAAAAATGGTTGACTTAAGGATTAAGCTACAAAATTATCACATTTCATAATTGAGCATTAATATACTGTGTGCAAAATCAAGGCTTCAAAACAAGGTGTTGATGGCAACAAAAAATGTATTTCATTTTATGTTACAATTGTTTCAATATATATATTGTTTGAAATTTTTCAAAAACCAGCATTTCTTCAGACTTTATGAATAAACACACTTTAGGCAATGTAGCATTTTTTGAATAGAAAGAAAAAAGAGGGGGGGGGGATCCCTAACGGGAAAAAACATGCGAGAAACATTTACCTTGGTTGTGGTTAAGGAAAAGCCCATTTAAATATTAATGCTACATTGCCTAAAGTGTGTTTATTCATAAAGTGTGAAGAAATGCTGGTTTTTGAAAATTTTCAAACGATATAATGCTTGAAATTGTTCGAACTAGACATTGAAACAATTGTAACGTAAAATGAAATACACTTTTTGTTGCCATCAACACCTTGTCTTGAAGTCTTGATTTTGCACACACAGTATATATATATATACATATATACATATATATATATATATATATATATATATATATATATATATATATATATATATATATATGTATGTATGTATGTATACATTGGTTTGGATCTTTTTTAATCTTCATAATTATTTTCTTGCTTAACATCAAACTCATTTTAAGATGTTTCTAGAAGTGTTTTGGGGTATTTTTTTTTTTTTTGTCTTCAATAAATCTTTTGTTATAAAATGCGTTAATTATTCTATGTCACTTTTGCAGACATTTGAGGATGTTATAGCCGTTATTGAAATATATTTTATTAATATTAGATTTTTTATCTTTAATTAGTAAATGTAAAATAAATTTTGCAGAAGAATCGATGTGAACTATATAAAAAAAATTGACTATTTTTTTTCGTATTGCCACATATACATATGTACAGACACATACAAAGACACACATAGATCAGTGTACATCAAAGCTAAATGTTAGCCTTTTCATAGCTATATACAAGAAAAAGTTTCTCTCTCTCTCTTTTATATATATATATATATATATATATATATATATATATATATATATATATATATATATATATATATATTATTCCAGGTTAAAATATCCAAAAGTAAAAATCATTGAATTTAAACGAAGGTTGTTGATAGTATTCAATCAAAGAGCAGGATATTTTATTCAATTTAAGTAAATTAAGTATTTTATTCAATTTAAATTACCATGAGTCACTACAACAAATCTACTGTTTCAGTCTAAAAGACATCATTAGGTGACAATAGACCTCAAATTCTTACTCGAGGCCAGTTCTTTAAATTAAAGACTAAAAATTAGAGTAATGGATTGCCCCCGCGTAAGACGTGCCTGACAATGTCTTTTTAGACTAAAACAATAGATTTATTGTAGTGACTTATGGTAATCTTGTTTACCTAAATCGAATAAAATAATATAAATAATCAAAATTATAAAGATAAATATTATCTTTATGGTGACTTATTGAGATGATAAAAAGCTCAATATACTAGATAGAGCAATTAAAAAACAAGAAAACAAATGATGATGAAAATAAATTAATAAAATTAATTTCGATATTTATTAATCCATAAACAATTCGAAAAAAGAAATTAAAATAAAGAAAAAATCCTTAACCCACGGATTTTCAAAAATAGCCCTTTTCATCAGAGGAGAAACATTAGTAAAAAGAATACATCACTGGTTGGTATGAATTTGAAGATATATAAATTTTTTTTTTCAAATTTATATTAATCACTTATATATATATATATATATATATATATATTTTTACTAATATTTATCGTCTGATGAAAAGAGTCTATCTTTGAAAGCCCATGGATTAAGTATTTTTCTCTGCTATAATTCCGTGTTTGAATTTTTGATGGATTAATAAATATTGTAATTTATTTGATTTTTATTTTTATCATCGATTTTTCTTGTTATATATATACATTGAAAATCTATACACCGAAATATTTTACTACAAATTATCTTGAATTTATACTTTATTGCATATCCATCATAAAATGGATGTTCAACCCATTTTTTCGGAAAAACAAATTTTAGAATTAAGTCTTTCAAAAAAAAAAAAAAAAAAAAAGAAAAAGTCAGCAGCACAAAGGATTTTTTTTTAATGGAATTTTCTTTACTCAACAATCCAGAAGAGACTGCGGCATCAGCTATGCTAGAAATTTCTGACATCTCACCACGAAGGCTGGAAGACCTAGCAAATGATTGTACGATTTGGCGTATTACATGCCGGAGGAGGTTTAAGTGCTAAATGCAAAATTCATAGTAGAAGGTTCAATCCTCAGTGCGAGTGATACTGAAAATGCAATTGCAAATTACTTAAGACTTCTACCTGGTCATGGCTGACGGAATGAGAGCATACCAGCCCCGTGAATTAAATGTAGGTTTCCGTTTGAAATTCTGTGCAGATTCCCAAGTTTGACAAGATACCCTTCGTAACGAAGCATATGGCCACTTGGATGTAAAGGGTTACTATTTGGGGCCATGTCTAGGAAAGATAAACAAGATATTTGTTTATGTTATATTTAAACTTCTGCATATCAGTACAGTCAGGGAAGCAGGCAGCAGGAAGGCAATTCCAAAGTCTAGCTGTTCGAGGGAAGAAACTATTAGAATAGAAAGCTTTCTGGCATTTAGGGACAACAACAGTGAAGGGGTGAGATCTTATTGCTAAGTGGGTTTGTCGGGGATATGTACGTCGAGGGGGGTACAAGTGAAATGAGTTCATCAGAACACATTCCATTAAAATATTTGTAAAACAGGCACAGAGATGCAACATTGTGGTGATGGGACAGGGGTTGGAGCTTAGTTGACAAAGTGGGACCGATTAGATTGACAACCATTTTTTGGACTTTATCTAAGAGGGAGAAAAATTTCATTAAAATGCACAAGTCCTGATATGACAATACTCCATGCATGGTTGAATGGTGGCCTTATAAAGGTACAGGATACTCTCAGGTGTGAGTAGTCTTCTAGCTCGATAGAGAGAACCGAACCTTCTTTGCAGCAGCCTTTGCAATGTCCTCTATGTATTTGTTCCAGTTCATATTGCCTGCAAATGTTAGGCCAAAGAGGTTTGAAGGTAGAATTCTCAGGTAGGGTGCTATTTGTCATGGATAGAGGAGGTTGGAGAGGCGTCTAAACGTTGTGAAAATAACACTTAAGATGAGAACAGTAGTCTGAAGAATCTAAAAGTTACTTAAAACTTCTACCTGGTCATGGCTGACGGAACGAGAGCATGCTAACCCCATGAATTAAATGAAGTGTTCCGTTCCAAATTCCGTGCAGATTCCCCGAGTTTGACAAGATAAACCTGAAGAAGGTCGGAGGTTACATTGGCCTAAACGTTGTGAAAATGACACTTAAGATGAGAACAGTAGTCCGAAGAATCTAAAAGTTACTTAAAACTTCTACCTGGTCATGGCTGACGGAACGAGAGCATGCTAACCCCATGAATTAAATGAAGTGTTCCGTTCCAAATTCCGTGCAGATTCCCCGAGTTTGACAAGATAAACCTGAAGAAGGTCGGAGGTTACATTGGCCTAAACGTTGTGAAAATGACACTCAAGATGAGAACAGTAGTCCGAAGAATCTAAAAGTTACTTAAAACTTCTACCTGGTCATGGCTGACGGAACGAGAGCATGCTAACCCCATGAATTAAATGAAGTGTTCCGTTCCAAATTCCGTGCAGATTCCCCGAGTTTGACAAGATACACCTGAAGAAGGTCGGAGGTTACATTGGCCTAAACGTTGTGAAAATGACACTCAAGATGAGAACAGTAGTCCGAAGAATCTAAATAATACGAAATTATTAATTTCTGCTTCGATTTAAGACTTGTTTGTTTGTCACATTTTTTTTTTCTCGTTTGTCATTAAATCTGTCGTAATAAACGATAAAACATACGCTGCGAAGTCTATTCTGCTTTAGTTTTACATCGAGTTGTTCATTCCACAATCTATATAGATATTTTATAACAGACTAGCAGGCCACCCGGCGTTGCCAAGTCGTAATATACGCTTAAATATGATATTTTAATTCATGCAGATTACGTATTTATAATTATAGAGACAATTCTCTATCGATTATTATATCGAACCTAATCTATAGTAGTGAGATTAAAACTAAAAAATTATATATTTGACTTGGGTGCCATCAGCTAGAATTAAAACCAAAACATACAACACTCCACCTTCATTCCTTGGGCTCTGAGCCACGCCCATATGCATCCATCTATTATATAAATCTCACCTGTCTGTTTAAATATATCTATGTCTGTCTAAAATGATTGACAGAGGCGAAGGATTTTCACAAGATCAGTCTCATTTTGAAGCTCCACCCTCCGGATGACAAATATCGAAAAATTGGCTAAAAACATTAATTCATTTTTCTACAAGGAGGGGGTCGATTTTTTTCACTGACATTTTTGCAAGTCATTCAAACCTTGCGTCAATGACGTTGCATAAAAGACGCTATTTCGACTGCCCATGACATCATAATCACAGTGAGCGCATCAATAAGATAGTTTTTTGTTTTTTTTCACATTTTTTCCTCTACCGCATTACGGGTTTAAGCCTGTTTACTACTAATATGCTTAAATATGATATGCAGATTATGTATTTATTATTATAGAGACAATTCTCTCTTGATTATTATATTGAACCTAATATATAGTAGTGAGATTAAAAACTTAAATATATATATATATATATATATATATATATAAAATTTTTAAAATTAATTCAATCACCATTCAATTTTTTTTCCTCTCATTTTTCTACATTTAACCTTGCCTCGACAGTCGAGTTTTAAATTTCTCCCATTTTTTTACGCACATTTTATCTTTCTTTTAATAATATTATTGGAACTCATACCCTTTTCCTTGTACCTATTTGTGAATTATTCCACGGATTTTTGTCTTTTGGATTACTTTGGATCATCTTCCAATTACGCGATTCCCTTGGATTTTACTTGTGCGAATGGAAATTTAACTAACTTTCTTGGATTCTGCATTTTTGGATTTTACCCGTCACCAGACTATCCATTCACGTGAAATCACCTTTTTTATTCACCCTATTCCCTTTGCTTCACTTTTTGTTATCAAGTAAGATCTATGACTTACTTGTAGTTTCATTTAATACTTTTTCAAGCAAAATCCGATCCCGCATTTTGTTAAATTCTACCCTCTGATGAGAAGGAACATATTTCTTTGAAACTCCGCGAATTAAGGACTATCCACTTATTTAGTGTTTCCTTTTTAAAATTAAATATGGTTTTTACTCTTTTTCAAAGTGTTTTTTAACATGTTTTATTAACTACTTGTTCTCATATATATACGCTTACGACTCTCTACCCTCATTCCTTAGCCTCTGAGCCACACCCGTACACACACATATAAATTCACCTGTCATCAGTGATGGGATTCAGCCGGTTTGCACCAGTTCGTGCGAACCGGTGCTTAAAATATTATGAGTTCGGCAAACCGGTTGTTAAAATTATGTAAACCTCTATTCAGACCTGTATTAATTAGCCCACTATCAAACTCCACATGTGTCGCGTGACTCACGTAACTTAGAACTTATTCTTAAAAAATTTGGATCCCACCACTGTCTGTCATGCCTATTTAAAAGATGGAATTGCCTGATCATCAAAAACAAGATGCAAGCAAGCAAGGTCCACACAATCTTATAATTATATAGATTTGTAAACAAAGTAATATTTATAAGTATTACTTTTAAAATGATCGGTTTTTAATCGAAACCAAAACACACAACTCTGCACCCTCATTTCTTAGCCTCTGAGCCACGCACATACATATGACATAAACACACAAAACAACAAAGTTAGAGAAATTCTTATCAACAACACAAAAATTTCTATAAAAACATAATTTAAAAAAAAAAATAAGACTAATAATTTAATAAAGTTCCCGATAAAATTAAAAATCACACATCATCAATAACAGTGTTCATATATTGGGACCCTATGGCAGTAAGTAGAGATTATGTTAACAAGTATGAATTTTGGCAAGAGTCACATTAAGTACATGTCAGGATAACCATCAATAATATAAACCATTAAAAAAAAAAACTTACTAATTAGTATGCGCGAAAGGTTGAAATTTGTCGATTTTCGAATTGAGCTACGTCCTCATGATTAAGAAATTAAATGTCTTTATTAAACAACGTGAAATTAAATGGCTTCTAGCTGTTATCCCTTCATGTCACACTAGTAATCATTCTGCAGCATATTATAAACCACTGTTGTAATCTAATATATAAAATAAATTTAGCTGAATTCTTGAATTTAGACCATAGCATGGCATCAGAAAAGTCAATATTTGATTTGGTCTAGCCAATTTGTATTTTTTTTTTTTAAATGCAATTTTCACCCCAAACAAGGCAAGTGCCACTTTGAAGTAGGGGACTACTATCGGGGACATAATTTGTGGGGGCATTATGAAGGGAGATGAGTAGAAAGATGTTTGTTCACATTACACTTGAACTTCTGCATATCAGTACAGTTAGGAAAGCAGAATCCCGGAAGGGAGTTCCAAAGACCTGCAGTTCTGGGGAAGAAACTATTGGAGTAAAAGACTTTCTTACACTTAGGGATCTCTACTGTAAAGGGATGGGACTTAGTAGCTTATTTTTCCTTCTAGCATGTTCTTTATAATACCAAAATGTGTTTTGCTTCAGTTTCTTTAAAAAAAAAAAAAAAAAAAAAAAAATTTCTGGCTAGGAAAATTTTTAAAATGGAGATATTTTCCAGTTGAAATTTAGTGGTGTCATCATGATTACGAAATTAAATGTCTTTATTAAACAATGTGAAATTAAATGGCTTCTAGCTGTTATCTCTTCATGTCACACCAGTAATCATTCTGCTGCACATTAACGTGCCGCGACACAGTGGTTGGGAACCACTGTTTTAAACGAGGAGAAGGAAGAAACACCTGCCGTCTGTCCTGGCTGAAGTTGTACACGCGTCCACTATAAATTTTTTATGACATCTCAATTAAGTTTTTGACAGCTGGTTGAATACTTTATCACCTGTTTTGTTTTAGCGGCAGCCATGTTTGCATTGTGGCCCTAAAAATGGCGGGGATGGATCCAATTAGACTGTCATTCTTTTCTACTAATGAAAAGCCAAGAATTGCAGATTTTTATAGCTTTTTTATATTAGAGTTAAAATCATGATTATCCCAATACAATCGTCCCATCACAATTATAAACATTAAAAAAGCTGACCAATTAGTCAGTCTTATGATTAAAAAATTAAATGTCTTTATTAAACGTGAAATTAAACGACTTCTAGCTATTATTCCTTCACGACACACCAGTAATCATTCTACAGAACCCTAATGTGCCACGGCACACTAATTGTTTTATATAAAATAACGATGTGAGTTCTCTCTGCTTTTTAATCAAAATTCGCTTTCTTTTAATGAGAAAAAGTTCATTTCTTTCAAATTGCTAGAGGCCTAATTACTTCTTTTTTTTGTGTCACTATTTGACTGGATTTTATTTCTTTTTCTCTCTTCTTGATCTCTGGTTTTCATTTTTTTTTTTTGTCTTCTTTTAAATTGGGACCCTACGCCAATAAATAGATCCTCACTCCCATGCGTTATCTTTTCTCTTTGAGAGGCAATTAGTTTATTGCTGAGGCGTTCCTACCAGGAAATGCTGACAGGTCTGTCCAGACCAGAGTGCTTATCCTCGTGTGTGTGTATGGGGGGGGTGCTAGCTATTTAAACCCGCTTTCTGACCCTAATGTCACATTTTCTTGCCATAGGAGAGAGATAAAACAATCACTTTTTATTTTATTTTTTTTTAATTTTTACATTTAACAATATTAAATATCCGGGATAGAGCCTAATATCTTAAGGGCATAAATACACTGCCAGTAATAAATTCAACCCTCTCGAGACATACCCAGCATTTCCCAGAAATGAATGTTATCTATTGGGATCCTATGCCAGTAAATAGAGATTATATTAACTAGTATGAATTTTTGCAAGGGTTACATTAAGTACATGTCAAAATAACCTGGTGGCAAAGGCAAGGGGAGGAATCAAGGGTTAACTCCCGAGCAAAACATATAAAGATACCCATATGTTTAAATCTAGCTCTGAACCTGTTATTATATATTGGGACCCTACAGTAGTAAGTAGAGATTATGTTAACTAGTAAAAATCTTGGCAAGGGTTACATTAAGTACATGTCAGGATGACCTGGCAGTAAATGGAAATAAACCCAGTGCACCTAGCATGTGTGAGGTGAAGATCGGTCAAATGTTACCTCCCTACACAAAATGCGTTAGAGATACAGGTGTCGAATGATATTACATAGATATGATATCATGTGTTCAGGGAAGAGAACAAAGTTTTTAGCAGTTGGACTTAGGGAGCGAGAGAGGTGACATGTGCCTGGAAAAAGCAGAGAGAATCCAAGTGAATCTTGCCTCAAGACTCTGCCCACGCATTGAACATTTTACAGCTAAAACAGAAAATTAAGTAGGAAATGATTTACGCAGTCTCTCTCCATTTTGTAAACACTCTAAATAAAACCTTTAAAAAGCCCAGCTTGTCTCCACTGTGTTTCTATGCATGAGTAGATTCATCTTGGATTAAACAGAAGATTTTATGTATGAAGGGATCAACAGCGCTGCATGGAAAAGCGACAATCAGAGAATGAAAAACCGGTGACCGCGTATGTATGTAAAAAGAAATATAAGGGAATATATAAAAAGAAATACTTTGACCGCGCATGTATGTAAAAAGACTGTCTTGCTGATTTTTGATCACTTGCTTGCGATAATGGACAACGGCACAAGTACACGTTCATTGGAAACAATGCATGCTAACTGTTCGTTTAATGTTTGTTTAATGTAAAATGTTGGAATAGTGTAGGAGCAACAAGAGCAGTATATATATATATATATATATATATATATATATATATATATATATATATATATTCACAGATACTGCCAAGAATTGTATAAGTCAACTGATTTAAAGGAATAAATTATAAGATGGTCAACATCATGAATTTTGGAATATAACTTTTTGTCATTTATTATATATATATATATATATATATATATATATATATATATATATATATATATATAAAGAAAAAACAACCAAATATTTCTTTTTTTTTTTTTTTACAAGAGTCACGCCTTATCAAAGCCCGGAGGCCACTCGAGGATAAGGGTCAATGAGTGTACAATAGTAAATGGGACAATATCATAGTAATCATTGAGCTCTCTTTTTTTTTTTATTACTTTTGAAATAACTCATATATTGGGTACAATATAATAATCAATAGAGAATTAACTCTATAATAATAAATATGTAATAAGAAATACAAAATCTGCATGAATTAAATATTTAAGCCTATTTAACCACTGGGCTATACCATGGGGGAGGGGGCAGCGTTACTATATATTGGGTACAATATAACAATCAATAGAGAATTGGTTTTATAATAATATTTTCTTTCCCCTCCAACTCACTGCCTCTTAGTAACACAAAAACGGCACGTGTGTCTATTTTTTTTTGTTTTTCAGTCTATATATATAAAAGCGAAAATATATGTATGTATATGTGTTCGCTTTTTGTGTATGTCTACAAAAGGCTTTTTTGGCCATGATTCTCGGTTGGCTCGCTCCTTCTTAAAACTTTTTATATGCTGTCTAAATAATAATATCTACGACTAAGGAACTCTGGTCACAGCTATCTTTAATTTACCCGACTTTTACAAGCTATTTTCGAGATATTTTTTGATCGCCGCGTAGCGGGGAAAACAGAAACTGCCTTTCAGCGCAAAAATAGGTAAAACATCACGCGACTTAACGTTCTCGCACCTGTTAATTTAGCTTTATAAACGTCAACTTAATAGACTAATCAATTCATCTATTTCCGTGGTCGAGAGGGTTAGGTTGCAGGGTTTTTTTTTTTTCATTTCCTTTCCACCTCTGCGTCAAAGGTTCGGGGTTCAAGCCTACGTTTCTACTAAACCTGTTTTTTTTTTTTTTTTTTTTTTTTTACACCTCCAAACACCCAGCCAACGTTTTTTTTTTTTTTTTTAAACAGTGTTTTTTTGGTCTAATCCCTCCACCCCACCCCACACACACCTCCAAACACCTGGGCAACGCCGGGTAACCACCACTAGTTGCCTATAAGGGTGAAATGTTGGCGAGGAGGGGGTTATAGAATTTATAGGGTGAGTGATTTGGTCTGAAGTTTGACCAAAAATACAAACAAATTTTTTGTTTTTAATTTAATTGAAACTTTAAAAAAATTAAAATGAAGGAGAATTAAATCTTTTTAAAAATGTCGGAAATAATTTTGAGAATTTATTTTATTTTTTTCCACTTAATGAAATTAAGCGAAGAATAAAAAAAAAAAAAAAGACAAAAACTTTATTTTTTCTTCAAAGTTTAAACATCTGAGGTATCAATTTTTAATTGATAATATTTTACAGAGAATTGCAACAGTTTAGCAAGGAATGAGCTCCTTGGACTTTTAATGTTAGTGATATTCCCCCCTCCCCCCAATAAATAAATTTAATACCTCCTAAGCACAGGACCGCTATTGTTTGTTTTTTTTAATTTTTAAATGGAGATAATAAAACAAAAAAAGAAAAAAAAAAGAAAGATAAAATTAAAAATCTTACAATCAATAAAATATGAACATACATCCAACAAAGTTTTGTTTATAAGATTTCAATTTCAAAAAGAAAAAAAAAAAAAAAAATTAAGGATTTTCATACTGAAAAAATATGATGCTTCGGGTTTGTATTACTGTACACATAGATTCGAAAAAGTTGTCAGAAAACAAATATATAACAAATAAATGTTATCAAAGGCAAGATAAGTTACTTTTCTACCTAACTGAATATATTTTTCGTGTTTTTATTCAATGTAACATGTTTATTCAGCTCGAAAACCATACAGTGTTTACCGATGTATTGGAACATTCAAGATGGCGTCTGATTCTTTCTTTAACATGGTAAGTTTGGGAAAAGGTGTTATAAATAAAAAACCGAATAAAATACTGCTAAAAACTCGCTCAATATATGTTACCATGACATAGGTGGACATATATTCGGCGGGTTTTTAATAGTATTTTGTATAGTTTATTATTTATAACACCTTTTCCCAAACTTACGGTGTTAAAGAGGGTGTGAGACACCATCTTGAATTTTCGAATACATCGGTAAACACTGTACGTTTTTCGAGCTGAATAAATATGTTACATTGAATAAAAACACAAAAAATATATCCAGTTTGGCAGAAAAGTAACTTATCTTGCCTTTGATAACATTTATTTGTTATATATTTGTTTTTTGACAACTTTTTCGAATCTATGTGTACACTAATACAAACCCGATGCTTCTATAGAAAGAGACCCATATTGGCAGAATGTTTCCACTTGTAATATACAGAATAAACTCGAACTAGCCCAAATCGATTACGATTTGAAAGCTGAAACAACAAAAAAAAAATAAAGTAAAAAAGGCAAATGACATTTAACTAACGTAAAAGATTTAGGGTTAAAATTTTTTAGTTTTTATTTAGAATTTGACGTGATTAAAAAAAAATATACATGAAAAATTTTATGATGTATATACCTGCCATGGAACAAAGATGTCATATTCCAAAATTTACGTAAATTGATCAGGTGGTTTTGTTTTTTTTAAAGCAAATTTTATTATGAAACAAGACGCTATTTTTTTGTTCCACCTTTATTTATAAATAAGGGGAAGACAACTCAACTCGACCTATCAAGATCAAAGTCAGCCATGTAATGGACACAAATTATTCTTAAAAATCGCTAAAAACTTTTAAAAATGATTTTCTATATAAAAAAGAAGCATTTGAGAAATTTAGATGATTATTGGAATATGACATCCTTGTTCTCAGATGAGGATGTACATCAAATAGATTATTTTGTATTTTTGTTTGTTTTTTTTCAATAAGTCGAATTCTAAATAAGAACAAAATTTTTCAGCCCCCCCCCCCCCCATATATCCTTCTACAAATGAAAGAAATAAAATTTAATTTCTTGATTTGAAGAAAATAATTAAACTCATTCTTAACGTGGAAATGGGGGTGGAGAATTGACTCTAACCTTAAGTGTCACGGGAAAATAAAATGAAAAAGTGGTCTCATTTATGTTGGTACTAACTGACTGTTTGGTGATGTTTTAAAGTAATGCACTTCAGGTGAAAACATTATTATGTACTTATGTGTCATGTCGAAATTAGTATAGACTACAAAAAAATCACAAAAAAAAAAAAAAAAAAAGAAAAGCCATTAAAAAAAATAATTATAAGTAAAAATAAAATTTAGCGAGTTCATCAGATTTAGAGATTTTTATTGTATGTTTTAATGCAGAAGAGTTCTCAAAATACATGTGATGTCACTGCAATCAATCATTCCGACAAAAGTGGCTTATCTCCCTTGCTTTTAATTAAATTCCACCATTTCAAAATACAAAATGGCAGGCTGTCATTGTGGATTAATTTTTGCACATCTACTGGATCATTTTTCGCAACTTTTGGAATTTATACAGGGTGAGTCACGGGAAACGGATGTTTTTTTTTTTTTTAGAACGCGTCTTGCTCTCCTTGAGTAAGGGGGGTACGGAGTGAGGAAGGTAGTCTTTAAACCTGCTTAAGATGCTGTTTAGTTTGTTGTTTTCCTTAAAAACATTCCTGTACTAATTTTGACATGACAAGTAAGTATGTAATAGAGCTTTCAAAATCCACTACTCTGCACAAGTATTGCTGATGGCTCGACCACTTCCAGTCGGTTCTATAAATGGAAATCAAAAACATTAGAGTCGATATGGATCTCGTCTTATAGAAACATTGAAAAAATTTGAGCAATTAATCTGAAAAAAAAAAACAAAAAAAACTGAATAGGTTACTTTCTGCTAATAAATTTCCTAAAATATTCATCGTATCTATAGAATGGCCAATTCTAATTTAGAATTCCACCTTATCAAAACTACAGAAAAATCATGATCTATATATCCATCACGGAACAGAAAATTTCATATTCCAAAAATCACACAAAATGATCAAGTAGGTTTTTTTTTTTGTTAAAAAAACAACATTTTTTAACAATTTAAAGCGATTAATGTGAAATCAGCAGCATTACAAGGCTGATTTAATATGTTTTTAATTATTGTGGATTTATCTGCACTCATTTTTTTTTTTTTTTTTAAGATTGCGACACGAGACAGGCCCGTCTATATATATATATTTATTTATAAAATTGATTTTCTTAGTTAAAAAAGACAAAGAATACTACTTGTCCAATTTACGTGGTTTTTGGAATATGACATTTTTTGTTCCCTGACAGGTGTATACATCATATAGATTTATCTGTATTTTCTATATATAGATATATATATATATATATTTTTTTTTTTTAATTGTATATAAGAACCAAAGGGTCATTACTTATATAGTGTTCATTTTCAAATCGTCGGAAGCTTACAAAGGTACAACCTGGAGAAGTCCACAGGTGCAGAGTTAATAAAAACAAAAGAAACGTTGTGGCAATAACCATACAATCGCCTGTAAATGTCGTTTTTAAGCAGTTAAAGATCAAGGGGTCAGCTAAGATCAGATTTTGAGGTCACATTAAAATTTGGTTTATTACAACAAAAAATAATTTGAAAAACGAAAAAAACAAAAATTCTTCACAAATATTTAAATTGGTTTTTAGGTTGTTTTTTTTTAGGGAGGAAGGGTGTTTTGTCATTGGTAATGTCTTTTTTTTTGTTTGTTTTGTGTGTCTTTTTTTTTTTTTTAATTGGAAGAAAATATTTGTGAAGATATACAAAAATAAACATCACAAATCTGCTCGATGAATGGATGGATTTATGAATGAGTGAGTGAGTAGAATCATAGATTTATGAATGGATGGATTTATGAATGAACACATGAATAAAATTGCCATGTTTGTAGTACAAACACAAAACTTTGTTGTAGTAATTTCTTGATAATACAGAGAGAAACAGACGTCAGAACACCACCGTTTCTTTTTCGGTTTCTCCTTCATTTTTCTTTAGAAAAAAGGCAAGTGATAGCTTCTTCGAAACCTGACAGCAAAAAGGATTTTCTCTCTGTTTCTTTCCAAGCAGGGTTTGCTGATCCAGCCATTTTTCGCAAGTCAAAGTGTCGACTGCAGTTCAGTAGCAAGAAATGACATTGCTCTTGGAAAAACGGATCATTCAGCTGAATAAGACCATCAGTTTCCCATTTTAGGAATGCAGACGTAGAGATCTCTTCAAAATGGTGCGTTATTCCATGGTTGTTTATTGAAAAAGCCAGGCATCGGTGGGTCCATATTCCTGGGTCCGAACCAGGACAATGCAGCATCTGGAAAATCAAAACGAAAGTTAAACTTTTTAAGATTTTCGGAATTTTTTTTTGTTTTGAGAAGAGGATTAATAATTTAGATTATTCAAATTCATTTGCAGTGTTTGGATTTTTCAGACTATTGTTCTCATCTTAAGTGTCATTTTCACAATGTTTAAGTCGATGTAACCTCTGACCTTCTTCACGTGTATCTTGCTGAACTCGGGAATGCTTCTGCTGAACTTGGAAATTTGGACGGAATTTCGAGCAGAACCATTTTATTACTTCATGGGGGTAGCATGCTCTTGTTCTGTCAGCCATAACTGGATGGCAAGATACACCCGAAGAAGGTCGGATGTTACATCAACCAAAACGTTGTGAAAATCACACTCAAGATGAGAACAGTAGTTCGATAAATCCAAATAATACAAATAACGAATCCTCATCTAAACTTTCTTCCGTTTGCCTGTTTCCCACCTGACAAAACTTGGATATCTTCAAGTCCAATATAAACAAGTTCCTGATAAACCGTCCCCTTAAGTAAGACACTTTATCAGATCTCCATTACTAGCGATTACTACGATATTGTCCCACTGATTACTATACAAGCAATAACCCTTATCCCTGAGTGGCCTCCGGGCCTTGATAAGTGGTGACTTCCATGTAAAAAAAAAAAAAAAAAAAAAAAAACGGTTGATTACTGTCGTTATTTGTTTCCCCGTCACACTAAGATCATCTGTAATAAATAATGATGTAACCTCCGACCTTCTTCAGCTGTATCTTGTCGAACTCGGGAATATGGACTGAAATTTTGAACGGAACCTTCTATTTACTTCACGGAGGTAGTATGCTCCCGTTCCATCAACCATGACTGGATAGAGGTCTTAAGTAATTTGCAATTGTAAACGTTGTGAAAATGACACTCAAGATGAGAACAGTAGTCTTAAGAATCCAAATAATGCGAATAACCAATCCTCATCTCAAAAATTCAGAAACGTAAGACCATTCTCATTGTTATATTTACGTTTCAGCTGATGTAACCTTCGGCCTTCTTCAGGTACAGATATTTTGGAATTCTAGGGTTCGAAGTTGGAATTTTCTTTTTTAAATCCTAGGAGTTGGACCTCATATCTTCCGGCTCTGTAACCCTGATAGATTATTCTTATTCCATCAGCCATGACCAAGTAAAGCTCCTAAATGTTATATGAACATGTGGAGAAATTGCACCAGACAAGGCATGAAACCACTTGATCTAAGGAGCTACTATACTATTAAAAGACCAAAAATGATAACTGTTAAATGAGCAGATTCCAATTCAGAAAGCAGCAATTCTTCCCCCTTTGTCAGAAACATCGCTTATGGAATGTGAGGACTAAAGGACAAAACAAGTAAGTAAACCCAATGCCCACTTTATGCTCTCTTCACTTGCATAAAAATCTTCAAATATAGATTACTAGCAGGCCATCCGGCGTTGTCCGGTCGTAAAATATACAGGAATATTATATTTTAATTTATACAGAAACTGAGCCATGTGCATGCGAGTATTATGTTTTTTTCTAAACAGTTCACTTCTTGTAAATAAAAAAATACTCGACCTGAGATTGAAACCTAAGCCTAAAGACAGTGAGTCAAGTATTATAACCATTAGGCCAGCTTGACATGATCTTTAAAAAGTGTTTTCAAACCTACTTATTCTGAATGAATCTGTAATGTGAATGATTCACGCATGCGCATTTGTGAAATAGTTGACAAACAGAAAAAAATCTGATGACTCCCAAGTACCAATTTTTATTTTGACCCCTTAGCAGCCCTTTTTTTCTGGATGAAAACTGATTAAAAAGTTTTACACATGTCTGAATACCCTATATACCAAATTTCAAGTCTGTAGATCAAAAATTCATTGAGTATATAGGTTGAGAAGTGTCCTCACACACACACACACAGACTTTTATAGATAAGCAACTAATAATTGTTTTTTTTTTTTTTTTTTTTTTTTTTTTTTTTTTTTTTTTTTTACATGGTGGTCACCACGTATGAAGGCCCAGAAGCCACTCAGGGATAAGAGTTATTGCAATTAGTGTGGAGATTTAATGAAGTGTTTACTTAAGGCGGTTCATTAGGAATTTGTTAACGTTGGACTTGAAGACATCCAAGTTGTAGTCAGGTGGGAAGCAGGCAGACGGAACAGAGTTCCACAGGTGTGCAGTTCTAAGAAAGAAGCTTTGTTTATGGAATCCACGTTTTGATTTAGGCACAGAGTCTAATTTAATTGTATTTTGTAATTAAGTATACTATAACATACAGCAATGAACAGTTAGTTATACTAATATACAGCAATGAACATTGATCTCACCTGGTGGATTTGGTCTAGCCATATCCGGGCAAAATCCGCTGGAAGACATAGAGGGTGTTGTATTGCTGGAAGAGGCCTGCTCGTCCTGAAAACGGAAGAAAAAAAAAAAAAAAGGAAAATGAATTTCAATTTCAAATAGCACAGCCGACGTTCAACAACTGGGGCGTCAAATATTGGGCAGATATTTTCACCGCAGAGGAAAAAAAATAAAATCATCTTGAAAAGGAAAACAATTACTTGCACGCATACATCCACACTATGAAAAATGGCTCGCCTATAAAGCAAATGGCCAGTGCAGGTTTTACGACTCAGTGCTTGAGAGCCCGAGCCACCTAATGTCTAGATGACAGATGGTCTTTACACTGTCTGTCAGAACAAAGTATGTAAATATTTCCACTAAAAGGCATCACCACTTATCAAGGCCAAGAAGCCACTCAAGGATAAGGGTTAAAGAGTGTACAGTAGAAATTGGACAATATAGTAATCATTAGTAATGAAAATTTGGTAAATTTGATAACTTATATAGAACGGCTCATCAAGAACTTATTTACGTTAGACTTGAACACAACCATATTGTAGTCAGCCGGAAAGCAGGAAAACGGAAGACAATTCCACAGGCATGCAGTTCTAAGAAAGAAGCTTTGTTCATGGAATCTACGTTTAGGTTTAGTCACAGATAAAGAGTGGGGGGGAATTATTGATAGTGTGTACAGCTAGACGAGTGTTTCTTGTGAAAGTTTGGCGAGGGAGGACCATAGATTGAAGCTCAGTTGAACACTTCCCATGAAAATAACGATACATCAGAGACAAACTCGCAACATCTCTTCTGTGAGATAGAGGTTGCAAGGAAGAGAAAAGGACATCTCCTATGAGGCTACGAAGTCTATTTTGAACTCTATCAAGGCAGGACAAGTCCTTTCTAGCAGCTCCTGTCCAGATGTGGCAACAATACTCCATCCTTGGACGTACCTGGCTCTTATATAGATAGAGAATAGCATCAGCAGTGAGATATTTACCGGATCGATAGAAAGGTCCCACCATTTTTCCAGCGGCCTTGGCAACAGATTTGATGTACGTGTTCCATTAAAGATCAGGAGTAAAGGTCAAGCCCAGAAGCATCAAACGGAAAGGTGACAGTGTTCTAATGACAAAGACACAGGCAGGCAAATACATAAAAGACAAAGCCATCAAGCCAAACATTGTAACATGGAACAAGCCCGAAAGAACTCATTATTGACGCCACAATTTCAAATGACTGTGGTCTTAATACAGCTGAACAGAAAAAAATAACGAAATATCAAAACCTCAAAAATGATTTAAAAACGACAACGTTTCGGAAAGAAATAAACATCATATCAGTTGTGTGATAGAAGAAACTGGAATACTTGTACAGTTTAATCAAGACATTAAAAAATGAAAATATAAAAAAAAAAAGTTATATTGTACATATCCGTTATGGAATGAAGTTCTCCAAAAAAAAAAAAAAAAAAAATTTCACTTAATTTCATCAAGTATTTTTTTTTTACAGCGAAAAAACAATTTGTTATACTACTGAGCAAAAGGTTCAATTTTTAGGAAGAAAAGCTAGTATTAAAGATGGGGAGGGAGTGTCGGCGCTTTAACTGGAGTTATCTCCCCGTGGCGTGTTCAAAAATTTCCAATTTCGCTGCCTTCAACGCGGTCTCATAAAAATGTGTTTGTCCACCGAAAAAAAAAAAAAAAAAAAAAACTACTCGATCAAATTAAGTGAAATTTTTTTTTAGGAGATCTTCAGTCCAAAATCGATACGTGCAATATAAACTTTTTTTTTTCGATATTTTCATTTTTTAATGTCTTGATTCAACTGTACAAGTGCCGAAACTGGCCTAATGAAAAAAATCTTAAGAAATATTTGGAAAAAATCTCTTGTAGACCAAACAGTAGCGAAATGCAGATAGCACTCATGAAGAGAACAAACATCTTTCAGTAACTCATTCTGGCTGGCCGATTTTATTTTCAAACTTCGCCTCAGAGCTTTGGGTTCGATCCTACCAAGTTTTACCCACCCTCCCCCGGTTTCTTTCACACACCTCCAAACACCCAGGTAACCCCGGGTATTTTAATATAAATCTAACTTGTCTGTTTAAATGTATGTATGCCTGCCTAAAACTTTCAACAGAGGCAATGGATTTTCATGAGATCAGTATCGTTTTTGAAGCTTGGCCTCTCAGATGACAAATATCTAAAAATTGGCTAAAAACATTAATTCTTTCCCCCTCAACTGGGTACTTTTCTACAGGGAGGGGGTCACTTTTTTCCGCTAATATTTTTGGAAAGTCATCCCCTCTTTTTCGATTTACTAGCCTTAATTTAAACCTACGTCACTTCCGGTTTGGCAATGGGTGCAACAGCAAAGATGTCACTTTTTTTTTTTTGCTCAACACACACCTCCAAACACCCGGGCAATGCCGGGTACCCAGGCTAGTATAAAATAAAAGGTCTTTTCTGTTTTCAACACTAAAATATATCCATACAAAATAAATAAATTATAACAACTTACCAGAAACTTTTTCGTCAAATTGATGTGACCTTGGATGGCCTTTATAGTTTTCACCACAAATTCTCTATCAATATTCGGCAATGGATCGGGTTTCCTCTGCAAGTACTCTAAGCAGTTCTGGTAGATATTCTTTGCCTCCATGATCATTTGTAAACGGTTCGGACTGATCCAGCCGGTGAATTTCTCTAACATGTACTTGCGTCGATCATGCAGCTTGTTTTTGGTAGCCTGCAACTTTTGGAATTTCATGATGTCGTTGTCCTTGTGGGCCTCCTGCAGCTCGCATGTCAGAGTGTTGAGGACCTCCCGTAGCGTCGCAAGACGCTCCACTGCCTTTCTCGGGATTTTCCGCATCAAGATGAGAAAAGCACCCTCAAAGGAGAACATATTGTCTTTCTCCTCGGCTAGCAGAAGATTAAGCGGAATTCTCTGATGTGGGGTTCCGAATCCGGAACTTTTTTCCATCCATGCTACTGTTTTGACGGCTTGCCTAATTTCAGGATCTGCAATAGAAAGATCTTCAACAGTATCGGTGCCAAAACAAGACGACTTACCGTCGTCTTCGGAATCATATCTGACATCCAATCGTGAATGAAGGTATTGGTCTTCATCTGGTCGTTGGTTTAACCACTTATTTAAGAACTCCAAATAGTTGGGTTTCCCTTCAAACGTAGAGGATTTTTGCAGGTCGTTGTCACCTTTAAAAGAAGACCTTTCTGAAGACTGAAAATAAGTGGAGTCAGATTCATTGGTACTAATGCTCGGTGCTTGTTTCAGAGCTTGAAGTTGACTTTGGATCTTTTTCCGGATCTTTTTACGTTTCGTCTTGGACATGTCATCAAATTTGGTCTCGAGAGGCATCCCAAGAGATTTTTTCAGTATCTTATATTCCGCAGAGCCTTCCTTCACGTACGTAAGAATATAGCTGTTGATCGTGTCAAACGTATCTCGCATATTTTTTTCATCATCATCGTCCTCATTCTGCATCGAGCCAGTTTGCATGTTCTGATCACCGGTCATCGTCGGTTCCATCTCTTTATCTGTCTCGGAAAAATAATCAGCTGTAAGATTGTCACTTGAAACAGACTTTCTGATCCCTACTGACCCTCCACTGTCTTCCTTGATTTCTCTTGAGCGTGGTGTCTTAGGCAAACCATCACCAGAGTGCCTCCCTGAGTGCAATGGCCCTTCATCTCTTGGAGGTGAACCACGGCCCCGAAAACTACCATCAGAATAATCTCCATCTGGACTGGGAGAATAACTACCCCTTCGTCTTCGACGGTGTCTCTCAGGCCAATTGTTTGAATAGCCCTGTTTGAACGAACCATATTCATTGGATTTCTCATACAATAAGCCATCAGATTCGTCCTGGATATAATCATCAGGATCAGTTGAAACTCCAAAAGTTTTGCTTATACAACGATCTGACTCACCATGCGAATAATTTTCCTTTCTATCCCGCGGATATCTGTCATTTTCAGGACTGTAATCGTTAAAGTTTTGATCAGAATAGTTATTACGCGGAAAAGGTCCAAATTTCCCACGCAAGGGACGTCCACGTTTACTGCGGAATCTCTTCCGCTTTCCGCGATCAAAATTATCCGGGTTGCCAGTATTGTAACGATCCATGCGATTCGGTGGGTAAAATCCGGATCTCTCAGGGGGACAATTGTCCGGACCATCGTGTGGGTAATCCGCTCGGCTTCCTAGGTATCTGTCAACATTATCCATCCGACTGTGCATATAGTTCTCCGTTCGGTCGTGAACGTATCTGTCTGGGGAATCATATGGATAGGTGTCGAGTCTATCGTATGGATAATTATCGGTGTTGCTAGGATTTCCCTCTTCTGTCGGAGATTGTCTTATACGTCGTTTGTAAAATCGTTCCTCGTGAGAAGTGTGTCGTCGATCCGGCTGTCGTCGCTTCCGGCGTGAGCTTTCCTCTTTTCGCCTCGAAGAGGATTTGTGTTTCGAATGCACGTCCATCATAGCCTCATCTTCACTCTCCTCGCTTTCTTTATCCGGCAACTCCCCTTCTTCGAGTTCAAGATCGCTGTTCTTGGCCTCATCAGTTGGTTTATCTCTATCACCCTCTTCCAGATCTTTGGGAATATCATCTGCCTGCTCAGAAGTTTTAATCGCTGAAGCTTTGGCATTTTGCTTGTTCGTACCGTACTTGCCAACACTGCTGCTCTTTGTTTTCTTATTAGTCGAACTACTGCTGGAAGAAGGTAAGACGTCATCTTCTACAGACTTTATAGGCTTCCAAAATTTTTCTGACCAAACTCTTTCGTCTTTCTCTGAAGATTTCTTTGTTCTACTCGAAGAACTCCTTGGTTCGGATGACGCAGGTTTACTTCTGGATGGCAAATGTACAGACTTCCGATCAGATTTTTCAGAGGAGCCCCCTTTCTCATGCGATGGTTGTGAAGCTAGTTCTCTTTTTATTTGTTTTACTGACTTCAGCAAATTTTGAAGATCCGACTTTCCATTGTTCTTCAAGAACTGCCGTGTTAACTTTCGAAGCTTATCGCGATTGGCTTTTGCTAGCTTTGCTTCTTTTGCCGATTTGGAACTGCCAGATGAAGCATGTGAAGATTTGGAGGAGGAAGTCGATAAGGAAGTAGATTTCTTTTCGCGACGCCTTTCTTCCCTGCTTTTAGACTTTTTCGAATCTTTGTTCAATTCTCTCTCTTTCTTTTTCGAATCTTTGTTCATGACCAAGTCTGTACTTTTTTCCGATATAGTAGCATCACCGGCATGCAAATCGGGTACAAAGTCACTCGTGGATGTTTGCTTGTTCGGATCCAAGATAATGCTGGTACTCGGCTTTATGCTCGGGTCATCTACCGTTAATTCCGCCTTGGGGCAGGCGCTCTTTTCAGAATCATGGCTGCTTGGTGGGGTAGCGGCTATTAAGTTAGCCAACTCTGATTTCATCGGCTTCTCTTCCTTTTTATTCAGGGAATCATTCTTAGATGACCTGGAACTTTCCGAAGACAATGACGAATCCATGGAAAATGTCCTTTTCAGCTTGAAAGGGACCTCTTTTCCTGCTGGTTTAACAGAGTCTAAGGCGCTGGGTGACATCGAAGGGTCCGAAGCTGATATAGAAACAATTTCTGATGTCGGACTATAAGAGGAAAACCTACTTTTATCAGGATCGGCTTTACTGATACCACAAATGCGGTCTGAGTTTATCGACGCCAATTCGGTAAAGCTTTCAGATTTAGGAATCTGAATATTACCATGGTTACTCCGAGAGGTTTTGGTATCTGCTCCGGAAGTAAGATCAGCAGAGTTAGAAGACAAGCTTTGGGCCTGCGCTGGCGTATCATTTTCTGAAACATTGGTGGATTTCGACGATAACGACGATAAAAGGTTAATCTCTGATGTCGCACGAGGACTTTTATTTGTTTTTGTTGGGTTAATATCGTTGTTACTCGTTCCTGCTTTCGGATTTATTTTGTCAGCAAACCAATCGAATAAATTAGGCGGTTTTAAAGAATCAGCCTGGCTTGGTGGATATGCGGGCAAATCAGGAGGTACGTAGCTGAGAGGAAATGGGATGTTGGTCAAATGGCTGGGAGGGACATTAAGAGGTGGAGGCCACGGGATAGAACCTGTTACGATAGGATTAAAGGTGGGTAGATTCGGCCAGACCCCATCAAACTTTTGGTTTAACCCCTGGTTTAGCCAGAAAGGCGGCTGCTGTGACGTCATCCAACCTGAAGACTGAGGAAAATAATTTGGGGATTGAATCGGCGCTGGTGCTGCTGCTGTTGTTGTCGGAGACGCGGATCGAGATTTTTTGGCACCTTTATGAAAGGAGTTCTGTTTTTTTCCAGAAAGCACGGGTATGGCCTGTCCGGGAACAAATGCTTGAGGGTCAGACATTGATCCTGCTGGGGGCTTTACAGTGGTTTCATCGCCTATCGGATTGGAAGGATTATATA
The DNA here is from genome assembly GCF_053919585.1 of Euprymna scolopes. NCBI lineage: Eukaryota > Metazoa > Mollusca > Cephalopoda > Sepiida > Sepiolidae > Euprymna > Euprymna scolopes. Next base: position 66,832,236 of record NC_136522.1, read on the forward strand.
TTTCGTTCAGACTATTTCTCTCGCTTTTTTCTAATTTTACGAGATTTGAATTTCCTGGCTGACTTGTCTCTAATTTTCCATCGATATTAACACCAGCCGCCAAAGTATTTGATTCCTGCAAGCTGACATGCTCTGCTTTAACAAATTCTTTCTGCAAATCTCCCGAGTGAAACAGATCTTTATCCAAAACTCCGAGCTTATAATCTTTGTCCAAAGTGTTGGGTTTTTTTGGAATATTTGTACCAGCAGTAGCTGTAGAGTTCGGAGTCGGAGTTGGAGTCGGAAACGGGACAATTTGTGGCAAATGCTTCTGACCAGCAGGGATATTTTCTTTGACAACTTTCCGGAGAACATCCAAGACTTCATCGGATATTTCCAAAGAGGAAACAGCTTTTGCCTGACTCAGAGTCGACAGACTCTTCATCCAAATGTGTGACATATCCTTAAGTTCGCTTTTGCCCTCCATCTGATAAGCACAGAACAGAGATGATCCAGTAGCATTGCTGGATTCTGGATCAGCTGGGGGCACGGTTTCGTTAAACGGAGACATTTTTTTATTTTCTGTGTCCTTAGGGGTCAAGGTGCTATTTGAGTAGATTCCAAAATTGTCTGCATGCATAGTTTTGCCATTCACATTTTCTGAGAAGTGTGGCAAAGTTTTCAAAACTTGAGACGAGGCGAAAGATGACCTCGAATCCATACGGCCTGTCTTTAGGTCGCGTCCCGTGTTTTTTACACTGAAGTTGTAATTTTCAAAAGAATCCCTTCTTGGGGTGGCGCCACTAGCACCCTCGTCAATGTAAAGCGGCTTTGTAAGGTCCTCATCACTATCACTAAAATACAGACCCTTTGGAGATTCTGTAACAATGTCCATGTCGGAACACGTATTATCGTCAGACTTTTGCTGATTAGTGGAAGCCTTACTTTCCTTGTCGGAAACCGATGTAGCATTTTCTAAATTTGGCATTTTCAGGGACATTTCTCTGTAAAAACCCCAGGATTGCCGATCAACACTGGCTTCTTGTGATTCCACTATTCTCGTCCCTTCATCTGAAGAAATCCTTGTTTCTATAGATACATCTTTTGAAAACTGGGCATAAGCAGGAATAACTTCTCCAAGAACTCCTGGCTTCTTTCTGCTAGATGCTTTATGAGGAGAAGCTTCTTCCTCCGTCGGAAATGGTTTTCTGGTGGGTTTCGGGACCTCATCCTCAGTGGAAATGGTAAAGAGGTTCCAGGTATCTTTTTTTACCGGAGGCTTAACTTTACGGATTATATCCGACACATATTCTGTGGGGTCTGGTTTTAATTTGATACTCGGCAATCCCTCTTGGGCTGGGGATTTATTTCCACGTTTGCTACTCACAACTCCTTCTGCTTGATAGTCGCCATACACTTTCAAGAGCCGAGGATCCCTGGGCAGCAATGGTTCGATCAAAGCAGGAGTTTTAGATAGAGATTCTTTTACGGAAGGTAACTCAGGTTGATTTGATGGCAGTTTTCTGCTGAGTCGAGGGTCAACAGGAGCTTCAGAGGGTTCTTGGACTTCATCCATAGATATTGGGATTGTTTTGGGTGGAGGAGCCTTTCTGTGAGACATTGTTGGCGACATTTTTATAGGTTTTTCTTTTAGACATGACTTCAATTCCTCTTTTGGTTTCTTTGGAATGGTGGGTATAATTTTCGGTAAACTAGGTTCCTTTGAAAACGGTAGTGGCAATTTTGATGGGATTCTTGGATCCCTTGGAACCTGAACTTGTGGTGTTGGTGACCGGGGGCTGAACACAGAGTTGCTAAATGCAGAACCAACAGGCGGTACAACCAAAGATGGTTTTAGCTTTTCTGCGACAGGAGCAATTGTTGGGGGTGGGATTAGGATTGGGGGTGTGATTGGAGGTTCAGATATTGTTTTCTTGACGTTGTCAGGTTCTGGTGATAGAAAATCCTTAAACGTCTCGAAGACATTTGTTTTTTCACGTGGAGGTGATTTTGCTGGTTTTGTTTTGATCTTTTTCTCCATGTAAGCCTGAAACGAGATCTTTTGCTTCTTCTGTTCTGCAGCTTTCTTCTGTTCGGCCAACCTTTTCTGTTCCGCTTCCAATATCGATGGTGTTGACGTTGGAGGTGCTGAAATAGACTCCATGAGCAGGTCAACTTTAAGAGATTGGTCCGTGGCAGGAAATGTTGCCGGAGATACTAGGGAAGTCTTCGTGACAGCAGAATCTGGGCGGGAATTTTTTATTATCCCTTTAGGGGGAAGGGTTTTATTTGTGCTGACAGTAGGTTTAGGTTGCGGGTTTTGTGAGAGCAAGCCAGAAGTTAGGGTTGGCTTCTTAACTTCTTTGGGATTATTCGTTGAATGTTGAAGGGGTGTGTCTGATTTGGCTGATGGGGTAAAGCTCTTTTCCGGGGGTAATTTGGCTTTTATTCGTGGGATTTCAGCAACTGCGGGTTTTGGTTTCGATATTTTCTTTTTATCAGTATCACTTAATACGCTCTTTGCCGTTTTCTTTATCTTTGTGATCTCCGACCTTACAGAGGCCTTGATGGAATTAATAGAAATGGTATCGCTCATGGATTGGTATTCCATTGCAATGTTCTTGGTGACTTTAGTCTTCGTACTGCTTTTAGACACTGTTGTTGTTGGCACCTTGGCATTAGCAGGACTTTTACTGCTGCTGCTGTTGGTAGATTTAGAGGTATTAGCACTTGAAAGGGCAACAAGTGAGTTATCGGGTGGCAAGTTGAGGGTCTCTCGCAATTCCTTCTGACTACCAACCCACTCCATTACGTTAGAACTACCTTCCTGCTGTAAATGACTTGTTATCTAAAAGAATAAAATATATAAATTTGAGAAAGAAGAAAAATAAGTAAAAAAAAAAAAAAAAAAGAAACTTAAAAAATAAGAAATTTAAAAAAAAAATGTAATAATAAAGTGCTGAAGTGGTATAAATTTTTCTAATTAATTTTAAAGGTACTTCTACTTCTACAGAAAGACTACCAAGTTCAACAAGATACATCTGAAGAAGGTCAGAGGTTACATCGGCTAAAACATTGTGAAAGTAACACTTAAGATGCGAACAGTCGTCCGAAGAAGCCAAATAATACGCTTAAAAGTATTTGTTATCTAAATAAGTAAAATATATATAAAATGTTTTTTAGTGGTAGCTATTTTTTATAAATTAATTTTAAAAGTATTTGTCAACTTTTTTTTTTTTTTTTTTTTTTTTTTTTACAAAAGGTGGTCACCACTTATCAAGGCCCCCGGAAACCACTCGGGGATAAGGGTTATTGCATGTACAAAAGAAAATTGCAAATTAAATTCTGTAAATTAAATTCCTGAAAATTGAAATTTACAACAAATTAATTTTCCGACAAGGAATACAAATAAACAAATTAAACATTTTCTTTATTCCATGGAGTTCTAATGAATGGCTCATATAATCAGAGGAGATGTTTCTAGCAAAATTATATTCGTAGGCAGTCAATAAATTTTGCTAGTTAGCACATAAATTAAAAACTAATAATCATGAAAAAAAAAATCGTATTTATATGAAAGCTAATAAAATGCAGAAAAGCAACAGGTCAAAAGGATATTCCAAATGAAGTCCAGGTTTGATGAAGAAAGGTTAAAAAAAGTGGATTATATTATTGCTCTATCTTAAATATTGAGCTTTTTCATCTGGTTGGGATTGTCATATAAGTATTAATATTAATATCTATACTTACTTTAAGTTTGCCAAAATTATGACATTTGTAGACTGAAATTAAATTTTTCTTGATAATATATATATATATATATATATATATATATATATATATATATATATAATGGATTCTCCTATCAATTTCAACACATGAGCTTTTATCGCAACAACCAAGTTGCTTAGAAATCCCCACACAGTTGATTTGTTTATAGTGGTGAAATTTTGTGTCGAACCAATCACACTTTTTGGATGACTGCCACAGGACAGAATATACAGTAGATTGCAGATTTTTACAAGAGTTTCCTTCTCGTAGATACATGTCTTAATGACAACTGGGGGAGGGGGGGAGGGTGCATCTCTCCCAGTGAATTAATATGCCCCGAGATACCAACCTGAAAATTTCCACGACTCGGCGCGGTGCATACAATACCTAGCCTTCCCAAATGGTCACCCATCTGGTACTGGCCAGGCTCAATGTTGCTTAGCTTCGGTTATCTAACAAGAACTGGTGTGTCAGTCAATGTGATGATGCCAAATATATATATATATATATATATATATATATATATAGGTGAAACTTAATTTGAATTAAAGAAGAGGCTTAATGAACATAAAAAAGATATAAAAAATATAAATGAAAATATAAGTAACATGTCTCAATGTTGCTAGAATATTTGTCATGAAATTAAAACTCAACATTATTAATTTTCTTAAATGAGAAGGCTTTGTTTGGAAGCTATGGCACTGCAAAACTCTCTTACACTTCTTAGAATGATTCAAACAACTATTGCTTATTGACAAACATTTCCCAAAATGTAGAGATTTAAATGTAATGTGAACAAGGATATTTGTGCAAAACTCCCCACTTAGGATACCTCTATAAATCTGGTTTCTAATTCTCAGTCAATGTGCCTTGTTTTGGTTAAAAAATTTTTTTGAAAACTTAAATAATTCTTCAAAGTGAAGACATTTAAAAAAAAAATTTTTTTTTTAATTAAAAACATTTTTTTAAATTAAAAAAATTTTTTTAATTAAAAAAATTTTTTTTTTTAATTAAAAACATTTTTAATTAAAAAAATTTTTTTTTTAATAAAATTTAAAATTTATAATTTAAAAAAATAAAGACATACCTGTTGTACACAATTTTTCAGGGCCACGACTGGCTGAAATTTCAGAGATACCATCGCATCTTTCCAATTGTTAAAGCCAAGTTCCTTTAAAGTAGGTCCTTTGCTCAAACTCTTGTTGGTAGGAACCACATTGCTGGGACCTTCTTTGTTGTATGATAATAAGTCATCGTTTAAGGAAGTTTCTATCTCCGGTCCTTTAAAATTTGGGTCCCAAAAATTGTACACGTTATCATCAAGTCCAGACGTGTTAGTCGTCAATGCGAGGCTGCTAGCACCGAAATCTGCTGCTGCTTTCCGTTGCATTTTCTGCCTCTTCCGCCGGCGCCGATAGCTTGTCATATCGAAAGCTGCTTTCTTTCTCGTCTGTCGCCGAGTCGTCAAACCGCTATTCGTCTTCCTCTTCTTGCGTTCCTCGGTCGGTGGCAGGTACAAACTATCGGCTTCCGAGACACTGGTTGATTCAGAAAACTCTTGCTCCAGCAACAATTCTTTCATCAGCTTCGTATTGACAACATCGTCAATGCTGACTTCAGCCGTTGGCGGTGGGACCGTCTCTGGCAGAGGAGGTTCCGGCGGTAATTCTTTCTTACGCACCCACTTGTGATGCTGGCCCGGTATCAGCTGTTTTTTCTGAACAGTTTTCAGAAATGACTGGTAACTGGTCTCCCATTCGTTGGGTTTCAGCTTGAGGGGTTCCGCCTTTATATTGATTGGCTTGAGGGGTTCTGTCTTTATGCTGACTGCCTTGTCAACAATGTTGAGCAATTTTTTTAAGTCTTCTACGCTGGGGAGATTTTCCTTAAAGAAGAGAAAGTATAGAATTATTAAAGAATTAAAAAAAAAAAAAGTTAAGGTTAGGGCTAAGGTTAAAAATGTTTCCTTACGGTTGCAATATTTTTTGGCATGATATCAAGGTATATATGTGGAATGGTCCCTAGCCTAGGTAGAGGCCATCTCAAAGCATGTTTGAATCACATCGACATTTAATATGAATATAAATACCATTGTTTTAGGGAAGGAAGAAAAATGAACAGATATTTATATGGAGTATGCATGCATCATAAAAAGGAAATAAATGAAATATTAAAATAGTAGAAGGGTCACCAGTTAGCAAATGCTAGCTAAATCATAAACAGAATTTTATGAATGAAAAATGGAGAAAAACGAAACTGGCACGGTCCCTAGCCTTGGTAGAAACCACCTCAGAGTATGTTTGTGTATAGCCAAGAACGAAAGTTTATAAGAAAACATTTTTATATAAGAAACTAGCTTGGGTACCCAGCATTGTGGAGGTGTGGGTAAGGGTGTGTGTTGGTTGAGCAAAAAACAAAAATTAGGAGTAATCGGCAGGCTTGAACCCATAACGCGCGTGAGGAAAAGGAGGTGACAAAAGGTCTTATCGATGCGCCCACCGCGATTGTGACATCTCGGGCGATCGTAATAACATCTTTTATGCAACGTCATTGACACGAGGTTTGAATGACTCCCAAAAATGTCAATGAAAAAAGTGTCCCCCTTCTTGTAAAAAATGGCCCGGGTGACGGTAAAAGAATTAATGTTTTTGGCCAATTTTTCAATATTTGTCGTCTGAGACATCAAGCTTTAAAATGATACCAATTTTGTCACTGTTGAAAGTTTTTGGCAGACATACAAAAACAGACAGACACATTTTGCCTTTTATATAATAGCTAAGAATATAAACGTTACTTTCATGCTAATAAATGTTCATATTAAAACGTATTTGTGTAAAGAAGTTTAATAAAGTATCAAAATGTTCATAATGTATTGGGCAACGTGACATTGTGCATGTGTGTGCGTTTACTTTCGTTCTTGTTAGAGCATGTATAGATGTACATAAGCAATGATGATGAGCTACCCAGTAACCCAAAGACACGGGGTGAGGTGTTGCGTTTCGTTTTGGTTGGTGGAGTCTCTTTAAAACTGATTTTTTTCGCCAGGTCTTATACAAATTTCTATGTTTGCACTGACTTACTATGTTCACATATAGGTGTTATTTTTGAGGGTTTGGAAAGATTTCCATTGGCTGAAAATACTTTTGAGTTCACATTTCCTAGCTTTGGAGAGTGGAAAGAAAAGTAAATTCCAACGAAATGGAAAAAGAAAAATGGGTTAGCTATTCAAGCCATTTGGTTTTTAGTGTTAGTCGGAATCATTTTATGATTAAATCGACACAAAAGCACCAAACAACACGAACTACATGCATATACAGATATGCATAATAAAATGAAAATAAAACAAAACATTTAAATAATAGAAGGGTCACCAGTTAGTAAGTGCTACCTAAAACATAAACAGAGTTTTGTAAATGAAAAATTGAGAAATACGAAAGTGGATAAAAACAATTTTATACAAGAGATAAGAATAGTAATTGTCTGTATTTTTGAGATGAGGTGTTTTCATTTATTGAGATTGTCGGACTGACTTCCTCATCTTGGTTGTTATAGTCACAACGTTTCGGCCGTTTTGCCCTCCGGCCTTCATCAGGTGTTTTGTATCGAACCTAGTGACATATGGTCGAGTGGTCCTAGACGTTGTATCCAAGTTTATAGTTACCCAAAAGTGCTGAGTTCAATCTTGAATGAAGGCAGTGAAAAGTAACATTCAAAACAGAGAATCAGCAACTATGTCCCAGAGCCTAGCTGGAGTCCGAATACGGTACCCCCGTAATAATAATAAAGGGTTGGGTTCGAGACTCCTAACAAACAGTTCTCCAGTTCGATACAAAACACCTGATGAAGGCCGGAGGGCAAAACGGCCAAAACGTTGTGACTATAACAACCAAGATGAGGAAGTCAGTCCGACAATCTCAATAAAAAGAGACAAGAATATAAAAGTAAATATTTACAGTACGACACATATAGATGTTGAGTTTACAAATCAATATTTTGTGTAAAGCAAATTCCAACAGAGCAGATAAGGAGAGAGTGGAAGCAATCATAACTATGTAGGAATCACTTTGCACCAAAAAAATCTATATATATAAAGCGAAAATGTATGTATGTATGTGTGTTCGCTTTTTGTGTATGTCTACAAAAGGCTTTTTTCAGAGAAGCGGTCGGTCGCTTCACAACTTTTTAAAACTTTTTATATCACATATAAATCGTAATATCTCACAGTTAACAATGAAGCTCGCCTGTCTATTTAATTTGCTCGATTTCGGGAAGATAAATATTTGACATTTGTCGTTCTCCGCATGTGGGTTAGTCTTTTTCCAATAACATCTTGGGAAAAATAAAAATCCCGCAGTCAAACTTGACCTCATTAACTCATTACAACGGGCACCTGCCGAATCCAAGTAATCAAATAAATTCAAACGTGTTTCCGTTAGCATCTCGCGGTGGGGCCATGGTTAACGTCACACTTTTTTTTTTTTCACACTTTAATTTACAACTTTGTCTCAACAGTTTGATCCTCATACTTACTTTTTTTTTTTAACCCCCACGGAGTTTCCACACACACCTCCAAACACCCGGGCAACGCCGGATACCCCTCGCTAGTCTATATATATAAAAGGCAAAAATGTGTGCGCATTTTATGTATGTCCGGCAAAGGCTTTTTTTTCACTAAATAAAGATGTATATGCATATATATATTTATCTAAATAAAAATATATATTATATATATATATAACTGTAGCTGAAACATGTTGCAAATATGTTGCAAAAAAATGTTTATCTAAAAAATTCTCTGGGGGGGTTTACTATGTCTTACAACTGTTTATATGTCCCCTAGATCATAATATGTACGATTTGTGAACGCAGGTCGCGTCTAGATCTATTTACGTTGAATTTTACAAAATTCTTGCTATTTAAGCTCCTCTTGTGTTCGTTCGGCTTTTTCATATAAAAGCAAGATTAATTTGAAGCTAAGGCATTGGTTTCCAGCAATCATGCTGGGAACGTCCCGAAAGCAATCAGCTTTTGATCAATGCAGGGGGAAACCCCTTATATCAGACAATTTCTATTCAATTTGGACAATCCCCTTTTTATGGGGAGCTGGTCACATATGCAATGGGAGGTTAGGGAAATAAAAAAAAAATTTGTGAATTCATTCTGACATAAAGGTGTACAAGGACACAAAAAAAAAAACAAAGCACAAATTTTTTTTTTGAAAACTATTAAGTTGAATTTTTTTTTCTTTTCTCTTTCAGAATATAATAGTTAAACTTGTCTTTTTTTTTTTAAATTTTTTTTTACATGGGTGTCACCACTTATCAAGGCCCAGAGGCCACTCAAGGATAAGGGTTAATAGGTATACATTAGTCATTGTGATTTTAGCATAGTAAACAGTGGGAATTTTGTAACTTGGATTACTTAGGGGGACGATTCAATTAGAACTTGTTCACATTGGACTTTTTCTTTCTTTTTTTTTTTCTTCATAGGTATCAACACATTATCAAGGCCAAGAGGCCACTCAAGGATAAGGGTTAAAGAGTGTACAGTAGAAATTGGACAATATAATAATCAGTAGTAATGAAAATTTGTTAAATTTGATAACTTATATGGAACGGCTCATCAAGAACTTATTTAAGTTAGACTTGAAGACAACCATATTGTAGTCAGCCGGAAAGCAGGAAAACGGAAGACAATTCCACAGGCGTGCAGTTCTAATAAAAAAGCTTTGTTCATGGAATCTACGTTTAGGTTTAGGCACAGATAAAGATGTCTACAACATATTGAAAAAATATGCAGTTCTTGTCCAGAATTCCCCTATATTAAAAAAATGAAAATATTGCATAAACTGATTAAGTAGTTTTATTTTTATAAGGAAAATCATTTTTAAGCGATTAATGAGAATTCATAAGCATTACAACATAAATCTCTCAAGCTTGAATTATTGAGCTATCTCCATTTGTTGCTTGAGATTATTTTCAACATGACAACGCGAGACAGTTGCTCCTCTCTTACTCATAAATTTTATTTTCTTACAATCTCAAGAAAAAGAGAGATAACTCAACAATAATTCATACATACTAGATTTATGTTGTAATGCCTCATTAATCTCTTAAAAATGATTTTTTTTTTATAAAAATAAAACTACTTGATCAATTTATGCGATTTTTGGAATATCATATTTTCATTTTATCACAGGTATTACATCATGCAGATTTTTGGTTTTATTTTGTTTTTAATATGAGGATACGTAAAAAAAAAAAAATTGTTACCTCAGTTTTTTTCCCGGGAGTTGGAAGTAATATGGTCGTCTTTAATCCTTGTTTCAGGGAAGACACTGTCGTTTTGATTTTTGGTTCGTTATTTGTTGATTGTTTCGGTACGTTTTTTGCGTTGTTTTCCTTCAATTCAATTTTAGTTTTTATATAATCCTGGAGTTTCCTCAAATCTGCTTCGGAAACGTCATGCACGGAAAAAGTCTGCAAATCAAATTATGTAGACTGAATTTTAAAAGTTTGACATAAATAGCATTTAAGCTGACAAATCAACTTGGATTCTGTTATTAACAATAAACTAAGATAGTTCACTACAACTTTAAAAATACAGTAGAATCCCGGGATACGGCATTAAAAGTTAGTAACAAAATACAGTACAGTATATAATACACATGTATATAACCAAATAACGTGATAAGTAACACCGTAAAAAAAAAAAAAAATTATTGTCAATTATTGCTGACGTTATTTGCCAATATTAATAAAATGAATATTGTTTCCGAAACGATCGTACACTCAATTTGATTTTTTTTTGTTTTTCTTTTTGAAACTGATTCATAATTTACAATTATTAATCTTTATCCTCAATATTAATATAGCTCTAGGATAAATAGACCTATTGAGCTTATTATATATCTACAGTAATATGAGCAATGTTCTTTTAATGTATTAACACATTAAATTAAACTTTGATCATCTAGACTTCCGGTCTAATTCCCTATATATATATATATATATATATATATATATATATATATATATATATAAAGGAGATTAGAACAATAGTCTAAAGAGCTGAGTGTATTTTAATGTAACAGTGAAATTACTAGTTTAATTAAAATACAGGAAAGAGAAAGTGCTCGTTGTAATTTAGATATATAATAAGCTCGATAGTTAAATGTCCTAGAGCTAATTCAATATTAAGTAATGTGATTGATAATTTAAAATTTAAAAATCAAATTATAATTAAATTAAAAATCCGTTTCATAAGAAGGAACAACAACAAAATCAATTATCTGTACGATAATATATATATGTATATATAAATATATATGTATGTATGTATGTATGTCTGGCTAGACAATTTCTGGTCAGAGTAATACAAGCTTTCACTGGCTGATTTTTTTTTTTTTTTTTCTGCTAAGCCTGATCTTAATTCTTTAAAATTTAGTCTGAAATCACTTTTTCTAATTAAGCCAACGATGATGGTTGATATGCTGCTTTTCTCTCCTTTTTTATTGCTCGGTCCAATTGGACTGGAGATCGAGCTCTCTTTAGGCTACTGCACTGTCCAAAAAAAAAAAAAAAAAAAAAAATTTTTTTCATTATTTCAGCTGTTTTGAAGCCTTTCCAATCGGATTATATGCATCGTCACGCTGAACTTACTTTTGGACTCCATTCCCTCTAAAGAACTACTTTCGCATTTCGGATCAACTTGAGAGAATTTTCATGCAAGCTGAAATATTATGCGTGGTTTGTTTTTATATTTTTTTTTTACATATCCAACATTTTTCACTTCTTTCCTTGGCAATTTATAACTACAATAAATTGCGGTTTCACTTAATGTCATAGCTAGCAAATTCTAGCATTGCTACAAATATAATTTGCTGATTTCTTTATGTCCTCTGATGAGAAGAATAACAAGAATAGCATTCTTTGAAACTCCATGGAATAAGGACTTTGTAAATTGTTTTTTTTGGAGTATTCAGTCGAACAATAAATTTTGATTGTAAAATTCAACTTACAGTTTTAATTTTCTTTCTCATATATATATATATATATATATATATATATATATATATATATATAGACTTATATGTAATATACTGAGTTCGTGTAATTCAGTAAATTTTTATATACCAATAGGTTTTAAGCCAAAAATGGTTGACTTAAGGATTAAGCTACAAAATTATCACATTTCATAATTGAGCATTAATATACTGTGTGCAAAATCAAGACTTCAAAACAAGGTGCTGATAGCAACGAAAAGTGTATTTCATTTTTTTTATGTTACAATTGTTTACATGTCCAGTTCGACAATTTCAAGCATTATATCGTTTGAAAATTTTAAAAAACAAGCATTTCTTCAGACTTTATGAATAAACACACTTTTGGCAATGTAGCATTTTTTGAATAGAAAGAAATATATATATATATAATGTGAAAAAACTTTTAAACATTTCACTACTAACCTTGTCAGAAATTTGTTCAGTTGTATTTTTGGCTTTTACACTGTTCCCTTTCCCAGAGGATACACCACCAAAATTGGAAGCACCAACATTGTCTTTGAATTCAGCTTGGTATAATTTGTCAAACAATTCTTGCACATAAGTATCACTTAGTTTGGTCTGAGGCTTTGCTGGTTCTTCAGTAACCTTTGGTGCTGAACTCTTTTTTGGAAATGGTATCTTTTTCTCAACAGTCTCTGACAGCACCTTTATTTCGGGTTTCTTTGTTGAATCAGAGTCTGTGGAATTAGTGTCCTTCTTCTGAGTACTCGCCGCGGCATTAGACAGCGTTTTCTTGGGATCCGATTCCACAGGCGACGAATCTTTACTCTTAATATCCTGACTATCGCCAGACTGGCTTTTCTGCTGAGAGGTTGTCGTATCGGAAGCAGGTTTCGGCTTCTTTTTATTTAAGGCGAAAGGAATCGGTCGTTTTACTGGAGGCTTTTTTACCGTACTGCTGGAATCGGTGGAAGGTTTGTTATCGGTGTTGTTATTAGGCTTATTATCACAGTTTAAATTTACAGGTTTCAGTTTTTGCGGGTCCTTAGTTTCAGAGTTACCAAATCGAGGTTCATTCCAATCATTCCAGCCTGAAGGATCATCTTTATTATTGCCCATATAATTATTATTATTATTACCCATGTAGTTATTATTATTTCCCATGTAGTTATTATTATTATTTCCCAGGTAATTATTATTATTATTTCCCATGTAGTTATTATTATTATTATTATTATTTCCCAGGTAATTATTATTATTAAAATTATTATTGCTGTTATTGCAAACTGGCGATTGATACCATGGTTGACTGGAGTTATCTATTGGTTCGCATTCATTATAAAATCCTTGCGGAGGTTTCGGTTGCCAACCAAATCCACCATCCTTATTTTGATCCATCTGGGGAAACTGTTGGTCGAAACCTCCTTGGTATCCAACTTGGAAGTTTGGGAAAGACGGCAACTGCGGAGGTGGAATATTCCTTTGTTGTTCGGCAGCTCCCGCAGGTTCATCAGTATTCCAACCGCCAGAATTCTGATTGAACCGTCTTCTCGGATCCGAAGCTGACCGATGGACAACAACACCTTGTGTATCAGCCCCGGTATTTTGCTGGGGATAATTAAAGAGTACATTGGGGACCGATACGCCACACTGGTTAGATCCAGATTCGGTGTCTTGAGAACTATCTGTGGTGAATGTAGTCAGATTTGTAGTTCCTGCATCTTGGGTAGAAACCCATCCGACAGGAGGAAATGGAAGAGGAGTTCTTGTTGGATTATCCGAAGGTTGATTCTTCGGAAATGGAAGCTGAGCATTTGTCACATTTCGGGGAGATTTTTTCCAATCGGGTTTATCTTCAGGCTTCTTAATTTGGGAAGAATTTTTCATTGGGTCGTAGCAATAGATGGATTTAAGCGGACCCATGGTAAAATTTTCAACTTTTTCATAGGTTATCACAGCATAAGGAAGACACTGGCGAGGCCGAGAAACGGGCATTCCATCATTATCATATTCGTAAAAGAAAATCTGTAAAAAAGAAAAAAAAGATGGAAATAAAATGTGAAAATATTGTTGAATTAAAAAAGTAAAATGAAAGAAACAGAGAGTAGAAAGAGAAAGAGAGTAGAAGGGGGGAGAGAGTATAGAATGAGAGAAAGAGTAGAAAAAGAGAGAGACTAGGAGAGAGAGTAGAAAAGAGAGAGTAGAATAAGAGAGAAAAAGAGAGAGGCAGAAAGAGATAGAAAAAGAGTAGAATAAAAGAAAGAGAGAGTAGAAAGAGGGAGAAATAGCAGAATGAGAGTGAGAGAGAGAGAGAGAAAGAGAGAGTAGAAAGACAGAGAGACTAGGAGAAGGAAAGTAGGATAGAGAGAGAGAGTATAATGAGAGAGTAGAGAGAGAAAAAAGAGAGGCAGAGAGAGATAGAAAAAGAGTAGAAGAAGAGAAAGAGAGAGTAGAAAGAGAAAGAGAAATAGCAGAATGAGAGTCAGAGAGAGAGAGTAGAAAGACAGAGAGACTAGGAGAAGGAAAGTAGGATAGAGAGAGAGAGTATAATGAGAGAGTAGAGAGAGAAAAAAGAGAGGCAGAAAGAGATAGAAAAAGAGTAGAAGAAGAGAAAAAAAGAGTTGAATAAGAGAGGAAGTAGAATAATAAAGAGAGAGAAAGAGAGAGAGAGACAAACATAAACAGAAAGAGGGAGACAGGGAGAGAAATAAAAAGAGAGAGAGAGAGAGAGAGAGAGGAAGAGTAAAATAAGAAAGAGAAAGTAGACAGTAGAATAATTATTGATTTTGATTGAAGTTCGACTGACATTTGATCGAGAATTAGTTTTGACAAGAAAAAAAAAAAAAAAAAAAGTCTCACTAACCTGAGAGCGTTGCAACTGAACAATGTGTGGATCACCGGGCTGGGCGGGTTGCAAGGGAACGTGACAATCAAAATTCGGCGTTGGTTCAGCTGCGCTCATCACTCGCTCGTTTATTACTTTACATTTGCCCAGCATAGTCTAAGGGAAAAAAGAAAGAAAAAAAACAAATTTAAAACTATAAGCTCTCAGAGAGCACAAACCTTCACCAAAACCATCCTGAAGACCGGCTTAGATCTGATGAACTCAGAGGAAGATTAAATCTGGAGAGTATAGAGAGATCTGTGTAGAACAAGAGACTTTGATGGTATGGCTACGTTTCAAGAATGGATGAGAGGTTTTGGATTAGTAGATGTAAAACAGTTGGGATAGCAAGGTTGGTTCACAGGGGGAGTCCAAGGAAAACATGGGATGAAAGTGATAAAAACAGACATTTTTTTTTTTATTACATTTTCACCCCAAATAAGGCACATTGCCACTTTGATATAGGGGCCTACTATTAGGGACACAGGCTACAGGGGTACTAGGTGGGGAGTTGGGCAGGAAGATGTCGGTTCACGTTACTCTTGAACTTCTGCATGTCAGTACAGTTGGGAAAGCAAGAACCCGGAAGGGAATTCCAAAGTCTAACGGTTCTGAGGAATAAACTACTGGAGTAGAAGGTTCTCTTACATCTAGGGATCTCAACTGTGAAGGGGTAGGATTTTGCTGCTTGTCGGGTTTGTCGAGGGTATTTACATCGAGGGGGTACAAGTGCTTGCAGTTCGTCGGAACATTCACGGTTAAAGTACTTGTAGAACAGGCAGAGGGATGCTACATTTCGTCGATGGGACAGAGGCTGAAGCTTGAATGACAGTTCAGGACCTATTAGGTTGGCGACTCTCTTTTGAACCTTGTCTAGGAGTGAGAGACTAGTAGCAGATGCACCGGTCCAAATATGACAACAATACTCCATACATGGGCGAATGGCGGCCTCATAGAGGTACAGGATACTTTTGGGCGTTAGTAGCTTTCTAGCATGGTAGAGAGAACCTACCATGTCACAGCGGTCCTAGCAATGCTCTCAATGTAATTGTTCCAACTCATGTTTCCTGTGAACGTTAGGCCGAGGAGTTTAAAAGATGTGCTTTCAGATAAAGAGTCTTGGGCCATTGCTAGTGGTGGTAGATTTAAGGGAAAGAGGGATCATAAAGACCTGGCCAGAGACAAGTTACTTTGGAATTCAATTTCACATGAGGACTGATTATTCGTATTTGCCGAACTAACAATCTTGCACATTATTTTCACATTTCGGTCGATGAAACCTCCAACCTCCAAGTGTATCTTGTTGAACTCGGGAATCTGCACATAATTTAAAACGGAATCCTTTATTTAATCACCAGGGGTTAGCATGCTCTTGTTCCGTCGGCCATAACCAGATAGAAGCCTTAAGTAATTCATAATTGTATTTTGAGTGTCGCCCACACTGAGGATTGAACCTTTAATCTCTATAAATTACCAGTGAATTTTACCGTGTGTGTGTGCGCACACACACACAAGTGCACACAATATAAGCCAGATATAAGAGACTTCTTATCCAACCCTCATTGCAGTTCTCTTATATCCGGGTTACAATGTACATTAACACAGGCTCTAATTTGGGACCAGAGAAAATCTCTCTTATATCCGTTTTTCTAATATTCGGGTTAACCTGTGTGTGTGTGTGTATAATTCATGGTTGACAGAACGAGAGCATACTACCGCCATAGATTAAATAAAATGTTCCATTGAAAATTCCATGCAGATTCCCGAGTTCGACAAGATAGACCTGAAGAAAGTAAGAGATTACACATTGACCGAAATGTAAAATAATACTTAAGATGATAACAGGAATCTGGATAATCAAAATATGATTTGTTAGTTTTGTTTTTCTCGTCATCCGTCAAGTTAGCGCTTAAAAAGTTAAAGAGGGGAAAAAAGGCTTCAACTTTTGAAATTAGAAACTGACAATCCCTCATAGTGTTGTATCATTCATATTTTGGCAGAATTTTTTTTTTTTTTTTTTAACAAAGGAGTTTCCACTTATCAAGGCCCGGAGGCCACTCGAGGATAAGGGTTAATAAGTGTACAGTGGTCAATGGGACAATGTCATAATAATTGCTAGTAGTGGAAATTTAGTAAATTGGATTACATAAGGCGAACAGCTCATCGCTCATCAAGAACTTGTTAACATTGGACTTGAAGACGACCATATTATAGTCAGCTGAAAAGCAGACAACAGGAAGAGAGTTCCAAAGGTGTGCAGTTCTAAGAAAGAAACTTTGTTCATGGGATCTATGTTTAGGTTTAGGCACAGATAAAGAGTGGGGAAAATTATTGATAGTGTTTTCAGCTAGATGAGTGTTTCTCGTGAAAGTTTGGCAAATGGGGACCATAGATTGGAGCTCAGATGAGCACTTGCCATGAAAATAACGATAAAACAGAGACAGGCTCGCAACGTCTCTTCTGTGAGAAAGAGGTTGCAGGGAAGAGAAAAGGGATTCCTCCACTAGGCTACAAGTCTGTTTTGAACTCAAGGCAGAATAAGGCCTTTCTAGCAGCTCCTGCCTAGCTCTTATATAGGTAGAGAATTGCATCAGCAGTGAGATATCTACTGGATTGATAGAAGAATCCCACCATTTTCCCAGCAGCCTTGGCAACAGATTTGATGTACGTGTCCCATTTCAGATCAGGAATAAGTCAAGCCCAGGAGCTTGTCTCAAGATGAGAGCCATTTGTAAACATTTTGTTAACAGAACAGAGTAAACCAAATGTTTTTTACCACTAACCCTAAGTCTGAGTGGCAAATTCGTAAAACAATACATACTCTTCTAGAAAGTAGATTCCCCATCACCACCTGTGCCTCAGGCATACTTTGTTAAACTCTGAAATCTTTTTGTTGGACTTGTATCATCCGCAAGATTCCAGAGTTCAACAAGTGAAGCATGCATGGTCCCCCGTGAGTTCACAGTGAATGAGGCATAAAAAAATTACTAAGTTCAGCATTTGCCCCCCCCCCTCCCATTTAGCCCAGGAAGACCCCAGGGGATGTAAATCCTGGTGAAAATGAACGAACGGTGCAGTTTTAGGGCTTAACATATGTAAATTTGAGTTCTGCAAATGCAAAAAAAGAAATGACCAAGTTCATCATTTGCACTCCCTCCCTCTCCCTCCCCCCATCATTCAGCCCCCAAAATCCCCAAGGCCTTAACATATTTAAACGAGTTCAACACCATGCAAAACTGCTAAATAGATGTACACAGAAAATTTTGGACAAATATGGTAAAATAGTCCCAAAAATGGAGTGTTTTTGTTAGCCCTAAAAGAAAGAATTATTGTGAAGTATAGACAAACAAAATTATATAGAAATCAGTTAGTTACAACTTTTTAAGAAGTTTTATAAAAATCTAAGTCATCAATATTTTTTAATAAGCAGAAATGTCAATTTTAGCTATTTTAACCCGAAAGGCACTTCTAGGGAGGCAACCGGAGTTTTCCCGGAAAATCTGTTCTGTTACTTTTTTTACTCATATCATGTTTGATGTTTGTGCAAAATTTCAAAAACTTCCAAGGTGTAATTATTGAGAAAAGTGCGGACGGACGGACGAACAAACAGACAAGGGTGAATTTACAGGTCCACCCTCCTTTTGTCGGGGGGACCAACAAGATGCATATGACGAAGGTTGAAGGTAACATTGGCTGAAATGTTGTCTAGGAACCAGCAAAGCAGACAAAGAATAGAAAAGAACTTCAACTCGGCTTTTTTTTTTTTTTTGTTGTACATTTCTTATTACTGCTGTGACATCCCTCACATGATAGTATTCTTGAGCGTCATTCACACGTCTCACATGATCTTGAACGTTATCCCCATCTTTAACATAATCACCTTTTCGAAGTCTTTCTTTTTTCTGACCAGTCACATTATTTCATATGTGTTTGCATACACGTGTCCACGCTATGTTACAGCTGTGAAAGTAACACTGAAAGTTGAGAAGATGAGAGCAGTAGTCCGAAGAATGCAAATAATATGAAAACTTTAAAATACTTACATTAAATATAAACAATGCAGTGATTGTCTGACTGGAGATTGTTTCAACCATTTTAAGTTGCACATCAGCATGCTTGGTCAGATAAACACCAGATTTGAAATCTCCTGTGGAAAAAAAAACATAAACAGAAGGAGGAAATAGAATTACTTACAATTAATTCATTATTTGACGTCTTGTTCAAAAGTAGGAAAATAGATTTATAAATTAACTGGCAAGGCTACCTGACATTGTCTAGGAGTATTGATAGGAAAAGAAGAGTTTAAATAAAGTGTGTACAACATATATTATAGCAAAATAACGTCTCTTTCTCTCTCTCTCTTTAATTCATGCACAAACTTTCGCAACTGCTTCAGTATAATAGGCAGAAAATAGAAAGCAAAAAAAAAAAAAAGAAAAGAAAGCAAGAAAAAGAAAAATACAAAAAAGAAAAAGAGCAAAATGTAAAAAAGAAAAAGAAAAAAGACAAAAAAGAATGAAAGAAAAAAGAAAACAAAGCCAAACAAAAAAGAAAGAAAGAAAAAAGAATAAGAATAAAGATGAAAAATGAAATAAAACAAAAATAAAAACAAAAGAAAGAAAAAAATAAAGATGTAAATAAGGAAAATAAAAAGAAAATATAAAGACAAAGAAAAAAGAAAAAAAAAGAAAAGAAAAAAGAAAGAAAAAGAAAAGAAAAAAGAAAGAAAAAGAGAAAAAAGAAAGAAAAAGAGAAAGAGAAAAAAGAAAGAAAAAGAGAAAAAGAAAATAGAAAGAAAAAGAAATAAGAAAGGCAAAAGAAAACAAACAAAAAAAAAAGAATGACAAAGAAGGAAGAACCCCCCCCCCCAAAAAAACCAAAAACCAACCAAGTCCTATTGATTGATTTAGTTTTAGTGTTTGATAGAAAGTAGATTTTCTTGAATTAAAAAAATTTACCCCCCCCCCTTTTGGAAACAAAGAAAAGAAAAAAGACAAAAAGAAGGAAAGCAAATTGTTTGCCATACTCAAGGAAAAACGAAAAAGGAACTAACATTTTTCAAAATCACATTCGACACAGCAGAATTCTAAAGACATCAGCAAACTTTAAAACAAACATACCAACATAACAAAAATATAATTTGATAACAGAAAAAAATTTAATTGTGTAAAAAAAAAAAATTGTTATTAAATTATTATTTCATTTTAAATGTTGTCTTTCCGACATTATCTCCCGCCCAAAATTGGGATTGTTTGCCCTTGTTCACCGATTCGTTAGTTGCAGTTTTTCCACCCTGTTCGGAACATAGTAAAAATTGATTTTTTTTTTTTTTTATTAAAAATTGATTTAAAAAATAAAAATATAGAACTACTTGATCAAATTATGTGAGTTTTGTCATTTTTCTTTTTCATCCCATGACTCGTACAGACATTTCTGTATTTTTCTTTAATTTTAAATGTTGCCATAAGTGCCAATCTGAATAAGCACCCTTATTTTTAACAAAGAAAATCAAATTTCGATACTTGTACAGTTTAATCAAGACATTAAAAAATGAAAATATCGAAAAAAAAGTTTAAATTGTACATATCCGTTATGGAATGAAGTTCTCCAAAAAGAAATTTCACTTAATTTCATCAAGTAGTTTTGTTTATTTTATAGCGAAAAAATAATTTGCTATGATACCCAGTAAAAGGTTAGATTTTTAGGAAGAAAAGCTAATATTAAAGATGGGGAGGGAGTGTCAGCACTTTACATTGAGTTATCTCCCCGTGGTGTGTCAAAAAATTCCAAGATGTCTACCTTCAACGCGCTGTCATAAAAACATGTTTTTTCATTGTAAAAAAAAAAAAAAAAAAAACTACTCCATCAAATTAAGTGAAATATTTTTTTTTTGAGATCTTCAGTTTAAAACAGATATGTACCATGTAACCTTTCTTTAATATTTTCATTTTTTAATCTTGATTAAACTGTACAAGTGCCCAAATTTCATAAGTAAACAAAGGCAGATAACTCTACAATAATTTAAACTATGTTCCTCCTACTTATAGCATCCTTTAGATAAACAAATCAAAATTAGAGAAAATACTTTCGTTATAGTCAGCTAACACAATTCCTAACTTCCAGCATTCCTGCTACCGGAAGCAATGACAAAGCAAATCAGTTCCTTCACTTTTATTGTTCTTCAGTATTTCTATTGTGACGCGATTTATTGAAATAAAATATAAGAAAAGGACATTATTGAAGTGCATAAAATCAAAATTACCAAAATTATAAAAAGATAAAAATAACACGATTGGTCTTTATTTGCAATTTGAATAACAAAATTTAAAAAATTATTTAAAAAATTATTAAACGTATTTTTGATAATTCTTAAAAAAAACAAAAAAAAACGCAAAGTCTTTTATCAATAATACTTAAAAAAAAAAGAAAAGTAAAACTAATTCCAATAATCTATAACATAAATCTCACCTGTCTGTTTAAATGTATGTACGTATGTATGTATGTATATCTGCCTAAAACTTTCGACAGAGGTGACGGATTTTCACAAGATCAGTATAATCTTGAAGATCGGCCTTTCGCACAACAAATATCGAAAAATTGGCTAAAAACATTAATTCCTTCACCTCAACTGAACACTTTTCTACAGGGAGGGGTCGCTTTTTTCACCAATATTTTCCAAAGTCATTCTGCTTTTCGATTGACTAGCCTTAACTTAAACCTATGTCACTTTTAGTTTGGCGATAGGCACAACAACAAAGGCGTCACGTTTTTTTTTTTTTTTGTTCTTTTCCACCTTCGCAGTGCAGGTTCGAGCCTGCTTGCCTACTACCACTCTTTTTTTTTTTTTTCTTCCTCCACACACCTCCAAATACCCGGGTAACGCTGGGCACCCAGGCTAGTTCTTAATGAAAATAAAACCGAAAAAAAACTTTTCATGATTAAAGAAAGAACAATTGGAAAAATGTAAAAAAAAAAAAAAAAAGAAAAAAAAAGAAAGAAAAAAAGTATATGCACAGGGGAGATATAGGCGTGAGAAAAAAAAAGCGAGGGATCTGATTTGCCTTGTCATCGTTTCCGGTAGCAGCCACACTGGAAGTTAGGAAGTATGTTAGCTGACTATTACTAATACTTTTATTCAGGTTGGTTGATTTGGTTGTTTTTGTTTTACAGC
The DNA here is from genome assembly GCF_053919585.1 of Euprymna scolopes. Taxonomy (NCBI): domain Eukaryota; kingdom Metazoa; phylum Mollusca; class Cephalopoda; order Sepiida; family Sepiolidae; genus Euprymna; species Euprymna scolopes. The sequence continues at coordinate 66,854,046 of NC_136522.1, forward strand.
ATATCAACCCTTTTTAGGTTATTTAATGCTGAACCCAATGATTTTGAAGAAAATTTCTTTGATAGAATATGCTTCTTTTTTTTTTTCAAGTTGGTTCCTATTTAACCCATAGTTGGGACCCTAACAGGTACTACCACTCCGGGTCAGAGTGGACCTGGGAGCAATGGCAATTAAGGGGTGGCTTCACACTTCCGAAAGCCCGCAAGCTAGGGCCTCACCATCAGATATAGTTTAAGGTCATATCCAGGACCTTTTATTCTAGAAATAACACACAAAAATGAAGATTCTGACTTACCAATTATGCTAAATGGAAGATTCTGAGTCATCATACCATTTTTGGCAATTTTTGTAATATAACACTGCTCCTTGATTGCACAAAATGCAATCTGATCAACCAATTCTCGACTGTGGCGCCCTTCTTCTTTCATGTCTGTTCTTTTGCTCCTGAAATTAAAACAGAAACGTTTAATTTTCACTTTGAAAGAATAACAAGAAACAAGTAAGCCGTTTGTTTGTCAACATTGCCATTTTTGAAAAAAAAAAAAACGAAAATATGCACGTAGGTATTGATCCTCTATTTCATAAAACGTTTTTTCACTAATATTAACAATTTGCATAGATATCCTGAAAAATTGAGTCATAGGAAAGCCTTAAAAAATATTGAACTTTATTTATGATCTGCGGACCCAACCTCAAACCCATGATTCGAATTCTGCAATGCAGAGCTGACTCCTCTTTTCCTTATATGCTTTTATACAGAGTGATGTGGTTCCCGATTGATTAACTGTGTCGGATATATACTCGAGAGTCAAAACAATGAAAAGAATATTCTGTTGTCATAGCCCTAATTATAATCGCTGACGAGGTACTCTGATGTTTAGTGCCATCACTTCTCTCGCTGGTCATGGTATTTGCTTCTGACATTAAAGGACAACATTCTGATAGTCTCTTCTCTTGGTCAACATGTCCTCAACAAATTGGCTTCCAAACTAACCTATCTCTGCAATTCTAAATTTTTAATTTCACAAAAAACCCCTTCTTCCCTTGGCGTTGTCTCCATGGCATCATATTTAAAAAAAAAAAAAATATGCATGGGTATCGATCTTGTTTCGTAAAACATTTTTTCACTAATATTAACAATTAATATCGATATCCTGAAAAATTGAGTCATAGGAAAGCTTTAAAAAATATTATAGTGACCCCTGAAGATAGAATTTTATTTATGATCTGCGGACCCACCCTCAAACCCATGGTTTGAATTATTGCAATGCAGAGCTAACCCCTCTTTTCCTTAGCAGAGAAAAGGATACATATATTGAACACACGAAGAAGGTTCCGGGTGTAGCGACCAAAACGTTGTGCCAATGTTAAAACATTCAGAATTGAAAAGAAATTGAGCACTGTAAAAGCGGCGGTCAAACGTTTGTATAAACAGACATTTGATGATATCGTTTGCGGGCGTCAATCCCATGGGCCAGAGGATAGAACTGTTGACTATCAACTAGATGGTTATGCATTCAATCCTTTGTTCAGGATGGGTGCTAGTCTAGCTGTACTGAAGAGTTGTGATATAGCAACACAGTCTGTGAATGACTATATATATATATATATATATATATATATATATATATATATACGATTACAAAAAAAAAAAAAAAATCCAAATATATTACAAGGATACCTATCCTTACACAGGCAAAATAAATTTCCCAAACAGAACAGTTTTTCCCCCATGTTCATGCCATCTTACAAAGATTAAATTCAGTCCCTGCTATGCACTCTTCCCATGTTCCAACTAAAAACCAAAAATAGTTGTATCGACGCACAAGTGCTGGCTAATATTTTAATCAAGAGCATTGAAACTTTTACACCTGCCTGATAAATGCTGCCATTTCTTTCAAATGGTGCTACGTGTTTGAGTCTAGATTTATTAAACATACAAAATATATTAAAAAAAAAAAAAAAAAAAAAAAAAAAAAAAAAAATTAAATCTCAGAGTTTGAAGAAAAATTAAAAGTAGGACAACCCCTGGAGTGAATGTGGTATTATGGTGATTGAAGATTCAAACTATGAAAATGATAGACATCTAAGAAATAAAAATTACAATAAGTTTACCAAGGTAATCAAAATGGTAAACTTAAAATATATTATAAATATTAAAGAGTTAATATTTACAAGTAAAGTAATCTCAACCAGATGTAAAAGCTCAATAAAACCAAAAAGGAAATAGAGCTTATAATATGAACAACAAGTAAAATAATTTCAACCAGATGTAAAAGCTGATGAGGAGAGTATTTCTTCGAAACTCTGCGGATTAAGGACTATCCATTTATCTTGTGCTTCCTTTTTAAAATTAAATATGTTTTTAACTCTTTTTCAAGATGTTTTTTAACATGTTTTATTAATCACTTGTTCATATATATATATATATATATATATATATAAGGTACAGTGGTAAGGATAACCATAGACTCCTCCCCCCCCCTAACACTTTTGAATGGCCTAGTACTTAATTTATCTTTGTATTTTTCATCAATAAATACATTTTTCAAAGTGCCTGTCTGAGGATAATGATAGGTTTGTGTTTGCACTGGACGTTCGTAGAATAGAAATACGGTACAAACTCTCCCAAGTATTTTGGAGATAGACCCCATTGTTATGTGTTCGATTCTAGGTGTATCAAACATGTGACATATATTTAAAAAAAAAAAAAAAAAAAAAAAACCCTAACAATCAAAACGTGGATTCCATGAACAAAGCTTCTTTCTTAGAACTGCACGCCTGTGGAACTCTGTTCCGTCTGCCTGCTTCCCACCTGACTACAACTTGGATGTCTTCAAGTCCAACGTTAACAAATTCCTAATGAACCGCCCCCCCTTAAGTAAACACTTCATTAAATCTCCACACTAACATAATGTACTTGCAATAACCCTTATCCCTGAGTGGCTTCCGGGCCTTGATAAGTGGTGACCACTGTGTAAAAAAAAAAAAAAAAAAAAAAAGGTTGGTAATTATTTGCTTCCCCAAGAAAGCAAAATGTGACACAAGGTCGTTTTTAATATGGAGAAAAACCAGCTCCCCCAAAAGGGGCACATTAGCAGTTGCAAGAATAAAAATTCAGAGTTTAAAGAAAAAAAAGGTACTTATTGCACATAAAAACAAAGAAACAAAAAATATTTACACATGATCCAAGGGAGATAAGCATATTCTTAATTCAGTCTTGTTTACGTTTAGAAGAAAGACCGAGTTATTAAGAATCAATAACAATATTTCTTTGGTCAGAGAGAAGGTCAGAAAATCTTTATAATTACCAAATGTCCAGTTTTTCTTTAAGGGTGCTTGTAATTGTTTCTTTTTATAAGATTCCTTCTGACCGGATCTGGATCCTAAGAAACATTGTCCAGGGTTAATCAAGTCAGCGTCTGACAACCTGGAGTGGTACAACGACTCAGTCTGACTCTTTTACTGACTAACTGAAGAGTTAACGTTATCAGCGTTCTTTTATAGTTTTCGTGAATGGAAAGTTCCAGAAACGCTTGAAATGGAACACTACAACTTAGAACATTCTAGAAGCTTTCAAAAAAAAAAAAAAAAAAAAAAAAAAATTTATATTCTATACTCAGAACTTTCTAGAAACTCTTAAAAAAGCAACATAAGTTATAACAAACTCACTTGTACAAATTGCTAAGCATCTTATTCAGAATATTTCCAACAATTAAGCTTAAGAGATCTTTAGAAATTCTTTCCCCTCCCTCACTCCTCTTTATATCACCTCATCATCTGGCAACTGACTAAAAAAAATCGTTAACACACACACAAAAAAATATCTTTAAATGTCACCCGATCTTCTCGACTAATTCTATTTTTGTTAAAACAAAACGAAGTGAGCTTATGTTTCATATAAGGCAATCACGAAAAAGAATATATCAGTTTAACGGATGTGCCTTGTGTAGTTTGTAACCTTAAGCTGGACACACAGACAGATACAACAATTTTCCTTGGTAAGTTGACCAGAATTCCCTTCATATTAAAAAACAAAAATACAGAAAAATCTTTATTGATGCATGTATTCCTGATAAAACGACAAGATCACATTCCAAAAATCACATAAATTAATCAATTAGTTTTATTTTTATAAAGAAATTCATTTTTAAACTATTTTGAGCAATTAATGGGAAATCATAGACATTACAAGGCTGATCTTGCAAGTTTGAATTATTGTAGACTTATCTGCCTTTGTTTCTTTAAGATGGTGATGCAAAACAGTCTTTTCATTGATTTAATTTTCTTTGTGAAAAATACAAGTACTTGAACAATTTACATGATTTTTGGAACATGACATTTGTTCTGTACATTATACAGATTTTCTTTTTTATTCTGGACAAAAGTACTTTCTTATATATAATAAAGTTATTCTTCTTACTTATAGTCTTGTTCCAACTCTGTATTGTGGACCATATTGATGGTCTTAACTCTCCATGGTCCACTGTAGTTGAGGTCAAGATATGTCCGTGAGACGCTGGCCAACAGTTCTTTTGCATCTCGGCTGTTGGAATCAATTTCAAATAAATTATCTGAAAATAAAGTAAACGATAAATATAAAGAATAAATAATACTGTATATACCTTCTTCTTTTTTTTTATTTAACTTCAGTAAGTTTTAAGATATCAAGGGAGTTAACTCCTCCTGGAGCTAACACTTGATTCTGTTATGATTTAAATTTATATCCGAGGGCTCTTTTAAGAATAGATGCTGTTCCCTTTATGGCTGCTATTTGTATCTCGTTACAGCTTGGTCTTCCAGGGATTGTTTCTAAGTATTTCTGAAGGTTCTTTTTTATTAAACCAGTTGCTCCTATCACAACAGGTACAATGTTTATTTCTTTCAGAGACCATGTGGTTTTTAGATCATTTTTTAGGTCCTGATATTTTGTTATCTTTTCCCGTTAAGTTGACGTGCATTTTAAGATCAAAAATTGTTTCATTTTAGGTATTACCCGTGTATAAGTCGACTGTAGATTCTAGACAAGTTAAATGGTCTGTCTCATGGCTCTTTCTTGCACAAATAATTTCCTTTTTTGGTGTTTTTTTTTTGTAAGACATATAAATAGTTTCTTGGCATCTACAAGTGATAATACATGCATTTATGCAAGTGTGGTCTATTTGATTTTCATATATAGAACCAACCTGCTGCACACTTACATGCAACGAAGGCAAATGTTGCTAATCAGACATTCTGATAAATGACATGCTGCAGATTCCAGGCGCAGTTAATGTTTTTAGACTTAATTTATATCACGTACCGTAATAATGTAAACGCATAAGCCGTGATATACCGTAATAATGTGAACGCATGCATTAAGTGCCATTAAATGTTGTCATTAAATTGTTAATAAATAGTTAATATTATCGTTTATAGGATTTTTAATAGTAAACTTAGGGGAGAACGACATATCGTAAACACTACATTTCCTAACCTACTACTAGGAACCGATGGGTCAACATGATTATGCCATCTGTAATATAAATCTCACCTGTCTGTTTAAATGTATGTATGTATGTATGTTTGCCTAAAACTTTTGACAGAGGTGACAGATTTTCACAAGATTGGTATTATTTTGAAGCTCGACCCTTCGGACGACAAATATTAAAAAATTGGCTAAAACATTAATTCCTTCACCTACAACTGGGCACTTTTCTACAGGGAGGGGTCAATTTTTTTGCCGATATTTCCGAAAGTCATACCCTCTTTTCGATTAACTAGACTTAATTTAAACCTTCGCCACTTTCAGTTTGGTGATGAACGCAACAGCAAAGACGTTATGTTTTTTTTTTTTTTTTCACATTCTTTTCCTCCTTTGCAGTACAGGTTCCAGCCTGCCTTCCACCATTTTTCTTTCTTTTTTTTTTTTTTTACTCACGACACACCTCCAAACACTCGAGCAACGCCAAGCACCCAGACTAGTATACATTATATATATATATATATATATATATATATATATATATATACGTATGAATAACTACATAACTTCATTCGAAGTTACAATCTTTGATGGCTACCTAAATTAACACGCTATGTGAACTTTTATACATGCTTCTTTTACGACATTCTGTAATCATAAAGAATGATTGTTTCTGCATAATAAAACAGATTTGCAAAATGTACCGAAATTTTTATGTGTTGGAAAAACTGATTGCTAAGATAAATAAAACCTTGGAACTGGGAATGTAGCTATATTGTTATTTATTTATATTTGCTCTGTTGTTATATTTAACAAATATCGAGCCTCTAAACAGAAAAAGGATTGGTATACACAAAAGGTTGAAATATTATTGAAAAGCATATCTTTGCCAAAAGCATATATATATATATATATATATATATATATATATATATATACACACACACACACATACACATTCATTATTGGGTCCCTACTTATCAAGGCCAAGAGCCACTTGAGTATAAATATTCCTTAGATGGAATAACTGTCAGCCGAAAAAAACAAACAACACTAATATTAACCAATGAGATGAACTGATGGTAAAATAAATAAAACCTTGGAACTTGAAATGTAGCTATATTGAAATCATTTGTATATGCTCTGTTGTTATATTTAAAAAACATTGAGCTTCTAAATAGAAAAAGGATTGGTATACACAAAGGTTGATATATAATGGAAAAAACATATCTTTGCCAAAAACATACGCGTGCACACAAACACATTCACTAAATGGTCCCTACTTATCAAGGCCAAAGAGCGACTCGAGTATGAAGATTTCCTAGATGGAATAATTGTTAGCTGAAAATAATGAGGAACGCTATGGGAGTACTCTCATTAATCAATGAGGTGAACAGAGTTTGATTTCTTATGGAGTGGTTCATGACAAAAAATTTGTTTACACTGGAGTTGATCATTCATAGACATTTATGTAGACGACACCACAATCTATGGCAATACTTCAATGACTAAAATCTTTCTGATTCTCCCCCTTCTGGACTTGAGAACATGATGCAAGAGGAAAAAAGGTGGTTGATTAATTTTAATGCATCAAAAAACAAGCTTTTTTTCTTTCATCATAATTCCTCTGACCCCCCCCATCACATCCCAATCGAAATGAATGGCTCTCATCTTTAGGAAGCTTGACAAGCTTCTGGGACCGATCTTCACTCCTGATCTGAAATGGAACACATATATCAAATCTGTTGCCAAGATTGCTGGAAAAATGGTTGGATCACTCTACCACTCCAGTAAGTATATCACTGCTGATGCAATCTTCTATCTATATGGGAGCCATGTGCACCCTAAAATGGAGTACTGTTGACACATCTGGGCAGGAGCTACTCGGCACACCCTATCCAACCATGACAGAGTTCAAAACTGGCTTCGAAACCTAGTAGGCGAAGCCCTTTTCTTTTCCCTGCAACCTCTTTCCCACAGAAGAGACATTGCAAGCCTGTCTCAGCTCTATCATTATTTTCATGGCAAGTACTCGACTGAACTCCAATCTATAGTTCTCCCTTTTCAAACTTTCACAAAAAACACTTGACTAGCTACACCACTATAAACAATTTCCCCTACTATCTGTACCTAAATCTAAATGCAAATTCCATGAATAGAGCTTCTTTCTCAGAACTGTCCACTTGAGAAATACTGTTCCACTGTCCTGTTACCCGATTGAATACAACATGGTTGCTTTCAAGTTCAATGTAAACAAATTCTTGTTGATCCATTCCCTTAAATAATCCAAATTCTTCCCACTCTACACCATTAACGATTACTACACTATCACCTTACATTCATTAACCTTTATCCTCAAGTAGCCTTCGGGTCTTGATAAGTGGTGACTCCCAAGTTAAAAAAGAAAAAAGATGACCGAATGATCGGAAGCAATCATGTGGTACCGTGTTCCACGGGCAAGAAGCTTCTGTAAAGAAATTCTGTCTGACGCACGGATAAAAAGAAAGGGAAGTCTTTTGCAGTTAAGGTAATAGGATGAGTTTTTGCTGTGAATAGCTTACAAGAAAAAAACCAAAGATGAAGCTCATTCAAGCACTTTCCCAGGAAAATAATGATAGAGTAGAGTCTAGCAATGTCTCTTCTGCGAAATAGTTAATGAACCAGAAAAAAAAAAAAATTTTTTTTATAAACTATTTAAATCGTACTCACCCTTTGTGACCTGTCGCTTCAACTTAGGGATGTTGAAATTAAGGGCTTGTGTTGGTTCCATATTGCTGTTGGATTAAAAAAAAAAAAAAAAATGAATGAAAGTGCTAGAGGAAAATGGCAGACAAAAAAAAAAAAAATCACTTGGCAACCTAATACACAACTTATCAACTGAAACAAGAAAAAATGCTCGGCAGATTGAGAAAATCAACAGAAAAATAAAGAAGAAAGAAAACTCTGTTGTATTTAATCGTGCCTTGAGATATATATATATATTTATACTATTATATAAAAGGAACTTTGTGTGCGTGTGCGTGTGTGTGTGAGTTCATTCCCAATGGACTCCGAAACAGCTAGACCGATTTATATGAACTTTTACACAAATGTACTTTATGTATCTGTCAGTGTTTTTAGAAAGGTTTTGTATTGGAGTGACTTCGATAAATATTGATAATCGATAAAAACCGATGAAAGAAGAAACAGGCGATTTTGACTAAAGTTAACACCTTATACAGCCTAACATCACAAGTGCACTTAAGAAGTTTTATTATCACACAAGCAGAGAGGCATAGAATATAAAATCAACAGCAAGTTCTTTGATATGACAGGGGTGTTTTCAAAATGAATGTTTCTGTTTAAAACACAACTGAAAAGTGATACTTGACTTTTGCATTTTAAACATTAATTCAAGCTATTATATCGAAAAAAAATAATTTTATAAAATCAACAGTCGGTTCTCTACAGTGCAATGTAGACTACAATGTATTGTTGACTAAGTCACTGTGGGAAAGTAGTGATGTTGGTGCATCAGAATAGGGTCCTCAACTAAAGCAGGCAATTGATCGATTTGATTGAAAAAAATGGACAGTTTAAACAATTTCGATGACAATAAAAACATGGGAGTGCTGAACATTCGTTGATCATCATTCAATCCTGGGCAACGTTGGGTCTTCCTGCTAGTATATATTTCCCCATTCTGAGACTTGATTCCAAATATTTCTCAGATGTTATCTCTCTCCTCTTTTGGAAATAGGGTACGATTATGAATATCTCCAGTATCAAATAATCCTTATACACTGTGAAATTTACTTTATGTATGAAAACCAAAGAGAGGAAATATAACATATGAAAAATATTTGGAATCAAGTCTCTCCTTGCTGTTATTTCAAATCATTTGAAACCATAGCAGCAAGTTTTAGTCTTCCCCATCAAGGCCGGAGGTTTTGGGGAAATATCAGATATTTCGAAATTCATATGCAAAACTAGGAAAACAAATGACTATGATTGAAACATTTTATGGCTGTAAAAAAGTGCCAAAAATAGACTCTGGATGATAGATGATCCCCTTAATGTGCGACCTTACGGGCAAATGTCACATAGCCCACTACACGATTCAGATCATTACCTTTCCAACAAGCCTTCAAGTGTTAAGTTCTGACCAATAATTGCTGAGATTTCAAACTTAAAAAATTGTCAAAAAAGTTATATATGTACATATAAATATATACGGATATATCTATACTCGTAGCCAAATTGAATATTGAAATGCTCATATCTTCGGTTGTTTGGGACAAAACTACATGAAAATTTGCAGGCTTTTTGAAAATTATAATACTATTCTACGGTTAAAATTTTATGACAATTGGTGAAAAAGAACCTATATTTTCAAATCAATAAAATATGCCCAAATTTGCCTACATTTGTATATATAGTGTCCTGGCAGGCCAGCTTCGGTTGTATCCGCTGTGGCCTTGCCAAGCCATTAATATATAGTAATAAAATTAAAGTTAAATTTTCAACTAGACAAACCTATCAGAATCTCTACCTGATTAAGAGAAGCCAACATTAGAATAATTTAAAAAGATATTTTTTTTATCGTTTCATTTTTGCTCTTCTCTCTTTTATCTCCATCATATTATCCCCCCCCCCTCAATTTTTTCTATTTTTAATCTGAAAGTTTTTAAAGTTGTCTTTCTTAACCTTTTATTTGTATAATGCAAGCTTTTTCTACTTTTCTGACGAGAAGCATTTAGCTTCGAAATGCCATGGCCTAAAAAGGTTTCTCCTCGATTCCCCTTTCTGTCTAATTGACTTGATAATGTCATCAAATTCCTTGGTAACTTTAGGCTTTATCCTCTAACTTTATATATATATATATATATATATATATATATATATATATATATATATATACATACACATTCTTTATTTGTTTTTACATAAGCAGTAATATTTTGCTACACAGCCATGAGCATGTTTCGATCAGCTAGTAATTAGAGACCTCTTCAGGTAATACAACTTATACAAAAGCAAAGTTTACAAACATATTATTGCTTATGTAAAAACAAATAAAAAGTATAACCTGCTTTACTTCGGTATTAAGTGCATTTACAGCCTCGGAAAAAGTTGTTGGAAATTCAAATAAAATGGAGGGGGGGGGGTATAGCGTTGTGAAAGAGAGTAAAATTTTCTTTTTTTTTATAATGTCATATCGCTGTTAATCTATATATAAAAGTGAAATTGTCTGTGTGTGTGCATTTCTCTACCACATTACTCTGTCAATTTTCAGTCTACAGACTCGAGATATGGCATAAAGGGTATTGAGATTTGGGAAAATCTTTTTAATCGGTTTTCGGTCAGAAATTTGGCTGTCAAGTGGTCAAAGTTCAACGATTTGACCTTTGAGAACTCTACCAAACTCCTCCGCCAATTTTGGGTCTAAACACTTGAAATTTTAGATATAGGTTCCTTGGACATGGATCCAACTTAATAATTTGATTTGACCCCCAAAACAATAAATGTTAAGGGGGTTAAAATTGGAGTCAAAAGTAAAAAAAAAAAAAAATTTCAGCCAATTTTTGGTCTAAACATTTGAAATTTTACATAAAGTGTATTCAGACATAGGGCAAGCTTTTTAATCGGTTTTTGGACGAAAATTTGGCTGCCAAGGGGTTAAAGTTCAAAAGATTTGACCTTTGCAGTCTCTAGCAAACTATTCAGCCAATTTTGGGTCCAAACATTTTACATAAAGGGTATTCAGACAAGCAGCAAGCTTTTTAATCAGTTTTTGGACAAAAATTTGGCTGCCAAGAGGTCAAAATTGAAAGAGTTGATCTTTGCAGACTCTACCAAACTACTCCGTCACTTTTGAATCTAAACACTTGAAACTTTAGATGTAGGTGACCTGGACAAGAGTCAAACTTTTTAATATATATATATATATATATATATATGCATATAAAGTTATGAACAGTACATAGAGCCCGAGCAAAGCCAGGCTGAACAGCTAATATATTTAAAAAGATATGATGCAATTCATACTTTTTTTTTATAATTCAAATATGGATGTGTTACTGAAATGAAATGAGTGTATTTTTCTTACATAATTTATTGACTGATTATATGTATTGATTATTATAGGAGGTGTTTTCTATAGTGTGAGAGTTAACAACCCGTGTCTAAAATTTGTTTTTTCATTTCCTATGACTTTTGTCATTTCTGAAATGGAACAAGGTCATACATTTCATAACATCAAAAATATATTTTCAAACATTTATTCTGGTGTTTTGTTTTCTTAATTTCATTTGTCCAGAAGAAATCCCGAAATAAAGATGAAACGTTGATGAACATGTAACTTGGGTTGTTCCTTTTTTATTTCTCTATTTCGTCAGAATACTATTTCCATTATTCTCATCATCACACACACACATATATATATGTATACCTGCCATATATATATATATATATAGAGAGACACATGGCATGTATACATACTGCTGTTTATGTTAAATTCTTGGAAAGAATGAAAATGAATAGATAATGAATTTGTTTATTTATATACATAGATATATACACATATGTGGATTGCAACGTCTTGTCAGACGAGTGCCACTCCCTCAGACATTTAAAAATCCATGAGCCCAAATGCCTGAGGGAGTATCTATACAAAGATGATGTTACAGAGTCTTAGCTTTGTACGACAGCTAAGTCTCTCTCTCGGTTCAAAATGTTGAGATCGAGCAACAAGCAAGAGCAAGATAGCCAGCAACAAATTAAACTGCAGACCAACTTAATGTGGTTACTGGTCTTTCGCTTTATGGTTTTTTAAATCAGAGATTTGCTTCTCCTAGAAAGGTTGCCTTCACCAGGGCTTACGGGAGCCCTCTCCACCCCAATACACATATACACAAACACAAATATACACGGTGCTAGTTGGCCGTTGACCCAGAAAAGAGTTCATTCGCCCTGCAATATACACATATACATACATATATACAAACACATATACATACATACAAATATATATACATATATAAATACACAGACATATACATACATATATATACACACATAAATACACAGACATATACATACATATATATACACACATACATACATATATACAAATACATATATACACACATACATATACACAAATACATATATATATACACACATACATATACACAAATACATATATATATATACACATACATATACACAAATACATATATATATACACACATACATATACACAAATACATATATATATACACACATATATATACACAAATACATATATATATATACACACATACATATACACAAATACATATATATATATACACACATACATATACACAAATACATATATATATATACACACATACATATACACAAATACATATATATACACACATACATATATACATACATATATGCATATATATACATATATATATACACACACATACACATAATTATATACATGATGATTGCAACGTCTTGTCAGACGAGTGCCACTCCCTCAGACATTTAAAATCCATGAGCCCAAATGCCTGAGGGAGTATCTATACAAATATGATGTTACAGAGTCTTAGCTTTGTACGACAGCTAAGTCTCTCCTCGATTCAAAATGTTGAGATCCAGCAACAAGCAAGAGCAAGATAGCCAGCAACAAATTAAACTGCAGACCAGTTAATGCGGGTAATGATCTTCCACTTTATGGTTTTTTAAATCAGAGATTTGCTTCTCCTAGAAAGATTGCCTTCACCACGGCTTACGGGAGCCCTCTCCACCCCAATACACGTATATACACGCACACAAATATACACGGTGCTAGTTGGCCGTTGACCCAGAAAAAGAGTTCATTCGCCCTTTGGAAGGTCTTGTTTTTAATCCTTCAGGGAGACTAGCCGCACTCCTCACCAAACAAGTCTGGTGGGGGAACCAGTTTAGTCGCCGGTGACCCGACCATGAGGCAGGTAGTACTGGGTTACATGGTACCAGTAGAACATGACATGACCTGACATACATACATACAAACACATACATATATACATATACATACATATATATACATACACACATATATATATACATATACATACATACACACATATATATATATACATATACATACATACACACATATATATATATACATATACATACATACACACATATATATATATACATATACATACATACACACATATATATATACATATACATACATACACACATATATATATATACATATACATACATACACACACATATATATATATACATATACATACATACACACATATATATATATACATATACATACATACACACATATATATATATACATATACATACATACACACATATATATATATACATATACATACATACACACATATATATATATACATATACATACATACACACATGTACATATATATATACATACATATATATACACATGTACATATATATATACATATACATACATACACACATATATATATACATATACATACATACACACATATATATACATATACATACATACACACATAAACATATATACATATACATACATACACACATAAACATATATACATATACATACATACACACATAAACATATATACATATACATACATACACACATAAACATATATACATACATATACATACATATACATACATATACATACATATACATATATACATACATACACACATATACATATATATATATATACATATACATACATACACACATACATATACATACATATATATATACATATATACATACATATACATACATATATATACATATATACATATATATACATACATACATATACACATATACATACACATATATATACATGCATACATACATATATATACACATATACATATACATGCATACATACATACACATACATACATACATATACACACATATATATACATACACATACATACATACATACACACATATATACATACATATATATACATACACACATACACAAATATATACACACATGCACATATATATACATACATACACACATACACATATATACATACATACACACATACACATATATATACATATACATACATATATATACACATACACATATATATATACATACACATCTATATGCATATACATATATATACATATACACATGTGTATATGTATTTGTATATATTTATATACATATATATGCACACATGCATATACACATATACACACACATATAAAAACATACATACATATATATATAAACATATACATATATATATAAACATATATACATACATATATGTACACACACACATCTATATGCATGTGTGTATATTATTCTGTTAAATTCACACCAATATATATATATATGCACATACACATACATCTGATATATAAAAGGCAAAATGTGTGTGTTTGTATGTCTTGCAAAAATTTTTAACAGTCGGACCGTGATAAAATCGGTATTATTAAAGCTCAATATCTCGGCCAACAAAGATAAAAAGAATTGGCCAAAGACATTAATTCTTTCACCCTCAAATGGGTTATTTTTTAGAAGGAGGGGTCACTTTTGTCATCAACATGTTTGCAAAGTCATCATACGCCTTGCAATGACTACCCTGATTTCCAGTTTCGCAACGGATGTTAGGTTTTTTTTCATTCTTTTCCTCCTTTGCGTTACGGGTTTGAGCCTGCTTGCCTACTACCACTTTTTTTTTTGTTAACACCTCTCTCCTGCCTGCTGTTCTTTTGTTCCCCTCCCTACACCACCCCTCCATTCTCGGGCAATGCCGGATACCCCCGCTAGTATCGTGGGGCCCCGATTTCGAATCTCGCTAGATTCAGCCACTCTGATGATTCGTAGATGACGAAACATGTGTCAGTGGATAATTATATTTTAAAAACAATATATATATATCGTTCCCCATGTGGGGGTACCAAATTGGTTAAAGGGATAATTATTCCCAACTCGCATTTAGGTAAAAATGTACTTTTGTAAATAATTGAATTCATTCAAAACATATTGCAAAAACAAAAACAAATAACATCTATATATATATATATATATATATATATACATACTAGTGATGAGACAATTCCAATATTTTTCCTGATTCCAATACAATTACAGATTCCATATGAAATTCTCGATTCCAATTCTTTATAAATCTCTAAATATTTTATTATAAAGTTGTTATTTTGTCCCGATCACTGGAAAAAACTTATCTTAAATGTGCATGTATTTTCTCAAACATAAAAATCACACTTGTGGGGAGGTGTGGTCGAAAGACTTTAGTCTTACTGGAAGTTTAAATCAATAAATATTTATTATTTTATTATTGCTAACAAGCAATGGAAGACGTTTTATAAAAAAACAAGATAAAATAAAATAGATAATTAAAGGAATCGGTTTTGGTGTTGGAAAATAGGCTCAAATTTTCCCCGATTCCAATAACAATTCCGATATCCTAAACAGCTCCGATTTTTTCCGAGTGCTGATTCCGATTAACCGGCTCAACACTAATACATACATATATATGCATGTATGTATACTGTTGTTCATGTTAAATTCACACACACATACACGCAAACACACACACACGCACGCAAACACACACACACAAAAACACACACATGCACACAAACACAAAAGCACACATGCACGCAAACACCAAAACACACACATAAAAACACACAAACACAAGCAAACACACAGATGCACACAAACACAAAAACACACAAACACACTTGCCATTGTTTGTGAAACTTTATGAAAGCATCTTTGTTTTGTTTCATAACTTAACAACTGAAACAAGTTCTTGTTCAGACCTGT
This sequence comes from Euprymna scolopes, assembly GCF_053919585.1. NCBI lineage: Eukaryota > Metazoa > Mollusca > Cephalopoda > Sepiida > Sepiolidae > Euprymna > Euprymna scolopes. The sequence goes on from NC_136522.1 coordinate 66,870,369, forward strand.
TTTCCTTATCCTGAGTCAGATATCTTGAGTGACAACAAGTGCAATTATAGACAGGATACAAGTCTTGGCTTGTTTATTTCTCTGTAAGCTTTTGAATTATCTCGACTCAGAACAGCAGTAAACATAATGAGCGCTACTCGCTACAAAATACATTTCACGTCGACATATCAACTGTTCAGATGATTATTATTCCCTTGCATCTTTCGGCATCTCTCTTTTCAATTAAACCATCTTTTTTTATTTTTTTTATTTTTTATTTTTTTTACAAACCTTAAAACTAGTAATAAAATATTAATATTAGTGTGAATGAAGAATAGAAAAAAAAAAAAAATCGGAATCATTATTGGAAATGAAAACATTCAAACATCTTTTCCAATGCCAAAAACGATTCTTTTAAATTGTGCGTTCTTTGTTTTTACTTAAAACTTAATTTTCCATTGCTTGTACTTCTGATGAAATGATAAATATTTATTGATTTTAAATTTACAAGTAAAACTAAACTCTATACATCAATCCCCACGAGTGTATTTTTACATTTGCTAAAATATTTACACATTTTTTTTTTTACACGGGTTTAAAAAATAAAAAATGTAAAAAAAAAAAAGAAAAAAAAAAAAGAAAATGACCCCAGAGCTAAGGATGTAGAGATCTTAAAAGAATTGGAATCAGTAATTGTATCGGAATCAGAAATTTAGAACAGAATCAATAAATGTATCAGAATCAGGAAAAATACTGAAATCGTCACATCAACTAATATGCAGATCATTTCCTTGTAAATATCTTTTATTCAATCGTTCGCCAAAAATGTTTTTAATCTGTCTAGAAACTTGTTTCCAAAATGTATTACTCATTTGCAAAAAAAAAATTTTTTTAAATGGTTAATAAATCTAATTTTTAAATCTGCCTTAACAATAATCATCCAGGTTGACTTGGTTTAGTTTGCGGCATATCAATCACCTGTGGAGTATTTAATCTGAATAAAGTTGTAAAATAAATGCATAGGTAGGATGATTATTTTCATAGAATACATTGCTCTCAACGTACATTGCTCTTAAAGAATGTTGCTCTTAAAGTATGTTTCTCTTGAAGTATATTGCTCTTAAAGTATATTGCTCTTAAAGTACATTGCTCTTAAAGTACATTGCTCTTAAAGTACATTGCTCTTAAAGTACATTGCTCTTAAAGTACATTGCTCTTAAAGTACATTGCTCTTAAAGTACATTGCTCTTAAAGTACATTGCTCTTAAAGTACATTACTCTTAAAGTACATTGCTCTTGAAGTACATTGATCTTGAAGTACATTGATCTTGAAGTACATTGATCTTGAAGTACATTGATCTTGAAGTACATTGATCTTGAAGTACATTGCTCTTGAAGTACATTGCCCTTGAAGTACATTGCCCTTGAAGTACATTGCCCTTGAAGTACATTGCCCTTGAAGTACATTGCCCTTGAAGTACATACTCCTAAAATACATAGCTCTTGAAGTACACTGCTCTTTAAATATATTGCTCTTGAAGTCCATTACTCTTAACATTAAAATTAATCCATATTTAAAATATTTTGATCGACTAATGGCTATAGATTTTACCAAACAATACTGTAATAAATAAAAAGACATTACTTCCAATAGAATTGCCTGCAAGCAATTCAAAAAACATTGTTTCTGACAATTGTTTTGTGTCAATTCATGGCATCATCTAAGAATTACTTTTTGGCAATTCAAGGCACAATTTCTGATATTATTGCTTATAACCAATCTAAGGCACTGTTTCTGGCAGAATGGCTTTTAACCAATTCAATGTATTGCTTCTGGCAGAATTGCTTTTTGCTAATTCATGACAACGTTTCTGGTAGAATTCTTTTTTTGCCAATTAATGGCATCATCTCCAATAGAATTGCTTTTTGCCAATTCATTGTACCATTTCCAGTAGAATTGCTTTTTGCCAATTCAACACATTGTTTGTAGCGGAATTGCTTTTTGCCAATTCATTGTACCGCTTCCAATAGAATTGCTTTTTGCCAATTCATTGTACCGCTTCCAATAGAATTGCTTTTTGCCAATTCATTGTACCGCTTCCAATAGAATTGCTTTTTGCCAATTCATTGTACCGCTTCCAATAGAATTGCTTTTTGCCAATTCATTGTACCGCTTCCAATAGAATTGCTTTTTGCCAATTCATTGTACCGCTTCCAATAGAATTGCTTTTTGCCAATTCATTGTACCACTTCCAATAGAATTGCTTTTTGCCAATTCATTGTACTGCTTCCAATAGAATTGCTTTTTGCCAATTCATTGTACTGCTTCCAATAGAATTGCTTTTTGCCAATTCATTGTACCGCTTCCAATAGAATTGCTTTTTGCCAATTCATTGTACCGCTTCCAATAGAATTGCTTTTTGCCAATTCATTGTACTGTTTCTAATAGAATTGCTTTTTGCCAATTTAAACTATAATTTCTGATAGAATTGCTTTTAACCAACTTATAGCACTCTTTCTGGTAGAATTAGTTTTTGCCAATTAAAGTATTGTTTCTGATAGAATTGTATTTAACCAATTGAAGGCATTGTTTCTGGTAGAATTGCATTTTTCAATTCAATGTTTTATTTCTAATAGAATTGCATATGCCAATTGAAAGCATCGTTTCTGGCAGAGTTGTTTTTATCCAACTCATGGCATCACTTCCAATATTAATTATTTTTAAACTATGCAAAGTAATGTTTCTGGTAGAATTGCTTTTAACAAATCCAATGTATGATTTCTTGTGGAATTGCTATTAACAATTCATTGCATTATTTCTGGTAAGGTTGTTTGTTGCTAATTTATGGCAGTTTCTAGGTAGAACTACTTTGGATCAACTCAGGCATCATTTCTGGTAAAATGACTTTTTAACCAATTCAAAATCTCGTTTCTGGTATAATTCTTTTTTACCAATTCATGGCATCGTTTCTGATAAATTGGCTTTTGCCAATTCCTCAGACATAATTTCTGATAAGATTGCCTTGTGTCAATTTAATAAATATTGTTTCTGATTGGCATGTGCTAATTGATAGAATCATTTCTGATAGTATTGTCAGATGCCAACTCAACAGACATCGTTTCTGATAACAGTTATGTGCCAACCTTGTGCAAATTTGATGGACAGACATCGTTTCTGATAAAACTGTCATATGCCAATTCGACAGACATCATTTTTTGAAGTTTTTTTTTAAAACAATTCTGGGCATCATTTCAAAACATCGTTACTGGTAGAATTCATTTTTGCCAATTAATTAAATCGCTTCCAATAAGAATTTATTTTTGCCAATTCAGGGCATCCTTTCTGATAAAATTACTATTTGCTAATTCTTAGCATAGTTCTCAATAAAATTATTTTGCCAATTAAAGTAATTGTTTCTACCAGAATTGATTTTTACCAATTGATTATATTGTTTGGCATAGAATTGCTTTTAACCAATTTGTTCCAATTCAATAGACATCGTTTCTGATAGAATTGCCATGTGCTAATTAGTCAGACATTGTTTCTGAAAGAATTGCCATATGCCAATTAGTCACACATCGTTTCTGATAGAATTGCCATGTGCCAATTAATTAGATATCGTTTTTAATAGAATTGCCATGTGCCAATTAGTTAGACATCGTTTCTGATAGAATTGCCATGTGACAATTAGTCAGACAGTTTTTAATAGAATCGCTATGTGCAAATTAATAAGACATCATTTTCAATAGAATTGCCATGTATCAATTAGTCGGACATCTTTTTCAATAGAATTGCCATTTGCTAATTAGTCAGACATTGTTTCTGATAGAATTGCCATGTGTCAATTAGACGTCGTTTCTGATAGAATTGCCATGTGTCAATTAGACGTCGTTTCTGATAGAATTGCTATGTGCCAATTAGTCAGACATCGTTTCTGATAGAATTGCCAAGTGCCAATTAATCAGACATCATTTCTAATATAATGGCAATGTGCCAATTAATCAGAAATTGTTTCTGATAGAATTGCCATGTGCCAATTAGTCAGACATAATTTCTGATACCATTGGCATCTGAAAATTAATCAGACATTGTTTCTGATAGAATTGCCACGTGACAATTAGTCAAACACCCATTTTAATAGAATTGCAATGTGCCAATTAGTCACACATCGTTTCTTATAGAATTGCCACATTCCAATTAGTCAGATATCGTTTCTGATAGAATTGTCATGTTTCAATTAGTCAGACATCGTTTCTGATAGAATTGCCATGTGCCAATTAGTCACACATCGTTTTTAATAGAATTGCTATATGCCAAATAGTACCACATCGTTTCTGATAGAATTGCGATGTGCCAATTAATCAGACATTGTTTCTGATAGAAATGCCATGTGCCAATTAGTCAAACATCGTTTCTGATAGAAATGCCATGTGCCAATTAGTCAGACATCGTTTCTGATAGAAATGCCATGTGCCAATTAATCAGACATCGTTTCTGATAGAAATGCCATGTGCCAATTAGTCAGACATCGTTTCTGATAGAAATGCCATGTGCCAATTAGTCAGACATTGTTTCTGATAGAAATGCCATGTGCCAATTAGTCAGACATCGTTTGATAGAAATGCCATGTGCCAATTAGTCAGACATCGTTTTTAATAGAATTACTATATGCCAATTAGTAAGACATAGTTTTTAATAGAATTGCCATGTGCCAATTAATCAGACATTGTTTCTGATAGAATTGCCATGTGCCAATTAGTCAGACATAGTTTCTGATAGAACTGTCATGTGCCAATAGAGACACACATCATTTTTAATAGTTGTTTTTAATAGTTTTTCCAATTAGACATCATTTCTGATAGCAATGCCATGTGGCAATAAGTCAGACATTGTTACTGATCGAACTATGATGTGGCAATTAGTCAGACATCGTTTTTAATAGAATTGCCATGTGCCAATTAGTCAGACATTGTTTCTGATAGAATGGCTATATGCCAATTAGTCGGACATCGTTTCTTACAGAATTGCCATGTGCCAATTAATCGGACATCGTTTCTGATAGAATTGCCATGTGCCAATTAGATATCGTTTTTGATAGAATGATCATGTGCCAATTAGTCAGACACCGTTTCTGATAGAATTTCCAAGTGCCAATTAGTCAGACATCGTTTCTGATAGAATGGCTATATGACAATTAGTTACACATCGTTTCTTATAGAATTGCCATGTGCCAATTAGACATCGTTTCTGATAGAATAGCCATGTGTCAATTAGTAAGACATCGTTTCTGATAGAATGATCATTTTCCAATTAGTCAGACATCCTTTCTGATAGAATTGCCATGTGCCAATTAATCAGATGTCGTTTTTAATAGAATTGCCATATGCCAATTAGTCAAACATCGTTTTTAATAGAATTGCCAAGTGCCAATTAGTCAAACATCATTTTCAATAGAATTTCCATATGCCAATTAGTGAAAGATCATTTCTGATAGAAATGCCAAGTGCCATTGCTGCCATTCTACATGCATTTTCTCTCAGAAATATGACTTCTATTCTATGGATGTTTTTCTAACTGTACGTTTGCAATTCAATTGAGGTTTTACCATCTAAATTTGATCATAATTTTAAATGTTAGTAATATCAAATACATTTATACGAACAATGTCTAGCTACAATTCCAAAGATATTTTTGCAATTCATACAAAAATACATATTTTCCACTAATCCATCATTGGAGGTCAAAGACGTTTTTGCGTGCAATATCCTATAATTTTGTATCCTACATGATTACTTAATAGTATCTGGTCGAAAGACATATTTTCCAGCGATATTGCAATTTGGTAGACTTTTCATCAATATGTTTGTTTCAACTTGATATTTTTCTTTCCACCTATATAATGTTTCAATTTAATAAGTTTTTTCAAGAGATATCTGGTTCCAATATAACGGATGTTATTTTTTTTTTGCTAACAATATTGTCTACAATTGAAAAGACATTTTTGAAAAGGACATGTCTGCTGGCAATGTTTGTTTTCAATTCAAAAGAAGTTTTTTGTCGGCAATGTCTGATCACAATTCAATAGACATTTCTGTAAGTAATGCATACAATGTCTGTTTCTTACAGTTCTGTTGTGGTGACCACATTGCAGATAATAATGAACTCTTTTTTTTTACTATAAAAGCCTGGGAGAATATGCCTCTTGGCATTATACACACTTGACAGTTGGATTGACATATAACAACCATGAGTTCAATAAGTTTCCAGACTTCTTTCGTATGAACACTATTGACAGTACATACATTAAACTCTAGTCCCTTTCAAAGTTATCTCCTTTGGCTGCAATGCACTTGTATGGTTTCAACAACTTCTGGTCCGATAGAACTCCTCCTGTGTGAGTTTGTCAATGACCCTCAGTACAATCTCTTTCATCTCAATTTTCTCATAATGACAGCCTCTAAGGTTTTCCTTGGGCTTCAGGAATAACCAAAAGTCACAGGGAGCAAGGTCTGGACAATAGGGAGGGTGAGGAATTGTCTTGATGCCCATTTTGGTCAAATAGTCTGTGACAAGGATAGAGTTATAGACTGGTGCATTGTCCTGGTGTATATGCCACCGACTTGATTTGAAGAGTGTTAATATTTGCTTTTCTCTTTAATATATTTTGTTGCCAATAAATACCAAATTGTGCTTCTTCTTTGAGATCCCTACTGATCAACAACAAATTCAAACAACGTTTTTGTCAGCAATATCATATTGCAATTCAATAGACATTTTTGCTAGCAATGTCCAATTCAATAGACATTTCTGTCTGCAGTGCCTGGCTACAATTCAAAGTAATACAAAAGAGTTGCTTTCCAGCAATGTCTAGTTGGAGTTGAACAAACGTTTTGCAAGCAATGCTTTTTTACGTCTACAATGTCTATAATTCCGAAAACAATTTTGTCAACCATATGTTGCCACAATTCAAAAAGAAAAAAAGTCATTAAGTCCCCCATGAGATATGGTTTCAATTCATTAAAAATGTGTCAGCAATGATTGAATACAATACAAAATACATTTCCATCAGTAATTTGAGTCATTTTTTCCAGCAATGTCATGATGAAATTCGAGAGATGTCTTTGTCAGCAACTTATTGGGCACAATTTAATAGAAAGGTTTTTAACCTCCAGTTCAGTAGATATTCCACCTCACAATATCTGAAAACAGACCAATAGATGTTTTAACTAAATATAGCTACAATTAAAATATTTTTGCTTGTAATTCAATAGCTGTTCTTGTCAACAATATCTTGTTACAATACAATAGACATTTTTGTGGACAATGCTTTGTCAGAATTCAATAGGCCTTTATGTCAGCAATGTCCTGCCACAATTCAAAGGGTTTTTTGGCAGCAATGTCTTATAAGAATCCAATAGGCCTTTTTGCAAACAATTTGTTACAATTCAATAAACTACATTGGCAGCAATGTCTTATCACAATTCAATGAGCCGTCTTGCAAGCAATATCTTCTCACAATTCAATATGCCATACTCCAGGTAATTTGTCACAACTCAATTTTCCAGCAATGTCTTGTAACAATTCAATGGGCCTTCTTGCAGGCAATTTGTCATAACTAAATGGGCCACCTTGCCATCATATCTTGTCATTCAAAGAGATTTCTGCCCAGCAATGTTGTCACAATTAAACGGGTTGTCTTACTGGCAATTTCTTTTACCAACTTGATGTGTCTTCTTGCAGGCAATTTGTCACAACTTAATGTGCAATCTTGCCAGCAATGTCTTGTCAGAATTCTTGCTAGCAATGTCTTGTCTCGTCACAATTCAATGGGTCTCCTTGCAATCAATTTGTTATAATTCAATAAGCCATCTTGTCACAATTCAAAGGGTGTTTTTACCAGCAATTTGTTGCCATAATTCAATAGGCTATCTTGCCACAATTCAATGGACCTTCATGCCAGAAATGTCTTCTCACAGTTCAATAGGTGTTTGTGTCAGCAATTTGTCATAACTTAATAAGCCATCTTGCCAGTTAAGTCAATGAGCTGTCTGCAGGCAATTTATCACAACTCCATGGGTCTTCTTGTAAGCAATTTTCAGAACTCAATGGACTTTCTTGCAGGTAATTTGTCACAACTCAATGAGCAATTTTGTGTCACAATTCAATGCGCAGTTTTACTACCAATATCTTGGCATCATTCAATGGGAATACTTGCAAGCAATTGCAATGAGTTTTCTTGCGAGCAAATTTTCAGTTAAATGAACTTTAATTGCTCACAACTCAATGTTATCTAAAGTTTTCACAGTATGATGGGTTTTCTTGTGAGCAATTTATCACAACTCAATAAGCCATCTTGTCAGAAGAATCTTGTTACAATTCAATGGACCTACTTGCAGGTAATTTGTCACAAATCAATATGCTATCTTGCAAGCAATCTTTTATCAGAATTCATTAAGCCTTCTTGCAGATAATTTATCACAACTCTATGAGACATCTTGCAAACAGCATTCTGTGGGCATTCTTGCAGGCAATTTGTCACAATGTAATGGATCTTCTTGTGAGCAATTTTTCACAACACAATAGACCTTTTGCAGGCAATTTGTGACAACTCAATCTGCCATCTGGCCAGCAAAGTCTTGTCACAATTCAATGAGCCTTCTTGCAATCAATATCTTGTCACAATGGAATGGGCCTTCTGGCTATCCACATCACAAGCCAATCAGTCTTCTTGCTAGCAATTTTTAACCCAAAGAGCTTTTCAGGCAATTTTTCACAACTAAATGAGCAATTTTGCTAGCAATGTCCTGTCATAATTCAATGAGACTACCTTGCCAGCAATGATCTATCACAAGTCAATGAGCCTTATTGCCTACGATATCTGGTCGCCATTCAATAGACCTTCTTGCTAATAATGTCTTGTTATACGTCAATGACCTTTTTTGCAGGAAATTTGTAAAAACTAAATGGGTCATCTCGCCAGCAATTTCTTGTCACAATTCAATAGGCTATTTTACCAGCCATGTCCTCTCACAATTGAATGGGTCTTTTTGCCAGCAATATCTTGTCACAATTGAATGGGTCATCTTCCAGCAATGTTTTCTTGCCAGCAATTTGTTGCAATGTCTTGTCACAATAAATTGCAAAAAAGACCCATTGAATGGGATTTTTTTGCAGACAATTTGTTATAATTCAATAGCCTTCTGGCCAGCAATCTCCTGTCACAATTCAATAGAGACTCTTACCAGCAATGTCTTGTCACAATTCAATGGGCCTTCTTGCAAGTTATGCCGTGTAACAATTCAAAAGGTTTTCTTTACTGGCAAATTTTCACAACCCAATAGGCTTTCTTACCAGGAATGGCTTGTCACAATTCAATGAACCTCCTTGCCAGCAATATCTTCTCACAATTCAATGGGCCTTCTTGCAAGTTATATTGCGTAATATTTCAAAGGGTCTTCTTCCTGGCAAATTGTTACAATTCCAATTGTATTGCCAGCAATATTTTGGCAATACACACTATAATGTTGTAATTCAAGAGATGCTTTTCTCCCAATTCAAAAAGGCATGTTTGGCAGAAATACAAAGGCTGCAAATCAAACGAAATTTTGCCAGTACTATCTTGCAACAATAGACTTTTTTCTAACAATATCAGGTTGAAATTCAAGACAGTTTTGCCAAGTGTATCTGGCAAATTGTTACAATTCCAATTGTAATTGCCAGCAATATTTTGTCACAATTCAATGAACCTTCTTGCCAGTAATATCTTGTCACAATTCAATGAGCCTAATAGCCAGCAATGTCTTGTCAATTTAATGGGCATTCTTGGCAGTAATCTCCTGTAAGAATTCAATGGACCTTCCTACAGCCAATCTGTCACAATTCAATGGATCTCCTTGTGAGCAATTTTTCACAACTCAATTTGTCATAATTCAATGTGTGTTTACAGCAGCAAATTCTGCTCACAATTCAAGACATTGTTGCAAGCAATGTTTAGCCTTAATTGAAGATGTTTTACTAAAACAAAAGATGTTTAAAGAAATGATTTTGTACACACTATAATGTTGTAATTCAAGAGATGCTTTTCTCCCAATTCAAAAAGGCATGTTTGGCAGAAATACAAAGGCTGCAAATCAAACGAAATTTTGCCAGTACTATCTTGCAACAATAGACTTTTTTCTAACAATATCAGGTTGAAATTCAATAGACAGTTTTGTCAAGTGTATCTAGCAAGTTTTCTAAAGGTGTCTTTGTCAACAATTGATTGAATGTAGCTTTTGATTGAATATTGATTCCAGCTAAATCATCTTGCAATTCAATAGACAGTTTTATCAGCAATGGCTGGCTCTAATTAAATACATATTTTTGTCCAGAATTTCTTGCTTCTTGATTTCTTCAGTAAATATCTTTTGCCCACGAAATCTGTCCACAATTAAAGAGATTTGTCTTTAATAAAAAGACATTTTTGGTCAGATACGATTAGTTATAATTGAAAAGCTGTTGTTGTTGGTAATATCATGTTGCAATTAAAAAAGCGTTTATGCTAGCAATGTTTGGTTGCAATTCAATAGATGTTTTTGTCACCAATTTTTCCAGCAATATCCTGATGCAATTCAATAGTTATATTACTAGCAATGTCTGGCTAAAATTCAATAAATCTTTTTGTAAGCAATGCCTAAATGTAATTCAGTAGATGTTTTTCTTAGAGCCAAATCTGGCTACAATTAAAAAACAAAAAAATAAAAAAAAAACTGCCAGCAATATTTTGGCCTCTGTCCAATAAACATTTCTGCTAGAAGTGACTAGCTACAATCCCAATTTTTCTTTTTTTTTTTTTAAATGGATGTTTGCCAGCAATCTCTAGTTACAATTTCCCAGCAATATCATGTTACAATGAAATTGATGTTTTTAGAAATTGTGACACTTTTGCTAGCATGGTCTTGCACTTCAAAAGACTATTTTTTTCTAGCACTCTTCCAGTGCAGTAAAATCTTTTTACTAATATTATGTTGCAATTCAATAGACATCTTAGCCAGTAATGTTTGGTTTAAATTTAAATGACCTTATTGTCAGAAATATCTAACAAGAGTTAAAAAAAAAAATATCTGTTACCAATATCTAATAACTTCAAAGGTCTTTTTTCTAGATTATGCCTAGTTGTAATTTGAAAGACGTTTAAGCCAGATATATTTTTCATAAACATGTTTCATTGAATATCACCATCTTTATTAATACTGACATGTCCCATAAGAGTGATATATTCGTTTGAAGTAGCTGAGTGGTTTTTGCTACTAATTTGAGTAATAATGTAGTATGTTGTCTTAACAAACAGATGTTTGTGGTTGGAGCTGGTACATCCTTAAGTGTGAGGCTTGTAGCATCTCTTGACATTTCTCCAAGCTGCTTTACCAGTTGGTATTTATGGCTTAATCAGCTAATCATATTCTTGTAAGGAGAAACTCATATTCGTTAGAATACAAACATTATTTGCATATTTTTTTTTCACAATGCGAATAAAAAATACATTTTTTTAAATATTTACAACAATTGTTTAGTTTTTCAAAAAAATATATTGATATTTTTTAATAAGTTTTTTTGTTATTTATTGATAAAGAAGATATCTTTTGACATTAAATACATTTTTTTCTTTCTTTTTGGAATGACTTATAGTATTTCAAGGGTCATTATTTTGGTTTCCAATGATTTCTATGCAATACTGGATTTTTTTTTTTTTTTACCAGCTTTGGTTTCTTGCAGTTCAAAAAGATATATTCCAGCAATGAATTCTAGAAAGGTAAAAGATACCTTTATTTCCCTTAGCAATGCCTTTATTTGCTGCAGCAATAAAAAATTCTTTTTACAAACATATAGGAAGACGTCGATACCTCCCTACAAGAACCACTCGCATGAAACTTCCTTCTTTGGAGAAAACCAATTCAACCTGTTTACTATTAGTGCTGCTTTGGTATGGTACAGTATGGTTGGGCAAAGCTCTCTTAAATGTATTGTATGTAGGTGAAAGGTAAGGTTAGGTCAGTCCGCCTGCTTTCCAATATGTGTAGTGGTGGCATGCGCCCACATGAAAAAGATGAAGTTTTGTGAACCTCATTATCTCATCTGCGGTTTCAAAATGATGATCATCTTCATCTAGTTTTCTCAGTAAAGATTTGAGGCAATAAAAAAAAAAGGCATCTTTTTTTTTAATAAAAAAAAAAAATGCCCTCATTCAATTTCAACAGAAAATTTTCTATTTTAACAAATCATTAAACATCAAATACAAACAAATTTCAAGCAAACATGGCAGGATAAATAAACAGTTGATTCACAGCGATTTTAAAAAGACATTTTATCAACAAGTGTATGTAGCAATTTAACACATCTTTTTTTGTTTGCAATGGGTTTTAGAGGCAATTATGAGGTATCATATTTGTGGGGGGGGGGGAATGGAGATAAAATAAATAGTAGACCATGATATACAGGTGTTCCAAAAGAGAGAAAAAAAAAAGAAAACTGAATGGATCAAATATAAAATAGAACAGAAGCAGCAAACCAACAACAAAAAAGAAAAAACCATTTCAGAACATCTAACATAATCCTACCAAAGTCATCATGAGTCATTACACCACTGAGGAGCGGATATTTATCGTAGAGTGGTACTTTCGGTTGAATTCAAATTTCACATCCATTAGGCCCTTTTTGGAACACCCTATACATAGGAACAGCAGGGTCTTGTCACAGTTATGTTTTGGTTTGTATGCGTTATAGATCATCAAACCATATAAGGTTATTCAATGTCGAAACAATACGAAATGTAGATGATTTATTAGGTACCATTAATTGAACAATGGTATTTTACCCCAAGTTAGCGGGAGGACATTTTTTGGGCTACCTTTCTCAAGGGTATTAGCACATTTTTGGTCAGAATAGATCTGATAGGATTTGACCTCGGCATGACCGATTTCATAATCCACAACTGTATCCATGAGACCAAACCTGCACCTAACCCAAAGTGTTTAGCCTATTAAGGAATTCTTAATAACACAGAAGAAAAAAGAAAGGCTCAAAGAATAATAAAAGAGAAAAACCAGTGTTTTCCAAAAACTGCTTGAGTCACTGCAATAATGATATATAAAAGGAACTATAACAATGATATATAAAAAGAACTATAGCAATGATATATAACAGGAACTATAGCAATGATATATAAAAGGAACTATAGCAATGATATATAAAAGGAACTATAACAATGATATATAAAATGAGGCTGAAATTTTTAAATCGTTCAGATAAAAAGGTCAAATTAGAGCATACAAAACAGAACCTTTGAAAAATTGTAGCAATTTCAGAGGTGACCAGAACAGCCAAAAACTATGTTTTAAGACTTATTTTGCATTTAAAGGAAGAGTAGGTTCATACTGTTCTTTGAACAACGAAGATTCGACTGGATGTTACCTTGGTTCAGAAGTAGAAACATCAGAGACTAATAAAGCAGAAACACCAATATTTTCCATCTTGAACATGGATAGGAAACTGCGAGAGCTACTACAATAATGGTTTACGAAGGAATAGAAAATGAAGAGGATTATAAACTAACAAGAAATACGTATATTACTTAAAAAAAAAAACAAACAAACCCAAAAAGAACGTACAGAAACAGAAAAATAGCTGGAATATTAGAGATGACCAAGAACAGTCATAAAAGCACATTTAAAACAACCGTAAACTGAAATGACTCTTGCCACACTAGGGTGACTTTGAGCCATTAAAAAAAATTAAAATAGTAATGCGTAAATAATGTATGATCTCTGCATTTTAAACATAATTTCCAGGTCCTATTACGATTTCAAAATTTTACAGACATATTGTGGTGCAGAAGGAAATATTTACTGCAGTGTTATTTATGCATTATCATTATTTTTTTTTTTTAATGGCTGAAAATCACCCTTGGTGACCAGAGTCACTCCAGCTTACAGTAACTACGATTTTGTCTATAAAGCAAAACTGGGTTCATACCCTGACTCGACCACATAAGTCAATGAATCTGGAAGATAACATAACAATTTCATACTTTGCGGCAAAAACAAAAACACTGATAAATTTACATGTAAGTTATAGAGATCAGCTACAGGTGACAGTGGCTAACGACACAGACTGAAAACCTGACGTATCAAGTTCAAATCCTGTTCGTTCCACCGTCATCTAATGCACGCTTGACCTTACAAAATAAATAAAATCATGGTATCCAGATGGATATAGACAAAGAAAAAAATTAAGCGTTAAAAACAATGGTTGCAACAATGAAGATAAACTTGAACAATGAAAAACTACTTGAATAACAATACATTAAAAATGTATCTGGCCAGGAGAGTTGGGTTCATATTTTTCCCCAACAGTAGTAAGTGAATCTAATATATGCACCTTAATTTTAATGTCGCTTCCCAATCCCATACTTTGGCATCAGTATCCATTAGAACACTCACAAAAACCTGACAATATGAATTACGAATATGCATAAACACAAAAGAAATATATAAAATACTTGTTACTATATACGTATGTATGAATTATTTTTGCAGTATTGCACAAAGAGAAATGATATAAAACTGATACAATTGAATGCATAACATGACTTAAAGATAATATACGATTTAGTGACAGTACAATTCCAATATTTTTCCAGATTCCAAAACAATTTTTTTTTTGTGGGTGGGTGGGTGAGTTTGAGTTACTCCAAAACCCATGACATCAGCATATATTTTCCCAAACGTACAAATACACTTGTGAGGATAATCCACAGATTATAATTTTACTGGGAGTTTAGAATCAAATACTTATCGTTTCATTGTTAATACGAGTCATGTCAAATTAAGTTTTAAATAAAAACAAAAGAAATAAAAACAGCAATAAAAAGAATCGTTTTTGGCATTGGAAAATAGCCGCAAATTTTTCTGATTGTGATACCCCCAAAATGTCTGATTTTCCTGGTTAATCGCCCCAATACTAATACGATTGGAATATAGATATCTGAACACACAAAAATAAAATGTTAGATATAAAATATCAATGTTTCAAACATTTACTTTTTTATATGGTTTCGAGTAGGGAAGGGATGATTCCAATATTTTTTCTGATTCCGTATTAAATTCCCGATTCTTTCTAAATCTTTAAATATTTAACTATAAAGTTGTTATTTTTAACGATTACCGTAAAAACACGTGTTATATGTGCAGATCGTTTCTCAAACGTAAGGATATACTTGTGAGGGATGATCTATTGATTTTAGTTTTACTAATAGTTTAAAATTAATATACATTCATTATTTCAGTAATACTACTAGCGGGAGAATATTTTTCTTTATAGAAAATCAAATAAAAAGGCCAATCAAAAAAAAGGTTTTTGGCATCGGAAAATAGGCACAAATTTTCCTGATTCCGATACAACAAAAAGATCTGATTTTTTTCGATTCTTGTTATAGGTTGCCATACTTTAAGCCCAGGTCTATATATTTTTTTTATTTTTCATTGGTAAGGCCAATACTGTTGCTTTTGTAAAACAGAACACTTTATTGGACATGGTGTGCAATAATATTGCTTTGGTGAATTGATTCCTTATGGGAATAGAAATATATGCAAGAATATGGCTTTTATCAACTGATTGCCATTTATACAACACTTTTTAACGAGAACATTGATATGAATATGACTTTTTTGAATTGATTGTTTATTGCAAGTATTTACGAAAATAAACATATTGCAATAGTCTGAAAAATATGACTTTTTTGAATTGATTGTTTATTGCAAGTATTTACGAAAATAAACATATTGCAATAGTCTGAAAAATATGACTTTTTTGAATTGATCGTTTATTGCAAGTATTTACTAGTTTCGAGTAATGGCCACCAATGAAGAAAGGAAACATTTTACATTGGTTTGGAATTATTTTTGTGGAGGTGTCTATTTATTTTTTCCATGTCTGCATGCATAAACTCAAACATTCACGGCTACTAGGTTGGAGACTCTTTTTTGGACTGTTTAAGAGAGCCCAGAAATTGCTTTTGCAAATTAATCTTTCCACAGTAGATATATCGACGTTAACAACATGGATGAAAAAGACAATACGGACAATATTTCAGACTTCAGAATTTCACTTATCACCTATTGTTTATTTTTTGTCTGATTATTGCTTAATTGGGTCAGGGTTTAAAGGTTTAATATATAAGCTGGTCAATAGAATAACATATTTCCTAACAAGCAAGTGGGCCAAAATAAAGGTCCTATCTTTAAATTTGAATAACTTCCACAAAATAAAAGTTAAACTCACCAAACTTTATATGTGTGTGGACTGACCCTTCCGAGATTTTTTGGAATAAACAAAACAAATTTTGGCCGAAAAACACTTCTTAAAACTTACATGAATTTATGAATTTTTAAAAATAGGACCCTTATTCTGGCCCACCCTGTATAAGCTGGTCAATAGAATAACATATTTCCTAACAAGCAGTTGAGATATTCTTACAATCAATTTTCCTATGTTAAAGTTATGTTATTATACATTATTATTATATTTAATATGTTGCAATATTTTGAACTTGTAATGGGGTATGATCCCACACAGTCGGACGATTCTATTTATAAACGATGCTGCTAGGAACTGACGAATCAAATTAATTCACGTTCTGCTACCAATAAGTTCTTGATGAGCCGTTCCATATAAGTTATTAAATTTACCAAATTTTCATTACTAATGATTACTAAATTGACCAACTTCTACTGTACACTCTTTAACCCTTATCCTTGAGTGGCCTCTGGGCCTTGATAATGTGGTGATGCCTTTGTAAAAAAAAAAAAAAAAAAAAAAAAAAATCAATCAGAAACTAGAATTGCTTCATAAATATTAAACCTTTTCTGTAGCAATTTCACATGTTTTTTTTCCGTCTCGACACAGTAAGAATATTTTGCTCTGTGGAACTGTCTACTGCAAACAAGTCACCTCTCAGGACTTGTGTGTAACAACGAACCATCGGAAACTGTTCTGTCTACTGCAAACCAGTTACCTCTCAAGACTTGTTTAGAACAATGAACGATCTGAAACGTTTCTGAAACTAAACATGGCTTACACTTCTAGATAATATATATATGAATATATAATACAGGCTCATTCAGGCTTTGATAGACTACGGATACCCACGCAGAGGTGTCTGCACATTAAATTTTTGTGGCAGGAGATGGGTAATCTCCAACCACACCTCTCCTGAGTCGACATTGTTAAATACCAGTGGCAAGTGAAGTGTATGTACAGGACAACTGGAAACAAATGCCGAGATAAGCGAAGAGCACATACAGTGCCTAGAATTCCCAAATGGTCACTCATCTGGTGCTAACCACGCTCAATGTTGCTCAACTTTGGTGATCTAACAAGACCAGTGTGTCAACGTGATTATGTCATATATATGAATATATATATATATATTTAGTACTAGCATTTCAGCCCGGCGTTGCCTGGGTGTTTGGAGGTGTATGTTGAGCAAAAAAAAAAAAAAAAGCGGTCAATTTTTTTTTTTTAAACTTTGACCCCCTATTATGACCCCTTAATATTTGTTTTGGGCAGAAATCAAGTTATTAAGTTACATCCATATCCAAGGAACCTATATATAAAATTTCAAGTGTTTAGACCCCAAAATTGTCGGAGGAGTTTGGTAGAATTTTCGTTGAACTTTGACCCCTTAACAGACAAATTTCTGGCTGAAAACCCGATTACAAAGATTTTCCCAAATCTCAGTACCCCTGTATATCAAATTTCGAGTCTGTAGACTTAAAATTGACAGAGATATTGTGTAGGGTAATGTAGACAGACAGACACACACACTTTCACTTTTATAGATATATAGATATATATAAATATATAAATAAAAAATATATAAAATAAATATATTTATATATATTATCTAAAATTCACTTTCACTTTTATAGATATATAGATATATATAAATATATAAATAAAAAATATATAAAATAAATATATTTATATATATTATCTAAAATTTTCCTATGTTAAAGTTGTTAGAATAGAAACTAAATTTTAATGATAGATATGTTTAGAATACATGTTTAATGCATAAACTTAAAAGTAGAGCAAGAACTAAATATCTTTTATTATCTTGAATCATGTACACTTATTTTCATAATTGTCAATGTGTTAACTGTAATTTTGGTTTTAACTCATCGTTTTAATGGTGGATGTGTTTAGAATATATGTTTAATGCATGAGCGTAAACGTCGAGCAAGAACTAAATATTTTATTGTTTTGCATAATGTACATTGCTAGTCTTTCATAGTTGTAAACCAAAAATGAATGTGATAAACATACACCTGGTGTTAGCTTTCATTTTAAATTATGTTTGGGTTAAAAAAAAAAAAAGTGGTAGTAGGTAGGCAAGCTCAAACTCGCACTGCGAAGGAGGAAAAAAAAAATGTGGAAAAAAAAAAATGTAAAAAAAAAAAAAAAAAAAAAAACGTGACATCTTTGGCGTTATGTCCATCGCCAAACTGGAAGTGGCAAAGGTTTAAATTAAGGCTATTCAACCGAAAAGAGAGGATGACTTTTGAAAATATTGCAGAAAAAAGCGACCCTTCTCTAGGGAAAAGTACCCAGTTGAGGGTGAAGGAATTAATGTTTTTAGCCAATTTTTTGATATTTGTCATCCAAAGGGTCGAGCTTCAAAACGATATTGATCACGTGAAAATCCGTCGCCTCTGTCAAAAGTTTTAGGCAGACATACATACATGCATTTAAACAGACAGGGGAGATTTATATTATAGATAAATAAACTAGCGAGGGGTACCCAGCGTTGCCCGGGTGTTTGGAGGTGTGTGTGCTAACGGAAACACATTTGAATTTATTTAATTACTTGGATTTGGCAGGTGCCCGTTTTAATGAGTTAATGAGGTCAAGTTTGACTGCGGGATTTCATTTACTGCTGAACGCTCCCCCCCCCCCAAGATGTTATAGGAAAAAGACTAACCCACATGCGGCGAGTGACAAATGTTGAATATTTATCTTCCCGAAATCAAGCAAATTAAATAGACAGGCGAGCTTCGTTGTTAACTGTGAGATATTACGATTTATATGTGATATAAAAAGTTTTAAAAAGTTGTGAAGCGAGCGACCGCTTCTCTGAAAAAGGCCTTTTGTAGACACACAGAAAAAAGCGAACACACATACATACATACATTTTCGCTTTTATATTTATAGATGAGATGTGAAGATAAATGTATAATCTAACGCCTTGTAGGGAACCAATTCTGATAGTGCACTAGTTCTGAGCATGGTGGATTTTTTTCCTTTTTAATATAGGCATTATGTTCTTTAATATTGAAGGTTTCATTCAGCAGTTCACCCCATTCTATCAAATTTTGCCCCAAAGTCCTTGTACACCACTTCACATTGAATTTCTTCTTTATTCGTTTGATTTAGGTGTATGCTTGTAGCGCAATCCTCCCCCTTAAACCTCCGGGTTTACATTTTCGTCGATAATAACCCGAGTGATAATATCCATCCCCACTATGATATTAACACTTGATAATTTTTTTTTTTTTTACACAGGCACAACCGCTTATCAAGGCCCAGAGACCACTCGAGGATAAGGGTTAAGAGTGTACAGTAGTCAATTGGACAATATAGTAATTGTTAGTAATGGAAATTCGGTAAATTTGTTAACTTAAGTGGAACGGCTCATCAAGAACTTGTAACCAGATTGTAGTCAGCTGGAAAGCAGGAAAACAGAAGACAATTCCACAGGCGTGCACTTCTAAGAAAGAAGCTTTGTTCATGGAATCCATGTTTAGGTTTAGGCACAGATAAAGAGTGGGGGGAATTATTGATAGCGTTTTGTTTTCAGCTAAAGTGTTTCTTGTGAAAGTTTGGTGACGGGGGACCATAGATTGAAGCTCAGTCGAGCACTTGCCATGAAAATAACAATATAGCAGAGAAAAACTCGCAACATCTTTTGTGAGTGCCAATTCCTCCACATGCAACCTTCTGTTCATCTACTGCTGCTCTTATAGTGCACTAGTTCTTATAGTACTTGTGCCTCTTAACAATCCACTAAATGCTACCAATTCTAATAGTGCACTAGTTCTGAGCATGGTAGATTTTTTCCCTTTTTGATTATGCCCCAAAAGAATCAGAATACAGTAGAACCCCGGGATACAGTGGCCCTAGGATACAGTTTTTCCAGGTCACGATGTGGAATATCATGTTTTACGACCCCTGGTTACGGTATTTGCCCCACCTTACGATGCTATTTATAATGTTATTTGATTATATACATGTGTATTATATACTGTACTGTATCTTGTTACTAATTTTTGATGCCGTATCCCGGGGTTACGGTTGTATCGATTGGTTTCCTAGATGTAAATCCAATAAAACTTGCATGATTATTAAAGAGTGCTCAATGTAGGACAGAGCTGGTATATAGTCTGTTTATTATATACAAGCATTGGTTACATATGTGCATACATGTTTCAGTGAAATTCCAATTCAAGGATAACACCTCATCAGATCAAGAAAGAAAGTGTATTATATACTGTACTGTATTTTGTTACTAATTTTTAATGCTGTATCCAGGAGTTCTACTATATTAAGAATCAACCACAGGGTTACCAATCAACTAAATGCTACCAAATGTCATAAAAAAAAAAAAAAAAATTTTTCACAGTATGCAAACGCAAAAGCTATGGAAAATAAGTGACAGAAGGCAATCATTTACATATAATACAGACAAAACAATAACGAACAGTTGACTGACCTATTAACCAAGAGCATAAGCTGTAAAAGTTAGAAAATTAATATGTAGGTCATGACCTATTAAATTACAAAGGTTTTTTTATTGGCAACATGTTGTAAATACCAGACACATAACAATAGACACCTATGCAATACAGAGCCAATTGCTGGCAGAAGCCTAACTGCGGGCATAAGATAAAAATGTAGAATATTAATGTTATCCGTGACGTTTTTGCCAAATAACTTTTAATATGCCATCCTTCACAACAATCAGAATAGCTTGCAAATTAACATAAAATAAAATGGGTGAATATTGATATGTAGGCCGTGACCTTTGTGACAAATAAAATTGTTTACGTCCCGCCCTTTTTGAAACTAACCAACATCACTATGTCAGTAGCGATTAAGTTTTAGTGTGGATTTTAACAAAATAAAAACCCACATCTGTAAAAGAAAGTTATTCCCAGAGTTGAGTGGAAGATTGTAGATCCAGTTCTTTGTGAAAAGCTTAGTTTATTACTAATCTAAGACCCTATTGGGGATATCGACTAGGTTTTCCAGGCATTTTTTGCAGGCCAGAGTTTTCTTTCTCTTGGATGCTGATTTTTCAAATTTCTATTATATATATTATATATATCAAATATACACGGTGCTAGTTGGCTGTTGACCCAGAAAAAGAGTTCATTCGCCCTTTTCATACATACATACATGTATATATATATATGTATATATATATATATATATATATATAAAGGAATCAATGACAAAAGTCTATAGTCCAAAGTTCACGATATTGACCATCTTACAATTTATTCCTTTAATTCAGTTGACATTTACAATTCTTGACAGTATCTGTTTCATAGCACAAAATCAATCACTTAATTATTATATCAATCAGTGAATCTATTTTGCCCTTAACTCATTAGAAGAAATAGCAACAATCAATCCACCAAAAGGAGATGTAATTACATTGGGCTTCTTAAATAAGGATTGGTATATTATTAAGGAAATAAAATATATTTCCACAGAAATATATATATATATAACTACTTAATTTACTCACATAAAATTAATATACGAAAGTATAAATTTATGCGTAAACTTTAAGTATTTACTTCAAAAGTGATCAATATGTAGGTAGAGCTAGTTAGTAAGTTATAAAATATATATGGCGATTAAGCTACACTGAATATTCTGCGTTTCATCCACTCTAGGACTCTTCAGGCTTATGCGCATAAGCCTGAAGAGTCAGTGTAGATGAAGCGCGGAATATTCAGTGTAGCTTAATCGCCATATATATTTTATAACTTAATATATATATATATATATGTGTGTGTGTGTGTGTCCATCCACCCATTAATCTAATCATTTATCCATCTATCTATCATTCTAGATAAAATGGAGAGCATTTATATGTAGACCATGACCTTTGTGACAAATAAAATTATTTGTTGGCAACCAGTTGTCATCATAACAAGAATTAGAATCGAGAGTCATCCATCAATTGATAGCAAAACATTTTTTTTCACAAAAGTTTTCTACCACCCCTTTTTTTTTTATCCCCTTGCATAAAACTAAATATAGTCCACATTTGGACCCTCTTTACACTTAGCAGCTGTGTTTCAAAATTCATAAAGATAGATTAAGGAGTTAAGGAACGAATTCTATACATACAATTATATAAACATACTTTATTTTTTTGATTCCAATTCAGATTAATCGTCACAACATTAAACAAAATCAAGAAGTAAAAATTAAGTTTACAAGCCAAAAACTTCTGTAAACTGAATATATACAAATTTTTATATATATATATATATATATATATATATATATATATATATATATATACATACATACATACAAATATATTTATATATATATATATATATACAAGTGAATATAAATATTAATTTTTATATAGTAATCCCAATGAAAGATAAAAGCCCAATACGACCAAAACAGGAAGTAGAACTTATCATTAAAGAACACAATTTAATTATTGTTCAACAGAATACTTAAAAAAAAAAAAAAAAAAAAAAAAAAAAAAGGAAAGAAATATTAAGATTTCCTTAATCTGCAGAGCTTCAAAGAATGCGTTCTTTTCATCAGAGGAAAAACATTAGCAAATGAATATTATAGTGTAGCTATGAATTTGCTAGTACTGGCATGAATTGAAACTACATTACATAAAAAAAAAATTAATCATATGTGCAAAAAAAGTTTTTAGCGCAAAGAATTCATGAAATGGAGAAATATATATATATATATATATATAACATAAAGCTATGCCTGTGTGTGTCTGGTCACGAATAGGCTCCTATATGGTTGACTACTTTAAAAAACTGATTACATATAATGATAGAAGATGTATCGAGACACAGGAATGGGTATGTTTGATCTGGCAGAAGGTGGTTCATTAAAATTGTGGTGTCTGTGTTTGTGCCTGGTCCACAAAGTATGGAAATAAAAAATTTAAAAATAAAAAAAAACGTTTACAAGTGTTTTTGATATAGATGTACATAATAATACTTTGATAAGTATGTTTTAACTTAAATAGGGATGGTATAATAAAATTGTGGGGTCTGCGTTCGTGCCTGGCCTCCATAGAATGGAAATAGGCACAAATTTTAATAAAGACTTTTCATATCTATCTGTGTAAGTATACTTTGATAATTATGTTTCAGTTTGAAGAAATATGGTATAATAAAAAAGTATGGTATATAAAAAAATGGAAATATGTCACAAAGTTTAACAAGGGTTATTAATATAGATCCACAGAATATTGTGATAAGTGTTTCAGTGTGAACATGTATGGCATAATAAATTATAGGGTTTATCTATTTTATTTTTACTTTCATCATATTTTGCTTTGGTTTTTATACCCCCCAAATTCGAAGTTATCTCTTTACAACCCTTCCTTTTCATAACCTATCATACTTTCATAAATCAGAGTCCATTTTCTGTAGGCTGTTTTTGAACCCAGTCAACAACAGGTACTTTTGCTAGTATATATATATATATATATATATATATATATATATTCATTCATTTAACTAGATTGTCCTTTTTACACTATCATTTAAAATTTAATTTTCAATTTATGTGCTAATAAGCAACATTTGTAATTATCTAAATCTATTTTGCTTATAAAATTTCGGCCGGTAAGATAAGCCATTTACTGAAAATCCATGGATTAAGGAAAAATCTTTAAAAATTATTTGTATTCCTTGTCAAACAATAAATTTTGTCGTAATCTATATATCTATAAAACT
>NC_136522.1:66896907-67154407 GCF_053919585.1 Euprymna scolopes
TGGGTTCTTTCATATGACAGAGGCGCATTCAAAATGAACCTTTCCATTTAGTACACAATTGAACCATGATACTTGACTTTTGCATTTTAAACTTTAATTCAAGCTGTTATATAAAAATAATTTCATAAAATCAATAGTAAGTTCTCTACAGTGCAATGTAGACTACAATGAATTGTAAACTAAGCCACTGCAGAAAGGCATGTGAAGCTTCCTTTCAGTGCACCACGGTGGGTCCCCTACTAGTGCAGGCAATCACTCAATCAATTTGATTGAAAAATGTGCGATTTCATCGATTTTAATGACAATAAAATATGGAAATGTGAAACATTTGTTGATTCGGGCTACATCGGATCACCCTGTTAGTATGTATATATATGTATATATATATAAAATTAGGTATGAGAATATGACGTTATGGGAAAGAGAATAGAAAAACCTATAGCATTAGATAAATATCAACGTTTCATCCACATTTTGGGGGGGGGACTTCTTCAGGATGATAAAATGATTGAGGAAAATTAAGTTAAAACCATGATAAGCTGAAAG
Organism: Euprymna scolopes; assembly: GCF_053919585.1. Lineage (NCBI taxonomy): Eukaryota > Metazoa > Mollusca > Cephalopoda > Sepiida > Sepiolidae > Euprymna > Euprymna scolopes. Next base: position 66,897,454 of record NC_136522.1, read on the forward strand.
ATTTTTGTGGGCCTTTTTTTTTTTTTTTTTTTTTTTTTTTAAAGATAATCAGTTATAATGTGCGGAAAAAGTATGTTTATATATATATATATATATATATATATATATATATATATATATATATTAGTAAGTTATAAAATATATATAGCAATTAAGCTACACACAATATTCCGCGTTTCATCCACGCTAGGGTTCATCAACTTATGCCTGATGAATCCTAGCGTGGATGAAACGTGGAATATGTTGTGCAGCTTAATTGCCATATATATTTTATAACTTACTACCTAGCTCTACCTACGTATTGAGCACTGTTGAAGTAAATACTTAAAGTTTACGCATAAATTTATACTTTTGTATATAAATTTATGTGATTAAATAAAGTAATCACACACACACACACACATATATATATTTTATGTACTATCAGTGCCTAAATCTAAATGCAGATTCCATGAACAAATTTTCTTTCTCAGAACTGCTCGCTAGTGAAACACTGTTCCGCTAGCCTGCTTTCCAATTGAATACAACATGGCAGCTTTCAAATCCAATGTAAACAAGTCCTCACAAATAATTAAATTCTACCCAATTTACACCATTAAGGATTACTACACTACCACCTTCGATTCATTGACCCTTATCCTTGAGTGGCCCCCAGGCCTTGATAAGTGGTGACTCCCAAATTAAAATAAATAACTAAATAAATAAATAAACAATAGCAGTAGAATAAACAAAACAATTCAATGTGAAGTTGGTTGCATTCTTATGGAATATTAATAGAAGTGTAATAAAAGAGATGAGAGAGAAAGAGGGGGAGGGTGGGAGAAAGTGAGTGAGAGAGGGAGGGGGAGAAGAGACAGAGAGGGAGAGAGAGCGAAAGTGAGAGAGAGAGAGAGAGAGAGAGAGGGAGGGGGGACATTAATCGACAATGGCTGAGTAAATAAAAACAAAAGTTACCAAGACATTACTATAAAACAATTCACACTAAAAGACACCTACGCAGAATAAATCTCTCTCGCTGTAGGAAACAGTCGATAAATAGAAAAAAAAAGTAAAGATCAATAATAGATAGCAAATTCCCAGACCAAGACATATCACAAGCTGTTGCCAGACATATATATCGGGTTCAGTTGACATGAAGTTAATCGATAAGAAAGGAAAATGCTAAATATATATATATATATATATATATATATATATTAAATTGTGTTATCTAGAGTATTCTACTTACTGTTCTTATCTTAGACTTTATTCTCGCAGCGTTTTAACTTTTTTTTTTTTTTTCATAGGAGTCACCACTTATCAAGGCCCAGAGGCTATTCGAGAATAAAGGTCAAAGACTGTACAGTAGTCAATCGGACGATATCGTAGTAGTGGAAATTTGGTAAATTGGATTACTTAACGGGAACGGCTCATCAAGAACTTGTTTACGTTGGACTTGAAGACGACCATATTGTAGTCAGCTGGAAAGCAGGCAAACGGAAGAGAGTTCCACAGGCGTGCAATTCTAACAAAGAAGCTTTGTTCACAGAATCTACGATTAGATTTAGGCACAGATAAAGAGTGGTGGAAATTATTGATAGTGGTTTCAGTTAGATGAGTGTTTCTTGTGAATGTTTGGCAAGGAAGGGGAGGGGGGATCATAGATTGGAGCTCAGACGAGCACTTGCCAAGAAAATAATGATAAAGCAGCGGCAGGCTCACAACGTCTCTTCTGTGAGAAAGAGGTTACGGGAAAGAGAGAAGGGCATCCCTACTAGGCTACAAAGTCTATTTTGAACTCTGTCAAGGCAGGATAACGTGTAACTTCTTCTGAAAGGTAATGTGCTATGTAGTAATCAGTTCTAAGTTACACTCTTTTTGAGGTTGAAGGTTTAATCCTCAGTGCAGGCAATAATAAGAATACAATTACAAACTACTTTACCAATCATATTCAAACTAGCTTCCTTTCTAATAATATTCCGTAGCACTAGGACTTATATGTGAATCTTTGGTGCATGAAATCAAGGAATTGCATACATACTATCACTTGCATTGTTAAGTCTTAATTTCGAAGAAAAAAAAATTGTTGGATCATTCTACTGCTCCAGAAAGTACTTAACTTCTGATTCAATCACGAACTTGTATAAGAACCAGATGTTCGGCCCAAGATGGAGGATTGCTGCCACATCTTGGGAGGTGCCAGTTAGAGCATTATTTGCGGGCAACTTCCGACCATTGCTGCTTTCAGTGTTGGGGGTACATAGCCATGCAATCTCAGAGGTTAACGGATAGCTGCGACCAACCAGCAGCATCTTATGTAGACCAGCCAAACATGACCGAGTCACGATCCCCATGAACTCTATGCAGAATTATGACTCGCTTGATAAACAAACAAGACAGCAGTTTAAAGGAAAATCTTGTTTCCATTGATTCATTGAATTGTTCAACAACGGTAAGGATTCCATTAAAGTCAGAAATATCAGAATTAGATTGGACAGCTTTTGAAAGAAATAACCTCAAAGCTAAAATTGTAGGTATTATCATTGACATGGTTGAAGTTCTCTAACCTGCTTCTTTGGTGATTTCTTGATATGAATTCGGTAACTGGACAATTTTTTGAACAAGGTTCCAATGCTAAGTTGTTAAGGTAGAAATTTTATAGTGTCGCAAATTCTAGTACGCAAAAAAAAAATGAACAAATCTCTTATTAAAAATTGTAATTTGTGCAAATCATTCTGGTTCACATATATGCCATGAAAAAGTCCTTTCTGATTAATGTTTACCAGAAAAAAAAAAAAAAATTCTGTTATTCTGAAGAACAGTCAAGTTTGTTTATTTTAAAATCGGAAAACATTAAATCAGACGGGACTTTTTTTCAACGTAAAGCAGAATGGTTTGCACAAACTGGAAGCGTGAACATGAACAAAGCGAATGCAAAAATAAAATAAAGATGTTAAAAACCATAGTATTTATGCAGAGAACTTTTTGCGAACTCATTTCTTAACATGTGGAGGAGAGGGTGTTTTTCTAAGTAATCTGTACTTTCACCTAACAGTTTAATAAACAATACAAAACAAGTGATTTGTGCCACAAGCATTGAAGAAGGACAACTGAAGTTTTTTCTCTGTATGAGTTCGACTGGAAAAGGGGTGTAGGGAACCACCTCTCAAATTAAATACTTGGAATTTCTTTGCGATTCTGTTTAATTCTTTGCTTGGAACTGATCACATTTGTCCATTTGAACTATTGTTGATAACATACAGCTCTCTCTCTCTCTTATTACAATTGATTTTGGTTTAGATGAAAGTGTAGTATCTGTTCCGACAGATGCTGCAAAGCTATGACTAGCAAAGACCAGCTATGACTAGCAAAGACCATATGTGGGGGTAACCCCACATATCTGACCTTGGTCACTGAAGGGGCAACCCTTCATACCAACAGTTTCTAATCCAGCTCCCACTTCCCACCTCTCGAGAGCTGGATCCCCCCCTTTCCATCCCCCTTCCCCCTATCTCCACATTAAAAAACAGCCTCCTGCCTAATTTGCTCAGTGGGGAAGCAAATAAATAAAAAGTGTAGTATCTGTTCCAGCAGATACTGCAAGCAAAGACCCTATGTGGGGGCGACCCCACAGATAAGACCTTGGTCAATGTAAGGGCAACCCTTCATACCAATTGTCACTATCCAGCTCCCCTACTCCCCGGGGTGCTGGTCCCCATTTCCCCTTCACTCCTCACATTAAAAATCGGCCTTGTGCCTAATTTGCTCGGTGGGGGAGCAAATAAATACCTCAAAGTGTAGTATCTGTTCTTCAGATGCTGCACTTCCCTTTCTTGTTCTCTTTCGGTGGAGGAGAAATCCTTAACGACTGAGACAGCTTTTATTTTTTGTACCTTTCCTCCACGTTAAAAAACGACCCTGGTGTCTAACTCTGTCCCGTGGGGAGGCATAGTAAATAGGTACAATTAAATTGATGTTGAACATGTATATTTATTAATTGCATCGCCATGATAAAGGAAGTGAAAGACACTACATAAAATTATTACATATTCTTAAAGATACTATTTAAGAGGTACATGGTGTAAAGAGCTGACATTTGGATATAGCATTCTACAATATGTATTGGTTAGGCATGCAATATTCCTGTATCTTCTAATAGCTTTTATGGTATATGATTTTGAAATTAGTATATTTTTATGATATTTGATACTTTAATTCTGCCACCAAAATGGCACATATCAGTATTATCAAGTTATAATGGAGTGAATTGCAGCTGGAATTGTTTAAAAAAAAAAAAAATAGGCATAATAATCATTATGTATAGAATTATATTGAACTAGCGAGGGGTACCCGGCATTGCCTGGGTGTTTGGAGGTGGGGGGGGGGGGTTAAAAAAAAAAAAAAGTAAGTATGAGGATCGAACCCGAACCGTTGAGGCAAAGTTGTAAATTAAAGTGCGAAAAAAAAAAAAAAAAGTGTGACGTTAACCATTGCCCCACCGCGAGATGCTAACAGAAGCATGTTTGAATTTATTTAATTACTTGGATGCCCGTTTTAATGATCTAATGAGGTCAAGTTTAACTGCGGGACAGCATTCATTTACTGCTGAACGCCCCCCCCCCAAAGATATTATAGAAAAAAGACTAACCCACATGCGGCGAGCGACAAATATTGAATATTTATCTTCCCGAAATCGAGCAAATTAAATAGACAGGCGAGCTTCGTTGTTAACTGTGAGATATTACGATTTATATGTGATATAAAAAGTTTTAAAAAGTTGTGAACCGACCGACTGCTTCTCTGAAAAAAGCCTTTTGTTGACATACAGAAAAAGCGAACACACATACATACATACATTTTAGCTTTTATATATATATATAGATGTTCATATTTACTATCTTTTTATTCAATTTTATTGATGATACTGTAAAAATTGTCCATCACTGCAAATTTGCTATTATAAATGATGCAATGTTCACTTTTCACACCTCAAAAACTGAAGGCCAAAATTCAATTAGAAATAATTGTACTTTTACTTTGTCTTCTTATACTAGGAGAGATGAAAGCATCTTTTGTGACATTTTTACTGTTTTGTGTTGGTTTCAAAGTGGTCATGTTGTAATTTGCACATGTTTGTGCGTCTCCACCCTCAGCAGGGTAGGGTATACTGCTGATCATCAGTGGAAAGTCGATGTAGAATCCAATTCTAAATGTGTTTTTTTATGCCAATCTTTTAAAATAATTATTTGAATCATGGGTCTAGAAAAGTAGACATACACAAGTTTTTTATCATTTAGATGAAAATCTTGTTTCCATTGATAACCTGAATTGTTCAACAATGGTAAGAAAGATTCCACTAAAATCAGAAATGCTAGAATTAGAGTGGATAGCTTTTGAAAGAAATAACCTCACAGTTAAATTTGTAGATATCATTGATATGGTTGGTGTTCTATGACTTGCTCCTTTGGTGAATTCTTCAAATGAACTCAGTAACTGGATATTTTTTCAAACAAGTCTCCATTGGTAAGTTGTTATGGTATGAATCTTATCAACAGTTCACATCACAAGAGCCTTTCTTTGTTCTTAATTTATTTTGAGCATATAATGTTGAATTCAACCATGTGGTCATATCTTGAATGAGTTTTTTTTTCCAAATTAAACTGATCCTGTATTTCAGTTATTTGCTAATAGCTAATAGAAAGCAATTAAAGTGAGAAACTGTATTTCTGTTAGATGTAATGGTTGCCTCGCAGCCTGAGTTACAATGTATGATAGTTATTTTAAATCACATTCCCTGACTCCAGCAACCATATTTGTTTCTGAATCCCATAAGACTTTATGGAAGATTTTATACTCATCCAGAACATTGTGCAATTCTTCACTTATTCTTGCACCTGTGTGTGCACCATTAAATCGAACAAGTCTAAGCACCACTCAGCATTGTTCAAAGTCATTTGAAAGCCAATGATCTGTCAAACTCAGAAAGGGATCATTATCTGCTGTAGTTATCCAAATGTTTGTAGTTCATGAAATACTGCTAATTTCATCAAGAGACAATTGAATTTTTAAATAAATTATTTTTAAGTAAATATTTCGAAAATTATTTTGCAGTGAAGTACAATTTTGATATAATACTGTAATTTGAATAGTTTTGCAATCTATATATCTATAAAAGTGAAATTGTCTGTGTGTATACATTTCCCTACCAAACTACTCTGTCAATTTTCAGTTTTACAGACTTGAGATTTGACATAAGGGGTATTGAGATTTGGGAAAATCTTTTTAATCGGTTTTAGTCCAGAAATTTGTCTGTCAAAGGGTCAAAGTTCAATGATTTGACCTTTGAAAACTCTACCCAACTCCTACGCCAATTTTGGGTCTAAACAATTGAAATTTTAGATGTAGGTTACTTGGACACGGATCAAACTTTTTAATTTGATTTGAACCCAAAAAACAATAAATGTTAAGGAGTCAAAATTGGAGGTCAAAGTTAAAAAAAAAAATTTGCCCTCTGTGGTTAATTACTCAGCTAATTTTTGGTCTAAACATTTTAAATTTTACACGAAGTGTATTCAGACGTAGGGCAAGCTTTTTAATCAGTTTTTGGCTGAAAATTTGGCTGCCAAAGGGTCAAAGTTCAAAAGATTTGACCTTTGTGGTCTCTAGCAAACTATTCAGCAAACTTTAGGTCTAAACAGTTGAAATTTTAGATGTAGGTTACCTGGACAAGAGTCTAATTTTTTATATATATATATATATATATATATATATATATATACACACACACACACATAAAATTATGAACAGTACATAAAGCCCAAGCAAAGACGCGCTGAACTGCTAATAAGTCTATAAAATCCATTCGGAATTACAGAATATGACTCTGAATATTCTTTGTGCTTCTTTTTCTCATCTGTAACTTTTGCTTCTTTTGAACGAACCTTTCTAAGATGGTTTAACATATTAGTCATTGTAAAAGATTTTGCTGATTCTCTACCCTTTGATGTGATGGTTCAACATAACTTGCAAGCAACTGTATTCTGATTCTTGGGATTGAAATACTTCCAGCAGAAACTGGTTCCCATAATGGTTGAAGGTTGTTGTCAATATTTAATTAATTTTTTACGTATATAAATTACTTATGTCTGATATCTAATTAGTAATTTATCTCAATAAAATATACATTATCTAAACCAGAAAAAATAAAAAATATATATGTAATGGTAGCAAGAGTCTGAAAATGAGGAACAAGAGTATGACCGATGAAGAATGGTTTATTTTCTGTTCGCACGTCATCGCAATTTACTGTACGATTCCTCAATATGAAAACCGAAAGATGAAGTGATAATTTTCTCTGACAAGGATTTAAAGTACAAAATAATGATGTTAATTCGATTAGAAGAAAAAGGAGAGAAATTTTTCTTATGCTTACATCTATTTGCCTCAAATTCAGTCCCCCCTCGCCAAACTTTCACGAAAAACACCCGTCTAGCTGAATCCACTGTGAAAAATTTCCCCCACTCTATATCTGTGCCTAAATCAAAACGCGGATTTCATGAGCAAAGCTTCTTTCTTAGAACTGCACGCCTGTGGAACTCTGTTCCGTCTGCCTGCTTCCCTCCGGACTACAACTTGGATGTCTTCAAGTCTAATGTTAACAAATTCCTAATGAACCACCCCCCTAATTAAACACTTCATAAAATCTCCTCACTAACGTGATGTACTTGCAATAACCCTTATCCCTGAGTGGCTTCCGGGCCTTGATAAGTGGTGATCACTGTGTAAAAAAAAAAAAAAAAAAAAAAAAAAAAAATTCAGTGCAGTTGTAAAAATCTAAATGTTAACAGCACATCATGCGGGTTATTTGATAAGATGGTGTAGATGATGCATGTCTCTTTGATAAATTTTAACTGCCAAGCAAAAGAGGGATTTGACTTGTCTCCGTTTACAATATAATTAATATTAGTATCATTTATAACAACAAAATTTGTGTGATAAATCGGCATTAGAAAACCTATTAATCGGTAATCAACGAATTTGATAATCAGTACATGCCTCATATAGATCCATTGAGAGGTTTACGAAAATGCTAATCATGTCTTTTTCTAGTAGAGGAAAACGGTTAAATTTTTATGATAAACAAAATATGAAAAAAATAAAAAAAATAAATCCTTCTGTCCTTGTCACAGCTTTGATCTCAGATAAGTTGAGCCAGCTGGCTCAACCCAACAGAATTCAGAGGCTTATCAAGTCAATATGTCAAAACGAATAGAATTATTAGTGTTGGGACGATTAATTGGAATCTGAAAAATCAGAACATTTTAGGTATTGGAATCGGGAAAATTTGAGCCTAATTTCCGATTAAAAAAAAAAAAAGAAAGATTCTTTTATTTCCTCATTTACTTATTTTTTCTTTATGTTCGCTTGAATTTCGTGTTGCTGTCCAAAGTGAAAAATGCCAAGATGAGATTATCAAAAACTTGGATACAATGCATAAAACAAAATAATTAAACTTTTAGAATTGAAAACAAAAATTTATCTGCATTTAAAAGTAGATCAGGATTCTCTCCCCTCCTTTCACCCCCCCCCCCTGGAAAATGAAATTCTATTACTTTTAAGCGATTTTAGAATGAAAATCGGTAATTGTATTGGAATCAAGAATAGAGAAAAGAATCGGTACTTGTATCGGAACACAGAAATATTTCCTATACGGGTGGTTTTTTTTTTTTGAAAGGTGATTTAAAAGTACAATTTGGTAGTAAAAGGTAAAGTCTAGCAAGCATCTGATCTGACTTAACACAATCGTCAACGAGATCAGATGTACAAATTTTTTTCTCTTCTAGAGGCCACCACTCACTCCCTGGACCTAATACTAATAAAACGAGAAAAAAAAAAAAAAGAACCAAATCTCAAAGTCTTCTACGATAAGGATGTATGCCACCGAAAGTTTAAGAAAAAAAAGAAAAGAAAAAAGATTTTTCATCTAATAAAAAATTATACAGCAATTACTCGGTTTTCTAAAGCTTGCATAAAACCATCTATACACTAATAAAAAAAATTTATTTTCCGAGTTCACACGTAAATAGAAAATTGTGATTCGTTAACCAAAAAAAGGAATAGGCAGTAATTTTTACGATACAAATAAAAATCAGAAATGAAATCTAAGTAGAAAATGTAAATATGTTGCGAAGATAATTGGAAAAATCGTCCCAACACGAGAAAGTATTGTTGAATTTCCAAGGGATGCTGCTACTACTTTTCTTGGTGCTCATACAGTTTAATCAAGGCATTAAAAACTGAAAATATCGAAAAAAGGTTATATTGTACATATCCGTTTTGGACTGAAGATCTCACAAAAAAAATTTCATTAAATTTGATCGAGTAGTTTTTTTATTTTTACAGTGGAAAAACACATTTTTATGAGAGCGTGTTGAAATCAGCCATTATGGAAATTTTTAACATGCCACGGGGAGTAACTCCATATAAAGTGCTGACACTCCCTCCCCATCTTTAATACTAGCTTTTCTTCCTCAAAATCGAATCTGTTGCTCGGTATCATAATAAATTGTTTTTTTCGCTGTAAAAAAAAAATAAATAAATAAATTAAAAAAAAAAAAAAAAAAAACTACTTGATGAAATTAAGTGAAATTTTATTTTTGGGAGAACTTCATTCCATAACAGATATGTACAATATAACCGTTTTCCGATATTTTCAGTTTTTAATGTGTTGATTAAACTGTACAAGTACCTTTTTCATGCTTATATATGATATTTTAATTCATGCAAATTTTCTACTTATTAGAGAGGCAATTCTCTCTTGCTTATTATATTGTACCTAATATAAATTAGTAATTTTTAAAAATATATATGCCTTGGGAGCCATCAGCTAGAATCGAAACCAAAACATGATAGCTGGATATGGCTGGCTTTGTTCCTGAGCAGTTCTAGGAGGTCCACCCACCCAGGCCGTTGCCTCCAGTCTTTCAAGTGAGGTAAGTTTACTGCTTACTGCATGAAAAATAGTTGGATCATTCTACTGCTCCAGTAGAATGATCTCACTGCAAATGCAATCCTCTATGTGTATAAAAGCCAGGCATGCCCTAAAATAGGATGGGGTGGGGGTGCAGTAGTAAAACTTCTTTTTTTTTTATGGAAATCGCTCCATACAAGGCCTGAAGCCACTTAATTCAAGGAGCTAACAAGAAACAAAGCTGATTTTAGCAAAAACAGCAAATGCCTATTGACCATAGTCTTGAAAAATAACAAGGTTAAAAGTAGGGGGGGGGTGAGTGGAAACCAATTTTAGAATGAAATGTGTTCAAAACAAATCTTAAAGGTGGCAGCCTCATGTCTGACATCTGTCTTAACTTAAGCACTCAGCACTACTTGTGTATTAAACTTAATACATGCCTTAAAATAAGTTAAAACATAAACAACTTATCCAGGCAGATTTTTTTTTTTTTTTTTTTTTACAAAGGGGTCACCACATATCAAATCTCTGAGGCCACTTAAGAATAAGGATTAACATTTTATGTGTGTACAATATGAAAACAATTTACGTTCGACTTGAAGACGACAATATTGTAGTCAACTGAAAAGCAGACCAGCGGTACAGAGTTCCACTAGCGGGCAATTCTAGGAAAGAAGCTTTGTTCAGGGAATCCACATTTAAGTTTAGACACCGACAGAGAGAAGGAGAAACTATTGATAGTGATTTTGACTAGACAAGTGTTTTTTGTGAAAGACTGGCAAAGGGGGGGGGCATAGATTGGAGCTCAGTCGAGCACTTGCCATGAAAATAACAATAAAGCAGAGACAGGCTCGTAATGTCTCTTCTGTGGGAAAGGAGTTGCAGAAAAGAGTAAAGAGCATCACCTACTAGATTATCTTGCCTTTGGTAACGCTTATTTCTTGATGACTTTTTCTGTTTGTTGTCTACAGTAAGACACACCTGCATTTTCACTGCTGAACAGATTGAAAGCGCTTATTTTAAAAACATCCGGTTCTCTTTATCTATTTGGAGCCTGGGATTTCACGCCTTGCAATACATTCTTAAAATACCTGACACACCCAGTTCAAAAGCTAGTTTACAAATCCATAAAACATGTGACTGCACACAAAAACACTGACTTGCTTTCTTCTAGTTTTCCCCCTACCATCCCCACCCACCACATTTACACAGATAAAAATACTCCCCCCACCCCCGGAGAATGGGAAGGGGAGGGGCAATGCAGTAGTAAAAGTTTTTTTTATTTGGTTCCCTCCTCCCACCCGATAAAAGGAGAGTGGACCTGTCAATTCACCCATGTCTATTCGTTGTTCAGCTGACCGCACTTTTCTCAATGATTACCCCTTGGAATTTTTTTAAATTTTGCACAAACATTGAACATGATATGAGTAAAAAAGTAACAGAACGGATTTTCCGGACAACAATGAGCTGGTACAATAGAAGCAGGAATAGATAAGACAATTCTGAAATACACACGCCATAATAGTATTTATAGAAAAGACTGAGACTAGTTTTGTAAATACTGGTATTTTATAGTAACTGGCAAATATATGACTATTTAAGTCAATCAGAACCCTCTGACATCAGTATTCATTAGAAATGATAATAATAGTGTCTATTTCATACATGTGTGATTGAGTGTAACATACGAGGGGCAGCCGCTCCAAAATTAATACCTGGTCCAAATTCTGGAAGACAAAAGGTTGCTCATTTTAATGGTACCATTCACGTCTTTGTAGCTCTTCAACTTTTTGAGTTAAGAAAAAAAGAGGAGGCTTTACTTTGGAACAACCCTTTCTATAACAAAGTGTACTCCGAACATCCATGCATAGCCATCGTTCATCGCTGGCAAAAAGTGCACTGAGAATGATGGTGACTATGTAGAAAAATAAATTCTGCAGCACAAAAGGTTGCTTGTTTTAATTGTATCACTCCCATCTTCATAGTCTTCGATTTTTCTTTTTTAGTTAAAAAATAGGATGTATTACTTTTGGAATGACCCTTGTACATTCTATATATATATATATATATATATATATATACAGTAGAACCCCAGGATACAGTTGCCCTAGGATTCGGGGTTTTTTTTCAGGTTACAATGTGGAATACAATGTTTTTCTGGTCCCTGGTTACGGTATTTGCCCCGCCTTACGGGGTTATTTATAATGTTATTTTATTATAAGCATTTGTATCATATACTGTACTGTATTTTGTTACTAATTTTTAATGCCGTATCTCGGAGTTCTACTCTGTGTGTGTGTGTGTGTATATATATATATATATATATATATATATATATATATATATATATATATATGTGTGTAGATTACTGTTTTAAAAATAATAAATAAATAAAAATGTTATATACGTCCAAACAAATTAAAAAGGGCGACTTTCTAAGTAAATAAAAAAAATGAGCTTCGAGGCGGAGCCAATATTAACCATATGTATCGCTTGAAAAAACAACAATAACAAAATCTAAATTTATAAGCGATAAAAATAAACAGTATAATTAATCTAGGGATTATGGACTAACGGTTAAGGCACCGGACTGTGGTAAACATGGTCTGAGGTTCGATCCCTAGAAACAGTTGAACTACGCTGACGAGAGGTAACGACCTCAAAAGACGCGTGTACGTAGATTACTGTTTTAAAAATAATAAATAAACAAAAATGTTATATACGTCCAAACAAATTAAAAAGGGCGACTTTCTAAGTAAATAAAAAAAATGAGCTTCGAGGCGGAGCCAATATTAACCATATGTATCGTTTGAAAAAACAACAATAACAAAAAATATATATATATATATATATATATATATATATATATATACGCATATATACATACTAGTAAACCACCCAGCTGCAAAATACAAGATATAATATTTTAATTTATGCAGATTTTGTATTTATTATAGAGTCAATTTTATCTATCGATTATTTTATAGTATCTAATATATAGTAATGATTTCAAAAGTTTAAAAAAAAAATGATTTGACAGGAATCAAAAACAAAACGTATAGCTCTCCAGCCTTACCGGTTATTGTATGACTGAAATCCATATGTATACAAAAATATGTATATAAAACTTGCAAAAAAATAACGTTGTTTAACCTATAAGTGTATATTTGCACATGTGCACAAGTAGCTGATTTAGTTGACTTACTCCTGCCAAGGTCAATGTTTTTTTAATTTTGACTCATTAGCTATTTTTACCAGCTAAAAACCAAATCGAATGTGTTCCACAGGTTCAAATCCTCTATATATCAAGTTTGTATGGGACCGTTTCACACACACAAGTTCGTTCATATATATATATATATATGAAAATACACAACTTGTTGCTATCAATTCGATCTTTGTTGTCTTGATTTTGTTAAAACAATATATGAATGCCTGATTAAAAAACTGGTATTTTGAAGCTTACAAATTAAGTCACCTTATACTGACTTAAAATTTATTGGTATATGAACGATTACCAAATACTCAATTACATAAACATAATAAAATACAGAATATCATATATATATATATATATATATATATATATATAGTCTGTTTATTATACAAACATTATTGGTTATATATGGGCATACATGTTTCAGTGGAATCCCAATTTCAAGAGATCTACCCCATCACACCAAGAAAGAGAGAGAGAGAGAGAGAGTTGTTATTGTTCAGAGGTAAGGTAACCACTGAAGTATGAGTTAATACAAGAGTGCTCAATAGTGAAGTAGAGCAAGGTATATTTTTTTATTGGTTTTTACATAAGCAATAATGTATTGCTACACAGTCATGAGCATGTTTCAATCAGCTAGTTTGTAGAAACTAGAAACCTCATCAGACGGTCTTGCCCATCCGAAAGCAAATTTTGTTGCTTTCGTATGGGCAAGACCACCTGATGAGGTTTCTAGTTTCTACAAACTAGCTGACTGAAACATGCTCATGACTGTATATATTGTGTAGCAATACATTACTGCTTATGTAAAAACAATATATATATATATATATATATATATATATATACACACACACACGTGTATATGCTAGAACTTCTTCATTCTAAATGCTATGCAATTATGCATGGTGTAAAAAAAACAAAAAAAAATGCATAAATAGAACTGAGTGTAATAGTTAAATGAATCCAATCATTTAATAAAAAAAACATGAAAATAGATATTTAATAAAAAAAAGTGTTTTTCAAAAAAAAAAAAAAAAATGCAAATTAGTTAAGTTTTAGTTGTTAGCATATCCATAACTTGTATATTAATAAGTTTGTTTTAATAATTTTAAATAGAAAATGTAGGCTATGATGAAAAACTATATATATTTTAAGAAAGTTTAGATGAGATAAGTCATCGGTACCGTCGGTTTCAAACCTGATAATAGGGAACCATTTGAGCTCCCCATATCCAGCTCAAGTCCGGTTATAAACAGAGGAGAGAGATTGGCTCAAGAGAGATTGATATGGGAATTTAAAACAGTTCCCTATTATCAGGTTTGAAACCGCCTGTACCAATGACTTATCTAAACTTTTTGAAAATAAAAATATAAATAAAATAAACTTTGATATTTCCAATTATTTCCTTACAATAGAGCACTCTGATGGAATTCATTTTTTTTTCAAAATATGATCAAGTATAATTTTCATTTAATATATATATATATATATATATATATATTAAATGAAAAACAATAAATAATAAGTAAACAATATTAAGCAAAATCAATACATAAATACAACAATAAATTAATAATAGACCCAATCACACCCTTCCTAATACTTCTTCACCTGCCAGACAACTTGGAAAAAGAATATATATATATGCTTAAATATATTTTAATTCATTCACATTTTGTATTCATAATTATTATAAAGCCAATTTCTCAATCGATTATTATATTGTACCCAATATATAATAGTTGCCCCTGGCATGGTCCGGTCATAAAATACATTTAAATATGATATTTTAATTTATGCAGATTTCATATTTATTATTAATTAATTACTATATAGTAGTGATATAGATATATATATATATGAACAGATGATTAATAAAACATGTTAAAAGACATCTTGAAAAAGAGTTAAAAACATATTTAATTTTAAAAAAGGAAGCACAAGATAAGTGGATAGTCCTTAATACGCGGAGTTTCGAAGAAATACTCTCCTTCTCATCAGAGGGCAGGAATTAGCAAAATGCAGGATCGGATTTTGCATATAAAAGTATTTAATGAAACTACAAGTAAGTCAAAGATCTTACTTGGTTAAAAAAAGGGTGAGGTAAGGGGAACAGGAGGCAAAAGAAAAATAATAAAAAGATTTCACATGAATGGATAGTCCGGTGAAATCTTTTTATTTATTTTATTTTTATTATTTTTCTTTAAAATTAAATATGTTTTTAACTCTTTTTCAAGATGTCTTTTAACATGTTTTATTAATCATTTGTTCATATTATAAGCTCTATTTCCTTTTCGGTTTTATTGAGCTTTTTACATCTGGCTGAGTTTATTTTACTTGTAAATATTAACTCTTTAATATTTATAATATATTTTAAGTTTACCATTTTTATTACCTTGGTAAACTTATTGTAACTTTTATTTATATATATATATATATATATATATATATATATATATATATATAAAATATAAAGCTGAATGTCTGTGTGTGTATGTGTGTGTGTCTGGTCACGAATAGGCTCCTATATGGTTGACTACCACAAACTGATCACATATAATGATAGGTGTATAGAGACACACGAATGGGTATGTTTGATCTGGCAGAAACGTGGTTCATTAAAATTGTGGGGTCTGCGTTCGCGCCGGGTCCACAAAGTACGGAAATAAAAAATTTAAAAATAAAAAAAAAACGTTTACAAGTGTTTTTGATATAGATGTACATAATACTTTGATAAGTATGTTTTAACTTAAATATGGATGGTATAATAAAATTGTGGGGCCTGCGTTCGCGCCTGGCCTCCATAGAATGGAAATAGGCACAAACTTTAATAACGACTTTTCATATCTATCTGCGTAAATATACTTTGATAATTATGTTTCAGTTTGAAGTATTAGTATAACAAAATTATGGAGTGTTCGTTCGCACATGACCTCCTCCATAGAATGGAAATATGACACAAAGTTTAACAAGGTTTTTTTAATATAGATCCACAGAATATTGTGATAAGTGTTTCAGTGTGAACAGGTATGGTATAATAAATTATGGGGTTTATCTATTTTATTTTTACTTTCATCATATTTTGCTTTGGTTTTGATACCCCCAAATTCGAAGCTATCTCTTTACAACCCTTCCTTTTCATAACCTATCATACTTTCATAAATATCAGAAGGCTGTTTTTGAACCCAGTCAACGACGGGTACTTTTGCTAGTATATATATATATATATATATATATATATATATATATATATACTAGCAAAAGTACCCGTCGTTGACTTACGTCTGACAAGTTTTTTTTTTTTCAATTTTGTACATCTTAGCAAATTTTTACTGACCAAAAACCAAGTTGAGTTTGTTCCATAGGTTCAAATCTTCTATGTATTAAATTCAAAATCTGTAGACCAATATTTGACAGAGGTGTTTGGTAGAGACTGTTCCGCACACACAAGGGTGTGTGTGTGTGTGTATATATATATATATATATATATATATATATACACACACACATGACCTAGAACTTTTTCATCCTAAATGCTATGCAATTATGCACAATGTAGAACATATGCTGAAAAGGACTGAGCAAAAGAGTTAAATTAAACTAATCATAAGAAACCAATAAAAAATCAATCAATGAAAATTCGTTTTTCAAAAGGAATATGCAAATTAGCTTTTATGAAATTGCTTGACAAAGTATATTAAAAAGTTTGTTTGAATAATTTTTAAATAGAAAAGGTAGGTTTTTAATATCTATGTTGATGAGAGGATGAATACTCAGCTTTATAGGCGTATAGATTTAATGTATCCGCTAAAATTTTATCGGGAAATCTTTTTTATTGGGAAAAAAAAAAATGGAAACGGCACGAACTCTGTACAGGTTTAACCGACCTCCTTATTTGGAGGTCACCACTCATCAAGGCCCAGAGACCATTCTAAGACGAGGGTTAATGAGTGTCAAATAAAACTTGGATAGGTTTTATTTATATAAGAGCATGGCTCAACAAAACCTTATTTACATTAGACTTGAAAACGACTGTTATAGTCAGCTGGGAAGCAGCTGCACAGTATCGTGTCCAACAGACGGACACTTCTAGAAAAGAAAATTTGCTCGTGGGATTTTTATTTAGTTTTCCACATAGAGAGTGAGGGAAATTGATACATTTTATGTATCAATTTTCAGTATTTACTTCAACAGTGCTCAATATGTGAGTAGAGCTGAGTAGTAAGTTTTGAAAACAGGAATTTAAAATATATTTATTTATTACTCATATGAAAACACTGTTTCATCAGTCATACAAAGCAAATGCGTTGTTAAAAATAATAAAAAAAAATTTATGATCAATTTTAATATTTAATCCTGATCAATATTTTATATTTGATTATTCACAAATTAAAGGAGGAACATTTACCCTCACACTAAGAAACCCTAATACTGTCACTCATAACACTGGAATAAATTTAGTAACATTTTTTTCATATTCAGCATTAATTGGAAAGAAAAAGAGTGACAGAAGGACAGAGGAGTGAGAGAAGGACAGAGGAGTGAGAGAAGTTGCCTATTCTGGTTCTGACTCACATTGGACTGTAAAAATGGAAGATGGCATAAAGAGGGAGAAAAAAATAAGAAATCATATGCTTTGCTATATTCCTTATAATAAAATTCGACCAGTTATCAAATTAAATATTTTAAATATAGAGCCCTGTTAAATAAAAAAGATATGAATGACTTTGTAGGGCAACACAGCATCATCACATTGGCATCCCGGTTCTTGTTAGATCAGCAAAGTTAAGTAATGTTAAGCCTGGTCAGTGCTTGATGAGTGACCATTTGGGAATACAAATGCATGTCGGAGTATGTTGACAATTCCCTGCAAGAACTCCAAAAACATAATATAGTCATCTCTCCTAACTGGAATACACAAACAACTGGAGACCATTTGTAAATAAGAAAAAAGATCAATTACAAAAGGGGAATTCAGCTTTCTAACAGCAGAAAAAAAACTTAACTTGTAGAATACGAGGATCATCAACTGTTTACCATGTAGCTGTTTTGGAAATTTAAAGCTGTTTAATTCATATCTCTCTAGTGGAAAATAATACTTCCATAATAACAAAATGTAGACAATCCAGTTAGTACTTCATCCGTGTGTGTGTGCACAGAACGGTCTCTATCAAACTACTCTGTTAATTTTTGGTCTGCAGACTTGAAATTTGATATAAAGAGGATTTGGACCTGTAACAATTCGATTTAGTTTTTAGCTGTTAAGGAGGTCAAAATGTAAAAACTGGAACTTGGCAGGTGTGAGTCAAATTAAGCTCCTCTATGCATGCACAAATATACATTTATATGTTGAACAGCATTAATTTTTAAAATTTTGACATCCATTGTCCTTAGGTCATAGAGTAGCAAATAACGCTGGCAAGCTAAATGTTTTAGTTTCAATTTTAATAGCAACGAAGTCATATTTTTTTAATTTTCGAAATCACTACTATAAATTGGGTACAATATAATAATCAATAGAGAATTGGTTCTATAATAATAAATACAAAATCTGCATAAACTTCAATAGTAAAAAAATACAATACATTAATAAAAACAAGAACATAAATCAGCTGTTAGACTGCATAACTTTGCCTAACAATGTAAAATATTACTTAAACCTTCACATTTTATGAAATATTCCCCTAATTATGCTATGGAAACAGTGATAGCTAAAAACAGTCATATTTAAAAAAAAAATTTAAAAAAAAGCAGTCTCAGTCTATCTCAGACAGGCAATATGATAACTCCAACTTCTTTACAAACCTCTAATTTCACAACCATGATAGAAACTTGTGTTCAATTAATCATATGCAATTGTTTTCAGTGATAAAATCTTTCACCATTGAATAACCAAAGGTCTTATTTACCATTACAAGAGCTACCAGATACTGCCCAGATTCCTAGTTAAAAGATTTTTAATTTTTTTTCACCTGGTGTCCATGGCTAAAGTAGGAGTACCTCTGAATTAGGGAGTGAAAACCCCTTTTCCCTTATTTTATTCATGGTTAAAAAACAAAATCTTGATCAGGATTAAATAGAAAAATTGATGAAATTGATTAAAATATTTTTTGTTGTTCTTAACATGAACCAATGTTTGTCAAAACTAACTCTTTGAACAATTTTAATTATATACCTCTTGTTAATAATCTAACTCAAAGAAACTGGTGAAAATCGATTTTATAACTTGTTGGTTTTTAAAGTCACACTCAAATAGCATACAAGCTGAGAAATCGAATTTTGCTATTATCATTTGTTATTGTTGTACTGTGTTATTGGCAATATAGTATCATAATTAAAATTTATTTAAAAAACTAAGCCTATCCGAGACGAATGCTAATATGGAAAAATTTTTTAAAAATAAAAATTACTTAAAAATGAAAATCAACAATGGGATAATTCATTTTAAATTGAAGAATATAATCGGAGTTGTCTACCTTAAGTTTAAAAATATGCAAATAAATAAAAGTTAAAAACGGAAATGACTTCACTGGTATCCTGGACAACACCGGGTAGGTACAACTAACAGACAAATCAAAGTGATTGATGGCTAGTCATTGCAAAGCCTTAAACCTCCAAGATTCAATTGCTAACAGTCTGGGAGTACACAAATGTATCTGCAAGCCAGTAGGGTTATATTTAAACGGACAGTCTTTACCCTCATTAAAATGATCAAAGGCGCTATATACCAAGTTGAACATTATCTGCAGAGACTACAATTGACATCTTTTTAGGGCTGCGAGAGTTAATATTACACTTGGCCAAATTTGCACTAGAAAAACGTTTGTCCTGAAGACTTTTGCTCTAACCTCTTTCTTGTTATTTGTACTCCCTAGGAGTTCTCATACAGGCCATTTCATTGGGTGACGAGAAGTTTCCCCAGATTGCCAGTACTCTCAATCTTTTTCAATAACCTTTTCAAATGTCTTTGTGTTATTGCAACAGCTGCTTGCCATTGGTTTCTTACTTGCAATGACCATTGGTTTCAATTGGAATTCTTTTTTTTTTTTTTTAAATTCCATTTTCACCCCAAACAAGGCAGTGCCACTTTGATGTAGGGAGCTACTATCTGGGACATAAGTTGCAGGGATACTATGTAGGGAGTTGAGCAGCGAGATATCTGTTAACATTACACTTGAACTTCTGAATGTTAGTAAAGTTGCGAAAGCAGGAACTCCGAAGGGAGTTCCAAAGTTTAGCAGTTCTAAAGGAAGAAACTATTAGAGTAGAAAGCTTTCTTACATCTAGGGATCTCTACTATGTAGGGGGTGCGATTTTGCTGCTTGTCAGAGGTATTTACGTCGAGGGGGTACAAGGGCTTGTAGCTCGTTGGAGGATTCACCATTAAAATACTTGTAGAACAGGCAGAGAGATGCAACGTTATGTCGATGGGACAGAGGTTGAAGCTGTCGTTCAGGACCTACCAGATTGGCGACTCTTCTGAACCCTGCTCAGAAGCGAGAGACTAGTAGCAGATGCACCAGCCCAAATGTGATTTGGCTGGCAACAAGACTCTCCAAAATCAGTCCTCTTTGCACTCATCCAGTGAAGGTTTGGTTAGTGCTTTCTCTTGGCAGTCTAGACATCCTCCTTGATCCTTCATAGCGAGATGCCAGTCTATGCTAACAATACAATTCTTTGGGATGGGGGGGGGGTGCAGGTTAACTTACAATTTTATAGTTTCAGTTTTCTTCATTCCATGTGATGTTTTTCTATCTTTTTGTCTTACTTCTCTTGCAGTTTCCATATGATTGGTCAGCGTTTGTAACGCGTGCATTAGTTTCTGCATTCATTGGTTTTCTTTACAATTTCAGCTATTTTCAGCATTACCATCTGTTGCATAATCTTTCGCTTGTTTTTGATTTTTCTTCTTATTGTTTTTATACTCATGACAAAACGTTTATCTTCTTTATAACCTCCGTTAAGAAAGTTATGTTTTCAATCTAATTTGTTGGTTTATCGAAATGTTTCATTATGTACAGACAGGCTTGTACATCACTTGGTCTACTATCATCAAATTTAGTAAATATATAGGTCATGGTCTAACTTGGAATTGATTTAATTTTGGAATATTCAGGTCAAAGTTCAATGTATCTATCTTATAATAAACTAATCACAGAAACCTTCATCAAACCTATTCTTAGATGAATGTTAAGGTTTGTGGTAAATTCCTACTTACTCTGACTGTGCTATTTCTTTATTCTACAATCAAAACTGCTCTTTTCAAGTTATTTTTATGTCAAATAACCAAGAATCAAATGAGTGAGACAAATTGTGGCCATTAAAAAAACAATACATTTGCTAATTATCATTGTAAATAATATGTTTGTAAACTACCATTGTAAACAGCGATTACAAACAATACTATTACCAAATATAACTGCAAACAATAGTCAGAAACAGTGATTGCAAAAAAAAAAAAAAATACAGTTGCCAAATAGCATTGCAAACAATGTTTGCCAACTATCACTGTAAGCAATACAGTTGCAAACTAGAATTGCAAACAATACAGTTGCCAGCTACAACTCCAACCAATACAGTTGACAACAGCGATTGCAAACAATACACTTGACAACCACAATAGCAAGCAGTAGTTGACAACGATTGCAAACAGTACAGATGACAACAGCAATTCCAAACAATAGTCAGCAACAGCGACTGCAAACAATACGGTTGACAATAGCGATTGAGAACGATAGTTGCCAATGGCGATTGCAAACGATACAGTTGACAACGGCGATAGCAAACGATACAGTTGACAACGGCGATAGCAAACGATACAGTTGACAACGGCGATAGCAAACGATACAGTTGACAACGGCGATAGCAAACGATACAGTTGACAACGGCGATAGCAAACGATACAGTTGACAACGGCGATAGCAAACGATACAGTTGACAACGGCGATTGCAAACGATACAGTTGACAACGGCGATTGCAAACGATACAGTTGACAACGGCGATTGCAAACGATACAGTTGACAACGGCGATTGCAAACGATACAGTTGACAACGGCGATTGCAAACGATACAGTTGACAACGGCGATTGCAAACGATACAGTTGACAACGGCGATTGCAAACGATACAGTTGACAACGGCGATTGCAAACGATACAGTTGACAACGGCGATTGCAAACGATACAGTTGACAACGGCGATTGCAAACGATACAGTTGACAACGGCGATTGCAAACGATACAGTTGACAACGGCGATTGCAAACGATACAGTTGACAACGGCGATTGCAAACGATACAGTTGACAATGGCGATTGCAAACGATACAGTTGACAACGGCGATTGCAAACGATACAGTTGACAACGGTGATTGCAAACGATACAGTTGACAACGGCGATTGCAAACGATACAGTTGACAACGGATTGCAAACGATACAGTTGCCAATGCCGATTATAACTCAGACAGTTGGCCACAACAATTGCAACCAACACAGTTGGCCACAACAATTGCGACCAACACAGTTCGCAACAACAATTGTGACCAACAAAATCTGCACACAACAATTGCGACCAATACACTGTTACAAATAATAATTGCAAACAGTACTTGCAAAAAGTACAGTTTTACAGACACCAATTATCATTGCAAGCAATACAGTTTCAAACTATCATCGCTAACAATATTATCAACAAAAATTGCAATTGACAAAAAATACACTTCCCAACAGAAACACAGTTGCCAACTGCGATTCCAAACAATACGTTTACCAACTGCAATTGCAAATGCTACACTTGTCAACAGAATGTTGCAAACAATACACTGTCCAACGGGAATTGAAAATATAGTCACAAATTATAATTGCACACGACACAGTTACCAACAGCAATGGCAAACGTGATAGTTACCAACAGCAATGGCAAACGTGATAGTTACCAACAGCAATGGCAAACGTGATAGTTACCAACAGCAATGGCAAACGTGATAGTTACCAACAGCAATGGCAAACGTGATAGTTACCAACAGCAATGGCAAACGTGATAGTTACCAACAGCAATGGCAGACGTGAGTTACCAACAGCAATGGCAAACGTGATAGTTACCAACAGCAATGGCAGACGTGAGTTACCAACAGCAATGGCAGACGTGAGTTACCAACAGCAATGGCAGACGTGAGTTACCAACAGCAATGGCAAACGTGATAGTTACCAACAGCAATGGCAAACGTGATAGTTACCAACAGCAATGGCAAACGTGATAGTTACCAACAGCAATGGCAAACGTGATAGTTACCAACAGCAATGGCAAACGTGATAGTTACCAACAGCAATGGCAAACGTGATAGTTACTAACAGCAATTGAAACTAATATTGCTGTCAATGGCAAATGAAAAAATTTCAGTTGATAACAGCAATTGAAAACAATAGTTGCCAAGAACACAGGCAAATACACTTGTCAACAGCAGTATCAAAAAATACAGTCGACTACAACACTTGCGAGCAACATAGCTCACAACTGCAATTGCAATCAATACAGTTGCAAACTGCAATTGCAACCAATACTGCTGCCAACAGCAATTGCAAACAATACAGTCGGCTAAAGCAATTGCAAACAATATAGCTGACAACTGGAATATAAAAAAAAACAGTGGCTTTTGCAAATCAATAAAGTTGCCAACTGCAAATGCAAATGAATACTTTTGCCAACTGCAAATAAATAAGTGTTCAACTGCAATTGCAAACAACACAGTTGCAAAATTTTATTGCAACCAATAAACTTTACAACTACAATTTCAAACAAAACAGTTGCCAACAACTATTGCAAAAGATACCATTGGTAACGGAAATTGCAAACGATATTGTTACAAACTACAAATGTCAAACGTTATCAAATGCAACCAATACAGTTGTAACATCAATTGCAAACAGTACAGTTGGCAACAGCAATTGCAAATAAAATAGCCAAAAACTTGAATTGCAAACAAATAAGTGTCCAACTGCAATTTCAAACAATACAGTTGCAAACTATAATTGCAGCCAATACAGTTGACAACTGCAATTGTAAACGACAGTTGCCAACAGCTATTGCAATCGATACCATTGTAAACAGAAATTGCAAACGATATTGTTATAAATTGCAACAAGTACAGTTGCTAATGTATATTGCAAACAAATACAGTTGGCAACAGTAATTGCAAACAATACAATTGACAATTGAACCCAATACAGTTGCTAACTGCAATTGAAAAGAATACAGTTGTCAACAGCATTTGCAAACAATATAGCCGAAAAATACAATTGCCAACCAATAAATGTTTAACTGCAATTGCAAACAATACAGTCGCAAACAATTATGGCAACCAATACAGTTGACAGCAACAATTGCAAACGATATTATTACCAAATGAAAATGCAACCAATACAATTGCTAATGGCAACTGCAAACAATAGTTAGTAATGGCAACTACAAAAAATACTGTTGCCAACTGCAATTGCAATTATACAATACAAAATACCATTGCCAACAGCAATTTCAAATGATATTGTTGACAACGGCAAATGCAAACAATACAGTTACCAACAACAATTGCAAACAGTTGCCAATAATAATGGCAAATAATAGTCGGCTACAGCTATTGCAAACAATACAGTTGCCAACAATAATTGCACACAATGCAGTTGCTAATGTCAATTGAAACCAACAGTTTCCAAGTTTAATTCCCATGAATACTATTGCCAAGGGCAATTTCCACCAATACTATTGCCAAAAGCAATTGCAAATAAAGTAGGCAACAGCAATTGCAAAAAATAGAGTTGCCAACAGCAATTGCAAAAAATAGAGTTGCCAACAGCAAGTTCAAACAATAGTTTCCAACGGCAAATGCAAATACAATTGCCAACAGCAATTGCAAACTGCAAACAATATCATTGCCAACAACAATTACTAACAATAAGAGTTTCCAAGAACAATTGCAAATACAGCTGCAAATAATAATAATGGCAAACAATACAGTCGACTAGAGCAATTGCAAACGGTTGCTAATTGCAAACAATACATTTGTATACGGCTATTGCTAACAATACATTTGTATACGGCTATTGCTAACGATACATTTGTATACGGCTATTGCTAACGATACATTTGTATACGGCTATTGCTAACGATACATTTGTATACGGCCATTGCTAACAATACATTTGTATACGGCTATTGCGAACAATACATTTGTATACAGCTATTGCGAACAATACATTTGCCAACGATAATGACAAGCAAGTTTGCCAACAATAATCTCAAACAATACATTTGCAGATGGCCATTGTAAATAATGTATCAGATGGCAATTCAAAACAATACATTACAGACAGCCATTGCAAACAATAAATTTACAGATGGTAATTTTAAACAATACATTGTAAGAGGTCATTGCGAACTCTTAATTAGCAATGCACTAATGCAGTTACCTATTGAAAATGAGGTCTTGTGCATTGTATATAACTTGCAAGCAACGTACCATGCAAACAATCTACTAAAAATGACTACTGTAAGGCTTTCACTATTACACAAATTATTAAGAATGCAGGTTCATACCCGTCTCTTTAGTATGCACCGGATCAAAGCATATTTAATTGCATTTGAATTTTATAGACTACATCGATAAGCGAGTTAACTTCCTAATTAATATTGAAAGAAATTTACACTTTCCATCATATGCCCGATTAAACCATTTAAATCATACCAGGTTGCATATACAGGTTCCTGTAATATTCAATTTGCTGATGTCTTTAAAGACCTCTAGAACTTTGTATTGCTTTGTGAATATTTTTTTTCATAACCAATTCGAAAATGTGACTATAACTAAACTAATAAAAAAAAAAAAAATCTTGAAATGTGTCGAAATTTTTTTTTTTTAAATCTTCAAGATTTAAAGATCTCAAAAAGTTCCAGGATATTAACTTTCATGAATAAGTGCAGAAGAAACCATATTTCTTGGAGAAATTCCAAAGTCTGCAGATCATCCAAAGAATATGGGTGAATCTCGCCATTGAAATTTGCTAAGACAAATTATTTACATTCAAGCTAGTTTTCTAATTTGGGATGTCATAGTCACAAAGTTTCAGTTGTACTATTGCAACATTTTTAAAATGTTGATCAGAGCTGGTAACCTCTCTATTAAATTCAAACCGAACCTTTGATGCATTCTAAGTAGATAATTATCATTTTGCCGTTTCTGTTAGAATACATTGTTTTTACTTTTGATAATAAATAGGCTTTCTTAATACAGCAAAGTATGGCAAGATTTTTCATCAAGGTTTTTAATTTAGGCCTCTGTAGAAATATTGGCATTATTTCATCAATTTACCAACTGCAATCGCAAACAATATTTTTGCCAACTGCAATTGCTAACAATACAGCTGCCAACTACAATTGCTAACAATACAGTTGCCGACTGCAATTGCTAACAATACAGTTGCCGACTGCAATTGCTAACAATACAGTGCCCGACTGCAATTGCTAATACAGTTGCCAACTGGAATTGCTAACAATACAGTTGCCAACTGGAATTGCTAACAATACAGTTGCCAACTGGAATTGATAATACAGTTGCCAACTGGAATTGCTAACAATACAGTTGCCAACTGCAATTGCTAACAATACAGTTGCCGACTGCAATTGCAAAAAATATGATTGCCAACTGCAATTGCGAACAATATGGTGGCCAACTGCAATTGCTAACAATATGGTGGCCAACTGCAATTGCTAACAATATGGTGGCCAACTGCAATTGCTAACAATATGGTGGCCAACTGCAATTGCTAACAATATGGTGGCCAACTGCAATTGCTAACAATATGGTGGCCAACTGCAATTGCTAACAATATGGTGGCCAACTGCAATTGCTAACAATATGGTGGCCAACTGCAATTGCTAACAATATGGTGGCCGACTGCAATTGCTAACAATATGGTGGCCGACTGCAATTGCTAACAATATGGTGGCCGACTGCAATTGCTAACAATATGGTGGCCGACTGCAATTGCTAACAATACAGTTGCCGACTGCAATTGCTAACAATACAGTTGCCGACTGCAATTGCTAACAATACAGTTGCCGACTGCAATTGCTAACAATACAGTTGCCGACTGCAATTGCTAACAATACAGTTGCCGACTACAATTGCTAACAATACAGTTGCCAACTGCAATTGCTAACAATACAGTTACCGACTGCAATTGCTAACAATACAGTTGCCGACTGCAATTGCTAACAATACAGTTGCCAACTGCAATTGCAAAAAATATGATTGCCAACTGCAATTGCAAAAAATATGGTGGCCAACTGCAATTGCCAACAATATGGTGGCCAACTGCAATTGCCAACAATATGGTGGCCAACTGCAATTGCCAACAATATGGTGGCCAACTGCAATTGCTAACAATACAGTTGCCGACTGCAATTGCTAACAATACAGTTGCCGACTGCAATTGCTAACAATACAGTTGCCAAGATACTAAGCCAAAAGAAAACAAATTTCTGAACACACAGCTACTAAAGATTTGTATTTTTCCATAATACGAGCCAAGACATTTTAAGGGCTGAAGTTAGCAATAAGAATTTTAGAGATTCCTCGCATACAAATACAAAAGTGCTTTAAAGGTGACCAGCAGAATGTAAACAATCTACAACAAACGATTCAGTTATAAATGCTTGAATGTTTGCAAAAACCATTCAATGTCAACTAATTTATTACATAAAAGGTCAAATAGTCATCTTACAATGGGTTTTTAATATAGAAACAATTTGGATACATACAAGGCACCACACCCCAAAATACTTCCAAATAACACAAACCATCAATATGATAAATGGCATGTGAAAATTAGCCATTACAACTGATGTGGACCAATTTAGAAAAGATCGTTGTTAGAAAGTTTAGACTTTCTATGTCCAATGGTTTTGATGTCCATTGGTGGACACACATAACTTTATTAAGTATACATATGGATATAGATAAATTATAAATATGTACTTTCCACTATGACAACTTGAAGATGAATATTATTTATAATTATTTATTTTGATCTGGCATTGGTTGAGAATATTTGTACTTTTATTATGATTTCCCAAAAATATCTAATGCAATGAAGCATTGAAGCAAAGTACATTATCTTATTACAAAGAACATGCTACAATGATAACAAATAAAAATTGGCAAGTCAGAATCAATTTGATTTCTCAGATTAAATTCTATTATGGTCCAACGTCTAAAATCCGACTAACTTAAATTTATATCTATATAATTATAAAACTGTGGACTGTCTTTCCGTCCTTGCTTGCTTGTGTGAACCTTGTCTGTCAAGGAAAACAGATTGTATTTAATAAAATTCACACTCTCTTCTACAGTCCAACCATATTGAGTACAAATAAATTTCAGTTTTTGCTTAACTTGTAGACATAGTTTCAATCATAAAACTATGCTTGGATTTCGGTTTTGATTCAAGCTGATGGCACTCAAATCATATCTTTTTTACTTTTGAAATCATGACTATATATGGAGTACAATATATGAAATAATTGAACTCTATAATAATAAATACGAAATATGTATAAATTATCATATTTAAGTGTATTTTGCGATCGAGCGTGCTAGTATTAGATAGAATTCCAGGTATGTACATTTTAAATTTATTTGGAACCATAGTCAGAGACAAAATAGAGAAGTATTTTTTTTTTTACCAAGAAGCCAAGAACAAGTTCCAGCTAAGAAGATCCAATGACTAATTCGTGGTTTGAAATTCACAGAAAGTTACCAACATCAAGACACTAGAAGAATGCTCAATGATATAGTCACTAAAACGTTGACTTCAGAACCAAGATGAAGGAATACAAGTTTAAAATGTAAATAAGTTTGATAATTCTATTTTTACAAAGGAAAAATAAAACTTTTTTTTTTTTTTTTTTTTTAATATTGAAGAATTTATACAAGATGGAAAATTATGGAGAACCATGCCATTGAAAACAATATAATTACCAACCTTTCAATAGTAATGTTCCAGAGTCTGTTAGTGGATATCCGAAATGTGGATGAAACAAAAAACAAAAAAAAATGAAACGTAGCAAGGGATTAAACATACTTACATAGACATGCGTGTATTTGCCTTGGTATATAATTCTCTTTAAAAAGAATGATTTCCAATGGATCTAACTGTGATACACAACAATTCAAAAAAAAAAAAAGGAAAAAAAAAAGAAGATAAATAGCTAACTAGGTTTCTCTTTCTTTCTGACTAAACAAAGAATTGCTAACCTAGACATTGAGCAAATTGCAGGAACGTCTTTGCTCTCAAAATTGGCGGGTATACTTCTAAAAAAATATGTGATGCCCACTAGTATGAAGGACTCTATAATAGTTCTATTTCTGTTTTTGGTGAATCTTTCATGGAAATTTTGCAGAAAGGAATATTTGTCCTTGAAAGGTTTGGCCAATTTGCAAAAAGAACAAAGAAAAAAAAAAATTGTTTTGATGTCTCAAGAATATAAACTCCAAAAAAGTTAATTATTTTTTTAAAAAAGATTTTGGTAATATAAAAAAAAAAGTATTTCCGCTTCTTTGACAATGATAGAAACTGAAACTTTTATTTAATCAATAACTCAAATTAGATCTAGCACAAAAAACGTCAGCCATTGGTGTAAGAAGACTTCTTTGTGTTCAGACATAATGAACATAATTTATGCGAATGGAGAGATATATAACCAAGAGACAGAAACAAATCTTTTTTTTTTTTTTTTTCTATATTTGTTTTTCTTTTATTCTTATATGTAAACGAAAAAAAATATAACAATGGGATCTAAATCCGGTCGAAATACAAAGTTAACATTTTAAAACAATTTTTTTTTTTTTTTTTTTTGCAAAGGTTTTCGAATTCTATTCTGATCTTGAGGATCACGTGAGAAAACGGCTAAGATTCGAAAGTAGAACTTGAATAAGCACCTATTTTTGAACAAGACACACACACATATATATATATATATATATATATAGATATATGTGTGTGTGTGTGTGTTATGGTCTAGAAACAAAAGAACGCTTAAATTGGAGGGGTACCACCTAATTGTACAACACCCGTTCTAAGTCAGCACACAAAAATATATTTATAGAAAAAAAAAAAAAAAATCATCGCTTCTGTTTTTATTATTCGGACTACTATCCTCACCATAGTCATTACATTAACAACGTTTTCGTTCTACTTGAACTTGAGTAGGTAAGGGAATCATATTCCTTCGCTTCACTTAAACAGAGGTAGACACTTAGTTTTTAATGTGGGGAAAAATCTAGCTCCCCGGCCCCCAAAACGGAGTATTCTGATTTAAAAAAAAAAAAAATGTCAGCGTAGAAACTTTTTCACTGACCTGGGGAGGGGGGGGGGATTAAAATCGACCACGTGTATCGGATGACACTTTCTTCCGAGGTATTTCTATTTACTTGCCCCCCCCCCCCATCTTCCTACTAGAACAAGGTTAGTTTATAATGTGAGGGATTTCCAACACCTTCAACAATAGTAACACGGAATTGAAACAATTTTTTTTTTAAATCGTTTCAGCCCCAATAAAAACTTCTTCACTGACCGAGAACAGAGAGGTCAGAACAGATACTACACTTTAGTTTTTATCGGCATAAAAAAAAATTCCAAAGTTCGAAAAGCGACATCCGTAGAAGGTCGGAGGTTACCTCGGGCGAAACGTTGTGAATATACAAATTTAAATGAGAAGAGTAGTCCGAATAATCTAAATAATCGATCGCCTATCTAAAAAGAAAAAAATCCGACACACTCTAATTTCCTTTTTCAAGTCTAACCTTTTTTTCTTTCAAAGTCGCCATTCTACATAGTCACTCTGAAATAATGTTTTATCGCTGCTGCAGTAAATATAAACCAATAATTAAAGACTATTTATATATATATATAGTTTTCTCTGAAAACTTTCTAGTAAATATTTATGTATATAATTTACAAAAAATAAGTGTACAAATTATAAAAATAGAACCCAACCTCGTTTAAAAAGAAAGTTACGGGTAGGACAGAACACTTACATTACAATATGATAATATATATATATATATATACACGACAATGGCATCACAATTTTGATTGAAGAAATTATTTTTTTTAAAAAGAAAGATTTTGAAATAAATTTAAATAGGAAGCAGAAAACATGCAACATTTTCTGTTGATTTTTTTTTTTTTTTATATATATACATATGCCTACCTCCGACTAAAATGTCTAACTAGATATTGCGCTTCAACATTCTATGAACGTGTGTATGAATTATGAAGAAGCTAGACGATACGCCTTTTTCTCCTTTTTGGTCTTGCTTTTTGGTTTCTTTCCGCTCTTGTTTGCCGTTTCACTCCATTTTTGGGACCATTTTTTTGTCGGAATAAATGGTCTTAAAAAAAAAAATAATAAAGAATGGAGAAAAGATTTCTTTCTTTCCTTGTTTTTTTGCACACAAATTTGAAATTAATTGTTATAATTTCAATATTTCAACACTGCTGCGGTATGTATATGATTTATATACACATTGGCTTTTTCTTTTCACTCAATTTTCTTCGTGTTGGAAATCGTAGGTTCGAGATGTGGGTAGACTTAGTTCACGTCTCCTCATTCGACCATTACACACACATAGACGACTAGACATCTTTGTTACTTTGAACAGTCGAAGGTGATGCTTCGGCTAACAGCCAATCAGAAGCCGCATAGCAGGTCACGTGATGTAGTTTACTCGCAGTAGTTTCTGGTTTAAAAATAACCCAAGCTTTTTTTTTGTGTGTGTGTCATCCGCGCCATTTTATATTTCGTTGTTGAGAACTTTCACACTAAAAAAACAAATCACAAAAAAAACTTTTAAAATGATTTATATTATAATATTTATTTATAATATTTATATTATAGGGAGTTACACTTTTGTTTACTTTAACCTTACATCGTTATTAAAAAAACTTTATAGTATTTAATATATATATTATATAACTTAACAGAAAAATACGGTAATAAAAAATAACACACACACACACACACACACATATATATATATATATATATATATATATATATATATATATATATATATATATATGTTTGTGTGGTAGTAGTAGTAGTATTTTAGTATTTATCCCTTCCTCCGCACGACTTGGAGATTTAACATTAGGGATCGGAAAGTGGGGGTGAAAGAAAAGTCACCCTCCCCTCACGAGAAGGCGCACTCCTAGGCAACAACCACACCGACATTCCCCGGCGATTAGAAATAAACTAACCCCCTCCCCAAAGATACTGCAATAAATAGGGAAATGGCGATTTCAGACTGGTGATTTTTCAAGCGGGGGGATAAAAAAAAAAAAAAAACAGCGGCGCCAGGTTTAATATATATATATATATATATATATATATATATACTTGACGATTTTATCTCTCACCTTGCCCATTTCACCCTTTCTATCTCTTTCCTTCTTTCTTCTCCGCGTTTTTTTTTAACTAATATTTTCGAGTATTTTTTTACGGTTTATTAAATTATTAGGTGAAAGTACAGAATAGCTACAAAACAGCCTTCCCTCCCCCTGCTAAGAATGACTTTCTAAATAATAATGTTATTTCAGCGCGATATCAGAGATGCACAATGGTTATATTGAACTTTTCAGCTTTGATATGGCTGCCATTGAAACAACATTATGAAGGTATATTATGACGGTGTTTGGTTATCAAATTACTAATTGAATTAAAACTAGACCTAATATGATGAAGGTAATTCTTAAAGCGGAGAAGTGCAACATAACCTTCAAAATTCTTTTTTACCTATTGATTTATATTTCCTCCTTTAAATAGATTTTAAATATAAACTATAAATAACTG
Source organism: Euprymna scolopes (assembly GCF_053919585.1). Classification (NCBI taxonomy): domain Eukaryota; kingdom Metazoa; phylum Mollusca; class Cephalopoda; order Sepiida; family Sepiolidae; genus Euprymna; species Euprymna scolopes. Next base: position 66,930,526 of record NC_136522.1, read on the forward strand.
GTAACTTAGACTCTACTAAGTAGATGCACCTTCCCAGGGTTTATCTTCTCTCTTTGAGAAGCAGTTGGTTTATTTCTAGGCATCCCTACTGGATAATGCCGGCAGGGCTCTGCTCAGTAATTTTCGGGTGGGCCAAAGTGCACTTCTCGTGCGCTTGTTTTAAAAAACTTCATTCGACCTTGTGTTTAATCAATTAGAAATATATCTTACTACTACTACTACTACTACTACTAGTAGTAGTAGTACAAAATCACATTTTTTTCGGTACTCTTGTATAATTTGACCCGAATTCTTGTGAATTCCCGTCAAGCATGGATCGGGCGAGACCGGCAATCATCGGTGTCAGCCGGGCATTGTTCAAATGTTGATACGCTAACTTGACTTTTTATTTATTTATTTATTTTATTTTTTTTTTTGTGTTATGTTTTTTCTGTTATGTTTTTAGTAATTTTTAAGGTGATATTAAGGGAACGGGATGACTTTATATTTTTCTGAAAATTTAGCCAATGAATTAGCCAATGAAAAAGCGCTATCTAAATGGAAGCAGACGACACTCAAATTGGAAGAAAGCGACTCCCCCCACCCCCACCCCAAAAAAAAGCTGACAAATATATTTTCAAACTCGCCAAATAGAGAAATGACAGGCAAGAAAATTAATCTATACATGTTAGAAAAAGAAATGAAAACATCGATGCAGACAATCTCATTGTCAGGAGAAGAAATTGCTGTCCCATAAAATGAGGTTCAACAATTGTAAACACAAATGCTTACTTAAAAAAAAAAAGATCGTGTGTAAAGGATGGTTTCTCCTGGAGATGTACAAATGGACAGTGCCACCAAAAGAACTTGACTGAACAACAAGTCTTGAAATAAAAAAAGCAAGAAAAAAATGCGGTTACAAAAAAGAAAAGAAAACACACACAAAAACAAAACAAAACTTGTACTTACACCTAACAATTATACGGTTAAAAAATCTTTTCTTGGAGAAAAAACAAACAAACAAACTTTCTGTTGATAAATATTTTGCAAAAAAAAAAAAAAAAAAAAAAAATTAAATACTAAAATGAAATAAACATATTTTCATTTTTCAACGTAGTTTTTTTTTTATTTGCATTTTGTTTGAACATGTTTTTCCTCACATATACACACCCACATGTACGCACGCACATACGCAAACACACACGCACGCACATACGCACACACACGCACGCATATACACATCCTCATACACACACATACGTACGCACGCACATACGCACAGACACGTACATATATTCACGTTCATGTATATACACCCACATTCACGTGCATACACACACACGCTAACGTACACACATGTACGCACACATGGAAAACGTCACTTCCCCTGAAAGGAATTTCTAGACATGCGCAGTCAGAACACTCACCCCGATATAAAAGTCAACAACACCATTCAACTTCCTCTTTCTTCCCTTTTTGCCTGGGTTCGTCAACCAGGCAAGTTCGGTGTCCATAGCTCTTGGCTTGAAGACTTTTTCACGTGGACGACTGCTATCATGAACGCATGGTTTTGCTGAGGCCAACCCCCCTTTCTATTTCCCTTTCTACGTGCGGAACGGCCATTTCTCGTCCTCGACTTCATTCCTTTCTTTTCCACGCATGTAGTCGTCAACGCCTGAATGGACACGTGTTACACCTAAACCATTTAATTTTGACAGAAAATAAACGACATGTTTATTTTATTCAGCAATTGAGTTTTGTTTCCTTCATTCCATTCTTTTGTAACGGGAATAGGATATATATATCCTAGTCCTCTACAATTTGTATTCTTTCCGGTTTGTTTTGTTTTTTTCATTAGTCTGCGTCTGTTACGACACTCAGCTGACACCGATAATTGCCGGTCTCACCCGATTCATACTTGACAGGAATTCACGAGAATTCGGGTCAACTTATGCAAGAGTACCTTTTTACTTTTTTCTTTTTGCATTAAACGCAAAAAAAAAAAAAAATCTTCGTAAAAAAAGAAACAAAGTAAATAAAAATATTTATTTAATAGACTAGATTTTTATTTTCCCTAAAACGTGGCCTGTATATAAAAAAATTAGAATCGATGTATGTAAACACCTCCACACATGCACACGTCCGCACAGTGGGTGTAGGAATACTGGGGCTCAAGATGTAGTACCTGTCTGTCCTCAGTTAATGGAAGAGAAATTATTTGAGACTGAGGCATCTTTTTTAAAATAATTTTTGGATAAATGGTGCGATTGTCGGTCAAAACAGAATCCAATGAAAATTGTGTATGGGTAATATAATTTTTTTTTTATATATATAAATATAAAATGAGGAAACATTTCGACAGTTCAGTCATACACACGCGCGTGCACGCGTGCGCAAATAAACGAACCTTTATGCATTTCAATTTCCCCACGCATTTTGCACAAAAATAAGTTCTTCCAGCAACGGCACAATTTCAAATACGCCCACACACTTTTCTCACAACAACAAAAGGAAAATGAACATATTTCTGGCAGACGTAGTTGGCGACAGTATCACGTGACACAAGCGACCAATGAGAAAATACAGAAGATTGTCTTTTTAACGCTTTTCCAAAAACCAAAATATCAGCAGTAGCAATCTTGTTTTTGGAGCCCAAAATGTATAAAAACGCATCAAACAGTTGGTGCTTACTGATTCGCGCTATTTTTAAAATCGTATTTCCAAGTTTAATTAAAGTTTTATTATATGTTTTTTTTTTATTTAATTGTAAGGGTAAAGTACAGAATAGGTACAAAACACCCTCCCCTCCCCATGTTAAGCATAGCTTTTTAAATAATAACGTTATTATTTCAGCACGGATCAATAAGTGCATGAGTACCAAACAGTCTTCTAGGATTAATTCAATTAATTCAGTTCATTCGTTCATTAAGTCACTTCAGTCTTCTTCCTTTCTTCTCGCTTCGATGACACACGAGAACATGCCTCTCATCTTCATAACATTATTGCTGCCAAAGCCGCCAACACCATGATTACACACGAAAAACGGACAAAAAAAAAAAAAAAAAAAAAAAAAAAAAAAAAAAAAAAGACTTATGCACACACGCATCCATTCCGCACATTTTCTAATTAATAACAATGAATTACTCGACAAGATCAAAGTGTAGTATCTGTTCCGACAGATGCTGCAAGCTATGACTAGCAAAGACCATATGTGGGGGTAACCCCACATATCTGACCTTGGTCGCTGAAGGGGCAACCCTTCATACCAACAGTTTCTAATCCAGCTCCCACTTCCCTCCTCTCGGGAGCTGGATCCCCATTTCCCTCCCCCTCCCCCTATCTCCACATTAAAAAACGGCCTCCTGCCTCATTTGCTCAGTGGGGAAGCAAATAAATAAAAAATCCATTCCGCACATTTTCTAATTAATAACAACGAATTACTTTCCGGATACCGAGCGACAAGATCAAAGTGTAGTATCTGTTCCGACAGATGCTGCAAGCTATGACTAGCAAAGACCATATGTGGGGGTAACCCCACATATCTGACCTTGGTCACTGAAGGGGCAACCCTTCATACCAACAGTTACTAATCCAGCTCCCATTTCCCACCTCTCGGGAGCTGGTCCCCCCCTTTCTCCACATTAAAAAACGGCCTTGTGCCTAATTTGCTCAGTGGGGAAGCAAATAAATCCAACAACGAATTACTTTCCTCACAAATTACTTTCTTCATGAGACTTTTAAGTAAGGCGAACTTCGCCAGATAAAACACAAACCTTAAAATAATCTCATTATTTTCACACAGGACTTTAACCTTCTAAACTCCTTGATTCCACGAAGGACTTTCATCTAACATTTTAATCATTATGACTTCGAAGGAACTTTCACCGATCGGACCTTTGCTTATTCACCTTTTTGTTTTTGTTGAAAAATAAATGCCGTGCATTTTAAAGCAGAAGGCGGTGGCGTTTTGTTTCATTCTTTTTTTTTTATTATTATTATTATTTTGTTTGGGGCAAAGAGATTTAATTTCACTTAAACCTCGACACCCCTACACGACTAAGGGAGTCACCACTTATCAAGGACTAAATGCCACTCGAGGATAAGGGTTAAATAATATAAGATGGTCACTGAGACGACGCGTTAAAAACATCATTTTTTTACCTAATACTACGTGATACTAAATTAATTTTAAGCGTTATTAATGTAATAAATCACACACACACACGCACACACACACACACACACACACACAAACACACACACACACACACACACATATATTCTGGGTCAACGGCCAACTAGCACCGTGTATATTTGTGTGTGTGTATATGTGTATTGGGGTGGAGAGGGCTCCCGTAAGCCGTGGTGAAGGCAACATTTCTATGAGAAGCAAATCTCTGATTTAAAAAAACCATAAAGCGGAAGACCATTACCCGCATTAAGCTGGTCTGCAGTTTAATTTGTTGCTGGCTATCTTGCTTTTGCTTGTTGCTGGATCTCAACATTTTGAACCGAGAGAGAGAGACTTAGCTGTCCTACAAAGCTAAGACTCTGTAACATCATATTTGTATAGATACTCCCTCAGGCATTTGGGCTCATGGATTTTAAATGTCTGAGGGAGTGGCACTCGTCTGACAAGACGTTGCAATCATCATCATCATATATATATATATACTTTTTATTTGTTTTAGATAAGCATTTAAATGTGGCTACACGGACTCAAACAATATCTCCTGAAGAGGTTTCTAGTTACTTGTAATTGGCTGACCGAAACATGCTCATGAATGTGTAGCAACATATAAATGCTTATGTAAAACAAATAAAAAAATATATATCCTGCCTTACTTTGATATTGAGCATACTTGTATGACACTTTGTTAAAAAAAAATTCATTGGTTGCTTCATCTCTATTTGTAATAACGTAATATTGCGTTGTAATGTTGCTTTCAAGCGCACCTGAGGCATTAATCTCGTGTGGCCAACGCACCGTTCCGACATTTGAGAGACAACGCGCAGATCTTTACTAACTGACTTTTCTTTCTCTAACTTTACAACATGGCAAGAAAAAAAAAGAAGAAAAAAAAAGAAAGAAAAAAAAGAAGAAAAAAAAAGAAAGAAAAAAAAAGATGTACAAAATACTGATTTTGATTCCCAAATATATTTAAATTATAAATTCCGGTAGTCATGCAGAGAATGATCAGTGCTGAAATAATAACATTATTTAAAAAGCCATTCTTAACATGGGGAGGGAAGGTGTTTTGTACCTGTTCTGTACTTTAGCCTTACAATTGAACAAAAAAAAACACATATCATAAAACTTTAATTAAACGTGGAAATATGATTTTAAAAATAGCGCGGATCACTCTCTGCATTAGCACCTAAATTTCAAACAAGAAAAATATTTGTTTATTTTCATATTGCATTGTAATTTGGCTTTCAAGCGCATCTGATGCGTATTTATATATATATATATATATATATATATATATATATATATATATATATATATATATATATATATATGCAGGTTTCATTAAATAGCTTGTTTTTCTCGTAATCCTCCTTTTCTCTTTGTCGGACCATTTACCGAACGTGTTTTCCGAGTGAAAAAAGAAATTTCCCATAATCGCGAATGTTTTCGACCTCCATTGGTCATCCTCAGGCGAGTAGTAAAAAATAAAAAATGAAATTGAAAAATGAAAATAGCGAGATGAAATGAAAAGACGATTAAAAGATGATTAAAAGGCGATTAAAATCGCTTAAAATCATTAAAATACTCAAAAGTACTTGAGCGTGCCTTCCGTTTCGTTTTGAGTCTGGTTAATCGTTGTTTTTTTAATGTGGATTAACAATGCCTCAAAATTTCGGAAAAAAACGTTCGGAAAATGGTCCGACAAAGAGAAAAGGAGGATTACAAGAAAAACAAGCTAGAGTTATCTGTGCTATTTAATGAAACCTGCATAAAAGAAAAAATGCTGCCTAAATATACTAATATATATATATATATATATATATATATATATATATATATATATATATATATATATATATATAAGAGCAAACAGTTAATAAAACATGTTAAAAAACACTTTGAAAAAGAGTTAAAAACATATTTAATAAGGATAGTCCTTAATCCGCAGAGTTTCGAAGAAATACTTTCCTTCTCATCAGAGGGTAGGAATTGGCAAAATGCGGGATCGGATTTTGCATACAAAGTATTTGATGAAACTGCAAGTAAGTCAAAGATCTTACTTGATAACAAAAAGTGAAGCAGAGGGAATATGGTGAAGAAAAAGGTGATTACACATGAATGGATAGTCTGGTGAAAGGTAAATAATCCAATGACGGTAAAATCCAAAAATATAAATCCAAAAAAGTTAATTGGAAATTCGCACAAGTAAAATCCAAGAAAATCACATAATTGAAAGAAGATGGTCCAAAATAACCCAAAAGGCCGAAATCCATGGAATAATTCACAAATATGTACAAGGAAAAGGGGAAAAATTCCAATAATATTAATAAAAGAAAAATAAGATATGCTTTTCACACGGCTGCCGATACATAAAGTAATTAAGAAAGATCAGGGAAGAAGAAGAGAAAAAATCAGTGAAAAATAAAGAGAGAAAAAAATTAAATGGTGATAGAATTAAATATAAAATAGAAAATCAAATGTCAAGATGATATATATATATATATATATATATATATATATATATATATATATATATATATATATATATATATATATATATATATATATAAATGACAAAAAGTTTATATTCTAAATTACAAGATGTTTTTCATCTTACCGTTTATTCCTTTCGGCATGATAAAATATTCAATTCTTGACTGCATGTGTTTCGTAGCTCAGAAACAATCATATAATTATTATGTCATTTTAAAAATATTTTCCGCCCTGACTCATCAGAAAAATAAGAACTCATTTACTTAAAATTTGTTTTTATTTTTTAAATATGGGCATGATTACATGAACCGTACAAATCCGAAGTGTAGTTAGTTGCAATTGTGTTTTATGAACTTACGTCATATATATATATATATATATATATATATATATATATATATATATATATATATATATATATATATATATATATATATATATTTGACTCTACATAAGTTCTTTTTTTCATTTTTTGACTCTACATAAGTTCAAGTGTGGTATAGGGCGCCTATAATTTCGTTAAAATTGATCCTTAGTCTAAAATCGGCAGTCCAAGTATTTCTTCAAACATCGAATTGTGTGTGTGTGTATATATATATATATATATATATATATATATATATATATATATATATATATATATATTTATATCGAATTGTGTGTGTATATATATATATATATATATATATATATATATATATATATATATATATATATATATATGAAGAAAACTGGGAGGATGTCAATCTCAACGCTGACCCATTTTTTGACTCTACATAAGTTCAAGTGTGGTATAGGGCGCCTATAATTTCGTTAAAATTGATCCTTAGTCTAAAATTCGATGTTTGAAGAAATACTTGGACTGCCGATTTTAGACTAAGGATCAATTTTAACGAAATTATAGGCGCCCTACACCACACTTGAACTTATGTAGAGTCAAAAAATGGGCCAGCGTTGAGATTGACGTCCTCCCAGTTTTCTTCAACAAGTTGAATGAAAGTGTATATACAAAAATAATGACGTTAAGAACGTTTAGGAGTTAAACATCAATTTAGTATTACGTAGCAATAAACGAAAAGGGAGTTTTAATACTTTTTTCGTTTTGAGCGATACAAAAAAAAAAAAAAACATTGCTCCATTAGGTAACTGCATTACTTCCGGTTTTTTTTTTTTTGCTTAAACTCTCGATCAATCTATCTTATTTACACATTTCAAACGTGTTTTACACGCGTAACACTAAATTGATTTTAACTTGAAAGGGTTCCTCGTTTAATATTCAGCTGCTTGTCTAGAATCCCCAGTATCATAAAATAAAAAATGAATAAATAAAATAAAATAAAGAAGAATTTATACGATGAACTTACCTGTTACGACAAGAAAATATCGCACAGAAAAAAAAAAATCACGTAAATTCATCAAATAGTTTATTTTGAATTATGAAAGTAAAATGTCGCTAAACTACGTGCGACGATCTCGCGACGCCATCTTTAAAACAAGTCAGATAACACCAAAATCGAGATTTTAGAAAGCTAAACTTAACATGGGATGAAGGGCATTAGAAAAAACTGAAGTTCGCTTATAAATGATTTTCTGGTGGGTGAGTGGGGGCTTTGAACAAACGTTAATAGGGTGTGTATTACTATATACATAGATTCGAAAAAGTTGTGATATATATATATATATATATATATATATATATATATATATATATATATATATATATATATATATATTAGTAAGTTATAAAATATATATGATGATTAAGCTACACTGAATATTCCGCGTTTCATCCACTCTAGGACTCTTCAGGCTTATGCCATATATATTTTATAACTTACTAACTAGCTCTACCTACGCATTGAACACTTTTGAAGTAAATACTTAAAGTTTTACGCATAAATTTATACTTTCGTATACTAATTTATGTGAGTAAACTAAGTAGTTATATATATATATATATATATATATATATATATATATATATATATATATATATATGTATATATATATATAACAAATAAATGTTATCAAGGGAAAGATACGTTACTTTTCTACCTAACTGGATACTTTTTAGTGTTTTTATGTAATGTAAAATGTTTATTCAGCTCGAGAAACAAACAGTGTTTACCGATGTATTGGAAAATTTAAAATGGTGCCGGATTCTCTGTTGAACTACGGTAAGTTTGGAAAAATAAGTCAAAAAAAAAAAAAAAAAAAAACTAAACAAAATACTGTCAGAAACCCATCGAATATATATCAGTCTATGTCACGGTAACATATATTGAGCGAGTTTCTAATAGTATTTTGTTTAGTTTTTTATGTTTAACTCATTTTCCCAAACTTACCATGTTCAACAGAGAGTCCGGCGCCATTTAAATTTTCCAATACATCGGTAAACACTGTATGTTTTTCGAGCTGAATAAAAATTTTACGTTAAATAAAAACACGAAAAAGTATCCTGTTAGGTAGAAAAGTAACTTATCTTGCCTTTGACAACATTTATTTGTTATATATTTGTTTTTTGACAACTTTTTTAAATCTATGAGTATAGTAATACAAACAAGAAGCGCTAATATTTAACAACAACAAAAAGGCGTAAACCCATTTTTATCGTCTATGCACAACTTTTCGTCGTATTGTTTAGGCGGGTTTGTATTACTGTACACATAGATTCGAAAAAGTTGTCAAAAAACAAATATATAACAAATAAATGTTATCAAAGGCAAGACAAGTTACTTTTCTGCCAAACTGGATATATTTTTTGTGTTTTTATTTAATGTAACATGTTTATTCAGCTCGAAAAACATAGTGTTTACCGATGTATTGGAAAATTCAAGATGGCGTCTCACACCCTCTTTAACACGGTAAGTGTGAGAAAAGGTGTTATAGATAAAAAAAACTCCGGTTTTTTTTATTTATAACACCTTTTTCTAAACTTACCGTGTTATAGAGAGAATCAGACGCCATCTTGAATGTTCCAATACATCGGTAAACACTGTATGGTTTTCGAGCTGAATAAATATGTTACATTGAATAAAAACACGAAAAATATATCCAGTTTGGTAGAAAAGTAACATCTTGCCTTTGATAACATTTATTTGTTATATATTTGTTCTTTGACAATTTTTTCGAATCTATGTGTACAGTAATACAAACCCGTTTAGGCCTTCGATCTTAACGGTTACCGAAAAATGTCGTTTCGTTACAAGTACGCAGAGGTCACAAAAAATGAGTTTATCTATTTTAGTACGTTGATAAAAATCAATTATCAAAGTATCCATCATCGAAAATACTTTTTGTAAAAATACTTAAATATTACCCAATGTTTTGATGTCGCAGGCAATCTATTTCTCTCTCTCTCTCTCTCTCTCTCTCTCTCTCTCTCTCTCTCTCTCTCTCTCTCTATCTCCCTCTCTCTCTCTCTCTCGTGTAATTTAATGCTGCTCAATTAGTTATGTAACTTTCATCACTACTTTCGGTTTCACGGAAACATAGGAAACCCAACCCGTAGGACTAAAGAAATGCCTATTTCAAAGAAACAAATAAATGTGCTGGTAGAACTATGAAACCGAAGGTATCGATGGAAGATCCAACTAATCTATAGTGTTCGTTCAACTAATATACATGTGTGTGTTTGTGTGTGTGTGTGAGTTTAATGGGAGAGAACCTCAACAGAGTGCTTGCTTTTTAAGAAAAATTAAAAAATATGAGCGTAATATTTACTTATTTATGTATTACAGAAGATCAGAATAACATCGGTACCGTCGGTTTCAAATCCAAACAAAGGGGACCAATATGTCGGACTCTCTTCTATATAAATAAAGCGAAATATTTAACCGATAAACTCTTAAGCTACTGGTTACATAACACTGAAATTAACAGGAAATAGTAATCATACACCAAGAATGGTTGACAATGAGTAAAATCTTTGTTTGGATGGATGAATAACGCGTATATATATATATATATATATATATATATATATATATATATATATATATATATATATATATATATATATATATATCGGCAAGTTAAAATGCAAAATGTTCATTTCACCTTGCTGACATATTTATATTACGTTTGAGCATGCGCACGTTCATCCATAGCTTGAAGTTGTTCAATTTTAAATCTTTCTTATCTGTATTATTTGGATTCCTCGGGCTACTGTTCTCATCTTGAGTGTGATTTTCACAACATTTCGGTCGATGTAACCTCCGACCTTCTTCAGGTGTATCTTATCAAACTCGGAAATGTTTCTGTCGAACTCGGGAATTTGGATGGAATTTCAAGCGGAACCCTTTATTTATTTCACGGGGTAGCATGCTCTTGATCTGTCAGCCATGACTGGCTAGAGTTCCTAAGTAATTTGCAATTGTCGATGTTATTCTAACTGTACTTTCAGTGGACGACGCGTCTCACCTTTGTATACTTTTCCACCGGATTTTATATACACAGTTCTTAGTCATGATTTTTTCTGTAGAGAGCTTGACTCGCACAAGCTGTTTCCGGAGAGTTGAATCACTTCTGAATAATGTCTTGATGTCATATGGATTACATATTTGTTGAAGTTTTTTTAGATAAGCCCTTCATATATGGTATACAAACTGTGGTGAGTTTCTGAGTGGTGTCTTTTTGTGTCTAGTCCAAATTTCTTGGAGCTGATGTCATGCTCTCTGGGTAGTTGTTTCGGTGGAGGGTTTCTCTTAAACTGCTCATCTCTTCTTGATATGCACTGATGTTACTACATATTGGTTTTGTTTGGTGTTGTAGGCAACGGACGATTCCTTTCTTTACATTACATGGCTGACGGAACAAGAGCATGCTACGCCTGTGAAGTAAATAAAGGCTTCCACTCGAAATTTCGTCCAAATTCCCGAGTTCGACAGAAACATTCCCAAGTTCGACAAGATACACCTAAAGAAAGTCGGGTTACATCGACCGAAACGTGAAAATCACACTCAAGTTGAGAACAGTAGTCAGATGAATCAAAATAATACGAATCTCTCTCTAAATATGTTGTAATGTAAATAAATAAATGAAATAAAAAAACAAAAAGAAAACTATAAATTCCACACCATTTTGTAAATCACACTTTTAAACCATTGTACATTTATTTTAGTCACGTTCTTAACACATTAAAAACATTTTTTTTTTACACACGAGACGCTTCACTATTTTAAATAACTTAAATGTAATTTGAACGGAAGCATATAAAAGCATCCAGATTTTAAACGAAACAGTAATCAAAAACGACTGAAGAAAATCAGTTGAAAGTACTTGCAAAAAAAAAATGGATGAAAACGACTATGGAACTTTCTTACACAAATTCGACAGAGATATTAGAACGACCATACGAAAAATGGAGAAATTAACAAAAAAAAAAAGACGATTAAGCAAAAACACTTTGTGCTATTCAAGAATGTCTATCTAAATGAAAACATGATGGCTAAATACACAATATATATATATATATATATATATATATATATATAGCAAAATTGGTAGTTAGTAAAAACATAAAGTTAGTAAAAACATAAAGAAGGTGCTCAAAGTTGCTGGATCGCAAATACGATCAGAAACATGTGTAACTAAAACAGATAAAATGGTAATAAAATATATATATATATATATATATATATATATATATATATATATATATATAAAATATATATGGCGATTAAGCTACACAGAATATTCTGCGTTTCATCCTACCATGGAGGAAATGCGGAATATTCTGTGTAGGTTAATTGCCATGTATATTTTATAGTGTACTAACTAGCTCTACCGACGTATTGGGCACTGTTGAAGTAAATACTTAAAGTTTACATATAAATTTATACTTTCATATATTAATTTATGTGAGTAAATGAAGTAGTTATATATATAATTAATATACGAAAGTATAAATTTATGCATAAACTTTAAGTATTTACTTCAACAGTGCTCAATAAATAGGTAGAGCTAGTTAGTAAGTTATAAAATATACATGGCGATTAGGCTACACTGAATATTCCGCGTTTATCGACTCTAGGATTCTTCAGGCTTATGCGAAAATTTTGTGGTTGTCTTGCGTTTTTATATAAGCACCTTCTATTAAGTTTTTTGTTAGCCAATCAGCTTTCTAGTATCCACGGCACCCTTCCTAATCAGCCCATGAGCAGGCACTTACAGGACAAAAGACCAGTTCACCTCCAGTTGATCCGTTCCTTTGTGTTTGCTATTTAGCATAGATATTTAGTGTCTTGACCTGTTTTAAATCTAGGTTATGTTTTTTTTAAATATTTTAGTTGATATATATGTGTGTGTGTGTGTATGCGTGTGTGTGTGTGTGTGTGAGATAGTTTATGTATATGGATGTTTATTTCTTTATTTATTTTATTTGTTTATTGTCTAGTTTTAAAATTATTTTGTATCTCTATCCTAGAATAAATTTTATCCTGTAAACACAGTTGTTCGCTATTTCTCTCCTACAGTTTAATAGATGTTGAGGTTCTTTAATGTATAGGATAGCAAATTTTTGTGAAGGCATAATCTACATGGATCGTCTAGGTGTCTAGATGTGTTTGCTTGTCTTACTATTTTCCATTCGACTCCCGGCGAACGTCCGCTTTCGTTGAGTTCCCAGTATTTGTTTGCTAGCGTTGTTTTCATACAGTGTTTTTTATTATTGAATGTACTTTCGTGGTCATAATATCGAGTTTTGAAATCTTTCGCAAATATTGTTGCCTGGTAAACTATGCTTTTGGTTAGACATTTATTTTGAAGTGGGCAGAGGGTGCGGTATCTACGGTTGCATTTATCTTGTTCATTATTAGTATTTTTATTTTTATTTCTAGTATGGTTGTTATTGTCCGGAGTTAGTTTATTATTATTATCATTATTGTTATTATTATTATTATTATTATCATTATTATTATCATTATTATTATTATTATTATTATTTCTACTAGATACATATGTGTTTTTTGTGTTAGTTTTATTTTTGTCATGGTGTCCACCTTTTTTTATTGTTTATTTTCTTCTTGTTTTCATTGCTTTTATTTAATATTTTGTTATTATGTGCTTTATCATCTCTAAATTTTTGCAGCAGCTGTAGAATAACTTTAGGGTATATATATATATATATATATATATATATATATATATATATATATATATATATATATATATATATATAGCGGTTAATGAACTATCTTATATATGAGGATCAATGCCTTTTGCCAACGTGATTTGGCAAGACTGACCAATCAGCTAAACTATTACAGGCGCTTCATCCCACACTGCGGATCTCGTGTCTCCTCTTTCCAACCTGTTACATAACAGGTAGAAGAAAAATGAGCAGATTTCACTGAATGAAATTCAACTGAAATCCTTTAATGAAGCGAAGCACAAACTAGCAGCACATGACGTACTTGCACATCCTGTGCCTGATTCCCAGTTCTCACGGTCGTGGACGCAACAGGCATAGCTGTAGGTGCGGTGTTGCAACAACAGCATCAACAACAACTACAACCCCGCGCATATTTTTCAAGCAGCTGAAACCGGCAGAACAACATTACAGCCATTTACCTTGCAGTGAAAAGTGCTAAACCGGACAAATATTCACCTCGCGAAACTCGTCGCTTGGATTTTGTTTCGCAATTCACCAGCGATATCCGACATATCTCTGGGGAACAGAATACTGCAGCAGATGCCTTATCCCGTCTCCCTATTAATTCTTTGTCCTCACCTTCGGATTATTGACTTACAGCAGATGGCCTTAGACAAGCCAAGTCTGGACACTTTGGATCAACGCCGGGCACCCATGCTAGTATATATATATATATATATATATATATATATATATATATATATATATATATATATATATATACATATATATATATATATATATATATATACATATAACTACTTCATTTACTCACATAAAATTAATATACGATAGTATAGATTTATGCGTAAACTTCAAAAGAGCTCAATACGTAGGTAGAGCTAGTTAGTAATTTAATCGCCATATATATTTTATAAATTACTATATACATATATATATATATATATATATATATATATATATACATTTTATTTTATCTAAAATTTCAAGTGTTTAGACTCAAAATTTTCGGAGGAGTTTGGTAGAGTTCTCAAAGGTCAAATCGTTGAACTTTGGCCCCTTAACAGCCAAATTTATGGCCGAAAACCGATCACATAGATTTTCCCAAATCTCAGTACACTGTATATCAAATTTCGAGTCTGTAGACTGAAAATTGACAGAGTTATTGCGTAGGGAAATGTACACACACACACACACACACACACAAAAACACACACACACACACACTTTCACTTTTATAGATATATAGATATACTAGCATTTCAGCCCAGCGTTGTCAGGGTGTTTGGAGGTGTATGCTGAGCAAAAAAAAAAAAAGGGTTAATTTTTTTAACTTTGACCCCTATTATGACCCCTTTACATTTATTGTTTTGGGCTCAAATGAAGTTATTAAGTTAGATCCATGTCCAAGGTACCTTTATCTAAAATTTCAAGTGTTTAGACTCAAAATTGTCAGAGGAGTTTGGTAGAGTTCTCAAAAGTCAAATCGTTGAACTTTGACCCCTTAACAGTCAAATTTCTGGCCGAAAACCGATCACATAGATTTTCCCAAATCTCAGTACCCTGTATATCAAATTTCGAGTCTGTAGACTGAAAATTGACAGAGTTATTGCGTAGGGAAATGTACACACACACACACACACACACACACACACACACACACACACATACACACACAGACAGACACGTTCATTTTTATAGATATACTAACATTTCAGCCTGGCGTTGCCCGGGTGTTTGGATGTGTATGTTGAGCAAAAAAAAAAAAGAGGTAGTAGAAGGCAGGCTCGAACCTGTACCGCAAAGGAGGAAAAGAACGGGGTAAAACCTAACGTTTATGCTGTTACGACCACCGCCAAACCGGAAGCGAATTTTTTAAAATTAAGGCTAGACAATCTAAAGGAGAGGATAACTTTCAAAAATATCGGCGAAAAACGTGACCCCCCCCTGTAGAAAAGTGCCTAGTTGAAGGGGAAGATATTAATGTTTTTAGCCAATTTTTCGATATTTGTCGTATGAAAGGTCGAACATTAAAACGATACTGAACTTGGTAAAATCCGTCGCCTCTATTGAAAGTTTAAGGCAGACATGCAAACAGGCATACATACATACATTTATATATTGGTAACTAAAACATTTCGACCCAAACTGACGAAGAAGCTTGCCCTATCTCTGAATACCCATTATGCAAAATTTCAAATATTTAGACCAGAAATTGTCTGAGTAATTTGGAAGAGACCGCAAAGGTCAATTTTTTTTAACTTTGACCCCTATCATGACCCCTTAAAATTTATTGTTTTGGGCTCAAATCAAGTTATTAACTTAGATCCATTTCCAAGGAATCTATATCTAAAATTTCAAGTGCGTAGACCCAAAATTGTCGGAGGAGTTTGGTAGAGTTGTCAATGGTCAAATCGTTGAACTTTGACCCCTTAATCGCGAAATTTCTGTCCAAAACCCGATCACATCGATTTTCCCAAATCTCAGTACCCTGTATATCAAATTTCGAGTTTGTAGACTAAAAATTGACAGAGTTATTGCATAGGGAAATGCACACAGACACACAGACACACACACACACAGACACGTTCACTTTTATATACATATATATATATATATATATATATATATATATATATATATATATATATATATATATATATATATATAGATTATATATACATACATATATATATATATATATATATAGATTGATAGATAGATAGATATGCACACACACACACATACACACACACACACATACACACCCACCAACCCCCCCCCCTTCCACACCCTGATTTCTCATTTTACCTCCTCTCATTCTTTTCCTTCAACCATTTCTTCTTTCCTGATTTTGTAGTATTCTTTATCTTGTCTTCTTTCGATATAGAAAACATGATTTAATGTTGTTTTGACATTACGGGCATAAAATATGATCTTATGTTTATCTTTCTGTCACGAGCAAAATATAGTTGAAAAGATATAATTAAACTGATAGCTGCCTGCAGTGCTTGAGACCCATGGCTGGAAACATTGACTCAGTAAAATCCGGCGACTTTTATGGCAGTAGCCGAATTGCAACGACACAAAAACTAAAAGCATCTTTCCGCACTTCTTCGGAATAAGAACGAAACTCGAAAGCCAGGAAATTGAAATTCCATTAAAAAGCAATGTTATCTGTATAAATCTTACGGCAATCTTGACTATTGTAGGTCCTTTGTTGAAATATAGACAAGATGGCCACCAAAATATCACGAGATGTGGGTATATGTAAAATGGGCACTTTTGCATGACAGTGACATGAGACGAATGTGTGTATTTTAGTTTCAAGAATGGCAGATAGATTTCACTTGTCAGCAAAAGAACAGGGGGCGATAACTCTTCCTTTTGTAAAAGTGCGTGCAAACTGAAATTATATTTTGCTACATTTTTATACAATCTTTCTGTACGAAATAAAAACAAATTATTCTTAAACGTCTATAAATGTTTTTAGATTTTTGTGTTTATACAATCTTATTGTGGAAAAAAAAATCTTTCTGTAAAAAAATTCGGTCACGATGTCAAGTTTCTTTCCAACTCCTCTTAGTAAAAACCAGCGGGTGTGTTGAAAACGAATATCACAGTTAATTTGCTTTATGATATGAAGAAATTACTAGGTGACCAGAAAGTGGGTGCACATTTTATAGTAAATTTATATAGGAAAGTGATCTTCCACTTTTTGAAAAAAGTAATTTCTTCATATCATGAAAACTACTTATCTGCCCCAAATTCAAATGGGATATTCGTTTTCAGCACTACTGAAAACCTTAAATAGTCATCATTTTAAAGATTTTGGGGGGAGTTAGAAAGAAACTTGTAATTGACCAAAAATCCTTAAACCTCGAAAAGTTTCATGTTTTTAAAATCTTATTTGCTACGTTGAAACTAAAATTATATTTTCATGTATTATCACTCATTGAAAAGAAATCGTTAATGCACTAAAATTATATTTTGATACATTTTTTATTCAATGTTTCTATTTTCATATATTTTTGTTTTATTTATTTCGTTATATATTTTTTGCATTATCGTAAACACTTAATATTTGAGGTTCACATAATGACCGCTAGATACCATTTCCCTTTCGAAGAACAGGGGTCGATAACTCGTCTCTGTTGCTAATATATCACTACCATGCAGAAATGTCGTAAAATGCGACCCCCGGATAAATGAAATGAAATACGTTTTAATAGCTTTTACGGTTTACTTTAATTTTAACTTTTTTCTTCTTTATTTTTTTAACTGAGACGCGATAACTTTTTTTTTTTTTTGCATGAAACAAATAAACGAATCTCCATTAAAAAATTTAAGTTGGAAAAAAAAGTATTAGTTTTAATTAAGTGCAAAAAAAAAAGAAAAAAGAAAAAAAAAGAAGAACTCAAAACTAAAACAAGACACAAAAACTATTTCGTTTCATTTTTCTGGAGGTTGCATTTTACATATTCCCAAGTTATGTGACATTTATAGACACTAGTGATAGGACGATTCCAATATTTTTTCCGATTTTGATACAATTACCGATTCCGTACTAAATTCCCGATTCCAATACAATTACCGATTCCAATACAATTACCGATTCCGATTATTTATAAATCTCTACATATTTAACTATATAGCTTTATTTTTCTCCTATTACTGTGAAAACACACATGGCAAATGCACAAACATTTTCCTAAAAGTAAAAATATATTTTTTGGTGGGGGGAGACGATCTATCGTTTTGGTTTAAAATCGATCTATTGTTTGGTTTAAAATCAATAAATATTTATTATTTTATAATTATTACCAGCAATGGAAGATTAAGCTTTAAACAAATTCAAATAAAAAAGACAATTAAAAGAATCGTTTTGGCATCGAAAAATCGGCATAAATTTTTCCGATTCCGATACCCTCAAATATTCTAATTTTTCTGATTCCAATTCCGATCAATCGTCCCAACACTAATTGACACAGAACCTACAATTGTCAAGATTGCCAATTGTATGTCAGTTTCATCTACCTCATTGTCATGCCACAATTAGTTAAACATTACTGCATTATTACATAAAAGTGTACTTTCACGATTTCACAATCCATTGAGATATCATTTCAATTGAGAAATGCAACAAGACAGACTGCAGTTACCTCCCCTGTTATCATAAGCATTCGTCTGTTTATTATTTAAAGTATAACTTGCAATTTCTTGAAGAACTATTTTGAGAGCTAAAATCTTTTGAGAGCTAAAATCTTTTGAGAGCTAAAATATTTTGAGAGCTAAAATCTTTTGAAACCTAAAATATTTTGAAAGTTAAAATCTTTTGAAAGTTAAAATATTTTGAAAGTTAAAATCTTTTGAAAGTTAAAATATTTTGAAAGTTAAAATATTTTGAAAGTTAAAATCTTTTGAAAGTTAAAATCTTTTGAAACCTAAAATCTTTTGAAAGTTAAAATCTTTTGAAAGTTAAAATATTTTGAAAGCTAAAATATTTTGAAAGCTAAAATATTTTGAAAGCTAAAATCTTTTGAAACCTAAAATATTTTAAAAGCTAAAATCTTTTGAAAGTTAAAATATTTTGAAAGCTAAAATATTTTGAAAGCTAAAATATTTTGAAAGCTAAAATATTTTGAAAGCTAAAATCTTTTGAAAGCTAAAATATTTTGAGAGCTAAAATATGTAAAAAGCTAAAATCTTTTGAGAGCTAAAATATTTTGAGAGCTAAAATATTTTGAGAGCTAAAATCTTTTGAGAGCTAAAATATTTTGAAAGCTAAAATCTTTTGAGAACTAAAATATTTTCAGAACTAAATTTGGTTCTTCATTATTGTAGAAAAATTTTAAAAATTTTAAATTAAATTTCAAGTGAAACCAATGGTATCTACTGAATTGTCATATCACAGTAACGAAAATATCCGAAAATTACAAAAAACAATAAGGTTGAAAATTAGGTATTTTTTTACGACGTGCCCCAGCGTACTATAAATACTCCCAACCACCGCATGTTAAGAATGGCTTTCGGAACACCCTCCCCAACCTCCCTATGTTAAGAACGGTTTCCGAGGTTGGAGGGGTATTCCGAAAGCCGTTTTTAACATGGGGAGATTGGGGTGTTTATAATGCGCTGGGGCACGTCGTAAAAATTTACCGAAAATTAATTATAAAAAAAAAACAGTTTTCGAATAAATTAACAATTTTATCTTGCATAATAGGTTGTTCTTTGTTTCTCTTGTTTTTACGTCAAATGTCGCATGTGACAAAACCAACGTACTCAAAATCATTTTTTCGTCATATCATGGCAATACGTGTTTGATGTAATATTCCAGATTTATTAACTAACTAGCAAGGTGTACCCGGCGTTGCCCGGGTGTTTGGAGGTGTGTGTGGTTTTGGGTAAATCAAAATTCCGGGGGAGGGGGGGTTAAAATAAAAAAAAATGTTTTTGTAGGTAAGTATGAGGATCGAACCCGAAACCTTGAGGCAAAGTTGGAAATTAAATTGTGGAAAAAAAAAGTGCAACATTAACCATTGGGCCACCGCGAAATAGTAATGGAAACATGTTTGAATTTATTTAAGTATTTAGAATTGGCAGGTGCCCATTTTAATGACTTAATGAGGTCAACTTTAACCGCGGGGTAGTATTTTATTTACTGCAGGAACGCTTTTTTTATTTTTATTTTCCCAAGATGTTGGGGGAGGGGACCAGCTCCCCATCAAAAGGGGATTGTCCAAATTGAATAGCAATTGTCTGATATAAGGAAAATATTTCCACATTAATCAAATCTGATTGCTTTTGGACATTTCCGGCGATCGCAACCGGAAAAATACCACCAGAATTAGTGTTGCTTTTATTATACGAAAAAGTCTAATCCACATGCGGCGAGCGAAAAATGTTGAATATTTATCTTTTCGAAGTCGAGCAAATTGAATAGACAGGCGACCTTCGTTGTTAACTTGTAGATATTATGATTTATATGTGATATAAAAAGTTTTAAGAAGTTGTGAGCCGATCGACTGCTTCTCGGAAAAAAGCCTTTTACAGACATATACAAAAAGCGAACATACACACATTTTCGCTTTTATATATATTGACTAGCGGAGGGTACCCGGCATTGCCCGGGTGTTTAGAGGTGTGTGTGCTCAGGCAGGGGGTGGTGTTAATCAAAACATAAGAATAAGCGAAGTAAATATTTTTAAATATTAAATAGTAAATTATTAAATATTTTATATAAAAGAAATGTTAAAACTTTAAAAATTCGAAAAAAAAAAAAAAAACTAACGTAAGGCAAACGAACGATGTTAAATGTAAAAATCAGAAAAACAAAAACAAAAAAAAAGAAAATGCGAATGTGATGGAAAAAACTCCCAGAAAAACGAACGTTAAAACTTCTTTAAAAATCTGAAAAATAAAAACCAAAAAAAAAAACATAGAACATGAAAAATGGTTTAAATAACCCTGTTTCAATATTAAACCTTTAAAAATCGAAAAAAAAAAAAAAAGACATCTCACACCACGATTCGAACCCAAAATTTTTAGATAATGAGGCCGTGCGCTAATGAACTGAGCTAAAATGACGTTAACAAAATTAGGTTGTCTTTTTTATATTTAAAGTAAATCATGTTCCGACATCATTTGCGCATGCGTAGAAGCGAACTTGTCATGAGAGGATGGTTTTTGCTGACCCCTTCCTGTAGAAAACTGATGATTTTTGGGTGAAGGAATTAATGTTTTTGGCCAATTTTTCGATATTTGTCGGGCGAAGGATCGAGCTTTAAAATGATACCAATCTCGTGAAAATCCATGTCGAAAGCTTTTGCGAGACATACAAACACACACACATACATACATACATTTTCGCTTTTTTATATATAAACTAGCGAGGGGTACCTGGAGTTGCCCGGGTGTTTTTCGGGGTATGTGAAAAAAACCCAAAGCATTGACGACGAGCAGTTGGAAAATAGTAAAGTGTTTTAAAAAAAACAGGTGCGCGTTTTTGATTGACGTGACGGCGATAGGTATTCAGCAATTATTTTGTGCGGGACAGTTTTGAATAAATGGGTTTGTTTGTTTTTAAAAAGCCGCTCACAAGGAGCGAAATGAAAGCTAGTGTCTGATATGACGAAGTCGACATTGACCAAACTGACTCTGCGCCTGTGATTAGAGTCGAGGTTCGCTTTTTTTATACCGAAAACCGAATGTAACGTGTGCCGATGCGGGAAATGTGGAATAATTAACGTTTGAAAGTGAATAAAATTAAATAGAGAGGCGAAGTCCGTGGATAATTCGTAGATATTACAATTTATAGATGATATAAAAAGTTTTAAGAAGTTGTGAAGCGAGCAAGCACTTCTCTGAAAGAAGCCTTTCGTGGACATCGAGGAAAAGCAAACATACATACATACATACATACATTTTCGCTTTTATAGTTATAGGTTACGGCATAACAAGTAGGTAGATAGCATTGCTTAATGTTGAAACTGATCAAAAAAAAAATGTAAGTAGTTATCACTGTTTTTTTAATGAAAATTAACTTTTCCGGCTATCAGATTTAGCTACAATAATGAAGAAAACCCTCAAATCTTCCCCACATTAAAAAAAATGGCAGACATAAACGAGAATCAAAGAACGGCTCTCAGAATAAACCCCCCCAACCTTCTCATGTTAAGAACGGCTTTCGGAATAAACACCCTCAACCTCACCATGTTAAGAACGGCTTTCAGTTTGTTGCAAGTTTTTCAGTGGATTATTGTTGATTGGATACTAATATATAGAGAAGGGGGAAGCTGATTCTCGTTGACGTCTGCCAAAAATAACCTTGTGTCTAACTGTTCATCATCAGAATAAGAACGAGAGTGAAAAAGCGAAATATTGAATTTCAATAAAAAAAAAAGAGTTAAAAAGCGAAATATTGAATTTCAATTAAAACCAACTGTCATGTCGAAAGTAGTAAAATATCCAAAAATTACAGAAAACACTACAGAAGAAAATTAATTATTAGATATTAGATGAGCGATTGTTTTGTTTGTTTTCTTTTTCTTTTCTTTTTTTTTCTGCTATGGTGGCATCACAGTATCAAACTGAAAGGTAAATTAAAAATACTCAAACCCATGCAATTGAAAAATGGTCCCAAAACCCCGGTCTAACTTTTCTTTCTTTGTATACCATATTTTCTTTTTTACTCATCCAAAACAGAGCACAGTACCACTTGGACAAAAAGGGCTACTATTTGAGGCCATATCTACAGGGACACTATGTAGTGATTCAGGTTGGAGATTCTTTTTTAAACCGTATCCATGAAAAACAAATAAAAGAATAACATTCAAAACAAGATCATCGGTTTTGAATGCCATGCTTGTATTTATTTTTCATTCTGATGATTTGTTTGGATTTTAAAAGCCTTTTAAAATGCAGATCCACTGCAATGAAACCATAAAGATAGACATTTATACAAATGAACAATGAAACAAAGTGCCCTCTGTGTTCGGTACTTCTTGCTGAAATAGAAAGAATTGGGAGACTCTTTCAAAACCAGGAAAATGTACAATAGACGAATGAAAAACGTATGAAAGTAACGAAGATACGGCACACAATGGTAACCTTCAAAGTTAAATTTTATTACTAAACTATGGTAGGGAGGGGAGAGTGAGATTAAGCAAACATTGGAAAAAACAAGTTACGAAGGGGTGGAAGGGATATATCCATCTACTATCTGAAAATGTCGACGAGAAATATATCAATACAACAAACTATATCAGTCCAAACAAAACAATGGCACAGTGAACTCATTAACTTAATATACCTTAATATACGGGAGAGAGGTATTCAGAGAGACGACCTAAAGTTTTTATTTTTCTTTTCTCTCTTTTTTTTTGTTTCTTTTCTATGTGAAGTTTAACCAATGTTTCGGTTATTTTTGGAGTGCTGTGCCCCTCATGTTTGTAGAATTGACATTCTATATTTCGATGACGCTGGTTCGTTCCCCCTTCTCTGTCGTGGTGGAGTGGAAATTTTATACGTCCACCCGGGGCGGCGGGTCGGCCGATTGTGTCGTTGTTGGATGGAAATTTTCCACGTGCGCACGGCAGAGATTCCTGTACCAAAATGTCTCTTTCCCTCTCTCTTCTTAATACTCTTCTTACCCTCCTCTTTTTTCTTGGTTCACTTAGTAACTAGCAGGGGTCAGAAAGTGTGTCACTGACGGCTCATCTGCCAACTTGCTAGCTTGTCTGCTGAACATTTTTCTCACTTCTCCCTCTTTCTCCTATACTGTCTTTCTCTCTTTATAGGTCTCTCTTTATAGGTTTAGCCTCTCTTTCTCTCTTTCTTTCTTTTTCTTCCATGTTTATTTCGCCTTGGTGACAAAATATAAAAACAACAACAAAAAAAAAAAAAACAATACATTTCTCGTCGGCCTAAAATTAAATTTTAAAATTTTCTTAAAACACATAATCCAATTTAAAGATTATGTCACAATATATATATATATATATATATATATATATATATATATATATATATATATATATATAAAGGATGGCCCACTTAAAAGTAACCCGATCTATCTAATCTTTGTTTTAATGACCAACTGACACCATAAGACAAAATGCACTTCTTTTTTCGACAAGATTATACACATCACTGCCATGAGTTCATGACATGTTTAAGGAAGAAAGAAATACAAGCAAAGGGTGATGGCCACCACGTTCACTGGGCTTGTTGTCGTATGATTTTTATCTTTGGGGGATTTTAAAATGAAAAGTTTATGCAAATAATCCTCACAATCTAGATCAACTAAAAGAGAACATTACCAACGCTATCAGGGGAATCACCAGAGAAGATCTACAGGCAGTATCAGGAGACGTTGTTAAACGTGCCCAGAAACGCATAGATGTCAACGGGGAGCACTTCCAGCATTTTTTATAACACCACAGGTAATTTAAACAATAAAAGAATGTTCCTCCTCTCTACTACATTTTCTAGGATACTTTTAAGTGGGCCACCCTGTACATATATATATATATATATATATATATATATATATATATATATATATATATACTAGTAAGCCACCTGGCATTATCCGGTCATAAGATACGCTTGAATATGATATGTTAATTCATGTAGATTAAATATAATCTAATATTTAGTAGTGAGATCAAAACTAATATATATATATATATATATATATATATATATATATATATATATATATATATATATTAAATGTGTGTGTGTGTGTGTGTGTGTGTGTGTGTGTGTGTGTGTGTGTGTGTGAGAGTGATTTGGGTGCCGTCAGCTAGAATATATTATCATATATAATACAAAACTTTGTTAAAATTCAAAGACTTACATTTTTTTCTTTTTTATAACTCTTATTTATTTCATCCCGGATTTCTTTATTACAGTCGTTTCGTTAATGGGATGGCAATTTTATGATTTTATGTTTTCATAAAAATCTCCTTTCTCACCAACTCGCTAGATGTGATTTCCATTCGATGTAACTAGCAAAAAGATAATTTTGTACATGATAAACCTGGTGTGTTCGTTTGGGGAAAAGGAATTCCATCCCCACGTTGTTACAGGTCGGCCAGACGGTGATTCAGTTTTTATCATAGCAGTCTCAACCCGTTAAATGAAAACGGTATATATTTGAAATTAACAATATTTCAAAAATAAACATTAATATATATATATATATATATATATATATATATATATATATATATATATATATATATATATATATATAGCTTAATGCATAAGAGGAAGAGAGAGTTCAATTCCACAAGGTTTTTTGTTCAAGCTGTTATGCTTTCCCGACTAATTCTACATCTACTTTCAATATACCCTCACCCCTTTCCTTTTTTTCTTGTATATATGGATATATATATATATATATATATATACATATATATATATATATATATATATACACATATATATATACATATATATATGTGTGTGTGTGTATATGCGTATATATGTGTATATATATATATATGTGTGTGTGAATATGCGTATTTATGTGTGTGTGTGTATATATATATATATATATATATATTATTTTATTTTACTTTATTTTAGTTTTTTAAAGGACCACTCACCCCTCAATCCTCACCCCTATTCCCTGTTATTGTGACCCCCACCACCACTTGTCTGTATCCCCTTTTTTTGCGCATTCCCTTATAATTATTATTAACATTGTTATCATTATTATTATTAGTAGTAGTAGTAGTAGTAGTGGTGGTGGTGATAGCGGAGGTAGTGGTAGTAGTATTTTTATCACTATTATCATCATTATTATTATTGTCTTGTTTTTACCGCTGCTGCTGCTCCTATTATTATTATTATTATTATTATTATTATTATTATTATTATTATTATTATAATAATAATAATAATAATGATAATAATAATTGCTGTTATTATTATAATCCCCATTATTGCGACCATAACCGTCACCATTATCTTCATTTTCATTGTTATAACCTTCAATATTGCCATTACTTTTATCATAGCTATCGGTAATATTATTTTTATTTTTCATCTTTATTTTTTACTTTTTGTATCTTTATTTTTACTTTTATTTTATTTTACTTTTATTTTCATCATTATTACTATTATTATAATTATCATTACTATTATCATTCTCATTATTATACTTACCCTACTATTATTGGTATTACTACCACTTTTATAAGTAGTAAAGGTCCCCTTACTCTTCCACCTTACCATTTAGTTGTATCCTTAAACCTTTTGCATCAAGTTAAACGCACACATAGACATTGCCATCCTATCCTCCGACCGCCCCCTTATAATCATACTCCCTATATCATAACAGAAGAAACTTAAAAATATTGCCGAATATTACCTAATCAATATTACAACCTTGCATTACCCCCTCCCCCAATTTATAAGCGATTTTATATCCGCCATTTGTCGTTTAGGTTGCCCCTGTCAAAAACACCACTCCATAGATAATAGACACCCCACAAACCGTTAAAATTTTACCACGCAGCAACAATACACCCCCAATTTAACCCTAAAACATATACCCCTTAAACTCAACACTATGTTAAAGACCATATACAATCTTATATATCACACTATATATAACAAGCATCTCCTTTATTCATTTAGAATTCAATAAAGCTTCCTCCAACATTCTATAATTCCTCTTAATCTTTTTTGTCTCTAATGAACCCTATGCTAGACGCCGCATCTTCCCCATGCTATCTAGCACCTTCTCTACTCTTCTGATGAGAAGCATTAGGCTTCGAAATGCCCTGGCATAAAGAGTCCCTTCTACCCCCCAAATTTTGCTTGTATTCCATTATTCAATAAATGATCCATTCTATATCTACCAATATATAGCTTTGTGACTTCATTTCATACTCTCGTTGTCTTATTATATATATATATATATATATATATATATATATATATATGATTAGTTTTTTTGGAAAAAGAATTCCAGCAGAGTGCTCAATTAAAAGGAGAATCCAAATTTTAAGAGCGTATTTATATTTTGTGTACAGAAAGTTGTTAGTTGAGACAGATCATTGGTACCGTCGGTTTCAAGCCCGATAATAAGGCCCGTTTAAGGTATTATCAAGCTCTCTTCAGTCATTATTCTATAGTATTATACTTGGAAAAATATACAATTAAGAGATCACCTTATTTGCATATGACATTAAGAAAAATCAATTTTACTAAATAGTGGTATCTTAGTTAATGTTTTTTGCGAGAGAATTATTTTAAGTATTCTATTTAAAATTGTTATTTACTAAATTTTAAACAATAATCATCTTGATAATATATTTAATTTAAATTATTTTTGAATTAATATTTCTAACAGCGACCTTTTTTAAAACTTTTTTTTAGATTTATTTGCCCCTAGATGCTATGCATAAAAAAAAACAAACGAGCTGAATAAACATGTTAAATTGAATAAAAACACGAAAAATATATCCAGTTTGGTAGAAAAGTAACTTATCTTGCCTTTGATAACATTTATTTGTTATATATTTGTTTTTTTACAACTTTTTCGAATCTATGTGTACAGTAATACAAACCCAATTTTTACCATGTAATCCAGCGTCGTTTAATACCTAAAAAAATGAAGATCTACTGCCCTCCTCCTCTAAATTCCACATTTTTTTTTCTTTTTTCGCGTTAAGTTCATTGATTACAAACTTAATTTTCTAATTAAAAAGGTAACTTTATACGACGTGACCCAGCGGCGTTTAACCCCTAAAAAAATGGAGATCTACTTTTTTCAGCCTAATACATTTAAATAGCCTTTATAAATATTATGAGAGAAGAAATTAAAAAAAAATAAAATAAAATAACATGTTAGAGTTGGGATCACTTTTCTATATAAATTTAATGTAAAATGAGATTGGTTACTTCTTATAAGCCTTTCAAAACAGGAAGTGGGTTAGATGTGTAAATATGCGTTATCAACAGACAACTGTGCATAATGTGTCTGTTGTGCAATTTTTTTTTTTTTTTTTTTTTTTTAGGCTGCGTATGCTTTGGTTCAGCTCTGCTGAATTCTGTCTCACAGCCCACTGCTGCTGATATCGTCCCATCTTCATCTCCAGTTTCTATAGTTTCACCCAAAAGCTATATTTGCTTCCAGCCTCGTATGAGAGAAGTTCCAGAATTTATTTTTAAACGGCTTTATGATTTAAATTAAAAGGCTCAGTAAACTTCGTAAAATTTATTGTTTGCTAACCGATTTACAAATTGTGAGTTTGTTACAAAAAAAAAAAAAAAAAAAAAAATTTAATCTCTATTTTGTATTTAAAAAAATATATTTTGGGTGATTATAATTTTCTTAAATTAATTTAAAAAAAAAACAAAAAAAAAAAACATGCATTTATTGTCGTAAGATTTTTCGATTCGGTCCTGAAATTGTATCTGTCTGCCCCTGCTATGCCCTCTCCAAATGCCCCAACTGAAAAACAAAAATGTTGTACTTTCGCACAAGTGCCAAAAAAGTGTCATTGAAATTAATATTTGTTTATCCAAACGATGAATGACTGAAGAATAAAAGATGAAAATTATATATATGTCTGTTGCAGGGGTCGAAAGGTGGAGGTGCAAATTAGCTGTATAACTTATAAAGTAGGCTCAAAGCAAGGAAGCAATAGCAAAGACAGATGACAAACGCAGATGATTGGTTAAAAGCTGCATTTTTATTTTTTTATCACATTTTTACCCCAAACAAGGCACATTGTCACTTTGATGTAGGGGCCTACTATCACGGACATAAGCTACAGAGATACTATGTGGGGAGTTGGGCAGCAAGATGCCGGTTCATGTTACACTTGAACTTCTGCATGTCAGTACAGTTGGGAAAGCAGGAACCCAGAAGGGAATTCCATATCTAGCGGTTCTAGGGAAGAAACTACTGGAGTAGAAGTCTCTCTTACATCTAGGGATCTCAACTGCGAAGGGGTGTGATTTTGCTGCTTGTCGGGTTTGTCTGGGGTATTTACATCGAGGGGGTACAAGTGGGTATTGTATTTTATTTTACTAATTGAAATTAGTAATTGTATCGCAATAGATATCAGAATCAACCGGAGCAAGTGCAAGGGTCTCATGGGGTTAAGGTTTTTGCGTCTTTAAAGGTAGGATGGCGTGCCGCAGGTTAATCCAAGTCATATGGATGAGATATCAATGAGCACTAAAGCAGGTAGCTGGACGTCAGTAGGCACTGGAAACTGCAAGCACTTGTACCCCCTCGACGTAAACACACACACACACACACACACACACACACACACACACACACACACACACACATACACACACACACACACACACAACAGTAAATCGAACTTACTAAGGGAGATAATAACTTCCGGTGAATACCGGAAAAATATCCAGTAAATAAAACATTGTTTAGTAAATCGTAATTTTTTTTTGCATTTTTTGCCTTTCCATACACCAAACATGGATATAAATATCACTAAAACATTCGCTGGGTCATAAGCTTCATTTCGGTACCTTACTTGCCTGGGTGCATTGCCTGTAGGCTGAGATAAACCGCGTCACACACACACACACACCCACACCCACAGACAGACATTAGGAAAATTTATAAGATTTACAATCCGAGATTTGCTCCAGATTCCAATTAACCCTTTCAATCAAGAACTGTTTTCTTTGAATACTTCTCTTTGCATATGTGCTGATAGTAACAATTTAACCTTACCGGAAGTATCCGTTTTTCAAAGCTTCAATTCAGCTGAAAAAAGATGAAAACTTTTATATTTCCAAAGGCAGACTTCTGTCAATTTGTCAATCAATTCCAACATTTTCTTTAAAACATTAATCACTTTAGTTAAAGATGGAAACTTTGATATCTCCAAAGGCTTCTGTCAGTAGAGGTATCATCTGTATACAAACATGAGATAATTCTTTTATTAGTGTCATTAGGACATGGAAGTGGGGTGGGGGGGGCAGTCGGTTATTCAATACTGGCCTGCCTTACCCAATCAGGCCCATAGATCCATAAATCATAAAACTGGCAGAATTTAGAAGAGACAATACCTTGAGTAAGTAGATCTGCAGGATTCTCAGATCTAAGAACATATTTGTAAAGGACTGGAATGCTAAATTCATTTTTCAACTCCTCCATTTTTTTTTTAAAAGTCCTTAATGCAGTTTCAACAAATATATTGATGCTAGATGATTTTCTATTAAGGACTCAAGATAAAACAACCTGAGCATCAGTAATGAGATACAGTGACTTAATAATAACTGAAGGCATAGATCTCAAAATATTAGAAAGTATTTAACAGGTCAAGAATATAGCTAAAAGTTTGGCTGACTACAATATGGTTGTCTTCAAGTCTAACGTAAGTAAGTTTTTGATGAGCCGTTCCATATAAGTTAACAAATTTACCAAATTTTCATTACTAATGATTATTATATTGTCCAATTTCTACTGTACACTCTTTAATCCTTATCCTTGAGTGGCCTCTTGGCCTTGATAATGTGGTGATGCCTATGTAAAAAAAAAAAAAAAAAAAAGCTAAAAGTTCCAGAGTAGGTAGGGATTTTTTTCTTGAGCGGTGCCACTTGACCTTTGCAAAAATCAAAAAACATTCATTGTCTTTTTCCGCATACAAGGAAAAGCCATAAGCCTCGTTCGGAGCATCACAGGAGTACAAGAATTTAGCAGGAATACCTTCCCTTAAGGCTCTTCTAGGGGACTTTACTTCACTCAATCGACTTAACTCCCCTGCCAATGACAACCAATCATCATGGATTTCCCGTGGGAGCTTTCTGATCCCAAGACCACTTCATTTTCCATTGAATGCTGATAAGAAATTTTCCCCAAATAGAAACAAGGAGACAAAAGCACTAAAATATCACACTTAGTATCAACATCAGGATCGACCACTGTGAGTGTACAGCCGACTGAATCTTGCTAAGGGAAATAAACATATCCCAGTACTTTTTCTGGCATAAAAAGGGGAAAGAAAGCACTCCCATCCTCCATCATTTCTTCCTACAAACTCTCATTATTGGAGTTATAAAATTGCAAATCAGATTCAGCTTCTTTCAGCCGATTAGAAGCAGAACGATAAATAGACCTGAGTGACTTAAAATCACTACTAGTCTTGACCAGGTTGTCAACATAAAAAAAAATACTGGATAGATGCTTCATGATAAGTGAACTGTTCAATGTGATATTTGAGTATGAATCTCCAGATGAACGGACTGGCATTAAAGCCAAAGATAATAGATTCATACCTGAAGATACACAGATGAGCGCCATCTTCTATAATCTCACCTGTCTGTTTAAATGTATGTATGTATGCATGTATGTATGTGTTAAAATGTTTTTGATTTCTAGTGAGGGTTTAACTCCAATGATTCCAACGATCTTACTTATAACTTAAGGTTAGAACAATCAACCAATCAGAAGCCTTCAAATTTATTATAAAAAATATCGAATTTTGGATTCAATTCAGTTCGCTGTCAAATCTCTGTCTAGAAGTGACTGTATCATGACTGCATTGATTTTTTGCCGCCATCTTTGTTACTAAGAATTACTCAACACTTGAGATCATGACTGCATTGATTCTTCGCCAATTTGATTTACTGCTGCCATCTTTGTTCAACATAATGTCTCAACACTTAAGAGTATGTCTGCCTAAAATTTTCGACAGAAACAACAGATTTTCACGAAATTGGTATCGTTTTGAAGCTCGACCCTTCGGACAACAAATATCGAAAAAATTGGCTAAACATATTAATTCCTTCACCTCCAACTGAGTACTTTTCTACAAAGAGGGGTCACTTTTTTTTCGTTGAGATTTTCGAAAGTCATCCCCTCTTTTTGATTGACTAGCCTTAATTTAAACCTTCACTACTTCCGGTTTGGCAATCGATGCAATGGCAAAGACGTCACGTTTTTTTTGGTTTTTTTTACATTCTTTTTCTCCTTTACGGTATGGATTTGAGCCTGCCTGCCTTCTGCCACTTTTTTTTTTTTTTGCTCAACACACACCTCCAAACACCCGGGCAACGCTGGGAACCCAGGCCAATCCTTCAAAAAAAAAACCAAAAACAAAATGGATTTTGTTCTTTTTAGTCCTTAGACAGACTTGAAAAAAGACCATCCTGAGATCGTTATTCCTGAATGCTACTATCAAATCCAATAATTTGGCAATCGTCGTCGTCGTTGTCGTCGTCGTCATCATCATCATCATCATCATCATCATCATCCAGACAGACAGACAGACAATAAATGTAATGTTTGAAACACACTCAAGTCTAAATGATTCTCTATAGATATTTCTAAAAAATCCAGATATTGTTGGAATATGGTTAATTATCCTTCTGAACCTAAAAAAAAAAAAATGGATCATAGGCACTAATGGGTTAATGGATTAACTAATAAAAATTATCATTATAATAGCTTTCCCACAGAAGAGACATTGCAAGCCTGTCTCTGCTTTATCATTATTTTTATGGCAAATGTGACTTCAATACCTTGTTTAATGATTGGATGATGGGGGATCCAACAATATTTTCCAAAGTCTTCCCACGATACATGTATGGGTTTAATAATGTTCAGAAGACATTTACATAGTCTTCATATAGTCCCCTTTTCTCCAGAAAATCCACCATCTTCTCCAGAATCTTTAAGGAAGGCACATAATTCAACTCTACCTAAGATAACTTGTTCTCATCCCAAGACAGATCAATATAGTATCTTCTTCATCGCAATTTAATTTTGTCTTCATCATATTACATTCTCAATATCTCTCAATCTCATGTTCAACTGTGGATTCTTCAAAAAATGGTCCCCAAGAATCAAGAAACAAAGTGATAGTGTTAGATATTGAGTTGGGGCTACGCCGATAAAATCTGAGGTGTGCACACACGCACATTCCAAATGGACTTTGATCTACATTCTTGTGTCCCATAAAAATAAACTGAATTGTAACTATCACCGCCTGGATAGGATTCAAAAGAAAGTCACCAACCTAATAGATCCTGAACTGTCATCTAAGCTTCAACCTCTGTCCTATTGAAGAAATGTTGCATCCCTCTGTCTGTTTTACAAGTAATTTAATGGTGGATGCTCTGACAAACTACAAGCCTTTGTACCCATCTCGATGTAAATATCCCTGACAAACCCAACAAGCAGCAAAGTCCCACCCCTACACAGTAGAGATCCCCAGATGTCAGAAAACCTTCTGCTCTAATAGTTTCTTCCTCAGAACTGCTAGACTTTGGAATTTCCTTCCAGGTTCCTGCTTTGCCGACTGTACTGATATGCAGAAGTTCAAGTGCAATGTAAACAGACATCTTGCTACTCAACTCCCTGCATAGTATCCCTGCAACTTATGTCCCAGATAGTATACCCCTGTATCAACGAGGCACTGTGCCTTGTTTGGAGTGAAAATGTAATAAAAAAAAAAAAAAAGAAAAAAAAAGGCTTACATTTCAGGACAGGAAATTAGAATTGCGCAACACAAAACTAAAAAGGAACAAGAGTGGGAGAAAAGAGAGAGAGAAGAAAGAAAGGAGAGAGAAAGAGAGAAGAGAGAGAGAAAGAGAGACAGAGAGAAGACGAGAGAGAGAGAGAGAGAGAGAGAGCAAGAGAGACAGAGAGAAGACAAAAGATCGAGTTGTCCAGCATGATTGGCATTTCTCCATCGTCGTTTGACCCCCCCCCCACATACACACATACACTTACAGCTAAACGCAGTTGTTATGCTCCGTCTTTCTCATTGTCGATGGGCAAAAGTTAATTGTAAATAAACTTGTATGTTGACAAATTCGTCTGCGTTGATTTTGAGAATAACAACAAAAGAATTGCCAAGTGTATATATGATTTCGCAAGCATTTGAAAAGTGCGTACTAGAAAATTATATATGCATTTAATAATGCAACAATAAGATTGAATACACCCGTGGCCTGAGTTGAGCTACATTTTGAACACCCGTGGCCTGAGTTGAGCTACACTTTGAACACCCATGGCCTGAGCTGAGCTACACTTTGAACACCCGTGGCCTGAGCTGAGCTACACTTTGAACACCCGTGGCCTGAGCTGAGCTACACTTTGAACACCCGTGGCCTGAGTGCTTGAAAGAATGAAAGTCACACTGTGTATTAATCTTCTTCAAATCTTTTCCCCAAAAAACAATTTATTTGTCCGAATAGAATGATACCATTTAAAGTTTACCAAGCTGCTCTGTTCAGATATTTAATCAAATTAAAATTCTTCAATTTACCGCAAAGTAAAATACCAGGCTGAGAAACTGGCATGGTCTATTCTTCTCTCGAGGGTAGATGGGACTCTCTTAAGCCGGTGTAAGCACCCCATCTAGTGATGGCGTCACGATAAAAAATACCCTTGATAGCTCTGGCAAAGCATCAAGTATTCAACTACCGACAAGATTTGAATTACACTACAAACTCGTGTAGTGAGTTCAATATCGACTGCGGCTGCACTGGATGGATGAAAATTCTTCAAGTGCTGAATCAAATCCAAACCTATAATACCATCCAAGGTGGAATGGTTCAAGTTATTACAGCCCGGACTTAGATGGAATCCTACCTCTTTTATATTTGTTACAACCTTATCAAAGCAAGGGATATCAAATTTTAAATTCAACTCTTCAGAAAACAATGCAAGGAAAGAAAAGGGTTTTTGAGGCCCCAATTTTAAGGACACTTCGAGTTGACGAAGATTAATTTTTTTGTATTTATAAATGTACTTATGGGCATACTTACTGGTGGCGAGTGTATACCTTCTCAAGAGACCATTTTTTTTTTTTTACACAGCACCAGAAAAGAACGAACATTGGCAGCTATTCGCATCTCCATGTAAAAAAAGTGGAATAAAACTGGCAAGGTTTGGCACATGTTGTAGCTTAGCTACCAATTTTACATTTTCTATCCACCCGACTACATCACCTTCAACACTAAAAGGTGGTATCACATCTTTGCCCAATCTCAGCATCCCAGATTCTATGATCTGTTCTCCGCTGGAAAAGCTTGTAATCAAATATGTTGGTATTATATGTATTCCATAAAGTAAGATGTCTCCACACTGCTGGTTTTCCTCTACCAAATAAATATGTCCAGAAAGAAAACCAACATTCAATAAAATGTATCCATATGAAATGGAAGAGAAAAGGAAAATTAAATGAAAAACAAAATATTTGTTCAAACTCCTGCTTTCCCACGACTAAATTCAACTGAAACTTTTCCATGTCCATCCTCTCTCTCTCTCTCTTTCTCTCTCTCTCTCTGCTTTTGAAACAAGAACTGCAGTTGTGCTTTCAACTCGTCCTTTTCATAACAGTTTCTGTCCTCTTATGTAAATCAATGCCGCATGTATATAACCAAGCCTTCTACAAATGAAGATTTTTTTCTTTCTCTTTCCCTCCCTCATTCCGCCATCTGACAGGAGAGAGGCGCACCTGTTTGTGTAAATTACTTTATTCTTTTCACCATGTAATCAATTTTTTTAATTACATTTTAGACCACACCTTCTTCAAACCTTTCCCCCAAAAAACAATTTATTTGTCTGAGCAGTTCAGACATTTAATCAAACTAAAATTCTTCAAGCGCTGGATCAAGTCCAAACCTATAATACCATCCAAGATGGAATGATTCAAGTTATTACAGCCTGGACTTTGACGGAATCCCACCTCTTTTATGTGTCACAAGGGATATCAAATTTAAAATCCAACTCTTCAGTAAACAATGCAAGAAAAGAGTTTTTGAGGCCCCAATTTTAAGGACACTTTGAGTTGACAATTAATATTTTTTGTATTTATAAATGTTGTTGTCGGCAGCCGATTTCTCGTATCTGTGAATTTCAGTTTCCTCTTCCCTCAGTGTTTGGATCGCAGATGGCTTCTCAGACCAATCCGGGCATGGAATTTGCATGGGCATAGAAGGCAAGCAATGCTTGGCAGGGGGCGTTGTTGTTCAGCACGATTTTTCCTTGCTTGCCTCTTAATCTCCACCAGTCTTCTTCTTTCTGCCTCGTATCCTTTGGTACCGTGTATGATGGATTGGCGCCACAGGCACCGATCCTGAGCTGTTGTTTTCCAGATGTGAAGATCAAATCCAGTGTTTTTTAGGGTGGACTTGAGTTGGTCCTTGTATTGCTGTAGAGAGCGGCCAATAGGTCTTTTTCCTGTGGCTAGCTCCGAGTACAGAGTTTGTCAAGGGAGCTTGTTTTCACCCATTCTGAGGATGTACCCCAACCAACGGAGTCTGTGCCTTATGGTGGTGGCCTCAATACTGGAGCTGTTTGCTCTCTCAAGAATGCTTGTGTTGGTTACATAGTCATACCATTTGATGTTCAGTATAGCTTGGAGTTTTTGTTGATGGAATTTTTCGAGTAAACAATGCAAGAAAAGAAAAGGGTTTTTGAGGCCCCAATTTTAAGGACACTTCGAGTTGATGAAGATTAATAGTTTTTGCATTTATAAATCTATTTATGGGCATACTAACTCGTTCCAAGTGTATACCCTCTCAAGAGTACACAGCACGGAAAAAAAATGAACATTGGCAGCCAGTGTCTATAAGACAATTGAAATGTATGAAGGATCCCCTCTTTCCCTTTACTGAAACAGGACTAATACATTTTTCGTGAGCTGACGGTAACGAAGGCTTCCCCTCAAAGGATTAAGTAGAATTTGAGCACATTACTGAAAAATGTATTCGATCCCTACAAGTAATGCACAGGTAGGGACATCCTCTTAACCCCAGATATTTCACATCTCTGTGCAAACCCAAGCAGTTTTTGTACAAATAGAACTCAGTTGCTCACTTAAGCCTTGACCTGAAAAATCTGAACGTAGAGCAATCCTTCGTTCAGTGTTCAATTTTATTGCATAATGTATAGTATTTATTGTTATTTCCAGAAAGGTTGGTATTGTCTGCCAGAATTTCCTTCCTTTGTGGTAAGGATTCTCTAAAAGGCTTCTTGTCCCCATATTGATGTTTATCAGATAAAAATGGTGGACATTTTTGGTGCCCAATTTCCTGCTCTTTTGAACAAGGTGCAGCCATATTGAATTCGACAATTTCTGGAATATTCTCAATTATTGCTCTGAACGACAGATATCTATCCTTGGTTTGGGACATTAATTCTTTCCGAATTTCGGCAAGAATCCTTTTAAATATCACGTAAGCAACTAGCTGTCCTGGAGATAAACCTTCCTTAAAATCTCTTTATTGAATGAGTGATTAAGTTCGGTCAAATCAGCTTTGACTCATTCAATATAATTTCGCAATTGGTCTAGATTTGTGAATGATGATAAATGATA
This sequence comes from Euprymna scolopes, assembly GCF_053919585.1. Taxonomy (NCBI): domain Eukaryota; kingdom Metazoa; phylum Mollusca; class Cephalopoda; order Sepiida; family Sepiolidae; genus Euprymna; species Euprymna scolopes. The sequence continues at coordinate 66,968,141 of NC_136522.1, forward strand.
AAGAATTTCTTCGAATATTTTATCTCTTATGTAATCAGGATCTAAGAATCTTTCCTTGAGGACATTCAAAGCTATTTTGAAGTTCTACAGGGTGTTCAAAAAGTCACTGAAGGGTTTTAAATTTAAATAGATTCTTTATTTTTGATGATATCTTTGTGTAATTTTAACACAATCTGACTAAGACATTGGGGAATTAAAAAAAAAAGAAAGAAAAAATGCAAAATTCAAACAATTTTTATGAAAGATAATGTCTTTTAAATGTTGCCCATTTTCAGCTTTGCATATTTGTACTCTTTCCAAATCATTGTTCACGACAGATTGCAGAATCTCTGGGTTGCAATTTAAATCCCTTATTTCGTTCCTGATGTTTTCCTTCAATTCTTGCAGGGTTTGGGGTGTAGGGGACTAAAAATTAGAGGACACCGGGGAGGAGTAATCTGCCCCTGCTCTAAGGCTTGTTGGTTTTTCCCTTTGGTCACGGGCAGACGTGTTGCCTTTTCCCTCTCAAGAAGAGGAGAACCTTCGTTCCACCACGAGGTGAGCTCTGAGAACTTTTTCCACCAGTTGGTGAATCTTATCGAACTGTCGCTATTGTATTGTGTTTTATTGTTGTTTAAATGTTTGTCAGTGTATAATAAATGTGTAAACGTAATTGGGCAATTGTGTTTATTCATATATTTTTTGTTTAGTTAAAACTAACAAGGGTTTGTTAACATAGATTCTTTCTTTATGATATGACCTGGGTTATCTCTTCCATGAAAATGTCATCGATAAGCTCTCTGAGTCAAAACAATTGACCCTTGATTTTGGTAAAATAATTTCACAACTTGCGTACATTGTCAATGCTATACTTATCGATAATTAATTTCCAAAATATTGTCTGTAAAATATTTGAAATAAAGAAAAAAAATAATCATTAATGGTAAAATGTGTTGCGGACCAGGATATAAAATACCGTAACTCGCTACAAGAAAAAATAATGAAACGAATTGAATGAAGGAAACCAAGGACTCAAATGTTGGAATAAAGTAAACATGTCGTTTATTTTCTGTTGAGAAATGAAAGTCTTGGGTGTACACGTGTTCATTTAGCCGTTGACGACTACGCGCGTGGAAGGAAAGGGGGAATGCAATAGAGAAATACGTAGTGGCAAGCAGGCCTGTAGAAAGAGAGGGTTAAGCCCAGTAGAGCGTCGTGCACATGTCTGTGTCGATGGACCAAAGCGAAGGGGAGACAGAGTGAGAAAAGTCAATTCAGTTCATGGAGAGGGAAAGCGTATAAAGTGTACTTGCGCTTGCCCCACATTACAGTAGCAGGGAAAGTGACGTTAGAACACGCGGTCGATTCGTTGACTAAGCAGCTCGAATGCTGGTCCAGACGAAAAAGGGAAGTTGACAGGTTTTGTTGACTTTTATACTGGGATCAGTGTTCTGACTCCACATGTCTGGCTTTCACTTTAAAGGAAGTGACGTTTCGCATGTGTGCGTACTTGTACGCATATGTGTGCGTATATGTGTGTACGTTAGCGTGTATGTGTGCGTATATGTGTGTGTGTGCGCGTATATGTGTGTGTGTGCGCGTACGTGCGTGCGTACATGTGGGTGTGTATATGTGTGTGAAAACATGTTCGAACAAATGGCAAAGATTTTCAACTCTTCAGTTACTTTTTGGACGCATTCTACAACTTCATATGTAAATCTGAGATTTTAATTTGTCTGCTTCATCTTCTAACAAAGATGTAAGGAATTCAAAACGTTTAAGAAAGGTTCGGAATGCAAATTTTTTTGAGGGGGGATTTTTTAAAAACCGGGCACTCGACTTCCAATCTCACCGTATGAGATTTTTTTCTTATTCCCCCGGTTCAAAACCTGCCCTTCAAACTTAGCGATATTCTCTCATACGCCCTGTGTGAGTGCCAAGTCTTCCTGGCAAATCGCAACTCGCTCATCTGCCTATTTGTCTACATATTCAGTCAATATCTGGTCTACAAGAGCTTCTCTGTCTGATAACCATTTTTTTTTTTTTTTTTTTTTTTTATTACATTTTCACCCCAAACAAGGCAAATTGCCACTTTGGTGTAGGGGGCTACTATAAGGGGCAGCAACTACTGGGGTACTATGTAGGGATTTGGGCAGCAAGGTGTCGGTTCACGTTACACTTGAACTTCTGCACGTCAGTACTGTTGGGGAAGCAGGGACCTGGAATGGAATTCCAGAGTCTTGCGGTTCTGGGGAAGAAACTATTGGAGTAAAAAGATCTTTTACATCTAGGGATCTCTACAGTGTGGGGGTGGGATTTAGCAGCCTGTCGGGTTTGTCGAGGGTGCTCACGTCGTGGGGGCACAAGTGATTGCAGTTCGTCAGAGCATTCACCACTAAAATACTTGTAGAAAAGGCAGAGAGATGCAACAGTTCGTCGATGGGACAGAGGCTGAAGCTTAGATGCCAGTTCAGGGCCTATCAGGTTTGCGACTCTCTTTTGAACCTTGTCAGATACATAAAAACTTGTTACCGATGGAGACATATTGGCCTTGTTCAGTTTTACACAGTTCCTTCGATTCAAAGTTTCTTTACATCCAGCATCCCTTCTAGATCCTTTGAAGTTGACATTTAAAACTAAACCAGTAGCTTCAATAAGTTTCACTTTGTTGTAACATATAAGGTTTAACAATTTTTTTTTTTTTTTTTTTTTACAAAGGCATCACCACATTATCAAGGCCCAGAGGCCACTCAAGGATAAGGGTTAAAGAGTGTACAGTAGAAATTGGTCAATATAGTAATCATTAGTAATGAAAATTTGGTAAATTTAATAACTTATATGGAACGGCTCATCAAGAACTTATTTACTTTAGACTTGAACACAACCATATTGTAGTCAGCCGGAAAGCAGGAAAACGGAAGACAATTCCACAGGCGTGCAGTTCTAAGAAAGAAGCTTTGTTCATGGAATCTACGTTTAGGTTTAGGCACAGATAAAGAGTGGGGGAAATTATTGATAGTGTTTACAGCTAGACGAGTGTTTCTTGTGAAAGTTTGACGAGGGGGACCATAGATTGAAGCTCAGTTGAACACTTTCCATGAAAATAACGATACATCAGAGACAAACTCGCAACATCTCTTCTGTGAGATAGAGGTTGCAAGGAGGAGAGAAGGACATCTCCTACGAGGCTACGAAGTCTATTTTGAACTCTATCAAGGCAGGACAAGTCCTTTCTAGCAGCTCCTGCCCAGATGTGGCAACAGTATTCCATCCTTGGACGTACCTGGCTCTTATATAGATAGAGAATAGCATCAGCAGTGAGATATCAATTCAACCCTAATTAACAAGCACAGACCATTACGAAATATCTGAAATGGATTACAACAATTAAAGTATAAGAACTCAATTAATAATCTAATAAACGGCTATATACCTGTCTGTCTGTCTGTCTTTCTCCATATTTTCAAACCATCTCCTCCGAAACTAAAAGTTGCAGAGTGGCGCCAGGGGCTTCAAATGATTAGATTTTTACGGACCGTTCTTTTATGGGTCTTTAACTGGTTAAAATTGGTTTTAAGGAGGTCAAAACTGAAACAAATCGTTAAACATTTTGTACATTCATCTTAGTTTATTTTTAATTTTTAATTGGTTTATATGCGTGTCACGTTGATACAGTGGTAACGTCACCAGCTTTAAATGCTACAGTTTTGGTTTCAATTCTAGTTGATGGCATCTAAATACTTCTTTTTTTTTTACTTTTGAAATAACAATATAGACAAATTAAAATATCATATTTAAGCGTATTTTACACTCGACAAAGCCCCCCCCCCTCCTCCTAGTGTAATATAAATATTTAATTTTATATTTTTGATTATAAGGACAAACTTTTAAACATGAATCATCTCAAATTTGAAAGATTTTTTTTATAGAGATTTCATTATTAAAAACACTAGATAGCTTAAACGCTTTCAAATTCTTTTCAGCCAGCGATTTTTTATTTCTGACATCAAAGCCAACAGGGTTGAGGACATTTCTGAAATGGCCTTTCCCCTGTTGACTGTGGTATGTTGTTGGTCCTGAGCAGTTCAAGAAGGCCCATTCTCTCAGGCTTTGCTTTCTGTCTTTGAGAATGGATTAGTTTATTGCAAATCCCCTGATACGCCCCTACCGAGGAATGCCAACAGAGCTGCTGAGGCATTTTTTTTTTTGCATGCCAGTGTCCTTTCTCTAGGATGCTAGCTCTTCAATCTCCTTTCCGACATTGTGTCACATCTTCTCACCATGGGAGTGAGGTAAATACCTTGGTGGTTCTGTGCTGTTCTAGGCGATCCATCCTCCCAGGCTTTCCCTTCTCTCTTTGAAAAGTGGTTAGTTTGTTGCTAATCGCCTGAGGCACCCTTAGCGAGGAATACCGACGGATCTACCAGGGCAGTTTTTTACAGGCCAGAGTGCTCTTCCTCTAGGGTAATAACTATTCAATCCTACGTTCCAATTCATGTATCAGATCTTCCCTCACCCCAAACAAGGCATATCGCCACTTGGACATATTCGATGCCTCCGTTTAGTCTCGAAAGACAAAAGATACCTCTGTAGGAACAGCTGCAAGTGTAATTGTGAGGCAAGGGTTGCGCAATCAGCAACCACACCTCTCCTGAATCGGCACCGCTTGAATCCAGTGGCAAGGAGAAGTCTAGGATTGAGATAAACAGAGAGCACATACAGCACCTGGTCACCCATTTAGTACTGACCAGGTTCAACATTGCTTAACTTCAGTGATCAATCGGGAACCGGTGTGTCAACATTATTATGCCATATATTGGACATAAGGGGCTACAATTTGGGAGCATGCTTAGGGAAGATGAACAAGACGTTGGTTAATGTTACATCTAAACTTCTGCATATCAGTACAGTTAGGGAAGAAAATTTTATCTGCTATGTCGTGCGGATGGTAATTCTTCTTAGCTTGATACCTGTGACTTAGATAAAGAGCAAGAAACATTTATGGGAGAAAAGAAAAAAAAAACTGAATATAATGATTTTTATTAGGTGAAAGTCCTGATAGGAAAAGGTCTGCAATCTGCTGGCTGGCAAGAATTGTCCATCTGGCTTACAAGCAGAAATCTTGTATAGTAACATTTTCGAAAGGGTAGACCTGGGAGAGAGAGAGAGAGAGAGAGAGAGAGAGGGAGGGAGGGAGGGAGGGAGAGAGAGAGCAGGATTCACTTACTGAAGGCAGTTCAAAGTTTGTATGAATCCTTTTTTTTTTTTTTTTTTTTTTTTTTTTTTTTACACAGTGATCACCACTTATCAAGGCCCGGAAGCCACTCAGGGATAAGGGTTATTGCAAGTACATCACGTTAGTGAGGAGATTTTATGAAGTGTTTAATTAGGGGGGCGGTTCATTAGGAATTTGTTAACATTAGACTTGAAGACATCCAAGTTGTAGTCCGGAGGGAAGCAGGCAGACGGAACAGAGTTCCACAGGCGTGCAGTTCTAAGAAAGAAGCTTTGCTCATGAAATCCGCGTTTTGATTTAGGCACAGATAGAGAGAGAGGGAGGGAGGGAGAGAGAGAGAGAGAGAGAGAGAGGGAGGGAGGGAGGGAGAGAGAGAGCAGGATTCACTTACTGAAGGCAGTTCAAAGTTTGTATGAATCCTTTATAGAAGATGTATTATTTTCTTTGGATTTGTATTACTATACACATAGATTCGAAAAAGTTGTCAAAAAAACAAATATATAACAAATATATATTATCAAAGGCAAAATAAGTTACTTTTCTACCAAACTGGATAATTTCTTAGTGTTTTTATTTAATGTAAAATGTTTATTTGGCTCAAAAAACGCAGTGTTTACTGATGTATTTGAAAAATACAAATGGCGGCAGACTTTGTGTTGAACACGTTACGTTTGGGAAAATGAGTTAAAACTAAAAAAAAACATACAAAATACTGTTAGGAACTCACTCAATATATGTTACTGTGACATAGGCTCATTGTAAGCGGTGTCCGTTCTCCATTAGATTCTGTGAGCTTCATTAGTCATACTCCTTTACAGGTAGTATTTTCATGTGCGTGACCAGACGATTAAGAATCCTTTTGTAATTTTTCCTCATTCACAATTCAGAGTTGAAATCCAAAAACTGCAGGTTCAAGTAACTAGAAACTTCCGCAAAATGGGTATATTTGCTGATAACACCACTCTCTATAACAGACACGAGAGGAAAACAAATCAACACATATCTAAGGAAATGGCAGAAACACTAGAGGATGACCTCCAATCTGTAGTGGAATGGAGACAAAAATGGATGGTCACATTCAATGCTGCCAAGACTAAGCTTGTCTCCTTCAATAATTACAAGACACCTTCACTACCACCAATAGCAATGGCACATTACCCAAAAGTACTTCCTTTAAACTCCTCAGCCTAACCTTTACAGGGAACATGAACTGGAATAGATACATTGAGAGCATTGCCAAGGCTGCTGCAAAGAAGGTGGACTCTCTCTACTGTGCTAGAAAGCTACTTACACCTGAAAGTATCCTGTACCTGTATAAGGCCACCATTCGCCCATGCATGGAGTACTGTTGTCACTGCATCTGATACTTGTCTCTCACTCCTTGACAGGGTTCAAAAGAGAGTGACCAACTTGATAGATCCTGAACTGTCATCTAAGCTCCAGCCTCTGTCCCATCGACGAAATGTTGCATCCCTCTACCTGTTCCATAAGTACTTTAATGGTGAACGCTCTGACAAACTACAAGCACTTGTACCCCCCTCGATGTGAATACCCCCGACAAACTCGACAAGCAACTGTCCCATCCCTTCACAGTAGAGATCCCTAGGTGTAAGAAAACCTTCTACTCCAATAGTATCTTCCCCAGAACTGCTAGACTTTGGAACTCTCTTCCGGGATTCTGCTTTCCCAACTGTACCGACATGCAGAAGTTCAAGTGTAATGTGAACAGACATCTTGTTACTCATCTCCCTTCATAATACCCCTGCAACTTATGTCCCCAATAGTAGCCCCTTACTTCAAAGTGGCACTGTGCCTTGTTTGGGGTGAAAATTGAATAAAAAAAAAAACCCAAAATTTATCCTGCATATTCCTTTTTATCCAGGGATAATTAATTCCTTCGAATACGTCACATATTTCAACTGTTTTAATGTCCAGTTAAGACAGAAAAGCTGGTTGTCTCTCAAATTTCCTTCGTCTCGAATTCTCCTGAGACTTATTCGCACATGTCAGGTAACTTGACTTAAAGGTCCTTTCATCTTCTGAAGGAATCAACAATTATTTTCCTTTCAACTATTTTAATGTCTAATGAAGACAGAGAAACTGTTCACAAAGTCATTTGGTTACTTTTCTTTGCCCGAGACCTCGATTAAACACGTCGGTAAACCTTGACACATTTAACCCTTTCTTCTTGAAGTCTGAACAACATCTGAATTTTCCTTTTCAAAAATGCACCACGAGGAAGACTTGGTGCGCAAAGAGAGGCTCGTTACGTAGAGGAGGAGGAAGACGAACTAAATATAGAGAAGGGGAACGAAGAAGAAAAGAGAGAAAGAAAAGGATAAAATAGTGGAAATAATTTTCCACACAGGCAACAGAAATAGAATTCCAAAGTCTAGCTGTTCGAAGGAAAAAAACTATTAGATTAGAAAGCTTCCTGGCATTTGGGGAACTCAACAGTGAAGAGGTGTGATTTTGTTGTTAAGTAGGTTTGTTGGGGGTAGTTACGTCGAAAGGCAAAAACGCAATGAGTTCATCAGGGCACATGCCATTAAAATACTTGTAAAAAAGGCACAGAGATGCAACATTGCGGAGATTAATACATTTATTAATGCTTGTGCAAAATAGGGAAATAAATACAGAAACGTTTAAAATAGCTGGTGCATTTTCGGAATAAGAACAAAGTTCGAGTTGCAAACTTGAATTTCCATTAAAAACTAATGCTATCTATTTAATTTTTATCCCCAGTTCAACTACGACCAACGTTATCTACTTAATTGCCCAGTCGCAATTAGTAAAATTAAAATATTACTGCATTATTATACAAAGCATGCACTTTCACGATCCATTGATTTGCCATTACTATTTTTAAATATAACTTAAACAAGGGAAGTAACTCAGTTTGGAATCTGTTTATTATTCAAGTATAACTTGTATTTTTTTGTTTCGAATACTATTTTCATTAATAATTAATTTTCGTATTTACAAAAAGGAAAATGTTACAAATTTAGGCGTGACAATTAAGTATATAATGTTGCTTTTTAACTGAAATTCAAATTTTGGGTTTGTATTACTGTACACATAGATTCGAAAAAGTTGTCAAAAAACAAATATAGAACAAATAAATGTTTTCAAAGGCAAGATAAGTTACTTTTCTACCTAACTGGATATATTTTTTGTGTGTTTATTCAGTGTAACATGTTTATTCAGCTCGAAAAACATGCAGTGTTTACCGATGTATTGGAAAATTCAAAATGGCAGCCGACTCTCTCTCGGAGAGGGTACGTTTGGGAAAAGGTATTATAAATAATAAATTAGACAAAATACTGTTAGAAAACAACCGAATACATGTCAACTTATGTCACGGTAACATATATTGAGCGAATTTCTAACAGTATTTTGTCTAGTTTATTATTTATAATACCTTTTCCCAAACGTACCCTCTCCGAGAGAGAGTCGGCTGCCATTTTGAATTTTCCAATACATCGGTAAACACTGTTTTTCGAGCTGAATAAACATGTTACACTGAATAAAACCACAAAAAATATATCTAGTTAGGTAGAAAAGTAACTTATCTTGCCTTTGATAACATTTATTTGTTCTATATTTGTTTTTTGACAACTTTTTCGAATCTATGTGTACAGTAATACAAACCCCAAATTTTCGATCTCAGTTACGAGAAAAAGAAGCGGTCAAACAGTATTGTAAATATACTTTATATTAATTACTATTAGTTTTATTAATGTGCTTATTAATGCTTTATTTGTGTGAAATAGGACAAAATAAATCGGGAAATTATTAAAATACATCATAATATTAAAAGCAAAGCCCTCCCCCCGAAAAATTGATAGCAAATTTCGTCCGAAAATGTGTGGGCGACATTTTTGTTTTCCCCCTTTTTCAAAACGAGGCTCGTTTTAGGTGTACGCCATTTTCAAAGCGTCGTCCACGCGAAATCCATCGCTCTTTTATTTATCTTCTGTTATATGTCGATTGGATTTACTTTGATGCTAGTTAATATAAACAAAACAAACCACGGAGACATATTGGCGTTATTGATGCAAAAAAAGAAAATAATATTGGATTTTGAGAAAGAGAAAAAACAAATAAACAAACAATCTTATTAAACCCCTGAAAGTACACCATTTTTCTTTTTAACTGTTAAATGCTTGCTCAAAAATGCTCTCCGCGACTGGAAACAAGAGACAGTTGGAATTCGGTAAGTATTTCTTTTCCTTTGATAAACAAATGAAATAATAATAATAAAAAAGATGTAACCTTTTTTTAATTATTATTATCGAATTTCGGTTTATTTTTGCTTCCATGTTTTAAAACCACGAAGATGTCATTAAAAACGTGATATAGTCTCACGTACGGAAGTCCAATGGCGCAATAACAACACAGAAAATTATGTGGTCAACGTGCACTGTCCAACCTGCAAAGGGTGTTTATTTCGAAAGCTGTTCTTAACATGGGAAAATTTGTGTTGTTTAAGGCATTTGGTACTAGTGCACTTATTGATCCGTGCTGTAATGTTATTATTTAAAAGGACATTCTTAACATGGGGAGGGGAGGATGTTTTGTACCTGTTCTGTACTTTAACCTTACACTTGAATAAAAAAAATCTTTAATTAAACTTGGAAATACGATTAAAAAAAATAGCGCGGATCAGTAAGTGCATTAGCACCAAACATTTTCTTATTTTTAACCCTCCTATGTTAAGAACGGCTTTCGGATATAAACCGTTGGTTGAACAGTGAGTGCACATTTGCACATTGACCATTTTTTTTTTTTTAAATCAGAAAGTTAAGTTTGTAATCGATGAGATTAACGTGAAAAAAAGGAAAAGTGTAAATTTTGGAATTTAGATGGAGTGGAGGTGGGGGGGGGCAATTTCTGAAACGTCCACCAAACGCTTTCAAATAAGTTAAGGCACTAGCAGGTAGAAGAATAACTTATCTTGCCTTTGGTAACATTTATTTATTTATTTTTCAATTCACCCTTTTGTTTCGTTGACTATTGCAAAAAAAAAAAAAAATGCCTCAAAAGTAACATTACAACTGCTAAATTATAACCCGTTTGTACATGTAAAATGCTGAAACAAAAATTAAACAAGAAAATATAGTCGCTATCTTTATAAACAAGTCGAGAAAGACTGAGGGGGGGGGAGACAACGATAACTCGATTTCATAATTTTCTAGCTTATCTCTTGATTTGTGTATGCACTTATTGAACTGCGCTATTTTAAAATAGTAATTTCAAGTTAAAGTTTTACAATATCTTTTCAGTTATTTTAGTCGGGCGCCATTTGTAATTTTACTCATTTTCGGATACTCATGCAGTAGTGCACTTATTGATTCGTGCTGAAATAATTAGGTTATTTTGAAAGCCATTCTTAACATGGAAACGGGAGGGTGTTGTGTACTTATTCTGTACTTTCACCTAACAATTTAATCGTAAAACTATAATTAAACTTCAAAATACTATTTTAAAAATTAGCGCAGACGCGGATTAACCAGTGGCACCGTTTTTCAAGCTGAATAAACATGTTTACATTAAATAAAAACAATAAAAAAGTATCCAGTTAGGTAGAAAAGTAACTTATCTTGCCTTTGCAAAATACTGTTAGAAAGAAACTCGCTCAATATGTTACCGTGACATGATCTGACATATATCCGGTGGGTTTTTAACAGTATTTTGTATAGTTTTTTTTATTTTTAACTCCTTTCCCCAAACTTACTGTGTCAAAGACAGAGCCCGGCGCCATTTTTAATTTTCCAATACATTGGTAAACACTGTTTTTCGAGCTGAATAAACATGTTACATTAAATAAAAAAACAAACACTAAAAGCATATCCAGTTAGGTAGAAAAGTAACTTATCTTGTTTTTGATAACATTTTGTTATATTTGTTTTTTTTTTTGTTTTTTTTTTGACAACTTTTTCGGATCTGTGTACAGTAATACAAACCCAAATGGGGTTTAGGTAAAGTTGTTTGAAAATAGTACCGCAATCCATTATTCAATTTTTTGATTGGATTGCCAACCCAAACTTAGGGTCAGTCTAAAGGGTATGATTATTTATTTATTCAGGTACTTAAATTCAATTTTTACAGTGTGTTTCATGGGTTTCTAAACAATAACATTATTTCAGCACGGCCCGTATTGAATAAGAACCGTATTCTGCAATAAGTATCCATCTCTTCCTGTACCGCTGTATATTAATAAAGCTTATTAAGTTAAATATTACCCTTTTGGGTTTCCATAGAATACAAATAACGAGCGTTTTCTTTCTTGCATGTAATTTTTCCTTAATTTTTTTTTTTTTTTACGAGAAAACACGTGTTTACTTTATTCATTTATGTCGATTTTTTTTAAAAAACCGAATCTTCAATCTCATGCAAAATACGGACCGTGCTGAAATAATGTTATTAGGTTGGTGCAAAATAGTCATTATTTCAACATTTGAAAGGGGTGCTCATTTTTTCGTTACAACATTATAGTAAATCAATCCCCCTATTTGTAAACACGGAAAGGAATTATTGACTTTTGTATTTTCGGTACGGTAAATATCCAGATACGCTACAACAGAACACCGACCACTCTAATTTGTTTTTTTTTTTTATATAGTTAATTGAGGTCGCTGACAACGAATCTGATAGTCAAACTTGGGGCAAATTTACCGTTTGCATGGTATTAACCCCTGAACCCACGAACTACTTTCCACCATTTTGCAGCTTCCGTTTACGCTACGCGCGTGCGCTGCAACATAAACGGCGGCTTGCTTTGCTTCACCTTGCAAACTGCCTTCTCACATGGCGTACCAATCAAAAAATTACGGACTGACATTTTTTAATGACTTATAATTAAAAAGTACAACAAATTGGGAACTTTTTTTTTTTTGTCTCACGTAGTTTTTAATGCGGTTTACAAAAACATAAGCACCAAACATTTGTTTTTCGTTCCTTTTTTTTTTTTTTGCGGGAGGAGGATTCAATTATAGAACTTTTAATAGGTGCTTTTTGCTTCTGCTTCAGTGAAGCTGCTTCTGCAGTTTAGCTAACCGTTTTTCCGTAAATGCACCGACATTTACCAATTAGAACACCATTTAACAGTTTTAGAAGATTTTACTGTTTACATTGGAGGCGCGAGCGGGATGGTGTTCTAATTGGTAAATGTCAGTGCGTTTGCGTTACTTTTTGGAAATTTGAAAATCCTATATTCCAGGGGGGAAAAAAACAATTAAATTACCCCCCCCCCCTCTCCCCAACTTGGAGTGCTTTCTTTTTCTTGTTTTATTTCTTTTAAAGCTAATTTTAAATTTTCCACCCAAAAAGTGCTATAATGTATTTTTGAAAATTAGAAAATTCTATGTCCTGGAAAAAAAAAAAAAAAAAAAAAAAAAAATACCCCCTCCTCCCCACACACACAATTTGGTGTGCTTCTTTTCTTTTCTTGCTTTATTTTTTTTTTTATCTAATTTCAAATTTTCCGCGGAAGATTTGTGCGCCATGTGAGAATGCAGTTTGCTTGGTGAAGCCCGGTATCAGAATTTTTGACACCCCTAACACGAAACTGCGAATAAAATATAAAAAACTCGTAATTTCTCTTTTAAAAGTGGGTTGTTTATTTTATGGATTATACTTCCAAAATAAACTATTAAAGTTGTTTTAAAAGTAAAAGTGATGAAATTAATTGAATTTTACGAGCTCAGTATTTTTCAATTTTTAAATTTTAAAAATCTATCAATTTTTCTATTGATTCTATTTTTACGATATTTTCAGGGTCAATGTGAAATTTTATGCCCTTTCCAATAGACCGAATATAATATTTTAGACAAACGTTTTTTTTTTTTTTTAATTCACCCCCCCCCCAATTTCAAGTGTCTATTAAAAAGTAAATTAATTTACTCACCAAAATTTTATATATCACAAATTGAAGATAAAAGATCAATCTATCTATATATCTATAAAAGTGAACGTGTCTGTCTGTCTGTGTGTCTGTCTACATTTCCCTACGCAATAACTGTCAATTTTTAGTCTATAGACTCGAAATTTGAAATACCGGGTACTGAGATTTGGGAAAATCGATGTGACGGGTGTCAGCCAGAAATTTGGCTGTTAAGGGGTCAAAGTTCAACGATTTGACCTTTAAGAACTCTACCAAACTCCTCCGACAATTTTGAGTCTAGACACTTGAAATTTTAGATATAGGTTCCTTGAACCTGGATCTAACTTAATAAAGTTATTTGAGCCCGAAACTATAAATTTTAAGGGTCATAATAGGGGTCAAAGTTTTAAAAAATTAACCATTTTTTTGTTTTTTTGCTTTTTTTGCACAGCATACACCTCCAAACACCCGAGCAACGCCGGGCACCCCTGCTAGTAAATAATATATTCAAATTTAAAACAAAAAAGTGTTTTTTAGAAATTTACCTGTAAAGTCCGAAGTTTAAAAGATTTTTTTTAAAAAAACACTTTTTTTAAAATGAAACCTTGGTCCTTGTTCCTTTAATTGAAAAAAAAATTAGGGTTTGAATTACATTTTTTTCGAGTAGTTATAAGCTTGGAAAGACAAGGGGTCGAATTCACGCCTCCAATTTTGAAATGTCTATTAAAAAGTAAATAATTAATTTACTCACCAAAGTGTTATATCACAAATTGAAGATAAAAGATCAATAAATAATATATTCAAATTTAAAACAAAAAAAAAAGTAGTGTTTTTTTAGAAATTTACCTGTAAATCCGAAGTTTAAAACCTTTTTTTAAAAAAACATTTTTTTTTTTTTTTTTTAATGAAACCTTGGTCCTTGTTCCTTTAATTGAAAAAAAAATTAGGGCTTGAATTACATTTTTCGAGTAGTTATAAGCTTGAAAAGACGGGGTGGAATTATTCAATATTTTTCACGAAATTTCTGACACACCTTCAGGCTGAAGCCGTCGTTTATGCTACAGCGCGCACGCGCGTAAATGGAAGTTGCAACATGGTGGAAAGTAGTTCGTGGGTTCAGGGGTTAATACCATGCAAACGGTAAACTTGCCACAAGTTTGACTATCAGATTTGTTGTCAGCGACTTCAATTACCTATAAAAAAAAAAAAAAAAAAAAATTATAGTGGTCGGTGTTCTGTTGTAGCGTATCTGGATATTTACATTTGGTACTTGTGCAGTGTGCACTTTTGTTACCGTGCTGAAATAACGTTATTCCAAAAAGCATTCGGTGCTAATGCACTTACTGCCGCAATGCCGCGCTACTTTTTAAATTGTATTTCCAAGTTTAAGATTTTATAGTATGTCTTTTTTTTTTTTTATTATTTTTATTATTCAATTGTAAGGTTAAAGTACAGAATAGGTACAAAACACCCTCCCCATGTAAAGAATGGCTTTTTAAATAACGTTATTTCAGCACGGATCAATAAAGTGCACTAGTACCGAAAAAAAAAAAAATATCGTGGAACCTGGATTTAATCTAAAAAAAAAAAAAAAAAAACAAGTGCATAAGCACTTTTTTCTCTTTTCCTATTTGTAAACATGGAAGTAGACTTTGGGGGGGTGGTGCTGAAAACGAATGTCACATTTAAATTTTTCTTACGCAAATAGTTTAACGGATATCAAGCAATATAATCCTTTGTTATAAGTGGTGGCCATTGTTGTACGCGCAAGCGCGCATATTTAAGATTAAATTCAAGTTTCACAATATCTTTTTTATTGTTAGGTGGAAGGTAACCAAAGTGCCCAACTACAAAAAAAAAAAAAAAAAAAAATGTACAATAATTCATTTCCGGGTAACGGTCAATATTACCTTACGCTACTAGAACACCAACTACTCTCCTTGGCCTTGTTATTTATTTGCTTCCCCACTGAGCAAATTAGGCAGGAGGCCGTTTTTTAATGTGGGGATAGGGGGAGGGGGAGGGAAATGGGGATCCAGCTCCCGAGAGGAGGGAAGTGGGAGCTGGATTAGAAACTGTTGGTATGAAGGGTTGGCCCTTCAGTGACCAAGGTCAGATATGTGGGGTTACCCCCACATATGGTCTTTGTGCTAGTCATAGCTTTGCAGTATCTGCCGGAACAGATGGTATTTATTTGCTCCCCCACTGAGCAAATTAGGCACAAGGCCGTTTTTAATGTGAGGTAAAAACCAGCTCCCCTAAAACTAGGCAAAAAGGGGGCACTCTGGTTACCAAAAATAATAATTGTCCCAGTATAGAGGGTTTCCCCTCCATTGACTGGTACAAATTATCTTAAGTGCAGTATCTGTCGGAACAGATACTACACTTTGATCTTGACGCCCGGACCCCGTAGTAGTATAGTATCTGTTCTTCAGATGCTGCAGTGCTGCACTTCATTTTCTTGTTCTCTTTCGGTGGAGGAGAAATCCTTCACGACTGAGACAATTTTTATTTTTGTACCTTGTCTAACTCTGTCCCGTGGGGAGGCATAGTAAATAGGTACTCTAATTTGTTTTTTTTTTGGGGGGGGGGGGTATTCGAGGTCGCTGACAACGAATCTGATAAACCCGTCATAAATTTACTGCTGGCATGGTTAACCCCTGAGCCATGGGACTATTTTGCGCCAATTTACCGTTTTCGGCAGTGTTTTTCTTACATAATGCGTTCGCTTACGAACGATCTTAGTAAAGTAACCTATCACATCGCGTAGGAATTTTTAAGCGCCCATTTGAAATGTTTTTCAAAAAACAAAATATGTGATTTTTTACGGAGTTTTTTTTATGCATTTTAATTGATCTAAAAAATAGTTTTCACGGGCGGTTTACAAAAACATTAGCACCAATAAGGGACTGCCAAAATTCACCACAGAATTACCCCACCCTATATGTAACACGATGTAACTTTATTATAAATTAATATTATCAGTATAACTTTTGTACCATTTAAAAGAAGAACGGCGAAATAAACCAGTAATAATTAAAAAAATTTTTCATCGAACGAAAATAATGAAATTGCGAGACAAAACTCGTGTTTGCATAATCGGCGCTTTAAAATAACGTTCCCATGTAGTAGACATTCCGAACGTGAAAACATACCCGTGTTTAATAAATGTAGCAAAAATCAACTAATGGCCAGATTTTCGTGAAATTTTCGATACTTATCCATTTTAGAATGAAATTACATAAAATGCAGTTTTTGTAAAATATACGAGGGGAAATATTTTTTTAGTGTGTGCCCCCCCCATTTATTTTTCGAAATTCGAACAAAATATATTTAAATCTAAATTTCTATTTATTATGAAACATAAGAGTTCAAATAAGTAAAAAATATTTATTTTAAAAAATTTAAATACATATTGAACAAAAATTTACCTTGAAATTGCAATTACAAAATTGATATAAACTTACTATTATGTTTTTGTTTTTTTAAAATAGCGTTTTTTCGAATTAATATATACTATAGTCAGTTGAATTGCCAAGAAAAAGAAACTTCGTAAACATTAATTTTTTCTTGCTTTCCGAGCTGTTGGAAAACTGCTTCTGTGGTACCAGTATTCAAGAATTCTGGCGAAAGAACTGACCCATTAAATTATCGCCCTATTAGCCTCCTCCCACTTTTTGCCAAAATATTTGAGACCTTAATTAACCATGCTCTAGTCCAGCACCTTACAGATGCTAAACTTCTGACCGACCATCAATATGGATTTAGACAAGCCCGTTCCACGGCAGACATCCTAACTGTAATCTCTGAACGCATATACCATTCACTGGACAAAGCGGGAGTGGGCAGAGCGGTAGCTCTAGATATATCTAAGGCTTTTGACAGGGTATGGCATGAGGGTCTCCTCAGGAAGATTAGATCTTACGGTATCACTGGTAGAATACTTAACATAATTAAATCCTTCTTAGATAAGAGAAAAATCCAGGTTGTCCTCGACGGTCGTACGTCTAAACAATATAATATAAATGCGGGAGTGCCCCAGGGATCTATCCTTGAACCTCTGCTGTTCCTGATATTCATAAATGACCTCCCCGACAAAATTGCCTCTGAGATGGGTATATATGCTGATGACACCACACTCTATAGCAGGCACGACAGGAAAACAAATGAACATATATCTAAAGTAATGGCAGAAACACTAGAGGATGACCTCAAATCAGTAGTGGAATGGGGACAAAAATGGATGGTAACGTTCAATGCCACCAAGACAAAACTGGTTTCATTCAATAATTACAAGAAACCTTCTCTACCACCTATAGCAATGGCCAACAACTCTTTAGCTGAGAGTACGTCTTTCAAGCTCCTTGGCCTAACGTTCACAGGAAACATGAGCTGGAACAATTACATCGAGGGCATTGCCAGGGCCGCTGCAAGGAAGGTGGGCTCTCTCTACCGTGCTAGAAAACTTCTAACACCCGAAAGTATCCTGTACCTCTATAAGGCCACTATTCGCCCATGTATGGAGTATTGCTGTCACATTTGGGCCGGTGCATCGGCTACTAGTCTCTCGCTCCTTGACAGGGTTCAAAAGAAAGTCGCAAATCTGATAGGCCCTAAACTGGCATCAAAACTTCAGCCTCTGTCCCATCGTCGAAACGTTGCATCCCTCTGCCTGTTCTACAAGTATTATAATGGTGAATGCTCTGAAGAACTGCAAGCACTTGTGCCCCCACGACGTGAACACCCTCGACAGACCCGACAAGCTACAAAATCCCACCCCCACACTGTAGAGATCCCTAGATGTAAAAGATCTTTCTACTCCAGTAGTTTCTTCCCCAGAACTGCTAGACTTTGGAATTCCATTCCAGGTCACTGCTTCCCCAACTGTACTGACATGCATAAGTTCAAGTGCAACGTGAACCAACATCTCGCTGCCCTAATCCCTACATAGTACCCCAGTAGATGTTTCCCCTGATAGTAGCCCCCTACATTAAAGTGGCAATGTGCCTTGTTTGGGGTGAAAATGTAATAAAAAAAAAAAAAAAAAAAAAAAAAAGATTAAAACTTCATTATTTCAAAATGTTCCGTTACAGTATAGATTTTTAATTGTTTAAATTTTTTTTTAAATATTAAGTTTTAATATAAACATGGCTCTTGTCAGCTATTTTATCGCCAGATTAAAACCAATTTGAAAATATTATTGCACAAATATTAAGCATTTTGTAGCCCCTCTCTCATATTTTGTTTCTCTTTTTACCGAACAAAATATGGAACCCCGTAGGTAACCAAATGAACATTCAGTAAAACCGTAATTCATATTTAATATACAAATGTTTATAATATTATTAATCGTTGAACTGTGTAAATCTTAAAACCTAACAAAATTATAACAAAGATTAATTATTAATTGCAGTTTGAAGGAGATAAACAAAGGTTTTAAAAAACCATTAATTCGCTTCTGCTTTTCCATAGTTCGTATAGTACACACAAATCTGACGCCACAGAAACATGCGATCCAATCTTCACAATCGTTTGGCAGTCACTAAGCGCAAAACACATTGTTTATTGTTATTTATTTATTTATTTGTTTATTATTTATTATTTTTTTTTGAATTCAGTTAAAGAACTTGCGTAGTTTAACAGCTGATGTTTTTCGTTTTTTGGGAGGGGGAGTCAATTATAGAACTTGTGTAGCTTAGGAGGTGCTTCTGCAGTTTAATTAACCTTTTTTTCCGTAAGTAACGTGCTGACATTTACCGATTAGAATACTATTTAACATTTTTAGGTGATTTTACTATTTTCTGTTTACATTGGAGACGAGGTGGGGGGGGCTGGTGTTGTTTGGGCGTAATTTTTAACATGGCGAACATGGGGAGGGGGGCTTAATATGGTTTTCTTTAGCTATTCTGTATTTTTATCCAATTTAATAAAAAAGATCCCGAATTTAACTTGAAAATTCGGATTCGTTTTACAATACATATATATATATATAACAAGTCAATGTGCGATGTCCTAGCTGGAAAAGTTTTTTTTAGTGTTTTTACTCCTTTAAGCGTTTATTTGGTTCGAAAAACAAATGTAGTCGAGCGTTAGGCGAGAACAAGAAAAATGGCCGCGAATTAACACCTGAATATTTGAAGAATTTTAAAGCTATGACTTTTTATTCGATAGTTTAAAGGCTTTACCTATTCCATTTATTTATTATTAAAGTAATTTTAATCGTTTGTTAATAATTACTTCGTGACTCTCCAAAAGCCTTTGTTGAATAAAATGCCATGGGTTAAACATTCTTATCAAATTCTCATTTAATGAAAAGATTGAAAGTTTTGGGAGCTATTTTTTTTATTCCTTGGCCTTTAGTTCTTGTTTATTACTTATTTGTTTTGGTATTATTTGACCAAGAAAAAATCGGAGTTTAAAATTTATTTTTTTTTTAATTTCGTTATTTATTTCATTTTCAGTGAATTTTATTAAGTACGCATGGAAAAACAAAAAAAATTGTTTCATTTTAGTAACGAAATAATTCGTTCTTACTAAAATAAGTGGAAATACATCTTTTCTGGTAAAAATAAAAATAAAGTTCGTTTCATTTTGTTCTCGAGTTTCCGATTCGATGTTTAAGTTTGAACGCGGACGATTTTTTTTAACGGTGATTTTTGGCCAGGGTATTCCGATATCGACATTTACCGGTTAATAAATATAAGGTGGTAGTTAAGTAATCGCTAATGGTGTAAATTGGGTAGAATTAGATTGGTTATGGGGACAGCTCAACCAGAATTTGTTTACATGGGATTTGGAAGCTCCATGTTGTATTCAACCGGGACTTTCGTTTTAAAATAAATGCTTTAAAATAAGTTAAGACACTAAAAAAAAAAAAAACTTATTCCGGTAAGGAAAAGAGTAACTATAATCTTTCATTTGGTAACATTTTTTTCTCATCCACCAATGTTACTAAAAAGGCAACTGGGTTGTTGATTTTTCGAGATTGTTGATTTTTCATGACTAACGTTGAGCAAAACTTTTCTGGTTCATCGAAGCACAAAATGTATTTTTGTAAGTATAAAAACATTCTTGGTGCTTGTACAGATCAACCCACATCCCCTACCCATACCAGCTCAATAAAATTTGGAAGTGAAAAACGTAGTCATCATACAAAGGTGAAACTGGAGTTCCTGAAATGGAAAATGAAAACGAAAAAATTTCTAATTTTGTTGAATATCTACGTTAACCCATTTTTAACTCAACGCTAACAACAAAATGTTGGTGTTTTTATAAAATTTTTAGTCACATATTTATTTTTATATTTTTATTTTTATTCACATATAAAAAATAAATATGACTAAAAAAATAAAATATAAAAATAAATGTGAGTAAAAAATAAATATAAAAATATTTTTATTCACATTTTTATATTTTATTTTTAGTCACATATTTTTATTTTATTTATTTTTTTAGTCACATATTTTTATTTTTATTTTTTTAGTCACATATTTTTATTTTATTTATTTTTTTAGTCACATATTTTTATTTTATTTATTTTTTTAGTCACATATTTTTATTTTTTTTTTTTTTTAGTCACTTATTTTTATATATATATTTTTTTTTTAGTCATTTATTTTTATATTTTATTTTTTTTTACTAATCGTCATTTACACCGATTTTAGATTCTACATGGGGTGGGGGCAATTACATTATAAACAGTTTGTAAAAAACAAAAAAAAAAAAAAAAAAAAAGGCGCTTCTACAGAGTTGATGATATGAGAACAGGCAACCTAGAACTCGTACTCTACATGAATCCTTGATGTAGCTTTCACAGTACCAGGATACCAAGAATCCTAGTAAGCAACTATATATTCACCACTTGCTGGTAATTTTCGTAATTTCTATTTTGTTGTTTTACTGAAAATTCAAGTATATAAACAAAAATAAAACGGTAATTTTTTACCTTGTTTCCACCTTAACATTCAAAATGATTACTTTTATAGATTTTAGGGTATGCTGAAAACGAATATCGCATTTAAATTTTCTGCAAATAAGTTTTCCGAATATTAAGCAATGTCATTTGTTATCGCTGGTGGCCATCTTGGTACACGCAAACGCAACCCCGAGAAACTATGCGCAAATGTGTGTACCAAGATGACCACCAGCAATAACATAAGAAATGAGATTGCTTGATATCCGGAAAGCTACTTATTTGCAGAAAATTTAAATGCGATATTCGTTTTCGGCATACCTGAAAACCCCTAAGAGGTAGTCATTTTAAAGAAAAATGTTAAGGTGGAAACAAGGTAAAAATTTACAAAATGTGCCACAATGAAATTCTTTATCGAACCGCCTAATTATTATTATTATTTTAGAAACTCCCCCCCAATAAATGTCAGGACATTTATTGGTGGGGTTTCTAACGGTATTTTATATAATTTTAAGTCATTGTCGAAATTTCCAAGACATGAGATACCACATGGCTATTTTTCTTGTGCTTGTGTAACGCTCGACACTAATCTTCGAAATAAACATTTTACATTAAATAAATACACTAAACACTTATCCGACTAAGTAGAAGAGTAACTTATCTTGCCTTTGGTAATATTTATTTGCGTGCTTATGCATTTATATTACCGTCCTATTTTTCAAATAGTATTTTCAAGTTAAATTCCAGTTTCACAATATCTTTTTTTTTTTATTTTTATTTTTTTTTTATTTTTATTTTTTTTTATTTGTTAGGTGAAAGTACAGAATAGTTAACAAAACACCCTTCCCTCCCCATGTTGAGAATGGGTTTCTAAACGTTGTTTCAGCATAAGTGCATGAGTACCTTTATTTATATTATATTTTTATATACATGAGTACTTTATTTATATATATATATATATATATATAGTCATCCACATACAGTACTGTTTCGCTGTTTCACAGCTCATCAGTGCGGCTAGACAGGATTATTCCATTATAACACTATATATATATATATATATATATATATATATATAGTGTTATAATGGAATAATTCCAGGAGTATGAGAGCTCAATGTAGTAAACAGAGCAATAACATAAAAATATAACACGGAAATGACATAATTGTCGATGCAATAATTTATTTCAACCTTATGGTATTTTCAAGCATCTAAACTAGACAATTACATTTTTGATACTCAAAAATGTAATTGTCTAGTTTAGATGCTTGAAAATACCATATGGTTGAAATAAATTATTGCATCGACAATTATGTAATTTCCGTGTTATATTTTATTTTTATTTTATTTATTTTTTTTTTTTTTTGTTTTTTGGACCCCTAAAAAAACGTTAAGTACAAGTAAGAAGTTATGTCATGATAACAGAAACGCATGTACTTAGTACATTTTGTTGTTTTTAACGCTTTTAGTACTTTGTACTAAAAGCGTTAAAAACAATAGTTTTGGCTTGGTATTGTTTGGAAATAAAAGTTGAAAAACTTGAAAATAATTTTTTTACATTGACACTCAGAACAAAAAAAATAACTAGTCTACTAAAACGAAAGCAGAAAAACAGTTTTCTATTTTTAAGAGAATACTTTAGTCGGCTTAGCAGCACTGGTCAGCGATGGTCAGCGATGGGAGCTTGTAATGCTAATAAAAAGCAAATTGTAGATTTGAAGAACTATTTTTTTTTTTTTTTTCATGAATAATTTTGAGTTACTCTTGACACAGAGTTCAACGAGGTCATTGAGGAAGGTCATTATCTCTAGGCACTAACAGCCTGCATTGTTGTAGATGACTGGACACTCTTGCTTGTTGTAGATTGTTCAGATTCATTGACAAGAACGATTGGAAGACTTGGTGACATTCACCCAGGATATGTTGAGCTCGCTCTTCCCATAGAACAGTGTCCTGGCTGAATGCCGACCATGCAAAACAGTCTGCAATGATCAAGATAGTTATGAACAACCAGTCCCGGAACCAGTGGCGAACAGCATAGACCAGAAGTAGGTTCAATGTCAGTTTTAGTGTATAACTATATTTTCAGCTAGCCTCCTGGATGTCTTCACCAACCCTAGAGTGGTTCTGGAGCTATTAATGAATTTTTATATGCTGAGAAGATCAAAGGCAGCTGGATTCCAGCATAGACACCTTTGTATTTCATTTCATTAGAGCTCCTTTAGCTAAGTTGCAGCTCTAATACTGTTGAGGAGGCTATGGGTGCTGGTGGTGGGTTGTCTGGGAAAGGGTTAGGTTTTGAAATCCTCTCATTCACATCTGTTCTGCTATGCACTTAAATATTGGCATGTTATACAAAGAGTTTAGTTATATGGAATCCAAGTTTTTAGCAGAGGTGGGAAATCAATTGAAAAAAATCTGGCTACTGACTGTTAAATAAGAAAAACATAGAAATTGGTTCATGTGAAAATTGTTAGCCTCCCCTCCCACCACCCATACCAGTGGGCAGAAGGACTGGAAATTTTCACACAAATTGTTTTTTCTTTTTTTTTTTTTTCTTTTGAAAAAAAAAAAAAATGCCACAATTCTGAGAAAACTGTCTACATCTATTGATACCAAAGTTAAGTCATGAGTAGTTGACAGAAAAATTCAGACCCTGGTGTCAGTTAGAAAAAAAAAAATACTTCTGGCCTAGATTTAAAATCTGCCCTTAAATCTGTGACTCTGCACGCCTCTTCAAGATAGGAAGGTAATAGTCATTTTAAAATGAAAAACTTTGGTAAACGGCATTTCCTTGAAGCATATTGCAAAACTTAGAATTTAATTCCGTATTTCCTTTGGAGAAAGGAAATAAACACTTGTAAATGCTGCAACTGTTGATATATAATTACCCTTTTGGGAATGTTTGGGCTGTTTCAATAACTCTACCACATCATAGTTCTTGGCCTTTGGGCCAAGATTAGAGTGTAGTATCTGTTCTAATGCTGCATTTCACTTTTTTGTCCTTGGTTAGTCGAGAAGAAATCCGAGACAATTTTTATTTTTGTTTTTTCCCCCCACATTAAAAACTAACCTTGGTGTCTAACTCTGCCCTCGTGGGAAGGCAAGTAAAAAGGAACTCTACCACGTTATGAATTACTTCATTTCAACCCAGATTGTGTCTAGTAATAAAAATAATTGTAATGTCAGCATCAACTGGCACCATGTTAAATAGTCGAAGGATCAAGGAGGATAGAAAGACCAAAGAGAGGAAGCACCAACGAAACAATCCTCTGATTGCAAAACTACTCTGCAAAGTAAACTGTCAAAAAGAAATCATTTTCTGCTGGATACCAAGTCATACCGTTATCAAAGAAAATGGCTGACTCAGCAGCAACAATTGCCTTAAACATTCCAATTGATTTAAATTTTAAAATCCTACTCTGATGTCAAAAAATATATTGCATACATAATGGAAAAATAACAAACTTACTGGGATGAATTTCCCAACAACAAACTATGAAATAATGCCAAAAACAATCAAAACGTAGGAACAAAATGTGAAGCTAAACAGAAAAGAAGTCACGAGCAAAAATAAAAGTAGACCATACACGTTTAACCCAATCATATCTCTTGAGAAAAGAAAATCAATCCATTTGTATACCATGTTAAACATTTTCTAATTGATTGCACCAATTTTTTAACAATGAGGGATTTTTTTTTTTACATGGGGGTCACCACTTATCAAGGCCCGAAGGCCACTTAGGGATAAGGGTTATTGCGTGTGCAATAATCAATGAGATAGTATTGTAGTAATCATTAGTATTGGGGGTTTTGATAGTGTCTTTACTTAAGGGGGCGGTTTGTCAGGAGTTTGTTTATGTTGGACTTGAAGACGTCCAAGTTGTAGTCAGGTGGGAAACAGGCAAACGGAAGAGAGTTCCACTGGCGTGCAGTTCTAAGAAAGAAACTTTGCTCATGGAATCTACGTTTGGATTTAGGCACAGATAGAGAGTGGGGAAAATTATTGACAGTAGTTTCAGCCAGACGGGTGTTTCTCGTGAAAGATTGGCGAGGGGGGACGAGGGATTGGAGCTCAGGCGAGCACCTGCCATGGAAGTAACGATAAAACAAAGACGGGCTCACAACGTCTCTTCTGTGGGAGAGAGGTTGCAGGGAAGAGAAAAGGGCATCCCCCACTAAACCACAAAGTCTATTTTGTACTCTGTCAAGGCAGGATAGGCTGTTTTTAGCAGCTCCTGCCCAGATGTGGCAGCAGTACTCCATCCTTGGACGTACTTGGCTTTTATACAGATAGAGAATCAATCCAACATACTTTCATTCCTTAAAAAAAAATTGGCCTTTTCATAAAAAAAAAAATTAAAAAGAACATATCACTCATATGTCATCTAGAGCAGGGAGTCAAAGGCTTAAACCCATAGATAATCCGCAGCACACGACCCAAACGGTTGACCAGTAAAATCCCACAAAACAAACTTCTCTGCTGTGCATGATGTGTGGTCCAATGAAGCAATCATTTCAATTAGGATGAAAAGACAACCATCCTAGATTTCAAACCAAAAATTATTTTTTATTGCAAGCAAAACTTTATTTGTGATAGGTGTGCCATGAAGAGCCGTAAAGTGTGACGCCATGTGAGAAAGATTGGGAACAACTGCTGTGGAATATTCGTTCTTTTGCAGACTGTTATCCTCATCTTCATAGTTGTTGTTTCACCATGTTCCGTGGCACAGTGGATAGAAGCATTGAGTCTCTACAGTTACAAGTGAGCTTTGTCCGTAGAAGAAAGCAGTTTCAATCCTACACAAGCAGGCTAAAGGATTAGTTGGCCAAAATGTGGTTTGATGACAACTATGGAAGGCAGTAATTACTGAGGATACAGTTACAAGACTCGGCATTCCTATCCCGTCGTAGTTAATCACCTGAAGGAGGACAGTGAATGAGTTAGCCAAAACGTGATGAAACAACTACTGTGAAGTTGAGGATAAGTTAGCAACAGAACGAAGACACAAATTATGACGCCGCCTTCATCTCAAAAGCTTTCCAAATAATATCAAATTTAAAAAAAAAATTTTTTTTATTAAAAAAATATAAAGCTGTTGTAGAGGTTTGTTGAACATTTTAACTCTGGTTAGCCAGATTTTCATCTCTTCGCTGTGCCCTTTTTTTTCTTAAAAGGGTTATCATATCAGCACTGTCCTTTAGAGGAGCGATGTGATGTGCCCAAATCTTTAGAGACATCTGTCTCTTCAATAGGCCTTTTTAGGCATTTTGCAATATAGACAACACTAAAGTGGTGAAAAAACAAATATATAAAAAATAAAATGTTACCAAAAGCAAGATAAGTTACTCTTCTACCTGCCCGAATAAATACTGGGAGAAACCCACCTAATAAATGACATTTATATGGTGGGCTTCTATCAGTATCTGGTTAAATTTTTATTAAGTGATTATCAATACTTCCCTCGTTTCAGTCATTTTCGTCTCCTAATTTAAGCATTTGACAGTACTCATGTTTCAAATTAAAAAAAATAACTTTAAAATAAGTTAAACCACAAAACTTATCCAGGCAGGTAGAAGAGTAACTTGCCTTTGGTAACATTTATTTGTATTTTTACTACTTTTCTGTTTTGTCTATATTACAAAAAATGCTTATATCTTTCAATGTTAACAGAGCTCATAAAAATTTTCACATAATTAGATGGCTGGTGTGATAATTATAGTTTTGCTATGAAAAAAGAAAATACAGCTTCAAAGTCAAAAATGATGAATGTTAGATAGATTCCAACTCACAAAACGGTAATTCTTCCCCCTTTGTCAGAAACATTGCTCATGGAATGAGAGGACTAAATGACACAAAATCAGAGAAGCAAAAGTAAACCAAAGATCCACTTTCTGCTCTCCTTTAATCTTTTTTAATAATAGAATAGTTAAAATGTTATCAAGACCAAAGATGCATTAAACACGATGAAGAAAGCTGGAGCAAGTTGGAAAAAAAAATTGCATTAAAGCCATTTAAATCCTACCTACTGAAAACCAAATATTTTCTCATTAAAAAATGTAAAAGAAATTTAAGTCATTAATTCTTATGTAGGTTTTTTTAAAAATGTGTTTAATGCAGGTATTTAAGAATATAGTTCCTAAGAAAAATCATTTGTCAGACAGTATGCTTTGGTTTGCAATCAGCGAAGTTCTGCAATTGAAATTTTGTTTGAAAACCAAGGAATATCTGGCTCGAATTTTTTTGTTACATAATCCAAATTGTTCCAGTTTAGAGATATTTATAAACTAAGGTTTGACTATGCAAGGTGGAACAATAAAATGCCGTCCTAAAGAAAACACTACAGCTTTATATTAAAACTTTTGTTGAAAAAATCAATTCACATAACTTGATTATGTAGTTGGCTAGGAACAAAGTGTAGTATCTGTTCTGATACTACTGTCCTCGGTTAGTAAAGAACTCTTTCATGATTTTATTTTGTTCCTATCCAGAGTGCCCCTTTTTGGGAGCTGGATTTTCCCCACATTAAAGACCAACTTTGTGTATAACTCTGCCCTTGTAGAGAGGCAAGTAAATAGGAACTTGATTATGTAGTGCAGCTGACATCTATTCAATGTAGCCGCCTTCAGCCTCAATCACCACCTCTATACGGGCCCCAGAACTGGGAGCATGCCTTTTTCACAAGCGCCGGCTGAAACTTGGCAGATGGCGGTGATCAGGCTAGCTTTACTGTTGTGGGAGGTCATGTTGTCGACGTATGAACAAATAAAGTAGTTTAGCAGGTTCAGTTTGAGGGAGGAGGGGCGAGTGAGAGAAGAGTACAAAGTTGTAACACTCCTTTTGAAGCCGAGCCCGAC
Organism: Euprymna scolopes; assembly: GCF_053919585.1. Classification (NCBI taxonomy): domain Eukaryota; kingdom Metazoa; phylum Mollusca; class Cephalopoda; order Sepiida; family Sepiolidae; genus Euprymna; species Euprymna scolopes. The sequence goes on from NC_136522.1 coordinate 66,996,012, forward strand.
GGTCTCTTTAGGCATGGACTGGCGCAGAGTCTTGTTGCCACACCCTAGGTTTGCCAGTGGCCACCTGATTGCACCAAAGGATCACCCCATTCTTCAGCACATCCAGGTACGCTTTGGTGTTGATTTTCAAGCCGACTTCAAAGATGTGAGGTGGCCTTCACTTGAAGCCACACCAAAGACCATAACCGTAGTCGGAAACTTTTTCATTGCCCTGGGCACGTCCCTGTTATTCGAGGCAATCTAGTGATGGTCCTGGCAGAAGTTCTTTTCGTCTAGGGAAAAAAAAAAAAAAAAAAAAAATATGAGCATGTTTGGCTTCTTGGCATGCTTCAGTTTGTTGAGCAACCTGACGGACAATTAGCCTGAGGTTCTTTGTTTTCTCAATCAAGATCTAGCTTGTCTGCCGCCTGTAGAACCTACACTTCAAGTCCTCCTTCACACATGCATACACATTTGTGTGTAGGGCACCTAAATCTCTGGCAATCTGCTGAATAGGTTGTAGGGAAGTTTAATCAATGATTGCCTGGACCTTTCCAATGAACTTCTTAGTCCGGGTATTTCTCGGCCTTGGATTTTTGCTCCACCACTTCCAAAGAGTCGTATGATGTGTTGAGCTGTGCCCTTAAGCATTGCATTTTGAGGGTGCTGGCAATGATCCTGTTGTCATAACTTGGATTGGTAGAGACCATGAGATTTTAAAATTAAAAAATTTTTTTTTATTGCATTTTCACCCCAAACACGGCACAGTGTCACTTTGATCTGGGGTGGGGGGCATTATCTGTGACCTAATTTGTAGGGGTACTATGTAGGGAGTTGAGCAGTAAGATGTCTGTTTACATTACACTTAAACTTCTGCATGTCAGTACAGTTAGGAACCTGAAAGGGAATTCCAAAGTCTAGCAGTCCTAGGGAAGAAACTATTAGCATAGGATTTCTGTGTAAGGGTGGAATTTTGCTGCTTGTTAGGTTTGTCAGGTGTGGTTCGTCAGAGCATTCACCATTAAAATATTTGTAAAACATGCAGAGAGATGCAACATTTCATTGATGGGATAGTGACTGAAGCCTAGCTGATAGTGCGGGACCTATTAGATTGGTAACTCTCTTTTGGACCCTGTCTAAGAGGGAGACTAGTAGCAGATGCACCAGCCCAAATGTGGCATCAATACTCCATACATGGGCGAATGGTGGCCTTGTTGAGGTACATTATACTCTCAGGCATAAGTAACTTTCTTGCATGTTAAAGAGAGCCCACCTTCTTTGCAGCAGCCTTAGCAATACCCTCAATATATCCATTCCAGTCATGTTCCCTTTATATACGATCCTCAAGAACTGTGGTCAGAAATATGTCCAGAAGTGAAACTTGTTGGTCCTGGCAATCTGAGAGACGGGTTGGGAACGTTACTGTCTTGTGTCAAGGAATGGAATTATGTGATGCTACCATCTGTGTTGATGTAGTCAGAAGCCAAGCCAATTACTGTGATGGACATTAAAGCCGCCAAATACATGTATTTGGGTGCTAGCGTCTAGGGAGAGTGCTACATCTATCCTGTCAGAGACATAACCATCAGCTGACTCCTCATCTTCATGAGTGTTGCCTTGGAGATGCCCACCAGAGATGAGTGCAGGGTTCTTTTCCATGTACAACATGGCACCAAAATCATCCTGATATTATACAACTGATGATAGAGCAGCTACTCTAAGCGCTACCAAAGAGTTAGGGCCCCTGTAATGTCAGTCGGAATACAGCAGCCAGACAAACTGGTACCCTCAAACCTGTCAGACAAGAGTGGCCCAGTCCAATCATGTTGGTATACATGATATACAAGCATCTCCAAGATGTCCAGTTAAGAGGAAGGGAATTAGGCAGGTGTGGGGGATGGCGTTCATTGGAAACAAAGGCAAGCATTGAGCATCTCTAACAAGTCCCTGCGATCACACCTTTGATTCTTACTAATAGGCAAAGGAGTATGGAAGCCAGGTGGTAGGCAGAGCCTACCTACTCCTTAAGCAGTTTAAGTTTGCAAACTAGTGATTTGCTTAAGTCACCAGCTCTAGGGAGGTTGTTGACTAGGACTGAGGAGGCCTCGCTCCTCCGTTTGAGATGTATGAGATCTGTGGCACATGTTTGACATCAGAGTTTTCCTTCTTCTAGATTGTACAGTGGCACATCTCTGATCTCATTCATTAAATATTGTGTCTCGTTCAGGCATGATAGAAGGCTCATATCTTTCTTGTGATTTGTACGCAACTGGCTAACTAGTAGATTGTCTACAACAAAAAAAAAGAAGAAAACTGGTTTTCGTCAAACAAAAATGGAGTTTTGTCTTTTCTAGGGCAACAATTTTATTGTTCCAACCTGTATTTCTTTTTTTAAGGAAGCCGTTAAGTGATTAGTTATTTCGTATCGGGTTAAATTGTACAATTATTTCAATAAGGATCGGAAAATCAAAAGATTGCCATGTTTCAGTATCTTAAATGAATACTGGTCACGTTTTGTCATAAACGCCTAACACAATCTGAGTCTCTCCCCCCCCACCTTGTCAAACTTGAAAAAAAAAAACACTTGCCTAGCTACAACCACTATCAACAATTTCCTAAATCTAAATGCAGATTTCATGAACAAAGCTTCTTTTCTTGAACTGTCCACTTGTGGAACTCTGTTCCACTGGTCTGCTTTCCAGCTGACTACAATATAGTTGTCTTCAAGTTCAATGTAAACAAGTTAATAATCAAATTCTACTGATTTCCATTAACAATTATTACACTGTTGTCCTGGTGATCGCTGTATACAATTAATTCCTATCCTGTTGTTTTTACTTATGGAATATATACGTCATGCTCACCTTGACGCACTGGTTCTCATTAGATCACTAAAGTTAAGCAATATTGAGCCTGATCATTACCAGATGGATGACCATTTAGGAATAACAGCTGCTGTATGTAGGACGTTAACACCTCCCTGCAAGAATTGCAAAAACCTAATGTCATCATCTCCCTTGATGAGTATATGCAAGCAACTGATGACCACTTGTGAATTTGATATTCCCACAAAATTTCCTCCTTCAGAGGAAGCTGGTTCAACCCACCTAGGGTAAATGCCACCTCGAATACAGATCAGAACTTTTGACTTGATCCTTTTTTATTTAAGGAGCTAACTGTTCAAATCAACATTACTGAGAGGTTTTGGCAGGAGTCTGTTGAATTTGTAAGAATTCTAGGAGTCCCAATTCAGATTTATACAGTCTGAATGTTGGATGACTTTAAACCAAGGAAATGGTCAGCATTTTGGACTCCTTGAATCCAGTGTTGGACCTTATGTTCCAACTCCCACAGCTCTTATTGAAATACGTTTTATGATTTTGTCACTAACAATTACTACGGTGTTGTTCGAGGGACCACCATCATAACAATACAATTTGCAATCCCATCTAGTCCATTCCGGTAAATAAAAAATAGGAAACATTACTTTTGGAACGTCTCTTGGATATACCCAACTGACTGAAGCATATTCACCCTAGACAGGTTAAACTAACTTCCTCCAAAGAAGGAAGTTTCATGGAAATATCAAATTCACAAGCAGTCCTGTCATTTGTATATTCCAGTTGGAAGAAATGACATTAGATTTTTGCAGTTCTGCATGGAGGTGTTGATGTCCTCCTACATACAGCATCTGGTATTCTCAAATGGTCATCCATCTCGTACTGACCAGGTTCAATTTTGCTTAACTTCAATGATTTGACAACAACTGGTGTGTCAACATGATTATGCTGTATATAAGTGATAGTAAAATAACCATCTCAGGGCAATAAATATAACATATCCAAAAAATGTCATATTCCAAAAAAAAAAGTGACAAATTGATCAAGTAGTTTTTTTGTTTTTTTTTTAACTAAGAAAGCCAAACTTTATGAGGAAAAGAAAACGCTGTGTTTTTATCTGCCATATTTAATAAAGAGACAACTCAATTCAAATTACCGATTTTTAAAATATCAGTGTTGTAATAGTTATTTATACATTATTAGTTGCTAAAAAACTACTTGCTCCATTTACATGATTTTTGGAATATGGTATTTTCATTCTGTGACTGGTATATACATCATAAAGATTTTTAATTTTTTAAATTTTTATTGGTCCCCCGACAAAGGAATTGGACCTAGTAAATCGCTCCTGTTCGTCTCTTTGTTTGTTTGTACTTTTCTCAATAACCACGCCTTGGATTTTAAAAAAAAATTGTGCACAAACATTAGTCATAGTGAAAGTAAAGTTTTGCCAGAATGGATTTTCCAGAATAACTCTGATTGCTCCTCTAGGGGAATCATTCGTTCGTTTGTACTTTTCTCAATAACTTTTCTTGCACTCCTTGAATTAAAAAAAAAAAAAAAAAAATTTGCACAAACATTAGTCATGGTGAAGGTAAATTTTTTACATGTGGAGGGGGACCCTGCATGCTCGGATTTTTTTTTTTTTTTTTTAAATTGGGTTGGGTTTTCTTTGTTTATATATATATATATATATATATATATATATATATATATATATATATTTTTTTTTTTTTTTTTTTTTTGTCTATTGTTCTGGTTTCATTTATGTTAATGACAAAATTTCTGTTTATTTTCAGATTGGATTGCTGACAAGAAGCAACAAAAGAAACGTAGTCGTTGGGGTAATGAAGAGACAGACAAAACCATCATTCCGGGCATGCCAACGGTGATTCCAGCTAATCTGTCAGGTGACCAGGAAAAACAATACTTAGGTAAGTTAATTTCAAACGTTTTTGGGGAGTAAACCATTTAACAAAACTTTTTCTTTTTTTTTTTTCCTTTTAAAATACATTTTTCTTTTCAACATGCTATAATTATTATTGCAAATATGTTTCTATTCAACAATAATCAATTTATAAACAAATTAGTAATATTTTTTCACTTGATGGTATTCCCATTATCAAATAATTGTTTATTTTTTTTGTTCCTCTGAATATTTTTTTTCTTCTTGCCCCTTCCCCTCTTTTCAGGTTTTTTGGTAAGTAAATCCATTTATTTATTTCTCCTACTTTGATGATTGTCATGTTATTAATGTCTTTATTTAATGTTTTACCTTGTATTTGATTACCATGTATAATAACTACATATTTTTAACAATTTTTTCAAACTGATATTATACATATATTGGTGATTGCTGTATTTTCAAATGTATTCTAAAATGTTTAATTGTTGCTTTTAATAATTTAGCGTTTTTTTAGTTCTACCAAAAAAAAAAAAAAAAATAACTGCTTCATTTATCCAAGTTATAACAAAACGTGTCATTATCACAAAAAGATTATAAAAGTGGAATTAATTTTCAGGTTGTCTTTTTATATATATATAATTTGGGTGCTTATTTAAAATAACCCTGTCATGAAAAAAAAAAAAATGCATAATATATTAGGTTCTTGTCCAGAATTCCCCCCTATATTAAAAAACAAAAGTAAAGAAAAATCTCTGATTATGTATGTACTTGACTAATTGAAAATAGCATATTCCAAAAATTACATAAATTGATCAAGTTGTTTGCTTTTTAATAAAGAAAATCGTTTTTAAGTGATTAATGGCTATTTGTAGTTAATACAACATAAATCTTGCAAGTTTGAATTATTGTTGAGTCCCCCCCCCTTTATCTTTGTAGACTGTTTTCAAAATGGTGGACAAGAGAGACACTCTTCAATTACTCATAAAATTTGATTTTTATTTAAAAATAAAACTACTTTATCAATTTACATGATTTTTGAAATGTATTTTTTTTTTTGTTGCGGGTACATACATCATACAGATTTTTCTTTTGTTTTTAATATAGGGGCAATTCTGAACAAGAACATCTTTTTAATAGTTCAATTTTTGGTGTGGGTATTTCGATAGATATGAACTCTAAGAATCCCTGTGCATTTTAATAACAAAGTAGCTTTTGTATTTAAAACTTTTATTATTTTACTATTTTTCACCCATGTCGCGTCTCATCTTCAGAGTTTGCTGGCAAGTAGTTCATCTTACATGCTGCGATCTGTACACTGTACTGAATATCCTCCCTTCATTACGCTCTTCTCATGAGTATTATATTTTAATAACAAAAATCTTGATCTATTATATAAAGGTAATTGTCTGTATATTTGTTTGTATGTCCAGCTAAAACTTGAATAATTCAAAATAAACACGTATAAAGTTTATATTTTCTGGATAGGTATTGCCCAGGATGCACAATATCTAAAATTTAGAAAAGTTTTTACCCTAAATTGGAGCTGAATGTACCCGGAGGAGTTGGATTTCGGGACATTTCATATACTAACTAAAGGGAAGTTGTTGAGTTTTTTTTTTAATCTAGGAGTTACATCAACTAATATAAAGGAGAATTGTGTATGTGTGTTCAGAGAAAGGCATGAACTGGGTGGAAGAGAAAAGGAGATGGAAAATTGGGGGGGAGGGTACATGAATAAAGAGATAGAAGGTATGTTACAGTTGTGCCCCTGCTAATACCAGGTAGATCTGCTAGTTATATATACGGGATATTTTTTATTTATTTTTTTTTTTATGCACTTTACATTTCTTTTGGTTCTTCAAGAACACAAGGAGACCTTCGCTGAAAATTTTCTTCAAGGTTTTATCTTGAAAAAAAAATTGACTCTTGAGAGAGAGAAATGTTCTCTTAGCTAATTTGATTATTTGGTTAACTTATCTGAAATGAGTGACGCATGGACAGAAACATTGGGATAATATTTCACGCTTAGATTGCAAAGATTTCTACATTATTTGTTAACTGGCGCACTCGACCCACAGCAGAGTCACATTAATTGATGCCTCCCAATCGGCTCCCACAAACTGATTTCTTTCTTTCATTTGTCATCTCTACTTGTAGCTCTGTTTTGTCTACCGTCTGAACTGTTGTTTCTTGCCTCAACTTTACATCACCCTAATCCCTTGTTGTTTCTTGCCTCAACTTTACATCACCCTAATCCCTGGAAATGATTCTGTTTTGCAGATTTGAGTTATGATGACATGTACTAAGTGTAACCCTCGTAAAAATCTATGCCAGCTGATTTAATCGCTATTGACATAGGATTCCTAATATGTAACCCGAGTTATGTTACTGTTTCTGTCATCTTCTATGACATTAATGTGTCAGAATCCTGTGTGAATCCATTAATCCAGCTTCACTTCACGACTATGAAAAGTGGTGTTAGTTGTGGCCAACTTAAAATGTAGCTCAGAATGCAACATCACTCCACGTGTGTGTGTGTGTTTGCTGATGGAATTGAAACTGTCACAATTTCCACGTTGGCAATGGATTGATATGCTTGTCCAGGATTCAGCAAATTCATTGTTACGAGCTAGTACAAAACCCAAGTCTGGTTTTATCCCCGGTACAGAATCTTCGACTCTGCTTATTAACAGTTTCTCCCTATGTTGCTTGCAACACATGAATAAAATGAGATGTCAGCCATGGGATTTATGACATTTTTGACACATCTGATTCGAGATAAACTTTTCATTATATCCCCAAACGATGTATAGAGATGGCAAGAACAACTAAGTGGCGTGGTTAAACACACACACACACACACACACACACACACACACACACACACACACACACACACACACACACACACACATTGTATATAAATTAATTTTATTATGCTAAGAGATTCAATCTTTATGGAATTTCCACAAAACAGCTCAATGGACCAAGGCAGGGATGAAAAAAAAGAAATACAATTAACGATATCATAAGAGATGAACAAATGGCTAAAAAAAAAAAAAAATGTGCATCAGTGTTATTACAAAGTCTGATTGGCTGTCAGCCAGATTGAGGAATTGGGATCGGATAAAAGGAAATGCTATGTGTTAGCTGTGTGAAGCAACCAACAAGAAAATATCAAACGAAAAAAATACATCCAGTCTTGGAAATCTCCGAATGATCAGAAGATGTTATGGTGTTCAATCCTTTCTCCATTTTATTTCTCTTTTCTTTTTGTTTTCGTTTCGTTTTATATTTACTGTTTCATTTAGCTTTCTTAGTTCTCTCCTTCAGGCAAATTAGTCTCGGGTTTTAGGCTGCATGTTAGCAATTGGTTATAGCCTTTTTGTGAATCCTTCAGTCGCTTGATCTAAGCTCAGTTGATTTAATCTTGTCCTTATAAGGTCAGGCAAATGTATCGCATTGTGACAATTTCATCATCTTTTGCCATGTACTGGACTGAAACAAAACGTTTCATATTGTCCATTTTGGTTCCTTTGCAGCACAGGAAAATTCTGGAATCATAGTCACCCCTTTTTGGTCATAAGGGGCCAATACATATGCCACTAGATACTCCTACACTCGACTATATCCTTTACTTAAGTTAGATAGACAAATGGAAAGGCCTGATTCAAGCAACTGACTAGTCAGCCCTATATCCAATGGGAAACTATTCCTTACAGCACTTTTTTTTTTTTCCAAATGTTACACTTTTACATGTCAAGTATGTATAAATCATTTTATACATCTGTATTGTGGTTGAGCCGAGATTGTTGGTTATCTGTAGACACAAAACTACTCTGATGTCAATGTTTAATTTTTAATAAAAGTTTATTTGAAACTGAGGTATAATCACAGACACAGATGAAGAAGACAGATGAACAGCCTCATCTTTTCCCCATTGGGGAAAGTAGACAGATGCATACATCCTTCCTCCTTGAAATCTCGCCAGTTAAAATACAAAAAAAGAGTGATTTCATCAGCTTCCACTGTGAATGATTTCTAACCATCAAACTTTTCTACTCAAACATGACCTTCATCATGTAGCACTAAAGAGATAGCTTATGAATATCAAACTTTATGCCTCAACATTCTAAATATGATGAATAGTGTGTACCCACGCCCATAATTGGATTATTTAAAAAAGCAAAAATTATATACCTCACCCCCATTTTTATTTTTTTTTATTTTTCATGACAGGGTGATTGTAAAAACGTGCCATAATTTGTTTTATTTTCTAAACACTAAATATGAAACGGATTTTTCAGCCTTATTCTTTATGGTAAGATGTAATAAGTGGTGTTTGCAGTCGACTGAAGCTGTTTACTAGGACTAGGTAACTCGTGTGTATAAAAATTGTTGTTATGGCCAGTTTGAGGAGAGGTAGATAATTGTTGGGGGTCAGTTGTGTGAATGGCTAAACCAGGGTCTTCGGGATGCTTAATCAGTCCTTATTGACTACATGAATTCAAACCCTGGTTAAATTTTACAATGGGGGTGCAGTCATGAAGCGCTTTAATTTATGAATAAAAACAAGCCATAATATTTGATGTAGTATGTGAAGCTTTAATTCTAGCCAGAAATTACTTTGGTTGATAGTTTAAAGGCTTCAAAATGGCTTTTGAATTTTATTGCCATAAAGAAATCATTGTTCTATGTACTTTATAATTTAAAAAATTTTTATTATTATTATTCCAAGCAAGGTGTATAGCCACTTAGTCTACTATTTGGGATCATAACTAACAAGGAGTAGTGGAGAGTTAAGTATTGAGATGTTTGTTCACATTACATTTAAATTTCTGAATGTCAGGGAAGCAGGAAACAAGAAATAAATCTCTAAATCTAGCAGTCTGATGGAAGAAACTATTAGAGAGCTTTCCAGCATCTAAGAGCCTCTACAGTGAAGGGGTGAGATTTTGCTGCTTGGCAAGTTAATCAGGGGTATGCTTAGAGGGTACAAGTGCTATGGGTTCATCAGAGCACATTCCATTAAAGTACTTGTAAAACAGGCACAAGCATGCAACATTGCAGGGATGGAACAGAGGTTGGTTGTTGGCCAATAGTACATAACCTTGGAGACTCTTTTTGGACCCTGTCTAAAAGAGAGACACTAGTGGTAGATGCACCAGTCCAGATGTGGCAACAATACTCCATGCATGGGTGAATGGTGGTTTTTGAAGCCTTTAACTTGACGGATAGAAAGTAATTTCTGACTAGAATTAAAATTCCATCTAATACTATTTTCCTAAATTGAAAAAATAATCAAACAAAACGGTATATATGTGTGTGACAGGCAAAATGGAAAAAGCAAATTAAGCACAGAAAAAAGCCAACAGATTGACTGATTTCATTTGGATCTATGAAGACGTTTATAGATCTGAATCAAATACGTCAATCTTTTTTTTTTTTTTTTTCTAAGAAAAAATCTTTAATTTTACTACATTTTATCTCCACAATATTGTTTGATGACGTAATATATCCATATATATTTCTCGCCCATGTTCCTATTGTAAAATTGCATGCAATCTCTCTGAATGAAAATCATTTTTGTGGCTTGTAAATTTTTTTACACTTTTCTAGAAGGTAATGTTTAAGATGAACTTTGAAAATTGTTTCACTCTGTATTATTCTTCAACGTTATGAATCTTATTTCACAATCATAATTATTTACATACTTTGGAATTATTTTCGTAATCTTCACGTTGCAGTCATTGTACTATCTCATCTATGAAATTCCAAACAAAAGGCATCCAAAGAAGGTCAGAGAGTACAATGATGGGAAAAAATCCCAGCAACTAAGATTAAAAATGTCCACCATGTGTAAATTAAATTAGGATCATTATCCTTAAACATCTTTTTACTTTGATTAGTAAAAATTAAAAAAAAAAAAAAAATAGAAATGTAGAAATCTTTTTCACAATGATAAAATTTTCAAAATGAAGAATAAAAAATACTGATAAATAATCCAGTGCTAAAAATTTTTTTTATATTTTTCACTCCAGACAAGACATGAAGCCACTTTATGTAAGGAACTTAAAATAAATAAATAAAATAATTTTTTTTAAATACCACTTAAGTAAGTCACTTAGCCAATGATCAGTGTTAGAGGGATAGGTTCCAACCCAGAAAACAACAATTCTTTCCCCTTTGTCAGTTAATATTAATCTAGAGAGTAATTGTATTTCTCTGCCCCAAGACTTTATAAAAATTTGAAGTCTATTTTATGATCACGTTAATAATAAAACAAAAATCAGTGAAAATGAAATGATCAAGCAATTAGAACAATTAGTTCTTTGATACGACAGAGGTGCAGTCAAAAAATGAGTATTCTCTTTTTGAATATACCTTTTGCCATTAACTTTTCTATTCATCACTTTCCGAAGGCTTTAAAATCACTTTCAAATTTTCAGAGATTAAAGCAGTATATATTGGAATTGGCCATTTTTAATCCATAAAAAATGGCCAATATGTGACATTTAAAAGGTAATTTTAAAATCTTTAAATTGAGAAAGAGAAAGAATTTATGGCTGCTACAAAGGTGGGTTCCATCTACCGTGCTAGAAAATTACTGGCACCTGAAAGTATCCTGCATCTTTACAAAGCTACTATTCACCTGCGCATGGAGTATTGTTGCGATACCCAGGCTGATGCGTCTCCCTCTTAGACCAGGTCCAAAAATAAAACCTAATAGGTCCCGCACTATTAACCAAGCTCAAACTCCTGTCCCATTCCCAAAATGTTGCATCCCTGTCGGTTTTGCAAGAACTGTAATGGAATGCGCTCTAATCTCCTTGGCATACATGCACAGAACAAACCTTTTTAGCAACAAAATCCTACCTTTTCACTGTAGAGGTCCCTGTTTCGGACTGCTAGACTTTAGAATACACTCCTTGTTTTCTGCTTTCCCAACTGTACTACTATGCAGAAGTTTAAATGTCATGCCAACAGACATGTGAATCTTGCTCATTTCCTTGCATAATGCCTCTGTAATAGGTTTAGTTTGAGGGGGGGGGGGGCTGAACAAGGGAAAAAAATTTTTTTTTTTTTTTTGTCTGTATCCTGCTCGTATCAAAGAACTTAACAATTTCATTTTCTGTGCAAAACCTGTAGTCTTCCTTTTATTTTCATTCTTTAATAAGTGAAAATTTCTATGTGATCAGGTTTTCTTTATGCTTTGTTTCATTTAGTTGGCAAAAAGAAATATCCATAAATGCATTTTCAATTTTGCTTAAATGCTAACATCATCCCTCTGATGAATGTTCATTTAACAAAGATTTTCTTTCTTTTGGTACTTATGCAGTATAAGGACCGTACCATTGTCAAAATTGTTTGGGCGGTTTATGGAAAACGCAGAAAAGTGCCAAAACATTGAACGCCTTTTACAAAAAAACTATAAATAAAACAAGATTTGAACAAAAAAAACAAAAACTGATGGCAAATAAATTAAAATTTATTTGCCATCAGTTTTCTTTTATTTATTCCAAAAATAAATATTTCTGAAACTTGTCTTACAATGAGGATTTGAATTTTCTAAAAAAAAAAAAAAAAAAAATGTCTAATTATCCAAGAATATTGCTTCCATATTCCAATTAATTTTTCATTGAATTAGCTTTGTACTGGCAGGAATAATATATTTTTAATTGAAAAGATTGGCAAGCATTTGTGACAAAAATATTAACACAAATTTTGTTTGGCATCTTTCAGTGTTTTCCGTAGAGTATTTTGACTATAACACGATCCTCATCTTATACAGCATAAGTAACTTTTCTTTTTAATAGACAATTTACTTAAATAGCTCTGCCTGCCTGCATAGTGTGATCTGATCGAGCTCCTAAGGAAGTTTTTAGGAAATATTAACTTCACAAGATATGACCAAGTTTTTCGATTAAAAAAATTTTTTTTTTTAAAATTAAATGTTTCATTTGTTCTGTTTGTGTGTGATGGGTGGCAGTTATGAACCTCAAACTGGCCTCTGTTGATTGCTTGTTTTTTCGATTGATAATATTTGCTGCTATTATAACCACTTCATTCCAGTTCACCTGCAGATCGAGGAGATAAGTCGTAGACTGCGAACAGGAGACCTGGGCATCCCACCTAATCCCGAAGACAGGTTTGCTTGCGGCCTGCTGCTTAGACAAGCAGTAGTAACCTTACAATTGTTTTAACTTCTTTTTCAACAGCCAGGCATGCAAAGAGTCAGTGCAAGTAAAAAAAAAAAAAAAATTTGATATATCTCTATATATGTGTATATATTTATTTATATATACAATTTCAAACCGAAAGTTGGATGCAACTTTTATATTGCTATAATCTTGACCAACTTTTATAAAACTCTAATTTATGTATCTCTTTATTATAATTTTTTTTATTTGCAGTTGTAGGCGTACAGTATTTGACTTGTGCCCCCTCCCATTCCTAATTACGGAATGATATAATAAAAAAAAAAAAAATTTCCTGCAATTCCCTTAGACAGAAAAAAAAAAATTGCCATCCAACTTTTTCCGAATTTAAATAATATTCATTCTCTTTTTTAAAAAAAAATATTCATTTTCAGCTTGATTTTAGATGTTCTAAGGTTTTTAAACATTTCTCTAACACAAAATAGTCGTTTCTAATCTGTTTTGCTCCTCTTTTATCATCGTTCGTTATCTGCATCCTTTTGAGATATGAAGATTGCCTCCCGTCGTCCTCGGAACGATGAGGCATATCTAACATAGCTGTGTAATGTTTTCAAGAATAAAAAGTTCTTTTTATCATACTTGTCTGACACCGCCGCTCATCTTCATTCGTCTAGTGGTTGCTATGCAAATAAAACTTCTTTTCATGCACGAAAGACACAAGGAAACATTCGCTAAGAGTTCTTAAAGGTTTTACTCTTGGCAAGAATTAATTCTGGAGAGAGATTAAGACTCTCTTATCTATTCTAATTATTTAGTTAAATGAGTGACACGTGGACAGATATCAAGGTAAAATTTCACACTAAGTGATTATCAATGTTTCTTTGCAGTGTCTTGTACGTGCTTCTCACTTAGACTTGCAATATTGGTGGTCTCTGTCATATGTTATCTTGATTCTTACCTCTGTTTTATCTATGCCGTTTACCTTTGACCTTAAATGTTGGCCATCCTTGATTTAACCCTGGGAATTACCCTGTTTTTCAGATTTATGCACTCAGTATGATCCTTGTCGAAATCCATACTAGTTAACTTAGTTGTTATTGTCATAGGGTTCCTAATATGTAACTGCTGGGATGTTCAATCCCCACGATGCATCTTCGTTGTCGGAAATAGTTTGTCGTATTTTTGTAGCCGCAGTGGTGGTTAGCTTCCATCTACTTTTCTGTCTGTTCTTGTAGATGTCTTTTGATTTTTTTTTTTTTTTTTTTTTTTTATATATAACATCTTGTAAAAATTATTTAAAAAAAAAAAAAAATGGCAAAAATTCCTTGAAATTTGAAAAATCTCTGGGATTTATTTTTTTCGTTAGAGCATAAATGTATACATATAATCCTCTCTTCGCCCAGGGGGGGGGGATTTCAGGGCAGATATCCAAATCTAATCACTCTCTGATAATTCAATGATAAATGATCTTTCGTGCCCATTCGCCACATAAGATTAGTGACTTCCTGTTTCTCTGACGTCACTGCCATGACACGTAGCTCTTACTCAAATTCTAATTGGAAAATTCCACGTTACTTAAGTTTCAATGCAAGGTTAAAACTTATCATACTACTATCTTTACACATCTGCATCTAAATATTATGAAACCCACTAGCAGGCAAATAGTTCTGGCCTTTAAGTACTACTACAACTGTCGGGTTAGCGTTAGCGTATGTACTTGATTTCCTGTTTCTCAAACTAGGGCTTGTTAGTTCAAGAGACGCTACCTTGCTGCAGACCTAACTGTTGGTTTGAAAAGGACCTTTGCTAACCTTTCATAGGCTTTAAAATTAGTTTGGCATCCTTCTCACAAAGTAAGCCTAATCAAGGGGGAGGGGTTTGAAATGGCTTGTATCGGTAGCAAGGCATTATTTGTTGAATCGAGCGTATTTGTGTTAGAGGTCATTGAAAAGATCACATTAAAATTCAAACTGGCGGCCAAATAACTTGACAAATAGTTTTGTGTGTGCATGACAATTCTTTTTATGAATAATGAAGTTATTAGAATTATTTCTAGTTCTAGGAGTATATTGAGTATTTATGGAAGGGACCACGTAAAGGTTGCCAACATCCTTAAGTGGAAGTTTTTCTCTGGAATGAACTAGATTCAAACTTGGTACACCCAGTTGCCAGTCTGTGTCATTAACCACTTAGCTACCATCACCTTCCTGTACATGTTGCTTCTGTGCTGGTGGTTGATGTACTTTAACAAGTGATTGCTTTGTGTGCAATATATGGGATCAAGGGTATCTATCTAGTTGGTTGTCATCTCCTTAGTCGCATCCAGATAAGTAGATATTCTTGTAAGTCTTCATTCTTTGGTTTCATGTTTTGGCTGCAATTATGTTGGCATAATCCTCCTAATCAACGCCCTTAATGACTAGGTGAGTAAGCTATCCAAAAGTCTCAGACTATTTTACAGCTTGAAACCTTCAGACTCGCAACCAAACAGAGGAAAGAGGAAACTTTGTTGCTGGTTCAGCCACACTGTGCTGCAACCCAGGAGAGTTCATCCACAAAACAATATCACCAGAACCACTCCAAGGTTTGAATTGCAAGCCTTGTTTTAGTTTCAGAAATGTTTCGAATGGGCAGTTATTCTGTACAAGTCTTGGAGATGACGAATTCTCAGTGGACAGCTGTTTTGTACAGGTTTCGGACTTTATAATTGTGCAGCTAAAGAGCAGAAGATCCTTCTTGTGTTGACACAAAAAAAACCTATGCAAGGTTGCTAAAAAAGAAGGTTTAATTTTTATAGAGCAATTCTGGTTTTTGATTGGTTCGAAGCAGAATGTGAATTTGATTCATCAGTTCCTATAAATAGAATCTCCCAACTCTAAGGGACCCTTTTTATGAGTCAAAAATATTGCATGCCTGGGAGGCTAACTAAAGCCAACATTAAGCCTAGCTCCAGTTCACAGATCTATGGTATTTGCTGCTGGTACCAGAACTGGCTGCTCGTTGTTATCTTTGCCATTGCAGACCATTGCGTGTGATCTAAGATATTCAAAAAAAGAAAAAAAAAAGAAAAATATTAATATTTTTAATACACTCCCTTAATGTTCAAGTTTTTGTCAATCCCAAAACAGTGCTGTGTATTCTATAAGAAGAGCCAACTCTACCCATCCTGAATGAACGCCGCATCAACTTGCGATGACACAAGCAAATATAGAATCATTAAGCTTCAAATCACAAGCATATATTTCACCAGAAGCTATATGTAACTTTTCAAATAACTTTTTTTTTTTAACTTGAAACAAAAAGTGTTAACATGCCGTAAAAATAACAAGTCACTTATAGGAGGTTTAAATATTCTATTCCCTATACGAAATGCTCGTTTTGGGATCAACAAAAGCTTGACCATTAAATGTATTAAGAATATTAACATTTTTCTTTTTAGAATATTTCGTATTATGTGGAATTCCATGAAAAAAAAATCTGCTAAAATACTAATTCAAACCTTTATGAACCTATAATTTCCTGCCAGTTTTTAATAAAATAACAATTTTACAACTTGTGTTTAATTAAATGTATGTCATCTTCCAATAGATTGTGATTCGGTGTTAAGTAAGATCAAAAAGATTGATGCTCTGTAGAACAAACCAAATTAATAGACTTTTTCCAATATGTATTGTCATTAAATAATCTTGAAATGGTTGGCGTGTTATAAAACAGATCTTCAAATGTATGATGGAATCATAGCAACAAATATGTTGGGTTGTTGTAGGAAGATATCTTTTTTTTCTCAAAGACATTGACATCTATAACCTTGAAAAATTACACAAGTATGGAAAACTTCTGTCTTTAATTTTTGTTTCTTAGAAAATTTTAACATTTTTTTTTTAATTTTGTTTTTATTCTATTTTAATTATCTTTTCTTCAGAATTTCATTCTCTTTTTGGCTTTGGTCTGTTATTTAATAAAAATTTAATTTTGGAATTCTCTGATTTTATGACGTGTCGATTTAATCGGTATTAGCAATGGAAATTCTATTTTGAGTTTAAGCATGGAAGGGCGACTTGCAGATGGAACTACTTCTAGAGGTGTTTGGGCGTATCTAACATAATTGTTTGTGTTAAAAAAAGACAAAATAAAAACCCATCTAGATGGTCTTGCGTAAAAGGAAAAATATTTCTTTGCTATTTGGAGTCAAATGACATGTAGTTTTTAATGTTATACATTTTTCGTAGTAATTTGAAAAGGAGGACTTGTTACTTGATGTGCCGGCAAACTGATTCCACATCTGTGATGCATTATGGGAAGGCAAAAAAAATGTTTTTTCAACATGTTTTTATTGCTTTTTTACCATAACTGAAGGTTTTTATTTTTGTTGTGGTAAGGTGGCCTAGTTTTCTTTTGATAATTTTTCAAAGTAGTTTTGCCTGTTGATTTTTGTATCTGATATCATGCAACCTCCTCACCCACTCCTTCTTCTGCACCCTGCTTCCTGACATAATAGTAAAAAGGCTAGACTTGTTGCTAGGCAACAATTTAAAAGGCATTCTCATGATGCGGTAAAACATATTGCCAAATCTAACATCCTCCTTGTAAACTTGATCGTCAGTTTTATGTTTGTTGCTATCTTTTCTATAGAATTATTATTTAAAATCATTTTTGGTTTCATAGTCGGCTTTTCTCAGAAACTAAAACCTATTTTGAGTTTTTTTTTTTTTCTTCAATTATTAGACGTTATCATTGGATGATCTTGTCCGTTAGTAAAACCAGAAAAAAAAAATCGGAAAATTTGTCATTACCTCTTTCTCGTGCTTACATTTATTGGCTGTGAGTCGGCTAATTTCTTGTCCAAACCCCATCCCCCCCTTTTCTGACCGTTGTTACATTGTCCTTAACGTCTTTAATCTCTATTTTTCTTTTTATAATCAGTCAAAATTCTTTTCAGCAGCACTTGAAGAATTTTATGAGAATTCTATTTGTTTTTGTCATTCTCTATTATAATAATTATAATAATAAAACATTTCTTTTTTTCTAACCAAAATCTTGCACTGGCTCTTCAGCACCTTGAAAATAATTAATAAGCATTATTAATAATAATCATAATAATAATGACATCATATTTTTTTTTTTTTTTTTATCTTTCACCTTTTTTTCTTTTTATTGGGCATTTTTTCTCTTCTTCCTTTTCCCATTTAAAAAAAATTCTTAAATCCAATCTTTTTTTTTTTCTTTTCCTTTCCTTTTTTCCCACATGCTAGTTTTTGTTTGGAGTAGGGGCTTGGGGGTGTCTGTGTTAGCTTCCTGTAGTTTTTTTTTTTTTTTTTTTTTTTTTTTTTTCATGGCTTTTTTTGATTTGTGAAACACCCAGTCCATAAAACTTGTATTTAAATGACACTTGCTCCTGGAATTTATAAGAGGATAAGCTTCTTTTGAAGTCATATATATATATATATATATATATATATATATGAACAAGCTGTACATGCCCGGCATTGTTTGGGATGCAGTGAAGTTATTATTTATTTTTGTATTTTTTTACGTGTCTTGGATCATTTTTTTAAAAATTTTTACAAAAAAAAGAAATAAAATTTTAGGTGTAAGGGAGACTATTTTTTTGTCCCCAGTTCAAAATAAGTAATTTCCCTTGTAGAATGTGATTATAGTCTAGACTGAACTCAGTAAGTTTTTATATTTTTTTTAAAATTACAGTGAAGTAAGTTATATTGCAAATAAACGTGGTATAGCAATAAAAAAAAAAATGGCTAGTCAAAAACAAATTTTGATTTGTTAGAACCAAATAGCATTTAATGCTATTTGAGTCTAACTTGGAAAATTCAACAAGATAACTTCGTACATGTAGAAGATAGTTCAAGAGCCATAAAAACAGGATTCAATTATGTTTATTTATAGGCGATAAGAATTCAGTGATGAACCATAGGATGTTATAAGTTTCAGATCAGGCAGTAAATTCAGCCGGTGGGAAGGGGGTAAGAAAAAGCACTGCATTCCTGCCAATCAAACCAGTTGACGTAGTACCCCCCCCCCCATCTGTTGCATTCTCTGTTTGATCTATAGTATCAGATGATAGTATCATCTGTATGTATCTTTATTATGTACATGTTGGTAGGTGGCTGAAGACCTGGGCAATGACAATTAAGGACAACCTGGTAATACTATCGGACTCACAAGTAGTTGATCTCTCTGGCAATGGAATCTGGGATAGGTAGCCATATCCTGTAATTCAGCCCAAGATTGATGAAACTGGACTGCGATGGTTTGAAATGCAATTTATGCTCAGGAAGAAGCCGGCTCAATCTGATCGGATGATGGCCACCACAAGAATTATAATATCTACTAGCATTTAACTAATTTGATGATAAACTGTTGTCTTGCTCTATTCAATCTGTGTTATTTATGATTGAAACCCTGAGTTTCAGCTTAAAACTTTTCACTGAAAGAGAGACATAGACGAAAACTGATTATAATCGAATAAAAAAAACTAAAAAAAATATGCACTTCTTTTCAAAGTTCAATAACAGCCATACTAGAATCACTAAATAAGACAATCTTACCTCAAGTAATTGAGAATAAGAGCATCCATTTAACTTCCTTCAACAAAGGTCATATCTTGTAGCAATAATTGTATATACACAAAATGAAACTCCTTAAGTGATGACCTGAATAAATATATATATGATGCCTGTGGCGTTGTCTTAGATTCAATAAAGGCATTTTAGTTAACTTTTTATTTGCTTGCACATTTTTTAAAACTTATACAGAAAAAGAAAAAAAATTTTATTATAAGGGAAACAACTCTTTTTTTTTTTTTATACTCCGATTAAAAAAAATAAATTATTACCCTGGTTGATGTGCTCTTTTTTTTTTTTTTTTTTTTTTTTTTTTTTTTAATGTTTCCATATTACCAATTGTCCAAGCTGCACCATGTAATTTTTTAAAATAAACTGTAGCAAAATACATTATAGTGTCTGCTAACATGGAACGACAATAACAAATAAAAATTGGCTAGTCAGAATCAAAGTTGGATATGTCAGCTTATATGCTATTCAGGTCCAACTTCTAAACTCTCAGAAAATATAGATTTGTTAAAAGGAATAACCACTTTCTCAAAGAACTAAGGATGTCTTAGCCCGTTTTGCAAGTATTAATTGGCACATTTTACTGCATAAACGATCCGCAAGTAGACCCACCAGATTATTACCTTCCCAAAAATATTAGTATGTAAGCAAACATGAAATTTTACCCTCCCCTTCCTAACTAGTTTAAATATTGCTTTATCAACAATCAATTATTAGTGTATTTTGGTATGCAATAATATAAATGCATGTTGATATACGGTAAAACAAAACTCAGCCATCTTGTTTGGATGACTGAAATTCTTTTAAGTCTGAACATTCATGTGTTTTTCTGCAGTATAAGCTTGACAGGATGCTAGTCTGTCACCAGTTTTCCTCCAATTGAACAATAATTCCAATATTTTCCCCGGATCATATACAATTACTGATTCCAATTCTTTTTAAGTTTCTAAATAGTTATAAAGTCACTGTGTAAACCATAAATATGTACATATATTTTTGCGAATATAAAAAATATGCTTGTCGTGGGGTCGGGGTGGTGGGTATAGATTTTAGTTTTACTGGTAAATTTAAAAATCTATAAATATCTATCATTAGTCCTAACAATAGAAAATTAGGTCTCCAATAAAAGCAAACAAAACAAAAGAATCGTTTTTGGCATTGGGGGAATATGCAGATTTTTCTGATTCTGATTAATCGTCCCAACACTAGTAACCATATTTTGAGTGCGGTGTTTGCTTACAGCCTCGAGTATTTCCAAATGGTCACCTATCTAAGTATTGACCAATCTCAACATCACTTAATCATCCAACAAGAACTGGTGTATTAATTTGTGCAGAATAATTTTAAATTGATTTATAAGTCCGTAGTATTTGCTAAAATAAAAAACCTTTTTTCGTGTCTGTAAACAAAATAAAAGTTAAATCTGTTGATTCTGTCATTTCTTAGCCAGATTAGTTGTCGTCAATCATGTATTTCTTTAAAAAATAAACTTTTCTTTTAAAATCCCAATGTAACTGCATCAGCTTTGTGCATTTAAAAAAAAAAAAAAAAAAAAAAAAAAAAAAAAAATGCTTCTTTCTGCTTAGTTGGTTGTTGCCTTTTCTCACTTATGAGTGTCTGGTGTTTCACCCTATCACCCTCCTCCTCCTCGCTCAAATTACAGTGTTCATTTCAGAAGTTGTATGTCCAACACATGCGTGCATATAAAACGGACATCAAACCAAATATGATGATGATGATGATAATTTATCCTTAGTTTTGCAAGACAATTGGTAACTCCCATATTGAGGTGGTGGGGTTAATACAACTGTACTTATGATAAACAAGAACTAGAAAGTCGCATTGCCTTCTGTAAATTATTTTTATAATCTCATTAGGTATTGGAAAGTGCCAACTAAATTCGTTTGAATCTTTGAACTGAAAAGCCGTTTAAACTTGAACCTAAAATTATAAAGAATTAGATGTACCTGCCCAGCATGTCCAGAGATCTATTATGCTCAAATGTACACACTCTCTATCATATATATATATATATAACCAACCTGGGATTTCCTGGCATTCAAATTTGTTTTGTAAATATTGTAAACCCACGCCGTTTTTATGTTGAATATCTAAGTCAAAAGTGAACCTTGTTATTTCATATAAACAAAGTAAAACTGGGCCCGTAGCTGATTTTTCATTCAAGATAATTATCTAAGAATATTTACATATGCAAATATTTCTCTTTGGTAAAGCACGTCTTTTTTATATTCGATATCTAAGCTAGGTTTTGAAAAAAAAAATGTTTTAGAACAAAGCACATAAAAAAAAATGAATAGATCACTAATCAATCGGTGTTTGAATTATCAATAAACTTTTGCTTTTTTTTTTTTATAAAGAATGTGAAAAAATGTAAGTGTTAGTAAACCTTCTGTGAAAGGAGGGAGGGGGCAATAAAAGAGGGCACAATAACTCTTACTAAAAGAATTAAATCAGCTATAGATGAATTATTTTTTCTTTTAAGAGGACTATTTAAGAATTTCTACATATTAAAAAAAAACTGCAAGATCAGATTAAGTATTTAAAAAAATTTTTTTTTTAAATAACTTGTCCAAATATGTTAGTTTATTGTAAATAACGTGGGACAACAATAACAGATGAAAGTTGACGAGTCAGAATCAAATTTTGTCAGCTTAAATGCTATTTAGGGCCAACTTTGAAAATCCAACCAATATTTTATATATTCGATTAGATAAAACACAAAATGAAGGAGGTGGGCTAAATTCTATACCCAGATAACTTTTAAAGGACTCGATTCCTGATCACATGGTCTAATGTAATTTATCGAATTGGTCTATCCAAGAATTCATTTTGTAGAAAAGTGGTTTTGACATTGGGGTGGGAATATTTTTAAAATGTTTCCATTTTTTTAAATTTTATTTTCAATTTAAACTTATTTTCTTATAAATCGTTATCTTAATTTTTTAACTTGATCTCTTTAGTTTGGGACCTAAATTATTAAATTTTCTAAGCTGAAATAAACACTGTATCCTTTCTTAATTGTTGTTTTAGTTTTTCAGTTAGAAGAATCTGTTGATCAAATTAATTTATTTTTGACATTTTGAATCGATCTTTATTTTGGCCTTTTTTTTTTTTTTTTTTTTTAATACAACCGTGATAATTTATTTTTTTATTTTAAGGTTTTTATAAATTACATTAAGAAACAAAAATCTTTTTTTTAAAAGCTTTTAATTGCTTGCATCTTTGCCTTTTCTATCCCTTACACTTTTATTTTGATTATAAAAAAAAATATGGTTCTGATTTAGAATTTGACTCTATCAAAAATACAGAAAATACAGACAAATCTATATGATGTATGTACCCATCATGGAACGAAGATGTCATATTCCAAAAGTCACATAAATTTTTTTTTTTTATCTAAGAAAACCAAATTTTATGATGCAAGCTAGGAGCTGCCATATTATTTTAGAATATACTAAAATTCAAGGGCGATAACTCAGTTTGACCTCCATAATTTTCTTTGTAGTCAAAATAACCAAAAATTATTAATTGCTAAAAATTGTAAATTTGGATTTTCTTAGTTAAAAAAAAAAAAAGCAAAAAAACTACTTGACCAATTTATGATTTTTGGAATATGATATCTTCATTCTTTAACGAGTATATAACAGTTATAAAAATTTGTTTGTATTCTTTTGTGATTCTAAATAAGAACCAAATATATATATAATCCAATACGCATGTGTTTTTTCCTTTTTTCTTCCTAGAAGAGCTCCACTTCATCTATCTTTAAAAGCATGATCAAATTTATACGATATCCCATTGAGCAGCAAATTAGGACACAGGTTTTTTTTTTTTTTTTTTTTTAAGGCAAATTGGTTATTGGTTTAAAATTTTAATTGTTTATATTGTAACTGCCTAATTTTTATTTCTTTTTCTTTTTTTAAATGTCTTAAAGCAAAAATGTTTTTTCTTTTTCTCTTATATTCTTTATATTTATAGATTAAGTTTTTTTTAACTAACCCTTTAAAAAAAAAAAAAATTCTTATGGATATTACCATTTTCTTTTTTAAAAAAAATATTTTGTCCGATTTCATCTACTTCTGTTTGACAATTATTGAAACTGATAGTTTGAAGACTTTTACATGAGAAAATATCTACAAAGAAATTAGTCAAGAAAATGCATTCAAAACTACGAAAGAAACATCTACAAAGAAATATATATAGTCTTAAAAAAAAAAAAACACGCACACGTTTAAAACCGCTATAAAAATATCTACAAAGAGATATATAATCAAGAAAAAATATTTAAAACCTGTATAAAAACATCTACAAAAAATATAGTCTTCAAAAAAACAAAAAACAACACGTTTAAAACCACTATAAAAATATCTACAAAGAGATATATAATTAAGAAAAAACATTTAAAACCTGTATAAAAATATCTACAAAGAAAAAGAAGAAACGTATTTAAAACTGCTTTGTATCAGAAATAAGTTTCTTTATTTGTTATCAGACAAGTTTCCAACTAAAAAATTTTCTCAGTTCGTGATCTTTGTGATAAGTTCTTAATTGGAAAGATTTTTTTAATGCATCTCTGGCTGGTTGAGAGTTAACTTCAGGGGAGTTTTTGTTGCACACATTCATCTCTTACCATTCATCTTTCTTGTTCAGTCGTTACAAATCACTACCAAATTGCATTTTTTTTTTGTATGCAGTTGCGTGTTCATCATCGACTTTCTGTCTGAACTCGGTACCTTGACTCTCCGTAAACTCCAATTTATCACAGCCATGTATTTGCTTTGCCCTTAAATTTCTCCAATGAAATCTAATATATTACAAAAGGAAAAATAAAAATTGTTTACAACTAGTTAGCGTATCCGACAATAAATAACGAATCACAACTAAATACAGAACTTGAGAATAAAATAAAATGCAAAAAAATAGAAATTATTAAAAGAAACAAAAAAAAAAATATATATATTAAGATTTGTTCATTCAATCTGTATGTTTAGCTATAAAACTTGTATTCAAAATTTATATCTGACAAGCTGTTATGGAGATTCTTGGAGGCATATAAAAACTTTAAACTATGTCTGACTGAATATTTTTCGGCTTTCATTTTTTTTTTTTTTTTATGAACAAAATAAAGACCATTCAAAATCATTTATTTTACTGACACATTTTGCATACATTTCATCTTTTTAAGTCTCACCCTATTCATGGTATATTCGTTTATTTTATTTTAACATTACGTTTTTCCTCATCTTGCTTTGTGCCATTTTCAGTTTTTTTTTTTTTTTTGTCTGTTCTACTCTTCAGCCTTCTTTTACATTCCATTTGTCACGATTAAAAATGACGAAAACCATCTTTAAGGCCGCAGAGTACAATCGGCAAAAAGAAAACTTGTGAAAGTGGATGCAACCTTGATGAGAAAAAAAAAAAAAAACTAAAACCCATAAATCTAAATGTGGTCAGATCTAAAAATCTTTTTTTAAAGATAATTTAATTATTATTTTCTCTTAAATTCCATTTTTTTTTTTTTTTTAGTGTAAAGAAATTATTAGTCCAAATTAAATCGCAGTTTGTCAGATCTATTATTTACGTCTAACATGGAAAATCTGATAAGCTAATTTTTATATATTAGGTTTGTGAATTCTAATGGTATGGCTGACAGGCCTTTTATAAATATCTTACTAATGGTATGGCTGACAGGCCTTTTTATATCATCTTAGATTCCATTTTTGGATAGTGACTTCAGCTGCACTCATTGACATTTAAAGAATAATCGCTCTGACTCCATTCAAGAAAAATATTTCGGTCATTTTCTTTTTTCAGTGCTATTTTTGGTGGCATAATTATTTGCCTCTTTTCTAAATTTCTGGGGTTCTTTTTCTTTCTTTCTTTTTTTTTTTTATAGTTTGTTTAGGTTTTAACCCCCCTTCATCACGGCAAAGTAAAAATTATTTTAGTAATTGAAAACTTTCCCCTTCCTTCTTGTAAGACATTCAGATTCAGTGATATGACAGGAGCATCGTTGAAAAAAATGTTGGTTTTTCTTTGGTTTAAGGGAAAAAATAAAACACTTGATTTTGGCTTTTCAGCTTTCAAGTGGAAATTACTCCCTAATCCCCAGCTTGATAACTTCAGAATCAATTTCAAAGATCATGTTATAATCTCAAGTCAAGCATTTTTTTTTTCTAATAACTAAAACTTTGTATTTGTCAAGTGTTCATGTATGAAAAATGATGTACAGATCTGATTTGTTCAAAATTAATTTTCTGTTAATTGTACCTTTTGCTGTAGAAGTTATTACTATCATTTTCTAACATAAATTATATAAAGAAATTATGTAAAAAAAAAAATATTTTTATTCAATGGTTTCTCATTTAGTTTTAAAAAAAAGAAAGAAAAGTACTGTGTTTTAATTTTTTTTCTTAGCAATTCTTATGAATTGTATTTGAATTATTTGAAAATTAGTGTTTTCGTACTGGGTGTGATTCTCACATTCTCGTCTATGCAATTTCCAAACTTTACCTGCTCGGCATTGACCAAGAGTCTCTTTCCTTTGATTTTTTTAATTGCTGCACTTTTATAATAGGATTTTGAAAGTTACATTTAATCATCGAATTGAATTTAATCATTGAACCAAAGTGTAACAAAACTATAATTTTGAAGTTTAGTCTGTTATCTGATTAGTTTCAACCTAAAAACTGAATCAATTTGCTAAACTAATTTGTCATCCTCAAATTTTAGGATTTAACATCAAAAATTTTTGTTGGAAATTTTCAGTTTTAATTAGCGTCTTTTTTTTTTTTTTTTTTTTTTCCCCCCCAATCATTTTCTAAGAATCTGAATTGACTTCTAGATTTTTCTGATATGTTTTTAAATTTTCTGTTAAGTTTTCTACAGTTTGGTATTTTTCCTGTGTGCGTGTGTGAAAAATGAAATTGACTTCCAAATCTGATCTGTTGCAAGCTGTTAATCATACCTTTTGTTGTGGTCCTGGATATGACCTTAAACTATATCCAATGGTGAGACCCCCAGTTTTTGGGGTTTGGGGAGTGTGGAGCCACCTCTTAATGACCATTGCTCCCAGGTCCACTCTGACCCGGAGTGTTTAGTACCAGTTAGGGTCCGACTTGAAAAAAAAAAAAATTCTATTAAAATAAATTGTCTTCAAAATTACAAGATTCGGCATTAAATAACCTGAAAAGGGTTGATATGCTGTAAAACAAAAGCAACCAAACTTTTGGTGTAAAAATTATGACCAACATTTTCCACCATAAATCAGATGATAAAGTAACTGAGCAAAAAATAAATATTCAAATTTTTTTTATTTTATTTAGTAAAAAAATAAGTGTCTTTTTTTTCTTTTGATAATTCTTATAAATTTGTATTTGAAAATTACTGTTCTCCATATAGGGTTTGATTCTCACAACCTTTTCGTTAATGTAACCACCAAATTTCTTTACATATGTTTTACCTAACTCGGGAACAGACAGGGATCCGAAGCATAAATTCTTGTAAATTCCAAATTTGTTTAAAAAAAAAAAAAAAAAAAAATTTTATTTTTCAACCCTAAATCCTTTCACATGGTTTCAGTAAATTTGGATAAAATTTTAATCAAAGGAATTTTTTATTTATTTATTTATTTTTTTTAATAATTGGAACCGTGCAAAATGCTTCTTAGCTACTAAATCTTTCCTTCTTTTGAAAGAAGTGTGTTTTGTATATCATACTTGGAATATAGGATACATATACAGTATAAGGACTGTTCTATCATCGGAATCATCCAGGTGGTTTACAGAAAGTGCTGAAATGCTGACCACCTTAACCCTAATACAAAAACTCAAAAACATTTATTTGCTACATTGGTTTATTATATATATATATATATATATATATATATATATATATTGGGTGAAACGATAAAGTTGTTGCCCTAAAGAAAACAACATTACAGCTTTATTTTAAAACTTATTGAAAAAAAAAATCAACTCCGGTAACTTGATTATGTAGTTGAACTAACATCTATTCAATGTAGCTGCCTTTAGCCTCAATTACTGCCTTTAGAACTCGGAGCATTCTTTTCTACAAATGCTGGCGGGAGCTCAGTGAATGGTGGCAATCAGGCTGGTTTTGGTGTTGTGGGAGCTCCTGTTGGTATGACCAAATGAAGTAGTCCAGCGGGTTCAGGTCGAAAGAGGAGGGCAGCCAGTGAGAGAAGGATACAAAGTCATAGCACTCCTTTTGAAGTTGAGCCTGGGTCTCTTTGGACTAGTAGGCCGGTGCTGAGTTCTACTGTCACACCCATGGTCTGCCAGCTACCTTATTGCAGCAGGGGATCATCACACTCTTCAGCACATCCAGGTACACTTTGGTGCAAACGATGATCAACTATTATATAAGTTATCGAGTGTTAACTATTCTGTACTTTTACCTACCAAGTTTTCTGTTAGTGTAATTGGTTGGACAATTTTTAAATTCCAACCAGTTTCTCTCTGTGTGTTCCCCCCCCCTTGAGACCCTCTTTGTATTCAAAGTTTGACTATCTTTGCTCTCTCTCTCTCTTATAATTCTGTGAATGCTTCCTCTTTTGGATAACTAACCAATGTGCATCAAAGACGTCTTGTATTTGTTTAATTTTATATTGAATTTTTTTTTTTTTTTATCAAAAGTTTATTCGTTCATCCGGTGACTCTTCTCCATCTTGTTTAGGTGATCTTTGTAAATTCACAATCTATTCATTCGTTCACCTGGTTCTTTGTTACGACAGAGACACATTTGAAAATTCAGGTTTTCCCAGAGTTTAGAAGCAAAAATCAACCATAATACTTGACTTTTTTCTTTTTAAAATCCGCAAGTGTGTAATTAATTTGAATTTGTTAATTAGTTTCTACCAATTTAAAAGATATCAAGATCTGGAGACTATGTTGGTTTGGCCACATAGAAAGAATCAATAAAAATGTGTAGGTTAGTAGATGTAGAACAGTTGAGGTGGTAGAGAAAATCCATGGAAAATAGAAGAGGACGTGATAAGGATGGATTTGGGGTAGCGATAAAGACCAGGTCAGAGATAGGTTAGTTTGGGAGTCACTTTTCAAGTTTCACATGGTCACCAGACAAACACTGCCTTTCATTTCTTTTACCAATATGAATAAAATTATGACAACTTTATGTATTTCTCGTGATAACATAATTTGGTGGACCTGAAAACTTTCCCCCACCCCCCATTTTTTATGTTCATCTTTCTTTCCAATTTTTTTCAACGGATTATTATTGAATGGACATAACTCTACAAGATTATCAAAAAGAAAAAGAAAGTCAATATTTGTAGGGGTGCTCAGTGTCTAATGCAACATTCTAGTAAATAGAGCACCCATTTTTTTAAACCAAATTTCGCAAATTTAGCTTTTTTTTTTTTAGGTTAAATTCACAAAATTTCGCCTAAAATTGTCAAATTGTTCTAAAATGGGTGGTCGATTTACTAAAAAAATGCATTAATTTTTTTTTCTCTTTAGATATTCTGGTAGGCTAGCATACCTTCAATGATAATAATCCTTTGAAAAAAAAAATGAAAATAAAAAAGGGGGGTAATATTCTTCAGTTCCGCTGATAATTTTAACAAATCCACATTTAATCATGTTACTGTACTATTAATCGAATATTGAAATAAAAAATGCAATCACATGATGGAAACAATGAGTTTTCTAAGGTTAAGTTATTATTTAGCCTGTCATTTTATAAATAGACTAGCGGGGGGGGGTACCCAGCATTGCCAAGGTGTTTGGAGGTGTTTGTGGTTTTGAGTAAATTAAAACACCTGGGTGTTCGTGTCGAGGGGGGGGGGGTTTAAAATTAAAAAAAAAGTTTTGTTAGGTAAGTATGAGGATTGAACACGAACCCTTGAGGCAAAGTTGGAAATTAAAGTGTGAAAAAAAATGTGCGACGTTAACCACTGGGCCACCACGAAATAGTAACGGAAATATGTTTGAATTTATTTAATTATTTAGAATTGACAGGTGCACGTTTTAATGACTTAATGAGGTCAACTTTGACTACGGAGTAGTATTTTATTTACTGCATGAACGCTTTTTTAAAATTTTTTATTTTCCCAAGATATTGGGGGGAAACCAGCTCCCAATAAAAAGGGGATTGTCCAAATTGAATAGCAATTGTCTGATATAAGGAAAATTTCCATATTGATCAAAACTGATTGCTTTTGGACATTTCCGGCGATCACGACCGGAAAAATACCGCCAGAATTGGTGTCGCTTTTATTATACGAAAAAACCTAATCCACATGCGGCAAGCAAAAAATGTTGGATATTTATCTTTTCAAAGTTGAGCAAATTAAATAGACAGGCGACCTCCGTTGTTAACTTGTAGATATTATGATTTATATGTGATATAAAAAGTTTTAAGAAGTTTTGAGCTGACCAACCGCTTCTCGGAAAAAAGCCATTCTTGGACATACACAAAAAGCGAACATACATACACACATTTTCGCTTTTATATATATAGATTAAAGCAGTGTTGTACTGTAACAGAACATTCGTTTCTAGTTTCATAACAATTTAGTCCAATTAATAATTTGATTACAAAATGATACAATGATTCAAGTTAACTTTTAAAACCCTGTTAAATAAAAAAGAATAACAAAAAAAAAATAATAAAGTGATTATTGAATTTAAAAACCTGATTATTTATTACAAGAATTAAATTTTTCAAAATTGTACATATTTTTTGAAATTAAGGGAAATCTAAAGAGTGAACAAAACAAAAATGTATAAAGACTCCCAAGCAATACCGAATCGGTACAATTAGTGATCTTCCATTGATGGCAATAATACAATTGTTCTGTGGGTCTAGTGAGGGTTTGTCGGTCCAATTAGATCTCTGAAGTATTTCCCTCATGCGGGATGATTTTGTAGCAGAGATGCTGACTGCACTGTCATTTTTAATATCACATTTCCTCTTGAGTTCTTCAGTGCATACAGATGCAGCAATTGTAGCCCTTTTGTGAATTGTAATATGTCAGGAACATCTGTCTTGGGTTGGTTTCTCACAAGCAGGAATACAAACTAAACTGTTAGAGTGAGACCTTCAGACTAAATGTTCTTGGATCATTTCTGTTGTCCTTCTGCAGTTTTTTTTTTTTTTTTTTTTTTTTTTTTTTTTAGATAGTTGACCATAAAAGAAGTTTTGGAAGTCTTGGGTCTGACATGCAGCATATGACCTGCCAAACAAACCTGACACTACTGTACAGTTAGTATATTAATAATGAATTCAAATAGCGGTTGGAAATTTATTTCAGTATTTTAAAAAAAAAAGCATTAAATTGGCAGATCCAAACTTTAAAGGCACAAATCAAGGTCTTGTGATGTGTCATGTACTCTATTAAATTAAAAGTCAAAACATTAATTTTCAAATGTAACTCTGTCTGATCAAAGAATCGTTCATCTGATTCTTTTAATCTTGGCTTTAATCGAAATCATTAAAATTTCTTTTAGTCTCTGCCATTCTATTGCAATTAGAGCCTCTGTCTCTTTCTATCTCCTTTGTTTTCTTTGCAATTAGTTGACTTTTTTTGGCCTTTTGTCCATTTGTTATTTTGGTGCAAATTCAGTCTAATTAAAAAAAAAAAAAAAGCAAAAATACAAAAATCTTCATGATCTATGTACCTGTCACTAAAAAATATTTCAAAAATCATGTAAATTGAGTAGTTTATGTACGTATGTATGTACACATACAAATCTCTCTCTCTCTCTCTCTCTCTCTGTCTCTCTCTCTCTCTCTCTCTCTATATATATATATATATATATATATATAGAGAGAGAGAGAGAGAATTGAATTTTATGACTAAGTGAGGCATGTTTCCATCTGTCATATTAATAAAAGGAGACAGCTCAAACTATAGAGATTTAAAAATCAGTCCTGTAATGGTTCAAATATACTATTAACCGTTAAAAAAAAAAGAAAAAACTACCCGATTAATTTACATAATTTTTCGAATATGACATTTTCATTCTTTGAGGTTCATAAATTTTTTTCTGTATTTTTGTTTTGTAAGGAGGTTGAATTCTGGCTAAGAACCATTGTTTATTGTTGTTGTCACGTAACATTTTGTCACGTTTTCTAAGAATTCTGGCTTGGTTTACAACTCGTGTTGGTTATTCTTTCTCCATATAATAATGCATCCGCAATCATTCTAACATGTTTAAATCATAACAATGTTTGACTCTGTTGTTGGCATAAAAATGCCTCGTTGGTTAACGTTGTAAAGAAAAATCAATTTTCACATAAGTTCTGTTCTCACACAGCAGATAATTTTTAACATGAATGAATATTAACATATGTCCGTTTAATCTGCGTTTTGCAATGGAAATTCAGCTCTTGTCCATAATTCACCCATATATGCTTTAATTTATATTTTTAGCGAGCCAATAACTATTCTCTATAACGCTATAAAAATAATTGTCAGCTAAATATTTTCTTTTGAATGAATTTAACTAAAAGTATAAATATAACTAAAGTTTTTAACTTTTTTAATTCAAATTGTCACAATTTAAACCATTTTAAAATAAATTCTCTCCTTACTCTACAAATTGTCAGCTAAATATTCTTTAAATAAAATGTCACTTTTGTAAATGTTTTTTAAATTATGACATATATAAACTGACCAGAGTTAGGAAATCAATTTCTTAAAGTCATCCGACATCTACCAGTGTCTCTGATTTTTAAATGGATTATAATAATGACGATGAAATATAAGTTAAAAAAACAAAAATTGTCATCTTAGTTTACAAAATAATTTGCATCGGCTAAAGCAAAGCAAGATTATATTTTAGTTTATCATTTTGTTGCAACTTTCGTATCAAAGAACTGGACATATTATAAAAGATTTTTTTTTTTTTTTTTTTTTTAATCGTTTATGAACATTATTATAAGGAGTTTATTCGATAAAACATCTTTTTTTATTTTTTATTTTCTTTTTTTTTTTTCTTTTTTCTTTCTGGGACGTTCACTTTTATTCTGAATCTAAGTAAGTTTACCAAATGAGTCAACAGATATTCTTGGAAGAGGAAACATGAAAGGGAGATAATTGGGGGTATTTTATTGAAAGCAGACGAGTGCCATACATTGTTATTACATATGTGTATGTTATGTTTATAGCGGCAAAAAAATAAGACTGAAATTAAACGAAGAACAAGCGAATTTATTGGAAGCCTGGAAAAATCATGGATTACAATAGAAAAATGCGAGCATGAAAAGTAATATGGTTAAGCTTAAACATGGAAAAGTAAAGGACTAGTTGTTAAAACTGGAAAAGAAAAGGACAAGATATTCTAGTAAAAAATATAATAATTTATAACTTAAAATATTGCAGCATTAAGAATTGATTATATGATGTTATAAATTGAATAAAAAAAATTCTTAATGCTGAAATATTTCAAGTTATAAATATATCATATTTTTTACTAGAATATCTTGTCCTTTTCTTTTCCAGTTTTAACAAGTCCTTTACTTTTCCATGTTTAATCTTAACCATATTACTTTTCATGCTCGCATTTTTCTATTGTAATATATATGATAAATGATAGTAGATATTTGCATAAATGACGTTGGCTGCTATAGTTTCATTTCGGCACATTTCTGCAGTTTTACGTAAACTTCCTTGAAAATTCCAATGATAACTCTTATTCTGTGTAAGTGCCAGTTTTTTTTTTTTTTTTTTTTTTTTTTTTTTTTTTTTTTTTGCACCAAAGGAAAAATAAATTTTTACATGTGTCCCTGTCATATCAAAGAACTAATTCCTTCCAGCGTCTCATAAAAGTAACTTAAAACTGTTATTCATAATTTTTTTTCTTTTTTTTTTTATACTGCGTGTGTGTTCTGTCAAGTTTTATCCTTATTCATCCTTTGTGTGTGTATATATATATATATATATATATATATATATATATATATATATATATATATATATATATATATATGCACGTGTATGTATCTGGATTATTCAGAATATTTTGGCTGATGTAACCGGCAACCTCTTCAAGTGCCTTTTTTATTTTTTTCTAACTTGGGAAACCTCAAAACACCCATACAAAATTTCATACTGAACACTTTATTAAATCTGCAGGGGTATATTGTTCTTATTCTGTCAGTCATAAAGGGTTCAGTTCGAAACTTTCTACAGGAACACTGAAGAATTTCTGTAGAAGATTCCCTAGTTCAAAAAGAATGCACTTGAGAAAGGTATGGATTTACTTCACCTGAAACATTCAAATGATAATGGTAGTCTGAATAATGTAAATTATATATATATATATATATATATATATATATATATATGACATTTCTTAGATTCCTGGATTTAGTTTTCACTTCTCTCCTTTTCACAATTTTTTTTTTAAATCCTCTTCCCGTTTTGCTTGCTCAAGTACGAATCCAAACAATCCACATTTGATTTAATTTAATGCCTCGTAACCATTAACTCGTAACCAATTAGACATCAGATATACATATTTTTAAAATTTTGAATTTCTTTTGATTTCCTAACAAGTTTCCATGAGACATTATTTAATGACAAAAACAATCTTTATTCGAGAGGAGTGTGTGAGAAAATTTGTTTATCTTTGGTTTAAGAGTTCAAATGAATAAAAACTTTAGTTTCTGAATTTTTTTTTAGATAAGGCGTGATTATTTGTAGTTGGATTCTTCGAACTACTGTTCTCATTTTGAGTTATTTTCGCAATGTCAGTTGATGTAACCTCTGACCTTCTTCAGGTGTATCTTGTTGAACTCGGCAGTCTTGCTGTTAACCTTTGGAATCTGCACAGAATTTCAAACAGACCATGAAGATAGCAATGTTCGTGTTCTGTGCAGATTCTCAGAGTTTGACAAGGTACACCTGAAGGACAGGTTACGTTAATTGAATTCTGAAAATACTCAAAAAGAATCCAATACAAATGAAACGTTAGATTTGCCGTTCAACTTCAATTCAAGCCAAAATTACTTTCCTCAGTTTAAAGGCTTCAAAATCACTCTTATGGGAAGCTTTGGTCACCCTTAACTGGCCAACTACCTTGACTTTAAATTGCCGATGAGAAAGTATTTAATTTTTTAAAAATCAGAAATCAAGTTCATTTGTGCTGCTGAAGAAAAACATTTTCTTGCAACTGCCCTTCCCCCTCCTCGTATCAAACAAACAACTATCACATCGAAGCAATGATTTTCTTACAAATGCACATAAACTTAACAAAATTAGAATGCGTAGCAAAGGCGTTCTCTGCTCTTGTACCCCTCCCCCACTTGCTCACCTTTGGTTAAATAAGATCCCCCTTAAGCCTGTATGCAAATCGTTGCAAGCTCGTCCTGACCGACTGCTTCCTTCCACAGATCACCGTCACCAGAACCGATCTATAACCATGAGGGAAAACGGTTAAACACTCGAGATTATCGAACGAGAAAAAAATTAGAGGAAGATCGACATCGGTTGATTCAACAAGCGTTTGATTTGAATACGGATTACAAACCGCCGTCAGATTACAAGTGAGTTTTTTAATTTTATTTTTACTTTATTTTTTATTTTATTTATTTTTTTTTTTTACTTATTTGATTGAGTATTTGCATAT
The DNA here is from genome assembly GCF_053919585.1 of Euprymna scolopes. Classification (NCBI taxonomy): domain Eukaryota; kingdom Metazoa; phylum Mollusca; class Cephalopoda; order Sepiida; family Sepiolidae; genus Euprymna; species Euprymna scolopes. Next base: position 67,031,124 of record NC_136522.1, read on the forward strand.
TACTGTTGTGTTGGCAGTCAAGTTGTATCCCTAAGAAAAAATGCATGTGATACTATGGACGTACCCCCACCCAAAGCCAAGATTCTGTGGAATATTAAGAAGTCATGAAAATAAACGAAGAGTTGTAAAAAAAATATAATAAACAAAAAACAAACTAAACACTTTCACATTCTTCACCTGCCCCGTAGCGATTGCCACTGGGGCACTACAGATGACCTGTCACCCAGTCCTCTCCATCCTTCCCTGTCCTCTGCATGTTTGACCACCTTGCTCAATCTTGTCCATTCTGTGATGTTGTCTTGCTATCTTTTCTTCTGTCTTCCTCTCTTTCTTCTTCCTCTGACTGTTCCCTGGAGCAATGTCTTGGCAAGCTTTGCTTCTCTTGTTACATGGCGAAACCATTTTAGTTTGCGCATCCTAATTCTGGTGAGAAGATCTACATAAGGACCAATGGCTTGCCTTATTCTGTTTTTGACTTTCTCGTTGGTTATGTGGTCTTTGTAAGAGATGCCACGCAGTCTTCTGAAGCATCCCATTTCTGGAGCCTGAATCCTCTTCTCTAATTCTGCTGAAAATGTCCATGTTTTACAAAAATACAAGAAAACTGAGTGAACAAGGGGAAACGCAGGAGTCTTATATTTGAGCTGAGCTTGATTGCCTAGTCTTTCCAAATGATGTTCAACTTAGCTAGTGTAAATTGAACACACCATAAATAAATATTTAAACATATAAAGAACTAGCATGGGTGCCCGACATTGCCCGGGTATTTGGAGGTGTATGTTGAGCAAAAAAAAAAAAAGTCAGTTTTTTTCAATTTGGACCCTATTATGACTCCTTAACATTTATTGTTTTGGGCTCAACTCAAATTATTAAGTTAGATCCATGTCCAACGAACCTATATCTAAAATTAGAAGTGCACATCTGTGGGACTCTCTTCCGTTTGCTGGGAGTCCTTCCCCTTTTGAATAAAAAAAAAAAATGTATATAATAATATTCGATATATTTGTAAAGCATGAATCATTGAATGTGAGTTCATTTCTAAATTCCCTGCAGATGACAAATGAGTACAATAGTTTAAGGATGTAATCTCTTCTATTCAATAATTTTCAACTTGACTACAACTAGGATGTCTTCAAGTCCAACATAAACAAGTTCCTGTTGAACCGCCCCCTTAAGTAAGGCACTTTATCAGATATCCATTACTAACGATTACTGCGATATTATCCCATTGATTACTGTACACGCAATAATCCTTATCCCCGAGTGGCATCCGGGCCTTGATAAGTGGTGACTTCCTTGTAAAAAAAAAAAAAAAAAAAATGTCCATGTTTCACAAACATACAAGAAAACTGAGTGAACAAGGGGGAACGCATGAGTCTTATATTTGAGCTGAGCTTGATTGCCTCGTCTTTCCAAATGATGTTCAACTTAGCCAGTGTAAATTGAACACACTATAAATAAATATTTAAATATATAAAGAACTCGAAGCATAAAAGCTTTTCCAAAATTATTGAATTCCTAAAAAGGGTTGATATGCCATTAAAAATGAGAATAAGAGACTGAATAATCCTCATCTAAATAAATTAAATTCTCTGCAATCCCCACTGTGCATGATGAACGCAGAATAAAATCTTAAGATATTGGTAACTCAAAGCTTAATGATATTTACCAAATTGACTGGATTCAGCATTAAATAACTTGAAAAGGGTTTATCTCTTCTCTATATAAATAAAATGAACTCATTTTTTCCCGTCTGATTTTGACATTAATAGGATTAAAAATCAAGATATTTCATGCAAATATAATATGCACAAACGACAGAACAATATCTGAGGTGTGTTATAGGCTTATTATTTCTCAAATTCCGCGATAATCTTAGATTTCTATACTTTTTCTGCTGAGAAGTCACGGCCAAAATCGGTTAAGATCAATGGAAGTGGTAAAATATTTTCTCTCTAATAAATTCCTCCTCCCCCTGCCACCACTTAACACCGTTTGGGGATCGTTCACAAGGAACAGTTGAGAAGAGAACACCGGTTTGGCTTCGTAGTTCTTTCATGTGAAGTTATTTAAAATCACTAAACTAAGCTGCAGTGCTCTGTGGCGTAGTGGTTAGCGTGCTAGACAATTCACATTATATTTTCACGTTCGCGCCGACCTACCGTAGTCGTTTTTTTTTTTTTTTTTTTTTTTTTTTCCCTAAACAACTGGAATGGACTTTTCTTGGTGGCCGAACTGTTAACGTTGCAGATGTTTTTTTTTTTGTTTTTTTTTTCACACTTTATTTTCCTACTTTTACTCATGACTCCGGGTTTGATCCTTCCTACTTACCTACCATAACATTTTTTTAAACTCCCCCCCCCCCCCGGCCCGGAAACAAACACTCGGGCAACACCGGGTACCCCCGCTAGTATACCATAAAAAACAAAGAAAGCAAATCTTTCCTAACTTCCAGCTATATGTCAAAGAGAAAATTATCTAGATCACGATATCAACCCCAGTGCTGGGAGTCCTTCCCCTTTTGAATAAAAAAAAATGTATATAATAATATTAGATATATTTGTAAAGCATGAATCATTGAATGTGAGTTCATTTCTAAATTCCCTGCTGATGACAAATGAGTACAATAGTCGAAGGATGTAATCTCTTCTATTCAATAATCTTCAAATGCTGACGTCTCAATAAATTTGTTACATATTTGTTTTATATGTGAAATTTAAGAAGAAAAAAAATTTTCTTATTTGTTATTGCTTGTTTTGTTGTTGTTTCTAGGCCTCCGATTGTACGAGTAAGTGACAAGGTAATGATACCACAGGAGCAACATCCGGATATCAATTTTGTTGGCCTCTTAATTGGACCACGTGGAAATACTTTAAAAAATTTGGAAAAGGAGGTATGGATTTCTTTTGTTTATTACAGTGAAATACTTTCTCTCTCTTTTCGTATATCTGCCATATATATAATACAGATCACCTAAAGTAAAAATAAAAATAAAATAATGGCCATAGTAATTAAAACGAGCAAGTAATATGAAATTACATGTAATCAAGCTTAAATGTTAAGTTTGTATAGAATAAAAAATAAATATACAGTGCTGCCAAAAAGAAAATCCGTACTTGTCATTTTTTTTTTTTTTTTTTTTTTTCAAAAATCACAAATTTAAGCTAAATTGATTGTAACTGTTTAAACAACATATACCTCATTTGATTTGCTTTTTATTCCTCTATAATTTTACCTGTTCATATTTGACTTTTAATTGAAGTATCTTAGTGTTCGCGTCAATTTGAAAAATTAGCTTCAAATTGAGAAGGCAAAAAGAAACTCTGCAGCAACAAATGAGCTTAAAAATATACACCTCTTAGCATCTCTAATGGTAAAATTGTTGTTGTTCCTAGGTTATACAACATAACATTTAGTCCATATACTCCATATAGTCTCTCTTAGTGATCGTCGGGAGCTCATTAATCTTCACCTTTCTGGGTTATCCAATCGAGAAATCAGCTGCAGATTGAAATGAGGTGAGAAAATGGTATGAATGATTGTGCTAAAGCACCAAAACACTGGCAGTGTTCATGATGCCCCTAAATCTGGTCGTCCTAGAGTTACTTCTTACAGGGAAGACAATGTTATCAAGATCCGCAGCCTCCACCAAATCCAGCAACAGTGTAATCTTGTTAAAAAGTGCTTCCTTTCTAAAATTTAGAACAGGTTGAAGGAATTTAATTTGCAAGGCTGCATTGCAAGATGCAAGCCAATGATTTCTGTAACGAACAGAAAGCACCGTCTGGACTTCGTGAGATGCGATAAAGATCATGACTCTTCATATTAGTCGAAAGTGATTAACGAAAGCAAATTCAATAGGCTAGGCAGTGATGGTAGGCAGTACATCCGTCAAAGGAAGAACAAAGAATTTAATCATAGGTGCACAGTTTCAACACTGCAAGGTGGGAGAGGTTAGGGCCTATAAGTTGCTTGCAAGGTCGAATTAATTCGACTAAGTACATTCTGGAATTTGGATGATAATTCTATCTTCATGCAGGATAATGCTCCCATATCCACAGCTGGCAATATGAAGAGGTTCCTTAAAGAGCATGATATTCTGTGCCTGGGTTGGCCTGCACAATCTCCAGACCTCAATCCTATTGAAAATGTATGGCATTACATCAAGCAACAGCTACGCAATGATATAATTTCAAATCTGACTTGACTTTGGCCAAAAATTAAAGTGAAGTAGGATGTCATTTCACTGGAGTATTGCCGCAAACTAATTCAATGCCTCAAAATTTACAGGCAATAAAATTGCAGAAGGGCTATAGTATTAAATATTAACTAGTTCATTGTGTCTATGTTGTATTTGTTTTGCATTAATGTTCCGAATTACATTTAAATAATTTTCAATTGTGCAGAGTTTTTTTCTCAATTTAAAGTTAATTTTTTAAATTAACGTGAACACTAGGATACTTCAATTAAGTCAAATATGAACTTGTAAAATTATAGAGGAATAAACGGGGAATCAAATGGGGTATGGTTTGTCTAAATTTAGCTTAAATTTGTGGTTTTTGAAAAAAATGACAAATGCGGACTTTCTTTTTTGGCGGCACTGTATATTACTGATTAAATGATAGCAAAATTAAAGAACTAATTTTTTATCAGGCTATAACTCATTTTTATTTCTTACCAATATAAGAGAATTTGGTGCTTCTATATCAACGAAAAAATATTGAATTTAAAGTAAAACAAATGGTACCTACATAATTGTCATTTTTTTCAAATAGTAACATATCCAAAAATGATGGCAAACGATAGGGTAGAAAAATTAGGTACTTGTACAATTTAATCAAGACATTAAAAATGAAAATATCGAAAAAAGATTATATTGTATGTATTCATTTTAGACTGAAGATCTCCGAAAACAAATTTCATTTAATTTCATTGAGTAGTTTTTTTTTTTTGTTTTTTTTACAGTGAAATAACATGTTATGAGCGCGTTGAAGTCGGCCATTATCCAGTTAAAACACTGGCACTCCCTCCCCATCTTTATTACTAGCTTTTCCTAAAAATCGAACCTTTTGCTTGGTATCATAACAAATTGTTTTTTCGCTGTAAAAAAAAAAAAAAAGACTACTTTATGAAATTAAGTGAAATTTTTTTTTTGGAGAACTTCGTTCCATAACTGATATGTGCAATATAACCTTTTCTTTTTTTTTTTTTTTTTTTTTTTTTTTTTCTTGATATTTTCATTTTTTTAATGACTTGATTACACTACAAGTATCAAAAATTATGCATGAAAAGACATTTGTAAAATCTAGCGATTTGAGTTGGAAAGTTAACAGGGGAAGTAATTAAGTTTTCAATTTCTCACAAATTCAATCAGTTTTTTTTTATATATACAAAAATAAAAAAAAATTCAAGCACTTAATAAAAACAAGGTTAGTTTTAAACAATTCACAAATTATGTATACATGTTGTGCTTATTTTTGTTGACTAAATTGTCTGCTTTCAACTGAGTTACTTCTCTTTTTGCTTATGTCGTGTGACACAATGTCTGACCCAGCATGTAACCTTATCAAACTCTTACCTTTTTCAGAACTGTTTTTTTGAATAATTATGTTTCTACCTTATTGTTTTCCATAATTTTTGGATATCTTACTATTTGCGACACGACAATTATGGATGTGCCATTTGTTTTACTTAGAATTAAATTTTTTTTTTTTTTTTTTTGTTATAATTTAGAAACACTGATAATTTTTAGGTATTTTGTTTAAACAACTTATCATGGATGTTATTTTCATAATGTTCTTGTACATGTGACTACCAATATTCTTCAGGTACACGTTTGTCGAAACTGAGAATCCTAAAGATTCCTGAGTTTGAAATGATGCGGCAGAATGAGATTGGGGTTACTTCGGCCAAAAATTAAAATAGTCTCAAAAAATTGAATACAAATTCTCAATCTTCATCTCCCAAAACAAAAGAAAATTCCTTCCGAATGTGTAATAGTATAGCGTGTTCTATTGTTTTTTTTAATTTTTTATTCTCTTTACTTGCCTCCCAACGAGGGCAAAGTTAAATATAGGTAAAATCCAGTCCCCCAAAAGGAGGACACTCTGGAGTGGAACAAAAATCAAAATTGCCTCAGTCTAGGTGTTCTCATTGGTTGAGACAGAATACCGTAACATTAGAAGAGATACTACTGTAAAAGAGTGCAAAAGAAAAGGGTGCTTGTTAAAATATAGTCGACAAATCGATTTTTTTTTTTTAATGTCGTTTTAAACAAAAAACATTATTACAGACTTGATTGTCGTACCGAAAATAGTAATATCTAAAAATTACAAAAACTCAAGTAAAAAGTTGTTTATAGTTAAAAGTAATTTTTACATAAAATCGAGTAAGATCGCATTAGATGTTATAAAGTAGCCGATAGAAATCTGAATGCAGGGGACATAACTCTGAAAGGAATATTTTTAGATTACTTGTCATGGTTGCAATATTTGTTGTGTATTAGTTATAGACTTTTTTTTTTTTTTACTAAAAAATACAATAGCAGTTGTTCTACTCAATGAATTTTCGTAATTTTTGGATATATTACTATTTTCGACATAACAATTAAGTACGTAATGTTTTTTGCTTAAAACTATATACTTTAAAAATTGATTTGTCGACTATATCTTGATAAGCACCAAGAAAGGAAAGCCAGAGGTATGGAAAGCAGACTTATCAGCAGGAAGGTGAGAAAGACACATGGTGACACACAGAGCATCAAAAAATGCATGATGGCCGCAGAGGAGATCACGTGAGATGTGGAAATGTGTCAAAATAGGAAGTGTATAAAAAAGACTAATAACGTCGAATGCCAGGAGTAGTGTCACAGAGGCATGACTCCTGCACGTGGACTTTGATGCAGATTAGTTAGAAATAGGTGTATGGGTGGGATTTCTGTGCAGGCTACTGAAAGAATGTTTTTTATGAGACAGAACACCACAACTACACTTTTTTCAATCCAATCTGTGTTACGAATGTCTACAAGAAACAAAAAATTGTACCCATTGAGGTCTACTGTTTTTTTTCCTTAGATATTATATTAAGTAATTTAATGTTGCCTTTTTTGTTTTGCAGACTGGTGCCAAAATTATAATCCGTGGTAAAGGGTCCGTGAAAGAAGGTAAAATTGGTAGAAAAGATGGCCAGCCATTACCGGGAGAAGATGAACCTCTTCATGCTTACGTTACTGCAATCAATCCAGAAAACGTTAAAAAAGCCGTTGAAAAGGTTAGTAAAAGGGGTCTTCCACACTTTTTGTATTGCACGTCAAGTCAATTGAAACTGAATTCAGTGCTTTAAGATTTCACAACAATTAAAAAAAAAGTGCTCTTTTCCTCTTTTTTCCCCCCATTTTCCTTTTCTTTTTCCCCCATTTTCCTTTTCTTTTTTCCCCCATTTTCCTTTTCTTTTTTCCCCCATTTTCCTTTTCTTTTTTCCCCCAATTTTCCTTTTCTTTTTTCCCCCACTTTCCTTTTCTTTTTTCCCCCACTTTCCTTTTCTTTTTTCCCCCTTTTTCCTTTTCTTTTTTCCCCCCTTTTCCTTTTCTTTTTTCCCCCTTTTTTCCTTTTCTTTTCCCCCTTTTTTCCTTTTCTTTTCCCCCTTTTTTCCTTTTTCCTTTTCTTTTCCCTCTTTTTCCCTTTTTCCTTTTCTTTTTTCCCCTTTTTCCTTTTCTTTTTTCCCCTTTTTCCTTTTCTTTTCCCCCTTTTTTCCTTTTCTTTTCCCCCTTTTTTCCTTTTCCCCCTTTTTTCCTTTTATTTTCCCTCTTTTTCCCTTTTTCCTTTTCTTTTCCCTCTTTTTCCCTTTTTCCTTTTCTTTTTTCCCCTTTTTCCTTTTCTTTTTTCCCCTTTTTCCTTTTCTTTTTTCCCCTTTTTCCTTTCCTTTTTTTCCTTTCCTTTTTTTTTTTTTCCGTTTCCTTTTTTTCTGTTTCCCCTGCCTATTTCCCTTTTTTCTTTTCTTTTCTTTTCTTTTTTTTTTTTTTTGTTTTTGCTAAGGGAGCATTAATTCACTGGGAGAGATGTACCCCCAGCCTTCGTTAAAACATGCATCTAGGAGAAGGAAACTGATGTAAAAACCTGCAGTATACTCTTTACCTGTCCTGTAGCAGTCATCTGCACCGACAAAGATTAGCAGTAATACCTAAAAGTGTGGTTGGGTCTACACAAGCCCTTCACCAATATAAATAAATCATCTGTATGGATTTCTGAGCAACTTAGTTGTTATGGCGGAAACTCGTGTATCAAATCGATGGGAGAGTCCATCATATATATATATATTAACATAATTCTTTTAATGAATGTTTTTTTTGCATTTTACAGAAATAAACTTTAACTTTTATTCTCATGGCCTTTTTATTTTTAATACCCATTAAAAAAAATTTTTTAATACCCATTAAAAAATTTTTTAGGACAAAATTTCATTAAAAATGAACTTTTTTATCTTTTTAACTATTTTTAATTTATTCATTTTTCTTTTTCTTGGCCACCTAGATTAAAGAAATAATCCGTCAAGGTATTGAAGTTCCAGAGGGTCAAAATGATTTACGGAGGCAACAGCTACGAGAACTGGCTTTACTTAATGGAACGTTAAGAGAAAACGATGGTCTTGCGTAAGTGATAATCTCATGATCCAAACTCTAACCCCAACTTACTAACTTCTGCTTTTCTATTTGTGTTGCATCGAGAGAAATGATGTGAGAATGATATGATGGTTGTGCGATGGAAGTCTTAAAGACAAGCTGAGATCTGATGACCTCGGAGGAAGATTAAATTTGGTTAGTATAGAGATGTGTGCAGAATGGGAGACTTTGTTGGTTTGGTCACATTAAAAGAGTGGGTGAGAATTCTAGAGTTAGTAAAAGTAGCTGGGGAAGACCAGAAAAAATATGGAAGTCGTAATGATGGATTTGAGAGAAAGAGGTATAAATTACAACCTGGCCAGAGATAAGATAGTTTGGCAGGCAATTTTTTCAAAGACATCCAACATCTGCCAGTATGTAAAACAAATGTTAAACCAGAGCCATAAAATAACAAAACGTCTCTGCACATGTTTCTATATATTTTTCTTTTCCCTCCCTTGTTTTCCCCCTTACTCTTCCCAACCTCCTCTTTCTTCTTGGCAATATTGAACACTTTAAATTAACTTATTACCATTTACCAAATAAAATGCTGTTATGATTATCAAGTAATGCTGAGTCCCTTTTCTTTTATAACAAAACAGTTAAAATATTTCTCAAGGGTAACATAGTATTTACCAATACTTTTTCTATGTAGGATTCCTCTATCTAGGATATTGAGCACTTTCTTTTAACTTGCATATTATGGCTACCGAGTAAGACAGAATTAACAAAAACCAGAAGTTCTTTCTCTTGGACAATGCTGCATTTAAACACACCTGTCTAGGATGTTAAATACTTTTTTTTATTTTTTTTTTTTTATTTAAATATTATTCATTTAGAGCAACATTGATCAAGAATATACTAGTTTTGTGGATGTTTATTTTGTAGTTTTTTACTTTTAGCTAGGCATATGCATGGATATACAGACAACTACATTGGAAGATCTGTGGAGAGATGCAACTAGATAGGTTGTTGAACATCTGGGAACATGAACCACCACCGATAACATCAAATGGAAGAGTGACAGTGTTCTACGACAAAGACATACAGGCGGGCAGATACATAAAAGACAAGGCCATCAAGCTAGATATAGTAATATGGAACAAGCCTGAAAGGACTGCACTCATTATCGACGTCACAGTTCCAAACGACTTTGGCCTTAATAGAGCAGAACGGGAAAAGATAACTAGATATCAGGACCTAAAAATATGGTTTTTGAAAGAAATAAACATAATACCAGTTGTGACGGGAGCAACTAGCCTAATAAAAAAGAACCTTCAGAAATACTTAGAAGCAATCCCTGGAAAACCAACCTGTAAGGAAATAGATAGCAACCATAAAGGGAACAGGGTCTATTCTTAAAAAAGCCCTCAGATATAAATTTAAACTGTAATAGGATCAAGTGTTAGCCCCAGAAGGGAGCCCCTTGATCTCTTCAAACTAACGAAAGTAAAAAAAAAAAAAAAAAAATGCCTTTTATATAATAGAAGATGCATATGCGTATTTGTGTTGTATACTTAAAGCAAGTAAACTACACAGAAAAAGCATCCACTTGTAAAATATTCATAATCAGATGATTCATTTTCTTAAATCGAATTGTGCTTTCTCACGGTCATTTTGCATCTACCATTCATTACCATCTTTACAGTTCATTGGGATTTGAGATAGCAACTCCAAAATATCTTTTTATAAAATTTTCCATATGTTTAATCGAATATAATAATGACGATTCTAAATTGCTTTTGATTTCTTTCAGCAAACTGAAACAATTACAACAAGCTCAAAGTATTATTACGAATACAATAATTTGTACCTTGTGTGGTGGAACTGGGCATTTAACACAAGATTGTAAACAAAAAAGGTATGTGACCTTTTCTTCTTTTTTCAATTATAGTTTGCTTCTGTTGTTTATATATATAATATTTAAATTTCAACATTATTTCACGCGGTTAATGGTTACCGAATGGATACGGTCCTTGCTAATCAAGCCAGAGATGATTCGAACCCAAAACCTTTAGATAATGAGGCCGACCTCTAAGCAACTGAGCTAAGACAACGTCGACAAATTTGTGTCGCTTTTTCAAATATTTAAAGTAAATCAGGTTCTGATGACGCATGCGTAGAAGCGAACTCGTCATGAGAGGATTGTTTTTGCTGGACCCCCCCCCCCCTTCCCTGTAGAAAACTGCTGATTTCAGGGTGAAGGAATTAACGTTATTGGCCAATTTTTTTTATATTTGTCGGGCGAAGGTTGGAACTTTAAAATGATACCAATCTGGCAAAAATCCATGACCCGTGTCGAAAGTTTTTGTGAGACATACAAACACACACACATACATACATACATACAAACACATTTTCGCTTTTATATATATAGATAATTAGAAACGTTTTAAACTAAAGTAAATGGGGTGAACAGGAGAAGAAAAAAAGTGTGTGTGTGGGGGGGGGGGTCAACTGACCGGTTTCGCCCTCACTTTCTCAAAGCTATATAGAGGGATTTGAAAAGGGAATCTAAATTATGTACAATTTAAAATAAAAATGTGTTACGTTGTGTGTGTGGGGGGGGGGGAGATCCTAGAGAATAATCACACTCAGACCCAAGAGTTATTCCTTCTGTTTATTGAAACGATTCTATGTACAAAATAGAAAAGTCGAGCATAGTAATATAAAAATATACTGATGGCAAGTTAGCTGCTCAGTTTTTTACTTGTAATCACTCACAAGCTAAATTGCCACTGAAACAAAGGTCTATTGTGAATTAGGGACTCTGCCTACAGGGACCCTCTAAGTAGGGAGTTGAGCACAGCAAGATGCCTGTTCACATAACATTTAAATTTCTGCATGTTAGTAAAATCAGGGAATCAAAAAAAACAGGAAGGGAATTACAAAGTCTTGCAGTTTGAGTTTTTTTTTGTGAGTTTCTAATTTCTAAAACTTTATTTTCTGGTCATTTTGGTATATTTCCTCTTGACTGCTACTATTTCACTCTTACAATGATTTCCAACTGTAATAAGACTTGTCTATTTGTATCTTACTTATGGCAGCTGTATCTGCAGAAGACTTTCCTGTTTTTGCACAATAGCTGCTACACAGGTTGAAGTGAAACATTGAGGAGTGGGAGGAGGGGGTTGCTATAGAATTTCTGTGTAAGGACATATGCTTCAATGTCTGCTTTCACAGCGCAGATCCCCCTCCACATATTTCTCTCACACACGCTCATCAAAATCTAGTTAAGTAGGCCTTACTGCTTCTACCACATATAAACTAACTTCTCCAACCGATATATAGAATTAGTCAAATGACACTAATGTACATTCTAATACATCTGTCATTATTCAAAATAACTAGAGATAGATGATTACAATCCTGGCTCGACTGACTTTAAACTGCAAATTGGAAACTTTGCAATATTAAGCTGTATTATGTTGTGGCCTCGCAGGTCAGTAATAAGACAAATGCAGCATGTTAACAAAAGTATGTTATAGAAGTATGCGTCATGATTCTGAAGCCATAACTGCTACAAATCGTTATCCAATAACGTGTTAGATGTAACTATTTTTATAGTTTCTGGGTAAGTCCATTATTCCTCAAATAGGTATATCAGCTTACCTTATAACATAAAACAAATGATTACAAAATTCAGTTCATCTACCCAGAGATGTTACTAAGAACACAATTTTCTTTTTTTTTTTCTTTTTTTTTTTTCTTCCCCCCCCCCCTGATGATAGCCATCTGGCTGAAACTTGTCAAGTAAATTAACTAGAACAATAGTATTGATACACAACCCAGTGTTTTTTTTTTTTTCTTTTTGTTTTAAGGATTCTTATTGTAAAGATTATAAGAAATTCAAATAGCAATATATATATATATATATATATATATATATATATATATATATATATATATATATATTGATATGTCCTAAGGTGGCCTATTATACGGACAATCAAAGATAAAGTATTCTGTGGGAGGAATAAATAAATATACACTGTGGTTTGAATACTGAAAGAGACGTTTATTTACGTATTTACAAAGAGATAAATAAAGTGTGTTAACGTTCAGGGAGAAAGTCTCTGTTCAAAAGGTCCAGTGAATCTGTTGACTCGGTTCCTTATGTAGAATGTTCCGGGTTGATTACCTATCTCCACATATATATATATATATATATATATATATATATACATATTTTTTCTTTGTAGGCCTGGAGAGACGATTCGGATTCCACAAGGTTCACAAGCAGACAGGGCAAAAATGGACAGCGAGGTAAGCAACCCTGCATACATTTTGTCTAGCTTTTTCTCCACAATTTAGTTCGGCGTAACTATTATTGGTTTAACATTAAGATGAAATCCATGATCCCTTGAAAGATGTTGGTGCGAAAATTGCCATTTACATAAATAAGTATCGCTACGCTTCAAATTTTAAAAAATCAACCAATTTTAACAATCACTTGATAAAAGGGAAAATGTTTTGATCCGCAATGTTTTTATAAAAGGGAAAATGTTTTGATCCACAATGTTTTGATAAAAGGGAAAATGTTTTGATCCGCAATGTTTTGATAAAAGGGAAAATGTTTTGATCCGCAATGTTTTGATAAAAGGGAAAATGTTTTGATCCGCAATGTTTTGATAAAAGGGAAAATGTTTTGATCCGCAATGTTTTGATAAAAGGGAAAATGTTTTGATCCGCAATGTTTTGATAAAAGGGAAAATGTTTTGATCCGCAATGTTTTGATAAAAGGGAAAATGTTTTGATCCGCAATGTTTTGATAAAAGGGAAAATGTTTTTATCAAGTGACAACTTTGAACTTTTTCTAATATTAATCTGCAAATGTAATCCCGTTAGAATTTGGGGTCGTGACGTAAGCACGACATAAGACTCAAATGCATGTATGGAGATTAATATTGGAGGAGAGAGGAAAAGAAATTGATGCTTAGTAGTTGATCCATTATGTTTGGGAATGGTCATAGTGCCATTGAGATTTTTTTTGTCAAAGTTATCATTTTTCTTTGAGACTCTAAACACAGCATCAGGTCGACTTGAAAAGTAACTACATGCAGTGTTACAAGTGTTTGGAAAACGTTACAAACGTATTAAACTTAATAGAAGTATTAAATTAGTTTATGAGTAGGAAAACTAAATAGCACTAGTCTTTCTCTGCTTATGCCAAGGTTGTATCTAATCTTTTGGGACTTGTGCTTGTTAAAGCCTCTCAGTTTTTAACAACTTTCTCAATTGTAGCCAGTCTTTACATTTGATTCCTGATCACGGCACCAAATGTTTCTCTATCTTTTTGTTCTTGTGGGTTCCATAAATAAGCAGATCTTGTTAGACCTGATGATCTGCAGAAAACGTGGCTAATCCATCTCATATTAAAGCATGCTTATAACATTTTATTTCATGGCAATGATGGACCAGATAGAGATGACAGTTGTTGGTCTACTATCAAAAATTCCAATGTAGAACCAGTCTCTTTCCATCCATGCTAGTTTTGCTTTGGGTTTTAAGTTTTTACGTTGTTCAGACTTAAGTAATGCCAGTTTAAAAGAAATTCAATTGAAAATTATGCAACCCTTGCTTCACTATTAATAACAATTTGATAAAGTTTTAAAAACTTTTTCTCACATTTTAGAAAGATATAATCATCTTATTCATTTTCATTGCGTTCTACACATCCAATTTTGGTCATATGCCATGAACCATCCTTCTCCAAGCATCCTGTTACTGGTCAAACTTCTTAAACCATCCACATGTATGGGCAGTCCTCTTCACATCTGACTCCTGGTCACAGTACCAAATGTTTCTTGGTCTGTTTCTCTTTGTTCTTGTGTGTTTCATGGAGAACTTTTATGATAATGATGAACATTTACCAAATTCATTGTATCCACAGTTTTGCTTGTCAGACGGCTATTTACAATTTAGTATATGTAGACAGAAACCATTTTACAAGATAATTCGGCAGACAGGAAAAACATGATGGGTGTGACAAGATGAGGAAGATATTTGTGCAGTTGGAAGAAGTCTTTGTTAGTATTACTCAAGTGTTGTTTGAATAAAAGTTCCTCCCGAGTTTTAAACTGTCATTTAGACATTATTGTGCTAAAAAGAATTTTTCATTTCTGACGAGAAAAAATCTTGTTTGAACAGATGGGGCCTGTGAAGAGTGGGGACTATTCAGTTATATGTCCTGCAGCTGGAAGTCCACCGTTCCCAAATTTGTTAATTTTTCATGTTTCCATTTTTGTAACAGAATTTTTATATAGGAAGAGATTGTTAGACTTCAATTCTAACATAGGAGACAAAGTACTGTTTTTTTTTTACAAAGGAATCACCACTTATCAAGATCCAGAGACCATGCTATTATTAAATTTTAACAAATAACTTAAAAAAAAAAAAATTTATTTTTATTTTTTTTCAAATTTAAAAAAAAAAAAAATCTTTTCACAAATTCATTTATTTTTCAGTATATGTCATTAATGGCAGAACTGGGTGAAGGTCCACCCCCTCCTCAAAAGACCCCACCCCAGCAAACCACTCCTACCCCACAACCAGCTCCTGTTCAAACATTTACCAGACCTCCTTTCCATACACAGCCGCCACCCAATCCAATGGTAAGTGTCTTTTTTTTTTTTTTTTGCTTTTTTTTTTTTTTTAAAGCTATTTCTTTGGCTATATTGTAGTCAAATATATTTTCATTTACGTGGAACGCTACAACTATTTGAATAGGTTGCTGTAGAAGAGGCTTTAATTTGCAGAGATTTTTTTTTTTTTTTTAACTCCTGGAATAAACATGATGATGGCCATAAACAATGTTTCAAACTGACAGGAATGTGAGATTTTTATTAATTTGTGAAAATTCGATTGTTTGGAGAGAGGGAGTATGTTAAAGAACATTTATCAAGTTTTCTTTTTGTTTTTTTAATCAAGACCTTGGTATATCTTTTTTTTTTTTTATTTTATTTTTTTTTTTTTTTGCAAGACCTTTCTCACACCTATATCTCTCCTGTGCATGTACTCTTTTCTTTTTTTTTTTTTTTTTTTTTTTATTACGATTTCCAATCGTTCTTTTTTATTTAATAATCATTGAAAAGTTTTTTTTCGGTCCTATTTTAATTAAGAATTATTGAAATTATTTTTTTATTATATATTTTATTTATTTATTTTTTTTTTTTGTAAGAATTATTGAAAACATTTTTTAAAATCTTTTAAAAACTATTATTTCCATAAGTTTATTTTTATACTTTCATAAACATTTATTATATAACTTCAAATAAAAAACTTATTAAATAAAGAATTATTTTATAATTTCATAAACATTTCTTATAAAATTTCAAATAAAAGCTTATTTTTTAATTTTATTTCTTAAATGAGAAAATCAAGACTAATTGTGTTATTTTTTATCTGTATAATTTTTATTGTATACTTTTCAATAATGTCCTTTATTTTATTTCAATAAATTGCTTCACAATAGAAATACTGAAGAACATTAAGTGAAGGAACTGGTAGTGCTACACTGGAAGTTAGGAAGTACGTTAGCTGACAATAATTAATTTTCGGTATTTTTTTATTTTTTTATGCCTTGCCCCGGTGTAGTATAAACACCCTCAACCACCCCATGTTAAGAATGGCTTTTGGAATAAACACCTCCCCTCCCACCTCATGTTAAGAATTGCTTTCAAGGTTGGGGGTGTTTTTCGAAAGTTGTTCTTAACTTGGGGAGATTGGGGTGTTTATAATACGCTGGGGCACGTAAAAATTTAGCTCATTTTCTTTATCAAACTTGTCAGTTATCTTTTTCTTGTCTTTTCTTGTGTGCAGGCATTGAATCCGCCCTGGCAGTCCGTGCCAACAAGCAAACCTCCTCCAATTGTGTCACCATTCCAGAATCAGCCACCAACAAACAGTGCAGCACCTCCAGCAGCTGTGGGCGTGCCCATGCCACCACCCCCTCCACCACCACCGAACATGTTTGCCGCTGCCCAGCAACTGCCACCATGGCAGCAGACCATGCAAAATCCACAGCCTCCACAAACGGCAGCTTTAGGTAGGTTCCTCTCTCTCTCTCTTTTTTTTTCTTCCACTGTCTTTTTATCTACTTTCAATTTTGTCTGCATGGTGCTCAAGATCAAATTTCTTCCCAACATGCAAAGAAATGCTCAGATTGAAGGTCACTCTTTCAACTTTGTTATATTTTTGTATTAAATCTCTGCGTCTGTTTTACAAATATTTTTATGAAATGTGCTTTGATGAACTCCTTACACTTGTACCTAAGGCCCCCCCCCCACTCCACTTCTAAAGTTTTTTCTCAGACTGCTTGTCTTTGGAATTTGTTCCATGTTTCGGTGATCATGCAAAATTTTAAATGCAATATGAACAGATATCCCCCCCCCCTCCCAAAAAATATAAATAAATCTATTATAATTAAAGTTATATTCTTGTTTGTTCGCAATTTGATTAATACATGCAAATGGTACACGGTTTCAGAAATTAATTTTCATATTGAAAACTGGCATTTAGACACTTTCATTCCAGCATTCTATATATATATATATATATATACACACACACACGCTATTTATTCAAAGGGAATCTGCATTCAAGGAGTAACCTCATTTGCATATTATGTTGAAGAAAATTTATTTTACTATTTAGCTCTATGTAATTGTTCTGAGAAAATTGTTTTCATTGTTCTATTTAGAAATGATTTATCTTTTTTTTTTTTCTTAAGCTGTGAGTTATTTCCTGTTTAATTTTCATAAATGAAAATGGATGTGTTTTCTGCTTCCATAAATCCAACATGTGGTCCACTTTCAGGAAAATCGTAAGAAGTTAGGATATTCTTAAAAAGTATGTAACTAAACTCTTCAACCCACAGATGTTTCCACCTTGCAATGCCGGGTATATACAATTAATAAATAAATAAATCTGAACATTAACACAGCAGTTACTTATGCTTCACTGACAATGTCTTGTTTGGAGTAAATTCAAATAAAAATGTTTTATTGCTGCTGAAGTTGCTTTTAGAATTTTTTTTACTTGCAATATACTTTGATTTATTTT
Organism: Euprymna scolopes; assembly: GCF_053919585.1. Lineage (NCBI taxonomy): Eukaryota > Metazoa > Mollusca > Cephalopoda > Sepiida > Sepiolidae > Euprymna > Euprymna scolopes. The sequence continues at coordinate 67,048,843 of NC_136522.1, forward strand.
ATTGGAAACACAAAGTTACCTTATTTTAATTGTAAAAAGTATCAGAGTTCAGAATTCCCTCTATATTAAAAAAAAATCTGTATGATGTACATACACGTGATGAAACATATTATATTCCAAAAATCACTTAAATTGATCAAGTAGTTTTAAGAAAATGAAATTTTATAAGTAAGAGAAGAGCGGCTGTCTTGTCCATTATTTTGAAAACTCTTTAAAAAATTATTTTGAGAACTCTTTAAAAAATTATTTTGAAAGAAGTATCTTTGGAAAATTATTTTGAAAGAAGTATCTTTGGAAAATTATTTTGGAAGAAGTATCTTTATCTTTTAAAAAAAAAAAGTAAAGGGACATAACTCATTAATAACTCATACTTGATTTGTTGTAATTTTTTTTTTTTACATAGGCATCGCCACTTATCAAGGCCAAGAGGCTACTCGAGGATAAGGTTAAAGATTGCACAGTAGAAATTAGACAATATAGTAACCTTTAGTAATGGAGATTCGGTAAATTTGTTAACTTATATGTAATGCCTACGAATTCCCATTAATCACTTAAAAATGTTTTCCTTATTCAAAAATAAAACTGCTTGATAATTTTACTTTATTTTTAAAAATATATTTTGCCGTTTTGTCATAATACATACAGATTATTTTTTTAAGGAGAATTTTGAACAAGAATCCAATTTTTTTTTTTTTTTTTTTTTTGTAAAACATTCAGCAAATGTTATTGAACAAATTTTTTAGAACATTTTATTTTCTTTCTAATCAGGAAATTCTGCGATCATATGAGCAAGAATATTTAGTTTTTTTTTTTGTTTTTTTTTAAGATTTAGTTTACTTTTCAGACTTATGTTTGCCAAAAACAAAAAAAAAAACAGGAATTTTCTTTGACGAGTATGTGTGGAAGCATCTGAGAATAGTATATACGTGCTTTCATCTGACATGCCTTGAAATAATAGAATGCAATTGGCAAAGAGCTATATAAAGATGATATTTGAGAGTAACTTTGCAAATTGCTCTCGTATCGTGTCAACGTTTGTAATTATCAACTTTATTGTTAGACTCCATGTTGGGTCTTATCAACATTATTGCTACAGTGTGTGTTGGGTTGTATTGGTGATGCAGTTGGGTTCATGGCTGCAAATGTTCTGGTCAGTCAAATGTTCTTTTGCTTTGATTGACACATTTTTTGTATGCACGTGTTGAATCAACCAAGTATTCTGCATATGGTACCTTCCTGTTGGCCACAAAGCCTAACATCTCATATTTGAGGTCGAAAGAGATGGTTTTGCAATATTGTTAACGAGTGCATATACAAGAATATTTAGAAATGCATCATTCCAGTAATCATAGGAGCATCGGACTCGTGAAAAGATATTTAAAAAAAAAACTACTTAGTAAATATACATTGTAAATCGGGTACAAGAGAGATGCAAACAATTGCAATCATAAATACGATTAGAATCTTTAAAAGATCTCTTGGTTGGAATGTGAGATGGTGAGTTTGGCATTTGGTAGGATGCCCCATCCCCAACTGAAACAAAATGATAATAAAATAAAATATAAATATATCTTTTTAAATAATTGGGAAGATGAACAGACATGTGCATTTTTCAAACCAACCATTAAAAATTTTATTATTTTTTATTAAGTTTTAATTTAGTTTTCTTGGTTGATGTTTATTTACTTAAAAGTAAAAAAAAAAAAAATTTATTCTTAATCTCATTTTCAGGTGTCCCTCCACCCCCTCCAGGCTTGTTGACAGCACCCCCTCCGCCTCCCCCACCTAACAGCCAACATGGGGTCATGCCTTGGATGGCTTCTCAGAGTAAGTATACTCTCGCTTTCTCCTAGTGATGTTTTAAAATTTTTTTTTTTTTTTTTAAATCAATCCTCAATGCCTCATTCTGTTTGAGGGGGGTGGGGACATATTTTGTTTTCTTTTACAGTTGAAAGGGGGGCATGTTGACCATCGTTCTTTTTAAATCACCTCAAGCTGTAGAATGTTGCATATTTACTGATCTAAACAACATACTATTTGAACACGTCCGCAGTAAAACAGTTTTCCTTAATCTGAAGAACCTGTCATATTGTCAGACACAAGTGACAGTGTGAAGACGTTGAAATGATTGGTTAGATATGACTTAATTGCCAATAGTTTTATGTGTAATCAATGTCTCCGATCACAGAAAATGATGTTTCCAAATGTACAAATGGATATTTTTAAGCGGGTTTCAACAACTCTTGGAGAGAAATTGATGAATATAGATGAATTTTATTCTATTATTATTAAAAAAAATTTTCTCTCTCCTTTTGTCTTGAACCCCCCCCCCCCTAAAAAAAAAAAAAAAAACAAGGATTTATGTTGAAAGAATATTATTTAGGATTTCAGCCTGAAAATGTTGCATTTCGAAAGAAATCTCAGTTGAAACATGTATGTACATATGCAACCAGTAATGTTCATATAAATTAAGAAATTTATACTAATACACACACACACACACAACTTGGAACCACCTAGTGTCTGTATTCTATTTTTTTTTTTTTACTGTAACTGCGACGCATGAAAAATATTTTTTATTTAACTTTCTACTGGGTACATTTTTTATTATTGCAACGTCTTTTACCGTCATACTTTTTTTTTTTTTTTTTTTTGTAGGTGCTGCTCTTCCTCCTCTTCCACCTGCTTCAGCTTCTGGACCTCCGTGGCAAAATGCAGGTGTTCCTCCACCACCTCCGACCAATTTACCTCCATGGCAGCAAGGACCTATACAATCAATGGCCGGTGGTGTTGCACCTCCACACCCAGGAAACCAGCAGGCATATGCGGGCATCCCTCCGCCTCCTCCTCCGGGGGGTTATGATATGAACCATAGCATGAATCCACTTCTTGTTGCTCCACCTCCACCACCCCCTTCCTAGGAATAGTGACTCTGCACATGTGCATCTTGGACACACCTGCACAAGTGTTCAACTTGAAAAGAAATTAGGAGGGAAGATTAGGGCAAAGGGGAAAAGTCTTTTGAGAATGCAGAAGAACAATGGATCAAATTGGAAAAACTTTCTTTTGTTTCTTACCATGCTTCATAAAAAACATTTTTTACATCAGAAATAAAAAAAAAAAGTAAAAACCTTTGAATAGAAACATTTCTTTTATTTATTTATTTATTTTTTTGTTTCTAATATAAACTTTATTCTAAATTCCATCCCATCTAGTCCATATCTACATCAGAGAGATATATATATATATAGAGAGAGAGAGAGAGAGAAATAGGGAAAATTGATGAAAAATTAAATTACAATATTTATTGATTCATCAAAAATTCAAACAAGGAATTTAAAATAATGAAAAATACATATCTTTGAAAATTTATGGGTTTTAAATTTTTCAGGTTTTAATTTTTGATGGATTGATGAATATTGCAACTAAATTTTATTTTTTATCATCAATTTTTCCTATTACTTTAATTTCTATATCTAGTATATTGAGCTTTTTATCATCTTAATTGGTTCGAATTTTAAGATATTTGTAAATAATATATATTTCCATGTAGGTAAGTTTGTATTAATATAAGTTGCACCCTTTTCGTCTCCAGCACCACCTCCTTAGGTTTCAATTTTTATTTTATTCTCAAAGATTTTTTACTTATATAAGAAATATTAATGCTCTAATAAAAACGAGCACTTCACCTCAAACTTCATACCCCCCCCCCCCCAATAATATTGGGGAGAGGAAATCACCATAAATAATCTTCTATAAAAGCCTCTATTGAGAAATATCTTTTCCTCCCGTCCTGGCACAATGTGACCAAACACACTTGTTGCTTGTTGGCCACCATATTTAATGACGGTTTTCTACTTTATTACAATTGGGCAGTTGAACTTCCTTTTTTTTTTTCTTTCTTTCTCAAAAAAAAAAAGAAGAAAATCTAGTTTTCCTCCTTCCCTCTTCTTGATAAATTTTTTTATTTAAAAAAAAAAAAAAAGTGTATACATAAAAATCTCGTTTAATCAATAACGAACAATCTTTAAAGACCAATTTTCATCTCAAGAACAAATTGCCGTTCCTCACACAAGATGTTTATGAAATGTGGAAGTTCAGATAATTGTATACCTCACTAACCCTGACTTACCCAGCATTTATATATGGTACTTGTTCAGTTTTATTAAGACATTAAAAAATGAAAATATTGACAAAAAATTATATTGTATGTACCCGTTATGAAATGAAGTTCTCCAAAAAAAAATTTCACTTAATTTGATCTAGTTTTTTTTTTTTTTTTGCGCACGAGGGGAGGGTGGGCCAAGAGAGATAATTCCATCACCACTTAGTTTGTCAAAATTTGATGAGATTAATGTGAAGCATGGGCAGAAAAAATGCCTATATAAATTTATTTTTATTTTTTTTTTCACTTATTTTACAGTGTTTCTCTGTCCATTTATTAATCCCTTTTTGCCCTCTTACGTGTCTGCGAAATGAGCCAGATGGTAGGATATGATCAATCTTGTAAAATTTTCTTTTCTTTAAAAAAAAAAAAAATTTAATGACATGGGGGGGGGGGCTTCAATCCATAATGGGTACGTACAATATAACTTTTTTTAATATCTTGATTAAACTTTTACAACTACAAGTAATAATTTATATATATATATTAAAAAAGAGGATAGGTGATAATCTACTACAAACATTAAATTAATATATAGATATTCTCGCGACTAGTGAATGTTTAAAAAGAAAAAAAAAAATCGCTTTTGGGCTGTATGTGAAATTAAAATATACCTTCTTGGTTTTCTGATCAGGATCTATGTCTAAAGATGATATCGTGGGGGTTCTGTTCGCCACACAGAGCATCCATACAATGGAAATGTCACACACTCCTATAAGGTTATTGGAGATAAACTGTAGTAGTCAGGTATATTCTGGTATATTAACCAGATTACTTATATAAATAATTTTAGTTTTAACCCAAACCCACAATAATATCGCCAGGTTTCCATTCACATTGAACGTCCAGCAGCAATATATTAACTATGAAAGATGGGCTGTGGAATTGCCACAAATCACGATAGTATATATTAAGTTAGAGTATATATATAGGCTATGCTGGGAAACAATCAAATCAAAGTTGTAAGATTATCGCTAGAAATAAGCTAAGTTTTTATATTTCCAAACCTAGCTTCCCTATTCAAGCTTTTCTTTCTTTTGCAAAGTCTCATCAACTCCGACCGAAACCTTTTTTTTCCACCTGACAGAAGTAATTTGAACCCATTGACCTTTCGCATGTTCCCTTTTATCTCTCTCGACATATCACTGTTATTTCTTCTTCCATGGCTAGAAATAAATAACTGAAGCCTTTCTTCCAACTTGAAAGGGCCGTGTAACTTCACAGGAGCTTATATAAAAAAAAAACAAAAAAAAACAATGAACAACCTCTGACTTGTTTGAATAAATCTTTTATATGTATATATAATTGTTTGACCTTTTTTTTTTTCTTTTATTATTTAAAATATATTTCTCTTGAGTTTTAGCAATTAAGTATTTGTTTGTTGCTGCGAGTCTTGAAATCGTTTTAGGGAATAAATTTTTATGGTGACGTGAAAAATTTATTTTTTTATTTTTGTAGAATTTCCCTTCAGAACAAGATGCCATTTACGTTGACATTTTCAAAATTAAAGCTTTTTTTTTTTTTTTTTGTGCATTGGCACTTGTTTGAAATAAGGACAAGAATCTAAATATTGAATTTCAATTGAAACCAATCATATTATAATTGTCATGTTCAAATTAGTAAAATAGTGTAAAATTATGAAAAAATAAAATCAATGAAAATAGTTTTCAAAATAAATTGCAATTTAGACTTAAATAAACTCATATGCTAACATGGGAGTAACTGCAGTCTGTCTTACATTTAAAAAAAAAAAAAAAATACTGGCAGATCAGTGGATTGTGAAATCATGAAAGTACATATCTATAAAAGTGAAATTGTCTGTACATTTCCCTACCTAATTACGTTGTCAATTTTCTACAGACGTGATAAAATCTTTTTAATTAGTTTTCCTCCAGAAATTTGGCTGTCAGTGGGTTAAAGTTAAACTCTACCAAACTCCTGCCAATTTTGGATCTAAACACTTAAATATGAATCAAACTTTTTAATTTGATTTGAGCCCAAAACAAATGTTATGGGGTCAAAGTCTTAAATTTGACCTCTGCAGTCTCTTCCAAATTACTCGATCAATTTTTGGTCTAAACATTTGAAATTTTACATAAAGGGTATTCAGACATGCAAGTTTTTTAATCAGTTTTTGGGAGAATATTTGGCTGCCAAGAGGTCAAAGTTGAAAGAGTTGACCATTGCAGACTCTACCAAACTCCTCTACCAATTTTGGGTCTAAACACTTGGAATTTTACATGGTTACCTTGACATGAGTCAAACTTTTTAATATATATAATGTATGCATATATGCATGCACATACTGTTATGAGCAGTACATAGGGCCCAAGCGAAGCCAGGCTGAACTGCTAGTCTTATATAATAATGTAATCTATATAATTATAAAACTCAAATGACCTTGTAACAGGTGTTGTAACCCAACATCCAGTTTACGATTTCCAGTTGCGCATGTGTACATAAACAAATAATCGGTGTAACAATAAAACATTGTTTTACTGTGTACGTTTTCAGCATCCCAATTTTTTTTGCGTTTAAATTATCCAAACAGTTGTTAATACTTTCTGTATTAAAAAAAATTTTTTTTTTTAGATCGTTCATTTCCATATTACGTTTAAGTTATTTTAACGCACTTTTCTTACAAATAAATCTACTTCAACCCGTTGAGAGCATTTTACGATGGTGATTTACCCACTGCCTTCAATTTTTTTTTTTTTAATTTATTCTCCATTTTTTTTTTTTTTAATTTTCTTAAAAAAAAAACAAAAAAAACATTCATACATTTTCTTCTACACTACCAACATAAATAACCCCAAAAAATGTTTTTTTTTTTTTTAATTTGCATTACAAATAAATAATCTGTGACAATAAAACGTTTTACTGTGTACGTTTTCAGCATCCCAATTTTTTTTTTTTTTTTTTTTTTTTGCATTTGAATTAAGATATATCAAAATTTGAATTTTAACTTTAAGTATTATGGTATCTGTTCAGTGCACATTTACCTATAAGTATGGCAAACCACTTATAATTCAATGGTTGTTTGTTTATTTTTGAAAAAAAAAAAAATTATAAACAGAACAACTCATAGAAATCTATCTATATTTTTTTTTTCATTTTAATATACTTTCATAGAAATGTTTCTGTTATGTCACAAAAAACTATTTTCTTTACGTCACAAGTATCATGCTCATACGTTAATTCCATAGCTAAAATAAAATACTGACGCAGCGGGTCACGGGTAGTCTAATATTTTGGGACGTGGTAATTAAATAGATAACATTGAATTTCCATTTAAAAAAAAAAAAATTGTAATTTTCATTCTGAAACTGGTCCAACATTTTTGGAATTGGGTCAGATTAAAAAAAAAAAAAAATTTTTTTTTTTTTTTTTTTTTTTTTTTTTTAAATAAAATTCTAAAGCTGTTCTTTCTAGAATTTGGAGACAGAACAAACTGCTTGTGCAAGAATATAAAGGAAATTGCACTAATGGTGAAAGGGATACTGCATCACACTGCATACACATTGCCTAATAGACTCTTGGTTAGCTCTTGTGTTGGAGGGCTTTAAGAAGACTTCCAAACTAACCTATCTCTGGCCAGGTCTTCATTTATCCTTTAGCTGAGCGTGTCTTTTAGGACTTGCAATGTTATCATTATTTCTATGCCTCAAACTGCTCTTTCCAAAGTTCAGTTTTATCACTTATTTTCCTTAGCCTTCCAATGTGGGCTGACCCTGCTACCCTAACTGGTCTACATCTTCTAATCCAGACTCCTCCATTCTGTTAACCATACCTTTAAAGTCTCCTGTTTTGCACACAACTCCTTATACTGTCCAGATTTAAATGTTTGACGCGTGTGTATGTTCCGTATGTAGTTTGAAATAGCTAGAATAAGTTTTTCATTTCACACAAATGTACTTTCTCTGGGGGTGTTCTTAGACAGGCTTTGTATTGAAATGCCTCTGATAAATATAAACAAAAAAAAAAAGTTCCTTCTTTAAAGTTAACTCTTATACAGCGTAACATTACAAGTGCATTTGAAAAGTTTTTAAGACAGACGCGTTCAAAATGAATGTTTCTTTAAAACAATTGAACCACTATACTTTTTGCATTTTAATTCAAACCATTATATAAAAATTTTAATAACAGGTTCTCTACAGTGCAATGTAGACTACAATGTATTGTGGACTGACACTTCCTTTCGATGCACCGTGATGGGGCCCCCAGCTAGAGCAGGCAATCAATCTGATTGAAAATGATCAATTTTCAGATTTCAATGACGAAAGTATTGGAAGTTTGAAACATTTGTTCATTATTCAATCCTGGGCAATGTCAGATCTCTCTCAATAAGACAATACAAGAAACTGATCAAATTTTACAATTTTATTTTAAATACAAAAATTGGATTTCTTAAATATGTATTTTATTTTTTTTTTTAAACTTTACAAAAATTGAAAACTGAGCCAGGTAACTTCTGGATTCTTTATTGGTTCTACAAAAGAAAAAAAAACTTTATATTTATGAGGAAGGAGAGTAGAAAGAAAAAGAAATGGATTAAGCTATAGTGCCATGTTTTATAGCCCTGCCCTCTCAGAATTATGCCATACCAAATGGGACACACACACACACATATATATATAAAACAAATTATGTATACCACTGCGTTCCTCAAACTTTCCTCTACCTGGAACAAATCCGAGGTACAGTATGCATCTGACAACAGTCAAAATGCAGTGTTCATGAAGACGACTTTCATCTCTACATCCCCAAAATAGCTGATGTGGAGACACCTTTGTACCTCCTGCACATGCCTCTTATTGGAAGAAGACCCGACCCCACAGGCAACTGCGGGTGTCAGTGAATTGCAATGCATGCATGGATTATGGTCAACATCAGCACAGAATGACTACGAAGCAATGTAAGTGCAGTAAAACTCTTGTTTCTTACTACATTAGCATGCTGCCCGGTACTGACTGGTCATAAGCTATGCTTTATATATATATGTATATATCTTTTTTTTTTTCATTTTTAGCCCAAACAAGGCACAGTGCCACTTTGATACAGAGGGCTACTATCTAGGGAGTCGAGCAGCAAGATATTCAAGTGTAATGTGAACAGATGTCTGCATGTCAGTACAGTTGGGAAAGCAGGAACCTGGAAGGGAGTTCCAAAATCTAGCCGTTCTGGGGGGGGGGACTATTAGCATAGAAGACTTTCTTACATCTAGGGATCTGTGTAGAAGTGAGATTTTGCTGTTTGTCGGGGGGGGGGTATTGACATCCACCATTTAAATACTTGCAGAACAGGCAGAAGCGGAAGCCTAGATAACAGCTCAGGACCTATAAGGTCTCTTGAACTTTGTCCAGGAGCAGATGCACCAGCCCAAATGTGACAGCAATACTCCATACATGGGTGAATAGGTGACCTTGTAGAAGTACAGGACACTGTCAGGCGTAAGCAACTTTCTAGCATGGAGAAAGATTAGATTTCCCTTCTGAGCACGTGGTGGTGGGGTAACATGTCCCATAAGGCACAACGAAATAAAATACATCACAAATCACAACAATTGAATCCTACTTTGTTGTCTACTCCTCATAGGATCAAGACATTTGAAATTTGTGTCACCACAACAGCAGCACAAAGATGAAGAGAGGTTTGAACTTTAATGAACACGGTTCGAGCCTAACGGTCACATTAAACATAAGGGGCTAACAGGAGTTGGGTAGAAAGATATTTGTTCACGTTACATGAAAATTTTTGTATACGATAATAAACTATTTGGGTCACAAAAAGAAAGAAAAACCAAGTCGGATTTATTTATTTTTGTTTGTTTATTCCTTTCGACAGTGCCAGACAGTGTGGGGGTCCTAGAGAGGTTTGAACTGTAACGACCATGGTTCAAGCATAACAGCCATATTACATTCTCTTCTGCCAGCGTACAACAGCATCACAAACAAATCAAATTTGAAAAAAAAAAAAAAAAACCTTGATTAGGTTTTCTCTTCTGTCAGTATCCAAGCTATAGATATTTGGGGCCTCTTAGTTTATCAATCTTAAACGGATTTTCACAAGATCGGTATCGTTTTGAAGCTCGACCCTTCAGACGACAAATATCTAAAATTGGCTAAAAACATTAATTCCTTCACGCTCACTTTTTTCGACAATATTTTCAAAAGTCATTGGCTCTTTTTGATTGACTAGCTTTAATCCTTCGCCACTTCTGGTTTGGCGGTGGACAACGGCAAAGACTTTTTTTTTTTTTTTTTTTTTTTTTTCTCTTTTCCACAATCTTTTCCTCCTTCAAAGTACAGGTTCGAGCTTGCCTGCTACAATATATTTTTTTCTCAACACGCTTATAAACACCTGGGCAAAGCTGGGCACCCAGACTAGTCTATAATATAAATCTCACCTGCCTGTTTAAAATGTAGGTTTGCATGTCTGCCTTAAAACTTTCGACAGAGACGATGGATTTTCACATGATCGATATCATCTTGAAGCTCGACCCTTCGGATGACACCTAACGAGAAATTGGGCAAAAAACATTCCTTCACTGGGCACTTTTTTTTTACAGGGAAGGGGGGGGGGCACTTTTTTTTCGTCGATATTTTTTGAAGTCATCCCCTCTTTTCTTTAACTGGCTTTAATTTAAACCTTCACCACTTCTGGTTTGGCAATGGCACAGACTTTTTTTTTTTTTGTTCAATACACACATCTCCAAACACTCGGGCAACGCCAGGCACCCAAGCTAGTAACAAACATATCTGGATAAGTTTTTTGTATTTTAACAGAATTTTAAGTGTTCATTCAGTTCGAAAGACGAGCAGTGTCGAGTAGGTAAATTAAACGAAAATGGAAAAATTTACAAAATACTGATAAAGAAATCCACCAAGTGTCACGGTAAAACTTACCGGGTGAATTTCTATCTGTATTTTGTTAACTTTATACTTTCAAACCATTATCGACGCTCTGAAGGCAGAATGCTTTCACAACCATCTTCGTTGCACGTTTAAATTACCTACTTGACACCAAAACGCTTAAAATTCCATTAAAAATGCACAAAACTTATCCAGGTATGTAGAAGAGTAATTTATCTTGCCTTTGGTAACATTTATTTGTTATGTATTTGAATTTTTGCCCCAAAATATTGCGTTGTAATTTGGTTTATAAACGCATATCATGTATTTGATTTTAAAGTTTAAACAACGCTTATATCACAAAGAACATAACCTTAAATTATACATATACATTATTTATATCCGGCACATTATTCACATGCAGGAGAGACGAATCCCCAGAGACATCCTGTATGGCGAGCTCTCAGCCAGCAGTAGACCAATCCGCAGACTTAAGGATATGTGCAAAAGGGACTTAAAATCTGGCAAGATCAACCCTGCTGACCTCAACGACTCCTAGAAAGTCAAAGTCATGAAGCATGTCTGACTGAACGAAAAGAGAAGAGGCAGGTGCAAGAGGGCAGCATCAGCAGAGCCTGACGGAGGGTACTCCTGCAGGAAGCGTATAAGAATCTGTCGCTCCCACATCAGTGTTCAACTAAACAACCTTTAGGTGCGACTTGTCTATTGGGATGGAAGAATGGCAACAAAAAAATATATTGTAGGTGGGTTTCCATTACGGATAAAAAACACGTCAGAAAAGTAGTTCAATTTGAAATAAAAAGATGAGAAAAATTTTCCTATTTCTTTCATTGATGAATAAAAAAAACAGCTTCAGAAAAAAAAAAAAAAAAATGTAAATTGTAATATTTCAAATGATCCTCTGCTACAAAAGGTATACCTTTTATGCACGTAAAATAATATTTAATAAAAATAAATAAGTCCCATCTTTTCACATACATATGAATAACAAAAAGAGCTTATAGCTCTTAAAAAAACTGCTAAGGTAGTGGAGAGAAAAAAAAAAAAAAAGAAAGAAAGCGTTTCGAAGTTGTTAACGCCAACAACAAATCCTCTCACTAATATATATAAAGCTACAGAATAAAAAAATGTCAGAATATTAGCTCAGTATAAAACAAAAAGATGAAAATTTGCATAAAAATTTCATACAGACTTTTTTTTTTTTTTTTTTTTTTTTTTTTTAACCCTCTAGGGCCGCCCCGTGCCATATATGCACAATCCTAATCAGGAAGATTAGAACCAAAGGGTGCAGATACGGCACATTCCATAACTTTCAAGTTTTTAAATGAATTCACTTTGTTCAGATTCATGATACAATAAAATCTATAATTTCAAATTTCAGAATTTTTTATTAATAAGTATTGATATGGTCAGGCCCTAGAGGGTTAATCTGGGGGAATTCTGGAAGAACTCTGCAATTTATTAAAGCTGAGTTAATCCATGTTTGCTTCCACCAAGGTAGCACCGTTGGTTGACAGAAAATCCAAAGCGCACATAGGAAGTAATAAGGAGAAAGAGGAATAAATAAAGACCTGGCCAGAAATAGGTTAATTTGAAAGTCAATTTCTAAAAGCAGTACAACACATGCCAGCATGTAAAATGAATGTTCGACCAAATATGATGATGAAAGGATGAATGAGCATGCCTGGTTTAGTTCACGTAAAACAGTTGAGGTAGCAGGGTTGGTTGGCAAAGGAAATCCAAAGCAAACATGGGAGGAAGTGACAAGAATGAACTTGAGGAGGAGGAGGATAGTGATGAGGATGAGGGTGATGGAAACAAAAGGCAAATTCAACAAATTGTTGATTTTTAAAGATAATAAAATAGTGTGAATTACCAAAGTTCATGTTTGTCTCTGTTCCACTGAAAGATTGGAAAAGTGGGGTTAAAAAGCCTGCGCTCTAGAAGAGCACTGGCTTGCAAAAAGAAAATTTTAGAAAAATGCCTGGGTAACCCTGTTAGCATTCTCTCAGTAAAGGTGCCTTAAGCAATTAACAAAGTAACTGTTACATGATAAGGGCTGTCCCCTTTTCATGTAAGTATAAAAATAGAGAGATTTAGTTAAAATGAAAATGAAATAGCATAGACGAAAGTCGAACCTCGTAATTTGGGTTTAGAAATAGATTACGAGAGAGAATTAGCAATGGAATGTAAAACAAACCATTGTTTAACTTAGAGATAAACTAGTTTCAAGAAAAGAATGTGCATTGTCAATCCTGTTATGAAAAATTCAATTGAGGAATGCAACTATACAAGAATAAACATGTTAACATATTGGAAAAATAGGTTACTGGGAATATAGGTTAAAATTCCTTTTGTAAACAAAGGAAAAAGTTTTAGACACGCATGTCCAGAACACGTGAAAGACACATGTTTTAACATGTGTATGACGTCATGGAAAATGGGAAGTTCTAGATATAGTTAGAAACTTGAGAGAAACTGGAGGAAAAACTGGGAGAGAGTCAGAGGACGACAGACGACAGTCCAGACATGGACATTCGAACGTCTAGAAGCGAGACTGTCACTTTTGAAACTTAATATGTGAAGCTTTGAATTCTTGACTCAGAAAACCACGACCGGTCTGGAGAAGAAATAAACCCATCATGTGTTTTTATAAACGTCTTTGTATTGTAATTCTACCAAAAGGTAAAGTGAAAATTGTTATTATATGTCTTGTATATCATGTGGTTTAAAATGTCTTTACATACACGTCTCGACATTACATATCAACAATGTGAACTCTACATCTCATCTACACTTCTAAGTATGAACATTTTAATATATATGAATCTCGTTATAACACAAACAATACATCTCTCAACAACATCTCTCTCGAAGACTCTCACTATTAAAAAGTCCTAACAACAAGAATAACAAGAACAATAATACTAATAATGTATATATAACATAACCCCTTCTCAAAAGAAGACGATAAAGCCTGGGTGAGTGGAACTACTAGAACTGAACAGGACCAGAGATATGCTTTAGTCAACAGCCTATCTCAGCAATGGCATCGACTCTGGTGGCTTTTAAGGATAAACAATTTTTTTTTTTTTTTTTTTTTTTTTTTTTTTTACACACATGGGAGTTTCCACTTATCAAGTCCCACCATAGATCAAAAAATTTGTCGAGTATATAGATTGTTCTTTGTGTATGTGTGTGTATATATATATAGTGTGTGTGTACGGATATATTCTCTCCATAAAAAGCATTGTTAAATGCAAATTCAAAATGTAAGTTTAGTAAGCTAAATTCAAAGCAGATTTTTTTTTTTTATATAACAAACGTTTATTTGTTTATATAAAAAGTACTTTTCGACGTAACCTTGTCTTCATCAGGATAGACAGATTTTCTTTTTTTTTCTAATCTCATGGTATGGTATCATATATATATATATATATATATATTACATGGTAAATCTTATTTTAAATCACATTGTATTTGCCTTTTGCTTCACGCACGATGAGGAAATTAATAAAATAATCATACTGCCCCAAAGTTGCGGACGTTAGTTGCACTACAGCGTAAGTGAAAACAAAAATAAGGGACATACGTAAAAGCTGTATACCTAATTTGCATGCAACTATACGTGCAAGAGTGGCGTGCTTGGAATTGTAGTGCCGTTAGTAATGTTAGCCATTGTGTAAGAAGACGTTACCACTGTCGTAGTTGGGGCTGGGGTTGGAGTTGGTAGAATATGGACCTGCTTGTGAAATACGTAGATGTCTGTCGTCAGGCACTGGAAGATCATCACGCAACCGACCAAGATGACAAACCAATATTTTTCAACACCCTGCATAGAAGAGCAATGGAGAGAAAAAAAACAGCATTAGACACTTTTTTTTTTGTCTATTTTCTTTTAAATAACTGCTAACACAGGACACTTTAACAAAGTTTTTTTTTGTTTTGTTTTTTTTTTAACTTTCTTTGATCAGCCTACATTTTAGATTTTATGAAAAATTTTTTAAAAAAATCCTACAAATTTTCAAATTAGGCACAAAAAAAAAAAAAAAAAAAAAAAGATTACTTAACCTATTCCTAGCCCTTTGTTTGAGTGGTACACCCTTCCCTTGCTCCCACAAAATACTTTCCTTAACTATACTCCTTCCTAAATGGCAAGGCAAACTCCTAAAAGACTTAACTTTACAACTAAGTTAGAGTGACACCCATCCCCGCCCCAAGAAGGAACTCTTTGATTATTTCTAATCATAAATTGAGTAAGAACCCCTGAAACAAAAGAGCATTCTAAAACCACAGGTCAATTTTTTTTTTTTTTTTTTTGACCCCAATTTTAACCCCTTAACATTTGTTTTGGGCTCAAATCAAATTAAAAAGTTTGATCCATGTCCAAGTAACCTACATCTAAAATTTCAAGTGTTTAGACCCAAAATTGGTAGAGGAGTTTGGTAGAGTTCTCAAAGGTCAAACTTGGACCCCTTGACAGCCAAATTTCTGGCCGAAAACCGATTAAAAAGATTTTCCCAAATCTCAATACTCCTTATGTCAAATCTCGAGTCTGTAGACCAAAAATTGACAGAGTTGTTTGGTAGGGAAATGTACACAGACACACACTTTCAGTTTTATAGATATATAGATTATATAGACATTATATTAATCTATATATCTGTAAAAGTGAACATGTGTGTGCCTGTATATTTCCCTACAAAACTGTCAATTTTCAGTCTACAGACTCAAGATTTGGGAAAATCTTTTTAATCGGTTTTCAGCCAGAAATTTGTGGCAAGGGGTCAAAGTTCAATGATTTGAACTTTGAAAACTCTACCAAACTCATCCGCTAATTTTGGGTCTAAACACTTGAAATTTTAGATGTAGGTTACTTGGACATCACTCAATTTTTTAAATTTGATTGGAGCCCAAAAACAAATATTAAGGGATCAAAATTGGCGTCAAAGTATGAAAAATAATTTGACCTCTGCGATCTACCAAATTACTCAGTCAATTTTTGGCCTAAATATTTGAAATTTTACATAAAGAGTATTCGGACATAGGGCAAGCTTTTTAATCAGTTTCTGGCCGAAAATGTAGTTGCCAAGAGGTCATTGTTGAAAGAGTTGACCGTTGCAGACTACCAAATTCCTGTACCAATTTGGGGTCTAAACACTTGAAAGTTTAGATGTAGGTTACTGGACAGGAGTCAAACTTTTTACACACAGAGTTATGAACAGTACATAGGGCCGAGCAAAACTGGGCTGAACTGCTAGCATTAGATATATATATATATATATATATTCGATATTATATTAATATTAGATTATATATATATATATATATATATATATATATATATATTCGATATTATATTAATATTAGATTATATATATATATATATTCGATATTATATTAATATATTCGATATTATATTAATATTAGATTATATATATATATTCGATATTATATTAATATTAGATTATATATATATATATATATATATTCGATATCATATTAATATTAGATTATATATATATATATATATATATATTCGATATCATATTAATATTAGATTATATATATATATATATATATATATTCGATATCATATTAATATTAGATTATATATATATATATATATATATTCGATATATTAATATTAGATTATATATATATATATATATATATATATTCGATATATTAATATTAGATTATATATATATATATATATATATATTCGATATTATATTAATATTAGATTATATATATATATATATATATTCGATATTATATTAATATTAGATTATATATATATATATATATTCGATATTATATTAATATTAGATTATATATATATATATATATTCGATATTATATTAATATTAGATTATATATATATATATATATTCGATATTATATTAATATTAGATTATATATATATATATATATTCGATATTATATTAATATTAGATTATATATATATATATATATATATATATTCGATATTATATTAATATTAGATTATATATATATATATATATATATATATTCGATATTATATTAATATTAGATTATATATATATATATATATATATATATATTCGATATTATATTAATATTAGATTATGTTTCTGAAATTTTGGAGATGAGGATTGATTATTCACATTATTTGGATTCATCCGACTACCGTTCCCATCTTACATGTTATTTCCACAATGTTTCGGTTGATGTAACGAAAACCTTCAGGTGTATCCTGTTGAACTCTGGAATTTTTCACTCTCCAGGAGAGGAAAATAATGTTCTCAACTTCTTTACAAACTTAACGTTTAAAAAAGGTAAAAGGAGAATTTTAATCGAATATTCAAATATCTGCACATCTCATATTTGAGAGGTTGAGGGTTGATCTCTCAGTGTGGGTGACACTCAAGATACAATTGCAAGTTACCTAGGACTTCTACCCAGTCATGGCTACCCCTTAGGATTAGATAACAGGTTCCGTTCAAATTTATGTGCAGATATCCCCCCACCTACCCCACTACCACAGAGACCGACAGAAAGATTTTGAAGTTCGACAAGATACACCTGAAGAAGGTTGGAGGTTACATCGACCAAAATATTGTAAAAATAACACTGAAGATAAGAACAGTAGCCTAGAAAAATATTTTTCTAAAATCCAATATGGCGACATGAGATATTACTGACCACGTTTTTCTGGAATCCTATTTTTTTTGGGGGGGGGGGGGGCGTCTATAAATATTACCATAAATAAATTGTATTAATTCGTATGTTTGCAGACTTTACAGGTTTTTTTTTTTTTTTTTTTTTTTAACTACAAATTTTCATTCCATTAATAAACTTTCTAACAGTTCATCTTGAATAACAATCCATTCGTCTTTGAAAAGACGTTTGTGATCTTTTGCTACCCAACGAAACATGAAGATATAAATGTCTACCTATGAAAAAATTATGTGCGTATTGATTTTTTTTTTTTTTTTTTTTTTTTTTTACAGTGGTCACCACTTATCAAGGCCCGGAAGCCATTCAGGGATAAGGGTTATTGCAAGTACATTACGTTAGTGTGGAGATTTGATGAAGTGTTTACTTAAGGGGGCAGTTCATTAGGAATTTGTTAACGTTGGACTTGAACACATCCAAGTTGTAGTCAGGTGGGAAGCAGGCAGACGAAACAGAGTTCCACAGGCATGCAGTTCTAAGAAAGAAGCTTTGTTCATGGAATCCAGGTTTTGATTTAGGCACAGATAAAGAGTGGGGGAAATTTTTCACAGTGGATTCAGCTAGACGTGTGCTTTTCGTGAAAGATTGGCGAGGGAGGGACCAGAGATTGGAGTTCAGACGAGCACTTGCTATGGAAATAATGATAAAACAAGGATAGGCTTGCAACGTCTCTTCTGTGGGAGAGAGGTTGCAGGGTAGAGAAAAGGGCATCCCCCACTAAGCCACAAAGTCTATTTTGTACTCTGTCAAGGCAGGATAGGCTGTTTTTAGCAGCTCCTGCCCAGATATTGCAGCAGTATTCCATCCTTGGACGTACTTGGCTTTTATATAGATAGAGAATTGCATCAGTAGTGAGATATCTTCTGGAGCGGTAGAAGGATCCCACCATCTTTCCAGCGACCTTGGCAACAGACTTGTTGTACGTGTTCCATTTCAGATCAGGAGTAAAGGTCAAACCCAGAAGCTTGTCAAAATACGGGGCCTTTCCCAGACGAGAGCCATCCATCCCAATTGATGCCAGATGGGGATCAGAGCGTTGATGATGTAAGGATAGGAGTTTGGTTTTAGATGCATTAAAAGTAACCAGCCACTCCTTTCCCCATTGTACCACATGCTCAAGATTAGAGGAGAGAGAATCAGAGAGAACTTTGTCGTTTACGGTCTTAGATGTGCTACCATAGATAGTAGTGTCATCAGCATAAATGTCTACAAATGATGTAAGGATGTGATTTAGAAAATCATTAATGTAGATCAGGAAGAGAGTTGGGCCCAGGATAGACTCCTGAGAGACTCCAGCATTAATACTGAGAGCTTCTGATTTCTGCCCATCAACCACTACTCTTATGAACCTATCAGAGAGAAATGATTTAATAATTGAGAAGACATTTCCAGCTATACTGTAGCTGGAGATCTTGTGAAGTAAACCTTTATGTCATACTCTATCAAAGACTTGATATGTCAAGAGCAATTGCCCTAGAAAGGAAGCCTCTGTCGAGAGATTCGCTAATCCTATGAGATAACTGTAAGCACATCTGCTGTAGATCTAGCAGAACCATATTGCGTGTCACTAAGAAGGTTATTTTTGTTGAGATGGTTGATTACTTCTGTATTTAACACAGATTCCAGCAACTTACTCATGACGTGCATGAGACTTGTTGGCCTGTACTGAGAGGGAGATGAGCGATCACTTGAATTCTTAAATACAAGGCATACTGATGAGATTTACCAGGGTGATGGGAAGCAATTCTCCTTAAGACAACGTTTAAACAGTTTTGTAAGGATGGGTGCTAGTTCTGGTTGAAGTCTTTGGAGTACTATAATTGGAATACAATCAGGGCCGGTTGCTTTACTGGAATCTAATATATTTTTCTTTAATTATTCCCAGACCGAATTTTCATACTAGTAAGAGTACAAGACCTACCCATAACATGTTGGGTCATAACCATTACCTCTATCCCATTCTGATTATATATATGTGTGTTATAAAAAGTATATGATAGCAAGAAAAACATGGGCGCATGTGAGAGAAAGAAAAAAAAAAAAAAAAAAAAAAAAAAAAAAAAATCAGCAGTCATTAAAGCACATATGCAAATTAACAAATGTGTGCGAGCTTGCGTCACAAAAGAGAAAAATACTCCATGTGGTTGAGGAGAGAAGCAAGTTGTGCGCCAGGGAAGACGGACATGTGAATACGAGAGTGAGAAAGCACTGGCTAGCTCCAGCATCAGGTGGCCAGGACAGAGACTTTTAAAAATGTAAACGTGCATACAAATAGACTTTTGCAATAAAAGGAAACGCATCGTTTTGGAAAAACCACAAATAAATGCGTTTTATTTGTACTAAAAAAAAAAAAAAAAAAAAAAAAAAAAAAGCGAAGTCGGATTTTTCTTTTTTCAGATTTATTCATTTTTTGTTTGTTCCTGCGGTGTTACACCAAGCAATTTAGATTTAAACAATGTATTAATTATGTGTTGGATGATCATTAGGGCTAGGACAACAGTATATTCTTTTTATTGTTTTCACTCTTGTGTGTATCCGTTGATATCTTATATGCTTTTATATAGAGTGGTGTGGTTCTCGGTTGATTAACTGTGTCGGATATAGACAAAATAATGATAAGAATATTCTGTTGTCATAGGTTTATTTATTAGTAAAGACAACAAAGAGTGGCTTCCGAGCCTTGATAAGTGGTGACCCTGTCTAAGAGAAAGAGACTAGTGGCAGATACACATTGTCAAGATGGACGAATGATGGCTTTATAGACCTATAGAATACTTTCAGATGCAAGTAATTTTCTAGCATGGTAGAGAGCCCACCTTTGCAGCAACCTTGGCATTATCCCCAATGTATTTGTTTCAATTCATGTTGCCTGTGAATATTAAGTTGAGAAAGGTAGATTACATGAACAAAGCTTCTTTCTTAGAACTGCGCGCCTATGGAGCTGTTCCGTTTTCCTGCTTTCCAACTTGACTACAATATGGTTATCTTCAAGCCCAATGTGAACAAATTCTTGATGAGCCATCCCCTTAAGCAATCCAATTTACCAAATTTCCACTACTAACGATTACCGACATGTTCCCCTTGACCACTGTACACTCATTAACCCTTATCCTCGAGTGGCTTCCGAGCCTTGATAAATGGTGACTCCTTTGTTTCAAGCAGTGTATTATTACTCAAGGCAATCCGTGCTGAGAAGGTTTCTTGTAATTGTTAAAGGAAAGAAATTTAGTCTTGAAGGTTTCTGACCATCAAACTTTTCACACATACTTGCCATGGAGACATACATAATATTACACACACACACACACACTGTAAAGGACATTTATTAGTAGGGCTATGACAACAGCATATTCTTTTCATTGTTTTCACTCTCTTGTGTGTATCCGTTGATATCTTATATGCTTTTATATAGAGTGATGTGGTTCTCGGTTGATTAACTGTGGCAGATATATACTCAAGAGTCAAAATAATGAAAAGAATATTCTCTTGTCATAGCCCTAGTGATTACATCTCTTTATATAAAAACCAAATCACCTAACAGGGACTGTTTTTACACAAGGAGAAGTAAATGTCAAAAATACTAAGAAATATTAGAATGGTTGAATCAACATAATGAAAAAAGGGGGTAAGAGAAAAAAAATAGTTCAGTGGTTAAAATTACGTATACTAAAAATAGGGTATAATCCCGTTGACACACGGATTCTCATTAGATCAAACTTAAGAGATAATAACCCTGGCCAATGCTCAAATGGGTGACCATTTTGTAATACCATGTGTTTAGAGCCTGAAGAACGATAGATGCCGTCAAGCTATTCTTGCCCAAGACACGCTGCATAATCACGTTGACACACCGGTTCCCATCAGATCACTGAAGTTAAGCAACATTGAGCCTGATCATTGCTAAAAATGGGTGACCAATTTGGGAATTCCAGATGCTGTATGTAGGAGGATGGCGACACCTCCCTGCAAAAACCTAACGTCATCATCTCCCCTAACGGGGATATACATGCAACTGGAGACCGCTTGTGAATTTCATACTCCCATGAAACTTCCTCCTTTGGAGAAAGTTGGTTAAACCCGAATTGGGTTGGTGCTGACTGCACACACGCTGCATGAAATAATGCAGTGCATCTATGACCCCGGAGGATTAAGGTACACATCATGTCTATACTAAAAAGGGTTTTTGTTTTTTTTTTAGTGCAAAATAGTAACTGGAGAATTTTAATGATGTGATTGTCGAGACACGACCGAACCACTGCTGATTGGGACTACATGGATTCTTCGTTATTTCCATGGCAGGTGCTCGTCTGAACTCCAATCTCTGGTCCCCCCCTCGCCAATATTTCACGAAAAACACCCGTCTAGCCGAATCCACTGTGAAAAGTTTCCCCCACTCTTTATCTGTGCCTAAATCAAAACGTGGATTCCATGAACAAAGCTTCTTTCTTAGAACTGCACACCTGTGGAACACTGTTCCGTCTGCCTGCTTCTCACCTAACTACAACTTGGATGTGTTCAAGTCCAACGTTAACAAATTCCTAATGAACCGCCCCCTTAATTAAACACTTCATCAAATCTCCACACTAACGTAATAATGTACTTGCAATAACCCTTATCCCTGAGTGGCTTCCGGGCCTTGATAAGTGGTGATCACTATGTAAAAAAAAAATCTAATGCCGGCATCTTTGTTCTACAGAATCACTCAACACTCGAGACCGTGACTGCATCGATTCTTCGCTGACTGGATTTACGATTGCCATTTTTGTTCTACAAAATGGCTCAACACTTAACAGACTTAAAAATATATACGTCTACACTCCAATAAATATACATCATGTATACAACCTAACCCAACCCAACCCCAAGTTATACAGAACCTTGCTATATATAGCAAAATAGCTTTCTTTAGAGAAAACAGCCATATAGACAAACTATATAATAAAAATTAAATGATCATCTCATTAAGGCTTACTTGAGTTTTTTTTTTTTTGAAACAAACGCTAGACACACAAACAAATAAAATGTTAAACATTTTCACTTACCAAAACTCCTGTTCGATACCACCATGACTAAAAGAAAAAAAAAAAAATTTTTTTTCAATTAGTTTTACTTTTTTTACTTTTTTTTTTTTATAAATACTGGTAAATCTATATATAAAAGTGAAAATTGTGTGTGTGTGTGTGTACACATTTCCCTACCAAATAACTCAATTTTCGGTCTAGAAACTCGAAATTCAACATAAGGAGTATTTTTATTTGGAAAAATCTTTTTAATTGGTTTTCGGTCAGAAATTTGGCTGTCAAGGGGGTCAAAGTTCAACGATTTTACTTTTGAAAACTCTACCAAACTGCCAATTTTGGGTCTAAACACTTGAAATTTTAAAAATATCGGTTACTTGGAAATGGATCCAATTTTTTTTTATTTAATTTGAGCCCCCCCCCCCCCAAAAAAATAAATGTTAAGAGGGTCAAAATTGGAGTCAAAGTTATAAAATTTTTACCTCTGCGGTGTACCAAATTACTCAGCCAATTTCTGGTCTAAACATTTGAAATTTTACATAAAGGGTATTCAGATATAGGAAAAGCTTTTTAACCGGTTTAGGTCGAAAATTTGAGCTGCTAAGGGGTCAAAGTTCAAATGATTTGACCTTTGCGGTGTCTAGCAAACTACTCAGCCAATTTTGGGTTTAAACATTTGAAATTTATACATAACAGGTATTCAGACATGCGGCAAGTATTTTAATCAGGTTTGGGGCGAAAATTTGGCTGCCAAAAGGTCAACATTGAAAGAGTTGACCTTTGCAGATTCTACCCAATTCCTCCTCAGTTTTGGATCTAAAGACTTGAAATTTTAGATGTAGGTAACTTGGGCATGGGCAAAACTTTGTATCTTGATTTGAGACCAAAATAAATGTTAAGGGGGGGGGGGTCAAAATTGGGGTCAAAGTTAAAAAAATTGACCTCTGCGGCTTTACGAAATTACTCAGATAAATTTGGGTCTAAACATTTGAAATCTTACATAAAGCGTATTCACACGTAGGGCAAGTTATGGAGAGTACATAGGGCCCAAGCAAAGCCGGGCTGAACTCCTAGTAAGGAATAAAATCAACTAAAGTCTCACCTTTCTTCATTTTGACTAACTTTGGCAAGTTCTCATAAAATTGCAGTCACCCAAACAGATATAAATATGCACGCGGACAGATTGTTTACAGAAAATATATCTGCCTCGGGTTTTGATTACCCAGAATTATATTTCTCCACTTAGATAAGTTATTTCATCTCAAAATCAAGGTTCATACTGAAAATTAAACCACTTCAAATCGTTAAAAAGTTAGTGTCCAACATGGAAGCCCCTGGACATTTTTATGTCCATAGATACATGAGCTATGATTTTCTAGTGGTTTTAATGACAGAAAATATCTCTCTCTCTCTCATATCATTTAAACACGGTAGTGCTTGAATATATGGTTAAATGGCAGTTTTAGGCATTTAGAATTGCTTTAACGTTTTACTGCTTACTGATTTTTCGATCAAATTTCAATTACAGTTTATAGATCACCTTCTCAGCTATATTGTGAAAAAAAAAAAAAAAAAAAAAAAAAAAAAAAAAAAAAAAAATTTAATTTTCGTTCAATAATAAAAAAGTTATGAATTTACTGGTGTTCAAAATCGTAAAAAAACGTCAGGAGGTGAGCGTTGTTTTTTTTTTCTATGACTGGTTTCCATAGCAACCACGTCGCTTCAGCAACTACTGTTGCTACCAATTTACCGCTCTCGCGAAAAGAAAAGTAACAAGTAAAACAGAATGAAAGGGAGATAATTGGGATTTTATTGAAAACAGACGAGTGCCATACATTGTTATTACATATGTGTATGTTATGTTTATGGGGGCAAAAAAAAAAATAAATAAATAAAAAAATAAGACTAAAATTAAACAAACAAGTGAATTTACTGGAAGCCTGAAAAAAAAAAAAAAAAAAAAAAAAAATCATGGATTACAATAGAAAAATATGACCATGAAAAGTAATATGGTTAAGCTTGAACATAGAAAAGTAAAGGATTAGTAGTTAAAACTGGAAAAGAAAAGGACAAGATATTCTAGTAAAAAATATAACTTAAAATATTGCAGCATTAAGAATTATTTTTTAATTCAATTTATAACATTATATAATCGATTCTTTATGTGCCTAAACCAAAACAGATTCCATGAACAAAGCTTCTTTTTTAGAACTACACACCTGTGGAACTCTTGTTTGCCTATTTTCCATCTGACTACAATTTGGTTGTCTTCAAGTCAAACAAACAAATTTTTGATGAACCCTCCCCTTAAGTAATCCAATTTGCCAGATTTCCACTAACAATTACTATATTATCCCATTGACTACTGTACACTCAGTAACCCTTATCCTCGAATGGTCACTAGGCCTTGATAAGCTGTGACCCATAAAAATGGCATGTCTTGATCCACCATTTTTAAAATTCATAACTGGTTAACTCCTTTAACAACCTCTCCAGAAAGCTCAAAATCAGCTTTATAATGGTTGATAAAAATCATAAAATCATCTATATAAAACCCACTTGACCCATTTATGATTTTTGGAATATATTTTTGTTCCATGATGGGTCCGCACATTAAAAAAAACTTTTTATTATATATATATATATATATATATATATGGCGATTAAGCTACACTGAATATTCCGCGTTTCATCCACTCTAGGATTCTTCAGGCTTATGCGCAAATTTTGTGGTTGTCTGTCGTTAATTTTGTGGTTGTCTGTCGTTTTTTTATATACGCACATTCTATTGAGATTTTAGTTAGCCAATCAGCTTTCTCGTATCCTGGCCAAAACAAAATGAAGGATCAGGTTTGAGTTCAAAGATCAAGGTTAGAGTTAGAACTAAGGTTGAGATCAGAGTTAGGATTAGGGATCAGGGTTAGATAAATTAAAAAAACTTAAACTGTTACTTACCACCATTCCTGCAACTAGACTGCTTACTGGAAAAGCAAAAATAAAAACTTTATAAAAACAAAACAAAAATTAAAGACAAAAGAAACACCCACTCAAATTAATTAAATTCTTAAACAAAAACAGTCCTGCCTTTCATTTTGCATGTGTATCCATCTATTATAGTATTTCTCATTGCCAATCTTCACGGATAGTTAACCTACATGTCGGTGATAGAGTTTTTTTTTTTTTTTGTTCACACGCCCCTATTTGGAATTTGTGGCTGTGGGCCATTATCGATAGACTGCCTCTCTCCAACCAAATGATCATAATTAAAACAAAACGTCACAAAATCTTTCAAGAAAAATCTAAAATTTATTTAAATTTGCTGGAATAATTTTTCAGATGAAAATGGGAATTTTTAATGGATACTGTGAAAACTATCAAATAATCTGAATAAGTTTTTTTTTTTTTTTAAATTTATTTTTAGCATTTTTTTGTTTTTATTTATATTGGCTTGAAAGTGTCTAAAACTTAAAATATTTACTAGCGGGGGTACCCAGCGTTGCCCGGTTGTTTGGAGGTGTGTGTGTGTAGGGGGGGGGTAAAGTAAAGAATAAGCGAAGTAATAACCGTGTTTAAATAAAAAAAATAAAAAAAAAAAAAAAAACAGCGAACAAGCATAAAACTTCTTTTAAAAAAAAATTGGAAAAACAAAGCATAAATCAGGGGGGGGAATAAAAAAAAAAGAAAAAAAAAGAAAAAAAAAAGACATAAATAACCGTTCGATTTGTTAAAATTCCATTCCAGTTTTTTTAAGCAACTATGAAGTAAAGAAAACCCAAACCGGTGTTCCTTCGTAACTGTCCCTTGTGAACGATCCTGCAACGGTGTTAAGTGGTGGCAGGGGAAGGAGGAATTTATTAGAGAGAAAAGATTTTACCACTTCCATTGATGTTACCCAATTTTGGCAGTGAACTCTCAGCAGAAAAAATATAGGAATCTACGATTTGAGGAAGTGGAGAGGTAATAGGCCTATAACACACCTCAGATATTATGCTGCAGTTTGTGCATATTACATTTGCATGAAATGTCTTGATTTTTAATCCTATTAAGGTCAAAATCAGAGGGAAGAAATGAGTTCATTTTATATATATATATATAGGGATGACCGTTTGGTACGAGAGAAATAGTCCACTGATCGCCATGAATTTGGAATGTGAGAGAAAATTCAATATCACCTACATGCTTTACTGGTCAGTTGTCATAGAAACTTTGTACAGTCGTCACGTTCTGTAAGAAAGTATTTACTAGTCAATTCCCATAGAAACTATGCCTAACCTTGCTGTAGCATGAGAAGGTAGGCCAGTGATATAATTATGTGTTGAATCAAGGAGGTTTGTTTTTAGTTATAAAATAATACAAACTAGCGGAACACGTGGAAATTCTATGGTAGTTGAAAATTTTCAAAACATGTAAACAAGTTCTTGATGAGCCGTTCCAAGTTAAGTTAACAAATTTACCGAATTTCCATTACTGACAATTACTACATTGTCCAATTGACTACTGTACACTCTTTAACCCTTATCCTCGAGTGGTATCTGGGCCTTGATAAGTGGTGATGCCTATGTAAAAAAAAAAAAAAAAAAAAAAAAAAAAAAAAAAAAAAAAAAAAAAAACTAAGAACTCAGTACAAAAAGTTATCTCTTTTGCTGAAAGACATTTTGATCAGGAGTTATCTGCCATTAAATTGACCAGCTGACAAAAAAATTCAATGAGGGCTGCTTAAAGACATCAGCTTAGTGACAGACAAAAGCTATTCAGTAATTCTCTTGGTTGCAAAATTATTAATATGATATTAATATTATTGATTTTCACAATTGTTTTTATCCATTTATTTCTTCATATTTGTCGTACCACTCACAAACCACTTTACAACAGCACAGAAAGGTGACAGTGGCTAATGACAGAATGGCAACCTGGGTGTGCCAAATTAAAATCCAGTTTGTTCCACAATAAACACTTTCACTTAGGGATGTTGGCAACCTTCACTTGGTCCATCCAGTAAGTACCTGATGCCTTACTAGTAAGATGTCATGAAAACGAATGCTGCAATTTTGTTTTAAAATTCAATTTGGCTATCAAGATTTTTTTTGTATTCAAAATAATTAAAACTTTAAAATCAAGAAAAAAAAAAAAAAAAAAAAAAAAAAAAGATACAGATAAAACAGGGAAGGGCAGCTTCCGGTAGCCGGGATGGGGGGGGGCGACCCCAGATACCAACGTAGAGGAGACAGTTAGTTGACAACTAGATGTCCGTCGCGGTGGATGGGAGTTGAACAGTTTTTAGAGTTGACTGTGAATCAGAAATAGAGACGAACGTAATATTGACAGAACGGGCAGAACACACACACAAGTCAAACCGTCAATTATATGTGAACATTGGCGTTTGTGTTTTTCCTTGGTTCCACGATTTATTTATTTCTACTTTTGAGAAACCACGTGTGTTCCTATCGACAGTTGCCAGCGAGAAAATGACGATCCGGCCATAAGAGGAATAGTCGAACGAAAAATCCACGATACACGACGTTGGGAGTCTGCAATCTATCGGGGCCCGCGCACGTCTGGTCACAACTGTATCTAGAATTAGTTTATTGACAGTTTGGGATAGTTGATAACAGGTTGTCGCTTAGAGTAAATGAGGAAATGAATTGATCAACTGACGGATGAACATAGTCTCGACGTTAGAGTTTAGAGCATTGTTTTCCATGATATCAAACACACACGAGTAGAACTAGTATCTACCAAATGTGCAATCAGAGTTTTGCTTGTTTCTCATGAATTTCATTAGTTTTTATACTTATGAACCAGTGCTCACCCAACAGTTATTAAGGTGTCAGATAACAGTCAGAATGAGAATGAAAGGGAAGAGAACGACAGCATGCAGTGTTGGATTGGCGATTGCCGAAAGGGAGTACATGGATTCATGGAACATGCTTATATACCTTTGAACCATAGAGAATTTGAATTTTTTTTTTTTTATAGCTGTTAATCTCCACTCTTCAACGTGTATGTGTTATTTGTGTTTTTATTACTAGAAATAATTTTCTTTTCAATTAAGTCTTTTTTCAACACTAATCAAGAATGTGACCATCAGCATCTTCCAGCAGTTTACAGTAAGCAGCCGAAAAAGTTGCCAGAAAAGCAAACACAAATACTGCCAGGCAATAAATTTCAAAATGCTGAAAATAAAACTAACACAAAAAACATTGCAAGTTTAATTATATACAAAATCATGTTGACACACTGAAGTTAAGCAACATTGAGTCTGGTCAGTACAAAACTGTGACCGTTTAAGAATACCAAGTGCTGTATGTGCTCTCTGCTTATCTTTGCATTACTTTCAGTCGTTCTGGATTTGTCTTCGCCACTGGAATCAAGCAATGCCGATTCAGGAGAGGTCTTGCTTCACAATTACACGCACGGCTACTACTCTTACGGGGGGGGGGTATCCATTGTATCAGAAGCGATCTAATTACAAGAAAGTTTTGTTTTGTTGGTATTAAATATGATGAAAAAATATTAAAATGGAAAAAAGTTTGTGCGTGGTGTGGCGAGGGAAGGAGTGTGTGAAATCAATGCAAGGTGACTTACTGATGATGTTGGTGGCGAGAATGTAATCTGGTGAAGAATCAATTTTATTGACTTGTCCACGGACCAAACAAATCAGGAATGACAACTGCAAGGAAAAGTAGAAAAAAAAAAAAAATCTGATAAGTAGGAAAATAGAGGAAAGGAGCAAAAATGGTGAAAGAGATAGCAATGAAAAAGGTGAGATAAGAAGGAGAAGTGAAAGAGATGGGGAGATAAAAGAAAACGAGGAGGAGAAAGGGATGGGAAAGACAAAGAGAAAGGGGTGGTAGGGCACAGAGAGAAATAAAGGGAAAAAGAGGGGAGAGTGGTATCAGTTGAAGACAGAAAATGGGAACAGGTGATGTCAAATGGGAAGAAATACAAAATGAAAAAATTTTTTCCTTTTTTTTTTTTTTTTTAAAAACAAATTTTCTATTATTTAATACAATAAAAGGAAAAGGGAAGTATGAAATTGAAAAAAATTTTTTTTTTTTTTTTAAACAAGTTTTCTATTATTAAAACTACTGTCCTCATCCTGAGTGTCATTCTCACGTTTCAGCCAATCTTCTTCAAGTGAATCATGTCAAATTCTGAAGAATCTACAGTGTTTTGAACAGAACTCTTCATTTAATCTTTGGAGTAGCATGCTATCATCCCATCAGCCATGACAGAGTAGAAATCTTTAAAAAAATTTACAATTGAATTTTCAATATTGCCCGTACAGAGTATTGAACCTTCAACTTTCAGGAGTTTCACTTGGAACTAAATTATACTAAGTACTTTATCTATTAAGCCACGAGCCCTTGTGGCTGGAATGAAAGCTTGATACCCTGTGAATTAAAGAATTTCAACAATTACAAGACGCTTCTCCAACAACTTATATTCCATAACAAATTACACCCTACCTGAGAATTCTTTCTTCAAACTCCTGGGCCCAACATTCATGGGCAATATGAACTGGAACAAACACATTGAGAACATTGCAAAGGTTGCTGCAAAGAAGGTGGGTTCCCTCTATCGAGCTATAAAAAAAAAAAATACTCACACCTGAGAGCATCTTGTATCACTACTAAGCCACCATTCGCCCATACATGAAGCATTGTTGCTACATCTGGGCTGGTGCATCTACCATTAGTCTCTCCCTCTTGGATAAGGTCAAAAAGTTTTCAATCTAATATATCCCACTTTATCAACTAAGCTCCAACCCCTGTCCCATCACTGCAATGTTGCATCTGTGCCTGTTTTACAGATGTAAGAAATTTCTTCCCTACACACCCAATTTCCCCCCTGCAGATAGCAAATGA
Source organism: Euprymna scolopes (assembly GCF_053919585.1). Taxonomy (NCBI): domain Eukaryota; kingdom Metazoa; phylum Mollusca; class Cephalopoda; order Sepiida; family Sepiolidae; genus Euprymna; species Euprymna scolopes. The sequence continues at coordinate 67,079,489 of NC_136522.1, forward strand.
AACTCCACAAACAAAAGCCATACGTTTAAAACTCAAATTTTATTCAAGATGTACCAGTAAAGGAAAGTTCTTTGGTTCACGGTAAGTCCCTTACAAAAACAGTGACTGAATTTGCTATCCATACGCAATGGAGCCTTTAGTTATGATTCCTCTGTGGGAATGTTAGTTAAGGTTTCCTTTTAGAAGGATCCATGTTGTACATGGCGGGAATGTGGTCGCCCAATATGGCATATTTTGGGACCTCGTGGTCTCTCGAAGAAATAGGAATAATTTCCCATAATCAAATATATCAAGCCGAACACTGTAGAATATGCTCATTGGGTAAAATAAGTTCAGCAATTATATTGTCTCTGTATTTAGAGAAATGTCCTTCGTCCACCCACTGCATGGTGTCCAATGAAGGTAAAATCCTGGCACTATGACAGAGCACCGCTGTGCAAGTCTGTACCGTTCAGTGTTCATGTCAGACTGAAAAATAACACACATGTAATACAAAATTGGCGCCAACTGGCACATTCAAATTGAACCAATCAAAGACCGTCTAGCAAATCATGTTAGGCGGGCAAACAAAATGGCGTTGGTTATGGAATTTCTCAGATATTTTAATGGAATATGTTCTGATGAACTTGTTGCACTTGTGCCCCCTCGATGTACATATCCCCGACAAACCAGTTTAGCAACAAAATCTCACCTCTTTACCATCAAGGTCTCTAAATACCAGAAAGTTTTTTTGTTCTAGTAGTTTCTTGCCTCGCCACCCTTCCAGCCACCTGCTTCCCTGGCTGTACTGATATGCAGAAGTTTAAATGTAATGTAAACCAACATCTTGTTAATCTTTCCTAGACATGGTCCCAAATAGTAGTCCCTTACGTGAAAGTGTCGATATGCCTTCTTGGGGGGGGGGGGATGAACGAAAAAAAAAAAAAAAAAATGAAATCCAAATTCTGTGCAGATTCCAGAGTTCAGAAAGATTTTTAAAAATTGACAAGACACACCTGAAGAAGGTTAGAAGTTATATTCTGTAAATAACGCTCAAGATGAGAACTATAGTCCAAATAATCCATTTTATTAATCCTCATCTCAAAAACTGACCAAACAATTTTTCCAAATCATTTTCACTCACCAGAATAAAAAACAGCACAAAACCATTGAAGATCCGGAGGCCCAAAATCTGTAAACAAGACAATAAAAACAATGAATAATATTTGGTTGTTTTCTTTTGTGGCATATCTAGTAATGGGACAATTCCAATACTTTATAAATCTTTAAATATTTAACTAGAAAATTGTTTATATATTAATTAATTAGAATTCATTATTGAGATGAGTATCATTTATTAATTTATTACGGACTATTATCCTCATCTTGTTGTTTCACGACATTTTCGGCCAACTATTCCTCTGGCCTTCGTCAGGTGTTAACCGCGACGGGATAGGAACTCCGAATCTCCTAACTGCATCCTTAGCAATTAGTCTTTCATAGTTGTCTCGCGTTTTTGGCCACCTGACGATGGCCAGAGGAATAATTGGCCGAAATTGAGAATTGTTTCAATCCTATCCAAAGCCGGCCAGAGGCTTACCTGGCCAAAACATGGTGAGACGACAACAACTATGGAAGACCATATGCGCGCGCTTGCGCGTACAAAATGGCCACCCGTGATAATATAGAATTACATGGTTTAATATTTGGAAAACTGTGTTTTTCATCTAATTTTAAATTTTTCGCCAATACTACACTGACAAGGCAGTTTGGTACACGAGTGCACATTTAACAGCCTTCCTTTATGCTCGCGCGTAGCGTAAACACAGGCGAGGCTGTGAAATGAAAATAGTCCTAGAGTTCAGGGGTTAATACCATGCAAAAGAAATCGGTGCTAACGCAGACAGTGATCCGCGCTATTTTTTTTTTTTAAATCGTATTTCCACGTTTAATTAAAGTTTTGTTTTTTTATTCAATTGTAAGGTTAAAGTACAGAATAGGTACAAAACACCCTCCCCATGTTAAGAATGGCTTTTAAAATAAATAATTTCAGCACGGATCACTCTCTGCATTAGTACCAAGAAAAAAAAAAAAAAAAAAAAAAAAAAAAAGCCCCTCTCTCAAGTGGCCAGAAAGTGGGTGCTCAGTTTAAGTTAAAAAAAAAAAAAAAAAAAAAAACATGGAAAAGTGATCACCCACTTTTGGAAAAAGTAAAGTCTTCATATCAATGAAGATTTTTTTTTTTTTTTTTTTTTTTGCGACGGGAATGTTTGCAGATTCGTTTTTAGCACACCGAAATCTACAAAAAAAAATATTTTGTTATATACGAACGGGAGACGGGCCTTAATGTAAAACCTTTTGTGCATGCGTTTTCAGGGAGTAGTTCTAAAAGAAAACGTTCACGCAAGGTCCAGTGGACCCTACGTAAACGCCCCCCATGAAGTACTAGCCATTCTGTACTTTCACCTAACAATTTAATAATAAAAATATCGTAAAACTTGAATTTAAAAAATACTATTTTCGGGTTTGTATTACTGTCTGTACACAGATTCGAAAAAGTTGTCAAAAAACAAATATATAACAAATAAATGTTATCAAAGGCAAGATAAGTTACTTAACTAAACTGGATATAATTTTCGTGTTTTTATTCAATATTCAGCTCGAAAACCATACAGTGTTTACCGATGTATTGGAACATTCAAGATGGCGTCTGATTCTCTCTTTAACACGGTAAGTTTGGGAAAAGGTGTTATAAATAAAAAAAACGGTTAAAATACTGTTCAAAACTCGCTCAATATATGTTACTGTGACATCGGTTGACATATTCAGCGGGGTTTTAATAGTATTTTGTATAGTTTTTTTTAATTATAACACCTTTTCTCAAACTTACGGTGTTAAAGAGGGTGTGAGACGCCATCTTGAATTTTCGAATACATCGGTAAACACTGTACGTTTTTCGAGCTGAATAAATATGTTAAATTGAATAAAAACACGAAATTGAATAAAAACACGAACGATATATCCAGTTTGGTAGAAAAGTAACTTATCTTGCCTTTGATAACATTTGTTTGTTATATATTTGTTTGACAACTTTTTCGAATCTATGTGTACAATACAAACCCGGCTTTTGACTATGCTGAATACGAAAATTGCATTGAAATGTTGCAGAAATAATTAGTTATCGAGATATAAACAGTTGTATTATGTATTGTATTCTTTGGCGGCCATCTTTTTTACACGCGTGCAATGTCAGTCATAGATGAGTAGATTTGTTTATGGCGCAGTGGCGCACGCGCGTAAAAAAATGGCCGCCAAAGAATACAATGCATAATACAACTTTTTATATCTCGATAACTACTTATTTCTGCAAAATTTCAATGCGGTTTTCGTATTCAGCATAGTCAAAAACCGGTAAAACTATACAAACACCGTGACAGCGAATTAACCCTACCCCTAAACCTAACCCTAATCCTAACCCTAACGCTGTCACGGTGTTTGTATAATAATACCCAAAAACCTAAATAAGTCGTCATTGAAAAGAAAATTGTTGAGGTGGACCTAATCTGAAAATTTACCAAACAAATTCGCAACAGCGAAACGTTTTTTATTTTATGCAAACGTATGTATAATGCGAACGTTTTAACTGACACCGTTTTCTGCGGACTTCGAGTCGCCTATTCCTTCGATTCACCCAATAAATTATAACTCCACCCTCTGAAAGAAAAAAAAAACAAAACAAAAAAAAAAAAACAACAAACCTTTCGAGGTGAAACTTCGTGGTATATGGCCGATTCGTTTGGGGTTGTAAAACCAGGTTGTTTTTGTTGTTGTTGTTGTTCTGCCATGTTTTTTTTTTTTAAGTTTAAATTTTACGGAGATTTTTTTTCTTTTTCAATACGTAACAAATATGGTTTTATGGTTTTAAAGTTTCGTAGTTGAAAAATGGACGGTTAGGAAATTTTTGAAAAGAAGAAAACAAACAAAAAAAAAAAAAAGCAAATCCTTTTGTAAGTTTGTATAAATAAACTAGAAACAAGGTGTTTCAGTTACGGGGCGGGGGTGAGGCCTGGGAATAAAGCTGCAAAAGCTTCCTTCTATTTGGGACGACACTGCAATAAAGGCCTTTTATTCTTTTTAATATCTTTTTAGAATTAATAATAGGCTTACAAGTCGCGTCACATGGTCAAACGAGGAGAGCTACCCACCAAGAGTTAGGGTGGGGTTGGATGGCGGATTTCAAGCAAATAATAAAAAAAAACAAAAAAACATCACGTGTACTTTTCCTCTCTCTTTTTTTTTTTTTCAATTGAAGCACATACACACACGCATGCACACACACACACACGCACACACATACGCACGCACAAAAACACGCCCACACCCACGTATGCATGCATGGATACACACGCGTATTCGCACATATACGCGCACACAAACACATGCATACGCGTGCACACACACGCATGCACGCACAGACACATACGCACACGCACACAAAACGGTGTTTGTTCAATGTTCAATAACTGACGTTATTTCAAGTAAAAACGCCATTTACGTATTTACGTGTCATGTCGAAAATACAATAAATTAAAAAGAAAAAAATAAATAAGTATAATTACAAAAAGAAATAGAATTTATCGAGTTTTGTCGTACGTTTTAATGTGGAAGAGTTGTGTGTGCGACCCATTCTGTATGACAAACCGACTTATCTCCCTTGGTTTCCTTGAAATCCGCCAATTGAATAAAATAGAAAATGCCCGACCGTTAGTGTCTACAATTATTGTTTTTTTTTTTTTTTTTTTTTTTTGTTTTGTTTTTTTTTCTCAAAAAATATATCTAGCTCAATCTCATCTTCGACTGGATCATTTTTTTTTTTTTTTTTGAGTTATTTTTTTTGGAATTTACACTGATTTCAACATGACACGTACGTACGTAATACTGTTTTCACCTGAAATGCGTTTGTTTAAAGTTAAACTGCACAAACACCCACAAAACTTATACGATTTAAGGGCATTTTCTACAATAGTCAACAACAAAAATTTAAAAGATAAAAATAAATATATAACAAATAAATGTTACCAAAGGCAAGATAAATTACTCTTCTACCTACCTGGATAAGTTTTTTATCTGTGTGTGTGTGTGTGTGTGTGTGTGAGTGTGTGAGTGTGTGTGTGTTCTGATTTATTTTAAAGTGTTTTTTTTTTTACTTTGAAACAAAAGTAGTGTGAGGTCTGTTAAGTTAGTACGAAAAAATTCATCGCCCAACTCGTTCCCTGCGTTCTTCAGATAATTAACCTCGATGTAATAGGAATGTTGAGTCTTCAGGGCCCATGGTGCAGTGGATAGAGATATTGAGTGTCTATTTTCCCCCAGTCTCTATCTGTGCCTAAATGAAAACGTAGATTCCATGAACAAAGCTTCTTTCTTAGAAGTGCACACCTGTGGAATTCTTTTCCGTTTACCTGTTTCCCACCTGACTACAACTTGGATGTCTTCAAGTCCAACATAAACAAATTCCTGATGAACCACCCCCTTAAGACACTTTATCAGATCTCCATTACTAACGATTACTACAATATTATCTCATTGATTACTGTACACGCAATAACCCTTATCACCGAGTGGCCTCCGGACCTTGATAAGTGGTGACTTCCATGTAAGAAAAAAAAAATGCTTCCAGATGAGCATTGCTTGGGATAGCAGTTTCAATCCTACCTGAAGTCGTCCAGAAGATTAGTTGGTCAAAACATGGTGAGACGACGACAACTATGGAAGGCAGTAATTACTAAGGATACAGTTACAAGACTCAGCATTCCTATCCTGTCGTGGTTAATCACCTGCAGAAGGCCGGAGGATGAGTTGGCTGAAACATGAAGATGAGGATAACAGTTCACAAAAAGAAATGAATGAACAAAATTCACCTTTTAATAACTTAATTTGATTGTAAACATTTTGTCTACAAACAGCCTTTCACAGGAAGAGTTCTTTTTTACTGACTAGCCAGTTTTGAGAAGAGAAAGAGAGTGCCATGCAAAGCTAGCAGTTTTAGTTTGAATACGAAAACATCTTTATGTTGCAATATTTTTGATATGATAATGGGGTAAATATTTATTTTCATTAAAAATTGTACAATTTTTAAAGAAAAATTTGGCACAAGGCCGAACATGGGGGAAAGGGGAGGCAGATACGCAAATTTGCAAGTTGAATGGTTGATGTGGGACCGAACGCTTTATAAAAATAGCCTCTTACGAAAATTTCGAAAGAGAACCCACATCTTTGGCAAATCAAGCGATCTGTCACCTGATTGGGAAGGTGAATGGAAAAAAAAAAAAAAGAAACAGGACAAATTAAGAACAGGGTCTAACAATCACTATCACATGCTAGCTAGGTTATTAACTTACGTGCCTGAGAACTGGTCCTTACTCTAAACTTAAACATGTTTTGCTCTTGATTAAGAAAAAGTATCCCTGAAGATGCAGACACAACTGTCAACCTGAAGGTTTCAAAATTCTTTTGCCTGAGGCACGTCCAGGTACCATTCAAGACTTGTGCCATTCACTCGACAAACACATGCAACAGACACCCACCTTTCAACAAAGTCAAGTGAAGAGAGTTTAACCCTCTTGGCCTTAATACGAATCTTCAAATGACAGAAGATTCGTATAAGGTTTAGAGGAGCAAAGTCCTCGGATCCAAAGACCACTTTCATACGAGTGTTCCAAAACACCTCTCATCACTGCTAGCAAGGTTAAAAGCAATTCTTTCCTAAGCGAATGTGTGCATATCCTTTAACGAAAGGTTTTTCTTGATCCACAGACTAGCTGGGGATCGTACCGCTTTCAAAATCTCCAACCAAGCCCATCAGTTGTCGGAGCCGAATTGCTACAAACATTTATGGATGCTAAAGCAAATAACATGTTTAGTATGCAAACTATGAGACCTGTAACAAACTCAATCAACGACACAATGATGCAACAATAGACGAAGATGTGACATAAAGTCTTGACTTCATCGCCACATCATTTATATATAGGCGAAATAGCCAAGCCAGCTGAGTGAAGTCTCTTTCCGACTAAGAAAGCATTATGAATCACTAGCCAGGTTAGAGATGCCTTATCGTTAGTGACACACCCCAACTCAGGTGCTCAAAAGCCAGATTGAGCAAAGCTGCCCTTTCGTCAAAGTGAGCCTCTTACTTACATTATCCTTAACGGACCCCCTTATTATATGCCTGATATAATGTCTAGAAGTATAAGCCATGTTTAGTTTTTCAGAACAGTTTCCGATGGTTCGTTGTTCTACACAAGTCCTGAGAGTTGACTGGTTTGCAATAGACAGAACAGTTTCCGATGGTTCGTTGTTCTACACAAGTCCTGAGAGGTGACTGGTTTGCAATAGACAGAACAGTTTCCGATGGTTCGTTGTTCTACACAAGTCCTGAGAGGTGACTGGTTTGCAATAGACAGAACAGTTTCCGATGGTTCGTTGTTCTACACAAGTCCTGAGAGGTGACTGGTTTGCAATAGACAGAACAGTTTCCGATGGTTCGTTGTTCTACACAAGTCCTGAGAGGTGACTGGTTTGCAATAGACAGAACAGTTTCCGATGGTTCGTTGTTCTACACAAGTCCTGAGAGGTGACTGGTTTGCAATAGACAGAACAGTTTCCGATGGTTCGTTGTTCTACACAAGTCCTGGGAGTTGACTGGTTTGCAGTAGACAGTTCTCAAGTTGGAATTCACAGAGCAAAAGATTCTTCCCGTGTTGACACGAAAAAAACATATGCGAAATTGCTACAGAAAGGTTTAATATTTATGGAGCAATTCTGGTTTCTGATTGGTTGGTAGCAGAACATGAATTAATTCGATTCGTCAGTTCCCAGCAGCATCGTTTATAAACAGAATCTCCTGACTGTGCAGGATCATACCCCATTATAGTGCAAAAATATTTTAACATAATGCCTTTCGGGACAACAGCAGAGTATCACAGAGGCTTTCTTTCACTCTTAGAAGGCACTTCAGTGTGCAATGACACTCGCAATAGATGGAGCACCTTGGAGCAACCCTTGTGCCTTCCCCTTCGGATGAGTGAACACTTTTGAGAGCCAGAAAGGGTTTCTTAGTATCCTCTTTCCAGAGGCCACTGTTTCTCTCAGTTTGCATACACATTCGATCTCGATAATAGAGCCGAAGCATGTGTAGACGAATCTCCATATTTGACATATGCAGATTTTCCTCAGAAGGACGGAGATAACAGATGGTGTGACAGATCATAGAGGCCTTTTCAACCTACAAGAACTGGAAAAGAACCTGCTGCAAGTATAGTAATTTATTTGATGTGGGACATGAATGGAAAGCCGCATATAAAGATTATATAGATGTGGGATATGCACACATTCGCTTTTCCCTTTTAACGAAAGGTTTTTCTTGATCCACAGACTAGCTGGGGATCGTACCGCTTTCAAAATCTCCAACCAATTTTTACTCCAGCTGAAGGTCAGGATCAAACCAAACGCTGAGTATTTTGCAAGGCCTGTTGCTCCAACCAAACGGCCTCCAAATAAAGACTCCTCTCCAGGCACTGATGCACAAACCCCAAAGACTTGTCGCAGTTAATTTTGGCCCCTGTTACCGTTTCATACAATCTGATTTCTACACCGACGACACTAATCTCAGCACTGCTCGTTACAAGCACTGTTGCATCGTCAGCAGAGGCGGAGTACTTTACTATGGAAGAAGTGCCGGACAAAGTGATACCACGTAGGACCGGATTCACCCTTAGCTTGCGAAGGAAAGGTTTCAATGCAAGCACATAGAGCATTGGTGATAAAGGATAATTGAAATGAATAGCTCTTGTCTTGGGGAGGCTCCATGTTTTGACAAGCTTCTGGGCTTGACCTTTACTCCTGACCTGAAATGGAACACGTACATCAAGTCAGTTGCCAAGGTCGCTGGAAAAATGGTAGGATCCTTCTACCGCTCCAGAAGATATCTCACCCCTGATACAATTCTCTATCTGTATAAAAGCCAAGTACGTCCAAGGATGGAATACTGCTGCCACACCTGGGCAGGAGCTGCTAAAAACAGCCTATCCTGCCTTGACAGAGTACAAAATAGGCTTCATGGCTTAGTGGGTGATGCCCTTTTCTCTTCCCTGCAACCTCTTTCGCACAGGAGAGACGTTGCGAGCCTGTCTTTGTTTTATCGTTACTTCCATGGCAGGTGCTCGTCTGAACTCCAATCTCTGGTCCCCCCTCGCCAATCTTTCATGAAAAACACCCGTCTAGCTGAAACCACTGTCAAAAATTTTCTCCACTCCTTATCTGTGCCAAAATCAAAACGTAGATTCCATGAACAAAGCTTCTTTCTTAGAAGTGCACGCTTGTGGAACTCTGTTCCGTCTGCCTGTTTCCCACCTGACTACAACCTGGATGTCTTCAAGTCCAATGTGAACAAATTCCTGATGAACCGCCTCCTTAAGTAAGACACCTTATCAGATCTCCAAAACTAACGTACTGTACACACAATAACCTTTATCCCCGAGTGGCTTCCGGGCCTTGATAAGTGGTGACTACCTTGTAAAAAAGAATGGAAATAAAAATAACCTTGACGAATGAATGAAGAGCCTCAATCTCTTTCCATTCACTTCTACCATCACTATGGGGTTTGCATAAAGGAGGTGAATCCACGAGTAAAATTGCAGGTCAAAACCGGCTGCCAACAAAACAGCCCCTTAGTAACAATGGTCCACTCTATAGAAAGCTTTGGACTGATCTAAATTGATCAGCGCAACCTCAGTATCAACTTTTTCTATCATAAAGCATATTGAGTGCAAGTTATCCTGGATTGTCCTGCCCTTCACAGCACAAATTTGGTCGGGGATAACTAGACTGGTCAGGACAAACTGCGGACGATTGGCAAGAATCTTGACCAAAATCTTTAATTCAGCGTCAAGTAACATTAAGGACGGATAATTATCTAACCCTAACCCTAACCCTAACCCATCCCCACCATGTTTGTTTTTGCATAACACCTTCACAATGCCCATCGTAAAGTACCTGGGGATTGAGCTGTTTCTAAACCATTGGTTAAATAAAACTGTCAGCAAGGGAACAAAGAAGTGTGACATTTTCAAATAAATGTACTTCATTGGGCAGACCATCAATCCCGGAGACATGTTAAGGCCAACCCACTTTAAGACAAGAAAAGTCAGCTAAATAGGTGTTGAACTGTTCTAATGACAGAGTTGGTTCCATGGAAAAAAGATGAAAATGAGACCTACCCCCCTCCAGAACGCCTTTGTTTGTGGTCACGGTACATCCATCCGCCAATGTGGCATGTGCGATGTGCCAGTTAGCAGCATGCTGAAGCTCTTCTGCATGCAGATCTGCAGCCATGTTTGTTGTTTCCTGAGGCATTCTTTTCAATCACTAGAGCTTGGTGCTCCTTTTCAGCCAACGAGGCAAGCTGAGCTTTAATTATATTAATGCTAGCACTTACCCCTCCTCTACTGTCTGATCTAATCTAGACTCTAGTGTCACTTTAACTGCTCTAGATTCTAGATCGAATCGTCTGCTAAAATTGGCAGAAAAGGACCTAATGGCTTCCTTAATTTTTACCCACTACTTATTCCCAATTACAGCTGCCATCAATTCCCATTGCAAGGTTAGTAGCAGCCCATCACGGTAGCCTTCCACGTTGAACAACGATGTGGTTGATATTCCAGTAACTGGCCAATCTCGGCTTAGATTTATCTAAGTTTGCCCGTACATGAACAAGTCAGCAATCTGAGTAAAACTATATTGTGAAAACTTGGACAATGCAATACTCCTAGATCAACTCATCTAAGAATCAGTCCATATAACTTGAAAGTTGTAGTATGTCACCTATGATACTTAATGTTGCAATATTGGGTTTGTATTACTGTACACATAGATTCAAAAACAGTTGTCAAAAAACAAATATATAACAAATAAATGTTATCAAAGGCAAGATAAGTTACTTTTCTACCTAACTGGATATGTTTTCAGTGTTTTTATTTAATGTAACATGTTTATTCAGCTCGAAAAACATACTGTGTTTACCGATGTATTGGAAAATTCAAAATGGCGCCCGACTCTCTCTTTAATACGGTAAGTTTGAGAAAAGGTGCTATAAATATAAAACTAAACAAAATACTGTTAGAAATTCGCTCAATATATATTACCGTGGCATAGGTTGATATATATTCGGTGTTTTTTTAATAGTATTTTTTCTAGTTTATTATTTGTAGCACCTTTTCCCGAACTTACCGTGTTAAAGAGAGAGTTGGGCGCCATTTTGAATTTTCCAATACATCGGTAAACAATGTATGTTTTTCGAGCTGAATAAACATGTTACATTGAATAAAAACACAAAAAATATATCCAGTTTGGTAGAAAAGTAACTTATCTTGCTTTTGATAACATTTATTTGTTATATATTTGTTTTTTGACAACTTTTTCGAATCTATGTGTACAGTAATACAAATCCGCAATATTTTTTATATAAGGGTATGATTAAAAAAAATTGGAAGGTTCTATTTATAGACAGTGGCAATAGGAACTGACCAATCAAATGGAACCATGTTATGCTTGCAACCAATCAGAGACCGGAATCGCTCCATAAAAATATTTAATTCTTTAGAATTCACACACATAATTTTTCATGTCCACATGAAAAAGATTTTTTCTCTTCGTCTGCAAACTTTTAAATTGCAAGACTTATACAGATCAGCTACCCACCAAAAACTTTTTTACATCGTAAAGTATATTCCATATTTTGGACTTTTGTAACTGTTACTGGTTCTTCCATGCAGATGAGGCTGGTGAAGTCTCCATTTTTCTAATTGTTGATTCTTTGTTTTATAGAAGTTTATAACTTTGTGTCAGCCTACTACATTCACATATAAGTGCTACTTTTTGAGGTTTGGAGTGATTTCCATTAATTGAAAATACTTTGAGTTAAAGCCTGCCTTTTGTGGAAAAGTATCTGTTTTGGAGAAAAAGAAAGCAAACTCCAATAAAGCAGAGAAAGAAAAATGTGTAAGCAATCATTAACAATTTGCTTTTTAGTATTCATAAGAATCACTTTATGATTAAATCACCACAGCATCATTCCTGCCATCAAACTGTTTCTTTTTTTTCAAATGTTAAAAACAGAAATTTTATTTAAATCTGCCACAGAATATTAGTTTTCAAGATATTTGCATTTCAAATTGCAACCTTTTTCGTGCCTATTGCCCCTCCCCGCAGATTGGAGAGGAGAATGGTTTTATAAAATTGCATTCTTATTCGTCTATCCAGATTTACTCAACTCCCTACGTGGGCAAAGTTTTTAATATGAGGAAAACCAAAAAGCCTTCCCCCCAATAATTATATAACCTTATCATTCCGTTGATATACCCTCAAATAAGGACACCTCAGGCAACAAGTAATACAAATCGCTTCTCCGCTGAAATATAAATGGAGGTAATGCCTAGAAGGATGGTTTCCTTTAGACTGAACAGATACTACACTTTTGTTATATAAAGCGTATGACAGCAAGGAAAACAAACACATGAAATTTAGATGTAAACTTAACCGTGAAATGATTCCTGCGAATGCTAAAACACAAATGTCTCTAATTGCTAACACTTTTTCTTTCCCCGCTTCATTGAATTTCATTTTTCTCCTCACTTCCCAAGGCAAGAAAGTTTTTACAGGAACGTGTGAGCTCAAAATATTTTTCAACTAATAAAAATCGTTTCAAACTCCAAAAAGTAACACTTACACATGAAAGTAATAAGCTAGCGTTAACTTAAACAAAATCAGCAAAGGCACCCAAGAATATCGCTTAACAACACCCCCTCATGCCCCTGGGACAGAGGGGGACAAGTTGCTAAAGAAAAGAAGTCAATGACTCACATACTAGCCTAATTCATCTTGGGCATACATGCCTACACACTGCCTACTACAAAGAACTTGAATGTCTACTACACACTATCCTCGAGTGTCTAAGGTCCAAGCCTAAATAAATGCTTTGAAATAAGATGCACAAAAACAAACTCATACAAGTAGGAAAATAACTTCTCTTGCCTTTGGTAACATTTATTTGTTTTATATTTGTTTCTTCATCAGTTTTTCGGTTTGTTGTCTATAATGCAAAATGCGGCACTTCTGCATGACAGTGACATATTAGCAACAGAGACGAATTATCTACCCCTCTTCTTCGAAAGAGGACTATCGACGATTAGGTGAACCTCAGATATAAGTGTTTACGATAACGCAAAAATATATAACGAAATAAATAACACAAAAAAAAATATGAAAATCGAAACATTTATTGAAGAAAAAAATGTTTCAAAATATAATTTTAATGTATTAAGATTTCTTTTCAATGAGTATTTTCTTTAATTTTCGGACATTTTTTTTTTGTTAAAAATTATTTACTAAGTAATGTCGAGTACGATATTACTTGTTATTTCTTTTTAATTAAATAAACTCTTTAAAATAAGTTTAAACACCAAAAACTTACAAAGCTAGGTAGAAAACGAAATCTTAGAAAAATCAATTTAATTTTTTTTTAAAACAATAAACATGTAAAATATTTTTTAAAATATTATGGGGTTTGCATTATTACCTAAAAATATACAATTTTTGTTTTCTTTTGGAGGTGGGGCTCGTTTTATAACTATACCTACCTTAATATTTTCTTTAATTTTCTATTTTTGAGCAATTATCCTCCTAAGACGTGATCCTCTTATGTCGGACATTTTTTGTTCATAAGTAACACTCGACGTTAATTTTTTTTTTTTTAACTAAATAAACTCTTTAAAATAAGTTGAAAGATCAAAAACTTTCAAAGCTAGATAGAAAACGAAAACTTAGAAAAATTAATTTAATTTTTTTAAAATAACAGTAAACAAGTAAAAATATTCTTAAAAAATATTATGGCATGTGTATTTTCTTTTAAAGACAATATCTTCTTCAAGAACGGTCATAAAATGTGTTTTCAATCGATATTTATTCAATAAGGGACCAGTTTTCCTACGTAGCAAAAGAAGACGAGTTTTCTGGAGACGAGTTTTCCCGAGACGAGTTTTCCGGGGACGAGTTTTCCTTAAATTATAGTGATTCAATGAATTTCAAAAACCCTTTTTGAAGTGAAATGTTTGAGTTTGATATCAAAGATTTTTATTATTCTAAGTAAGACAAATGGAGATAAAATTTCTAAAGTATTCTTTGTCTTATTTAGAATAATAAAAATCTTTGATATGAAACTCAAACATTTCACTTCAAAAAAGGTTTTTTGAAATTCATTGAATCACAATTTAATTTATTTGCTCTATCTTGCATATCGAGCAATTCTTATTTAGATGGGATGATACTTATAGAATATTACTGCCAGTAATATTTTGTAGATCTTACAATCACAGGTTTCCATACCAGCTTATTGTTAAATAACTTTATTCTGAAGTATATATATATATATATATATATATATTTTTTTCTCTTGTTGGAACTACACAACCATCACTTTAAATATATATATATATATATATATATATATATATATATATATATATATATATATATATATATATATATATATATATATATATATTAGATTGCACGGACTTTTAGAAAAGGAAGACCATCGACCCTTGTTCTTTGGCTGACAAGTGACATCTGTCGGAGGTTCTTGAAACTAAAATACACACATTCGCCTCATGTCACTGCCATGCAGAAGTGCCCAAAATGTCCGATGAACATATTCGATTAAGGCCATTTCGACTGCCATATATCTCATTAAGCAATGGTTTAAAAAGTACATAATTATGGCATCGTTGGTCTTCCATAGTTCGTAAGCGATTTTTTTTTTTCAATCGGTGTCGTTTGAACACCGGTTCGTTGAATAACAATTATTTTGTTTACAATCTCTACTTTTCGTCAGAAATAACGGGGGGAAACTTGTGCTTCGTCAGTGTTTGCAGTAGTTTTCATGTAAAATCATAGTTACGGTTGCCTACACTTCTGAATTGCCTTATTTTATATATTTATGGGCAAGACTGGAGTTTAGGTGGAAAAATAATCTCGAACCCTTTATCACATAAAAGGAAAAGGAACTAATTTCCCTAATCACCGGTACGTTTTGAGACAATCGACAGATCGGGTTTTAAAAACACTATTACGTAATTAATTGTTACGCCGAATATAGTAATATATCCAAAAATTACGAAAAATCATCAAGTAAAAAATTATTTATAGTTAAAGGTTATTTTTACGGGAGATTGGGTAAAATCGCATTTTCTTAGACGTTATAAAGTAGGAAGTAGGAGTCTACACGCAGGGGACATAACTCCGAAACGAGTATTTTAGATTACGTGTTCATGCCTTTAATATTTATTAGCGATATTTTTTTTTTTTTTTTACTAAAAACAGTAACAATTGTTTTACCCGATGAATTTTCATAATTTTTGGATATATTACTATATTCGACGTTACAATTAAGAACGTAATATTGTTTTTGCGTAAAATAATATATTAAAAAAATGGATTTGTCAACTACATTGTTAATAGGTGATTTTATATTTTTCGTACTTTTGCAGTTTATGAACCGTGTTGGAATGGAAGGTCGTTAGGTCGCCTAGAAGAAGGTTATTCTTAACATAAGGAAAGGTCTTTGGTAACACTATTTAATAGTGACTATTATTTACTTCTCCGTAACAATCTAATAAATAAATTTGTGAAACTGAAACTTGCCGGAAGTTATATTACGAAATAAGTTAAATAACGAAAGAGGATTATATCTGAGCGAACACCAAGTCGGTTCGTTTATGTTCCGGTTTGTCTTTTTTTTTTTTTTTTTTTTTTAATTTATAAAAACGGAAAAGATTTAATTTATTATTATTTTTTTTTATTGCATTCCTAAAAAATATTGAGGGAAAAAAAAAAAAAAAAAACCGGTGAAAAGTGAAAGTAACGACGAACTTCCAAACCACGTGATGTTTTGGTGGGAAATTAGACCTTTATCCTCATCTGTTTCTCGTCTTCGCTCTATTTCTCTTCAAATTCGATTTTCCCATTTTTCTTCGCAACTTCAACTAAATTTTCACAATCGAAGAAGAATTATGAATGTGACAACAATCGATCGTGGCCTGCTGATTATATTTGAAGGACTTGACAGATGTGGAAAATCCACGCAAAGTAGAAAACTTCATGAAGCCATTACAAAAGCTGGACAACCTGCGAAACTGTGGGCTTTCCCTGGTGAGTCGATACTTCATTTTGTTTTTTTGGTTTGGCATTCTGGCCAAGATCAAAGTGTAGCATCCGGCAGATGCTGCACTTAAGATAATTTGTACCAGTCAATGGAGGGGAAACCCTCTATACTGGGACAATTATTATTTTTGGTAACCAGAGTGCCCCCTTTTTGCCTACTTTTAGGGGAGCTGGTTTTTACCTCACATTAAAAACGGCCTTGTGCCTAATTTGCTCAGTGGGGGAGCAAATAAACACCATCTGTTCCGGCAGATGCTGCAAGCTATGACTAGCTATGACTAGCAAAGACCAGATGTGGGGGCAACCCCACATGCCTGACCATTAACCAGCTCCCATTTCCCACCTCTCGGGAGCTGGTCCCCTTTTTCCCTTCCCCCTCCCTTCACTCCTCACATTAAAAATCGGCCTTGTGCCTAATTTGCTCGGTGGGGGAGCAAATAAATACCATCTGTTCCGGCAGATACTGCAAGCAAAGACCATATGTGGGGGCAACCCCACATATAAGACCTTGGTCAATGTAGGGGCAACCCTTCATACCAATTGTCACTATCCAGCTCCCCTACTCCCCGGGGAGTTGGTCCCCATTTCCCTTTCACTCCTCACATTAAAAATCGGCCTTGTGCCTAATTTGCTCGGTGGGGGAGCAAATAAATACCATCTGTTCTGCAGATGCTGCACTTAAGATAATTTGTACCAGTCAATGGAGGGGAAACCCTCTATACTGGGACAATTATTATTTTTGGTAACCAGAGAGTGCCCCCTTTTTGCCTACTTTTAGGGGAGCTGGTTTTTACCCCACATTAAAAACGGTCTTGTGCCTAATTTGCTTTGGTGGGGAAGCAAATAAACACATTAATTAAATGCAGGATGCTTCTACACTTTATTGCCGAAATTGGAGACGCCATTTTATTTCACGCACCTGCTGTCCAAATTTAGGAGAGAAAATTATATTAAACTATGGCTGAAGCATGAAATAAATAAAAAAAAAAATTAAACTTTCCTAAAGAAATAAAAAAAATAAAGAAAGTGAAAGAGAACATATATCCGTAATTGTTTAATTGGAAATTTTTCGATTTAATTAATAAGAACGGGAAAGTTGGGTTTGTATTACTGTACACATAGATTCGAAAAAGTTGTCAAAAAACAAATATATAACAAATAAATGTTATCAAAGGCAAGATAAGTTACTTTTCTACCTAACTGGATATAATTCACGTGTTTTTATTCAGTGTAACATGTTTATTCAGCTCGAAAAACATGCAATGTTTACCGATGTATTGGAAAATTCAAAATGGCAGCCGACTGTCTCTCGGAGAGGGTACGTTTGGGAAAAGGTATTATAAATAATAAACTAGACAAAATACTGTTAGAAATTCGCTCAATATATGTTACCGTGACATAAGTTGACATGTATTCGGTTGTTTTCTAACAGTATTTTGTCTAGTTTATTATTTATAATACCTTTTCCCAAACGTACCCTCTCTGAGAGACAGTCGGCTGCCATTTTGAATTTTCCAATACATCGGTAAACATTGCATGTTTTTCGAGCTGAATAAACATGTTACACTGAATAAAAACACGTGAATTATATCCAGTTAGGTAGAAAAGTAACTTATCTTGCTTTTGATAACATTTATTTGTTCTATATTTGTTTTTTGACAACTTTTTCGAATCTATGTGTACAGTAATACAAACCCGGAAAGTTTTACATGGAACATTTTTTTTAATTTTTTTTTTTAATTAAAAACAGAAAATGAAATGACATATACATACTGGTTTATGCGCCATTTGAAAACCAAAACAATCATTGTATAATAATTTATCAAAATGTAATTGGAAAAACATTGAAAAATTTGCGTAAAAAATATAATTTTACATGAACAATTTTTTAATGAAAGAAACATTGGATTTTTATAAAATAGATTTTTTTATTTTTTTTTTTTTCGAACAAATAAATAATTTTGGTGCTTCTGCACTTTATTGCCGAAATTGGAGACTCCATTTTATTTCACGCACCTGCTCTCCAAATTTAAGGGGAGAAAATTATATTAAACTGTCTGAAGCATGAAAGAACTATAAAAAAAAAATAAAGTGAAAGAACATATATCCGTAATTGTTTAATTGGAAATTTTTCGATTTAGTTAATGAAAACGGGAAAGTTTTTCATGGAACATTTTTTTTTTTTTTAACAGAAAATGAAATGACAGATAACGGTTTAAACTGGGCGAGCCCCATTTGAAAACAAAACCAAAACATTTATTGTATAAAAATTTATCAAAATATAATTGGAAAAACATTTATTGAAAAGTTTGCGTAAGAAAAAAAGTTGGTACTGGTCGCGGTAAGAGTTCCCTGCCGAACAGCCGAACACCCTAAAAAAACAATGATTTCTCCCACGCAGCCGCAAAGGACATGTTTTAGTTGCCATAGTAACAACACTTTTTATCGACATTGTTTTACTGTTTATGAATATTGAAGTAAAAGACATTACTACACATTTATTAATAATATTTCACTTTTAATCACTTTTATCGACTTTTTAAAACTTTTTTTTTTACTCTTTTTAAATGACAACGTTAATGTTTATGAATATTGAAATAAAACATTACTACACATTTATTAATATCTTTTTTTTTTCTTTACTGTTTATGTGTCAATTTTATCGACTTTTTCTTTTCTTATATTGAATATTGAAATAAAAGACATTACTACACATTTATTAATAATATCTTTTTTTTTTTACTGTTTTACTGTTTGTGTCACTTTTATCGACTTTTTCTTTTATGAAACTTATCGGCGGTTCTTGAAATTTACTTACCACAAAATGGTGATAGAATAATAAATTTACTTACGTTTAATCAATGTTATTTTCTTTTTTAAATAGCATTTTCTTTTTAAATGACGACGTTTTTACTGTTTATGAATATTAAAAGAAAAATAATTACTAAATATTTATTAATAAGAAAATGGGTGCTAGTGCACTTATGATCCGCGCTATATTTTAAATCGTATTTCTAAGCTTAAAGTTTAATGTTTTTTTATTCAATTGTAAGGTTAAAGTAAAGAATAGGTACAAAACACCCTCCCCGTGTTAAGAATGGCTTTTTAAATAATAACGTTATTTCAGCACGGATCAATAAAAAATAAATAAATTAACGTTATTATTTAAAAAGCCAAAGTAAATTTATTATTCTATCATCATTTTGTGGTAAGTAAATTTCAAGAACCGCCGACAAGTTTTGTGGTAAGTAAATTTCAAGAACCGCCGATAAGTTTCATAAAAGAAAAAGTCGATAAAAGTGACACAAACAGTAAAACAGTAAAAAAAAAAAAAAGATATTATTAATAAATGTGTTCAACGAACCTGATACTCAAACCGGGGGGCAAATTTACCGTTTGCATGGTATTAACCCCTGAAGCCACGAACTACTTTCCGCCATTTTACAGCTTCTGTTTACGCTACGTGCGCGCGGCAGCATAAACGACGGCTTGCTTCACCTAGCAAACTGCCTTTTCACATGGCGTACCAATCTTACGCGGAAATTTTAAAATTACATGAAAAACAAATAAAGCAAGAAAGAAAAGCACACCAAGTTGGGGCGGGGGGGGGTAATTTATTTTATTTATTGGGTTTGTATTACTGTACACATAGATTCGAAAAAGTTGTCAAAAAACAAATATATAACAAATAAATGTTATCAAAGGCAAGATAAGTTACTTTTCTACCAAACTGGATACATTTTTCGTGCTTTTATTCAATGTAACATGTTTATTCAGCTCGAAAACCATACAGTGTTTACCGATGTATTGGAACATTCAAGATGGCGTCTGATTCTCTCTTTAACACGGTAAGTTTGGGAAAAGGTGTTATAAATAAAAAACCGAATAAAATACTGTTAAAAACTCGCTCAATATATGTTACCGTGACATAGGTTGACATATATTCAGCGGGATTTTAATAGTATTTTGTATAGTTTTTTTTTTATTTATAACACCTTTTCCCAAACTTACGGTGTTAAAGAGGGTGTGAGACGCCATCTTGAATTTTCGAATACATCATCGGTAAATACTGTATGCTTTTCGAGCTGAATAAACATGTTACATTGAATAAAAATACAAAAAATATATCCAGTTTGGCAGAAAAGTAACTTATCTTGCCTTTGATAACATTTATTTGTTATATATTTGTTTTTTGACAACTTTTTCGAATCTATGTGTACAGTAGTAATACAAACCCGATTTATTTATTTTTTTTTTTTTTCAGAACATAGAATTTTCTAATTTTAAAAAATACATTATAGCACTTTTTGGGTGGAAAATTTAAAATTAGCTGAAAAAGAAATAAAACAAGAAAAGGAAAGCACTCCAAGTTGGGGAGGACGGGGAGGGGGTAATTTAATTGTTTTTTTTTTTTTCCTGGAACATAGAATTTTCAAATTTTCAAAAAGTAACGCACCTACATTTACCAATTAGAACACCATTTAACATTTTTCGAAGATTTTACTGTTTTCATTGGGGGCAAAACGGTTAACTAAACTGCAGAAGCACTATTAAGTCACATAAATTCTATAATTAAATCCCCCTTCCGCAAAAAAAAAAAAGAATGAAAAACATAAGGTTTGGTGCTTATGTTTTTGTAAACCGCATTAAAAACTACGTTAGACAAAAAAAAAAAAAAAGAAAAAAAAAGGGCGTCCCCCAGTCCCCCACCCAATTTGTTGTACTTTTCTTTAATTGTAAGTCATAAAAAAATGTCAGTCCGTAATTTTTTGATTGACACGCCATGTGAGAAGGCAGTTTGCTAGGTGAAGCAAGCTGTCGTTTATGCTGCCGCGCGCACGTAGTGTAAACAGAAGCTGTAAAATGGCATAGAGTAGTTCGTGGGTTCAGGGGTTAATACCATGCAAACGGTAAATTTGCCCCGTTTTTAGTATCAGATTCTTTGTCAGCGACCTTGATTACCCCTAGAAAAATAAATTAGTGGTCGGTGTGTTCCGTTGTAACATATTTGAATATTTATCAATATATATGTATTTATATGTGCGTGTGTATGTATATATATATATATATATATATATATATGCCAAAAAATCACTTACCTAAAAAAAAATACTATTAAATGGGTAGTTCCATTCTTCATTGTTAAGAATTTATCCATATTTATATTTTAAATTCCATGTAATTTTTAAATAAAAAGGAGGGTCCTAGAAAATCGCATTTTCGTAACGTGTTTTGCGCGAAGCTTTAAAGAGCTGCTGCTGCTAATATGAAATTTAAAAATATGGATTCGTCCAAGGGACATAAATAATGTCTCTTTTTTATTGCGTGTGTTAACCAAAATTAGTATTTTTCATCCTCCGTAACCGAGTGATTCTGGCGTTTGCAAAACGCTACAAACTAAAATTTTATAAATACGAAAATTACGAAGGCCCAAATTTTCAGGCAGTCGAAAGACTGAAAATGACGTCATGTAATTAAAAGGGAGGAAGTTCTTTTTTTTTTTTTTTTTTTTTTTTTTCCATTTGCGCATCCATACATTCCTTTTTTGAACGTTTGCATTAATTTTTGCATTTTTTAATTTAATTATTTTTCTATGATCCTAATTTTAAATTAATTTTTTTTCTTAGTTGTTGTTCAATATTATATAAAAAATGTTACGCCGAAAGTTTCACATTCTTGCGAGCAAGGAAATTATTAAAATCTTGCATATAAAAATTATGCAAAACCCGTAATTTAAAAAAAAAAAAAAAAAAAAAGTAGAAATATATTTTGCAGTTATAATTTTTTTGTGTGAAAATATTAAATAAGCAATGCTTGATTCAATGGTAATATCGGTAGTTCAAGAAATTAATTTTTCTTCGAGTTGTTATATCGATTTCATTAATACGGATTTAGGGGCTTTTTTCGTCATGTTCCTATAAAAATTATTTTATTTTATTTTTATTGTTACAAATTACGATGCTTTATTTATATAAAATATGCAAAAATAAATTCTTGCATTTTTTATTTACTACTGAAAACCATAGCTTTAGTAAAGGTATTTTTTGTGTAAACAAAATAATACATTTTCATTTGGATTTGAATAAAAATAATTAGTTCATTATATTCTGCGGTTATCATTTGATAAATAATGAAAATATCATTAAAATTGGTTAATTTCCTGATTTTTGGTGAGTTTTTTTTTTTTCTTTAAGTAAAGGGAGGTTTATGCATCTTGAGCATCGGCATTCATTTTGCCCATACTTACCCTTAACACAAAACTGCGAATAAAATATTCAACGTAATTTCTCTTTTTAAAGTGGGTTGTTTAATTTCTTTATGGAATATACTTCAAAAATAAACTATTAAAGTTTTTTGAAAAATAATAAAAATATTATTTAAAAAAAAAACAGTGTTTACAAAGTGCCTGTGCCTGTGCGCGCTCGTGCAGCCATTAAAATGAATTGAATTTTGCAAGTTGGATTTTTAAATTGAAAAACATTCATCAAAATTTTTCTATTGGTTCAAATTTTACAATATTTGCAGGTTTAATGTGAAATTTTATGCTCTTTCCAATAAACCGAATATAATATTCTAGATGAACGTTTCTTTTTTTGTTTTTTTTTTAAATACCTTCTCCCCCCCCCCCCCCGCCCGTAATAATTGATTTTCTCACCTCAGATTTAAATATCACAAATTTAAGATAAAAGATCAATAAATAAAATAATCTAATTTAAAACAAACAAAAAAAAAATAGTTTTGTGCAAATTTACCTGTAAAGTCAAAAGTTTAAAATCTTTTATTTAAAAAAAAAAAAACGTTGATTTTTTTTTTTTTTTTTTTTTTTTTGAAGTGAAACTTCACATTTTAAAAATTTTGTCTTGAAAAGATTGAATACCTACAACAATTTTATTTTTCTGCTTCATTCAATGTTTTTTAGATTAAAAAAAAAATCACTGCATAAAGAAGAAATAAAATATATTAAATCAAAAACTCATGTATTTCTTAAAGAGAATAAAAAAAAATGGAAAATTGGTCGAGTGGAATTTTCTTAAACGGCAAAAACTGATAAATGAAATGTGATCATTTTTCAAGTACGATGGCCCATATGACTAACTTTTGTTTACAGCCAGAAATAGAAAGGGAGATTAATTCTGGCGCTTAAGGCCACCAAAATTCTTAACTCAAAGAAAGGGAGACATTTGTCTCCCCTTTATTCCAGTTGTAAACATCTGATATCGCGGTATTTTTTTTTTAATCCTTGCTTAAAAAAGTATTTTATTTAAAAAGGACATGGAATATAACATATAAATATGGATAAATTCTTAACAACGAAAAATGGAAGTGCCCATTGATTAGTATTTTTTATAGGTAAGTGATTTTTTTTGAATTTATATATATTTATTATATTCAAAGTAAGTTAAAATTTGTTGCTTTTCTTGAAATCTTTTTTAAAGAAAACCGATTTAAAAATACAAACATTGCACTTTTTGCTATTAAACGTGTTATTTTAAAATTTGGTCTTTGCTCCTTTTATTGAAAAAAAATTAGGGTTTAAATTACATTTTTCAAGTAGTTATAAGCTTTGAAAGATTGTAAGTCTAATTATTCAAGTTTTTATCACGCATTTTTAATGGCGATTTCTGACAGGTCCTAGTGCACTTATTGATCCATACTGAAATAATTATGTTATTATGTAAAAAGCCATTCTTAACATGGGGAGGGGAGGGTGTTTTGTACCTATTCTATACTTTAACCTTACAATTGAATAAAAAAACATATCCTAAAACTTTAAACTTGGAAATACAATTTAAAAAATAGTGCGGATCAGTAAGTGCACTAGCACCTTCTGACACTGCTAGAAATACACTACCAAATAATGTAAAATAAACTCTTGTAAACTCTTTAAAAGAAATTGCGTTTTAGTGTGCGCCAAGATGGCACTCGGCATGAAAGAAGGAAGGGAAAAAGAAGGTGGAGACTATAGAGCGTGAGAGAAATAGTCCTATGGCAAAGTGAAAGAAAGAGTCAAGCAATGTTCTTTGAGGTGCAAGAAAAGCTGTCATTTCAGCTACTGAATTTCACTTGGCAAACGTTGCTGTAGGTGTGTCAGAATTTTTGACACCCTTAACACAAAATTATGAATAAACTATACAAAACTCGTAATTTCTCTTTTTAAAGTGGTTTGTTTAATTTCTTTATGGAATATACTTCCAAAATAAACTAAAGTTTTTTGAAAAATAATAGCAATATTATTTTTTTATTTTTTAAAAAACAGTGTTTACAAAGTGCCTGCGAGTGCTCATGCAGCCATTTTTTTTCTACGTAATGAAATGAATTGAATTTTACGGTTTAAATTTTTTTTCAATATTTTTTCAATTTAAAAAATCTATCCAAATTTTTCTATCGGTTCAATTTTTACAATATTTGCAGGTTTAATGTGAAATTTTATGCTCTTTCCAATAAACCGAATATAATATTCTAGATAAATGTTTTTGTTTTTTTTTAAATCCCTCCCCTCCATTTTGAAATGTCTATTAAAATGAAAATAATTAATTTTCTCATCTCAGATTTATATATCACAAATTGAAGATAAAAGATCAATAAATAAAATAATCTAATTTAAAACAAAAAAAAAAAAAAGAATAGTTTTGTGCAAATTTACCTGTAAAGTCAAAAGTTTAAAACCTTTTTTTTTAAAAACCATGTTGATTTTTTTTTTTTTTTTTTTTTTTTTTTAAGTGAAACCTCACATTTTTAAAATATTGTCCTGAAAAAAATTGAATACTTACAACAAGTTTTTGGTCCATTCAATGTTTTTTTTTATTTTTGTTTATTTAAAGAAAAAAATTTTTAATTTTTTTTTTTTTTTTTTTTTTTTTGTACTTTTGCTAAAAACAGTAATAATTATCCAAAAATGTGACACTGGTAGGAACGAAACTTGTTTATCATAATTCAAATATGTATGGAGGACAAATTAGATATAATTTATTTCTTTATTTAACGTTATGCCGGCATACCGAGCGACTTCTTTTTTTTTTTTCCGTATGTCACATCACTTCCTCATCTCGTTTCTTGCATTGCTATAGCCTTCTTGTAGTCTTACATGTTTGTTTTTTTTTTTTTTGTTTTTTTTTTCCCCCTCCTTTTCCAGATCGGACCACAAAACTTGGAGGCGTAATTAACGATTATTTGAGCGAAAAGCTTGATTGCGATGACCGAGCCATTCATCTCCTTTTTTCGGCCAACAGATGGGAAAAAGTGTACGTATAAACATTTTTTTTTTTTCATCCAAAGAAGCAAAAATGCTCGAAACTTTGGAAATAATTTTACCAAATGCAAATCTTAGAAATCCATGGAGTTAGCATGCCCTCATTCCATCGGTCATGGCACAGTGGATAAAGTACTTGGTAAAATTCAGTTCAATTCAGTCTTCTGGAGGTTGAAGGTTTAATCCTCGGTTCGAGTGACACTTAACCTACAATTGCAGAATTACTTGGAACTTCTACTCAGTCACGGCTGACAGAATGAGAGCATGCCACATTTACTGTAGAAGTTGTCTCAGACGCTACTGGGCTAATCTAGGTGAAATCTTGTATGGACCTTTGTTATGATAAGGTGAAACGAACTAAGTAATATGGTATGCGTTCGATGCACGGTTAGGGAATAAATAGGAATTAGTAGTTAATGCAAAAGTTTAGTCATAGTCAACCATTAATTTGGCATAAAACATTCATTCTAAGTCAACAGGCTATAACTTTTGCGAGTTTTTGATGATCAAAAAGTCTAGTAATCTATATATATAAAAGCGAAAATGTATGTGTGTGTACACTTTTTCTGGATATCAGCAAAAGGCTTTTTTCGCTGGGCTTCTCGGTCGGCTCGCTCCTCCTTCTTAAAACTTTTTATCATGTCTAAATGATAATATGTACGAGTTACGAATGGGGGGGGGTCGTGTGTATATTTAATTTGGCCGACTTTCACGCACTATTTTTTCCAGATTTTTTGATCAACGCGTGTTTCTTTCGGTTTTCAGTATAAAAAAGCGAATGATGGGCCGGGGGAAACAGAAACTGGCTTGCAGCGCAAATCGCGTCACGGTTAAACATCACGCGACTTAACTTTCGAGCACCTGTTAATTTCACTTTATAAACGATAAATTAACACAGCTTTCACTTCCTCTCCCCCTCATGCAGTGTTTTTTTTTTGTTTTTTTTTTCCCCCCCTTTCGTTTCCACCTTTGCGTCAAGGCTTCGAGTTCGAGCGTACTTTCTTTTTTTTTTTTTTTTTTTTTTTTTTTTTTACACCTCTAAACACCCGGCCAATTCCGGGTACGCCCCCCCCTCACTAGTCTATAATATAAATCTCACCTGTCTGTTTAAATGTATGTATGTTTGTATGTCTGCCTAAAACTTTCGACAGAGGTGATGGATTTCCATGAGATCAGTATCGTTTTGAAACTTTGCCCTTCGGACGACAAATGCCGAAAAATTAGCTAAAAACATTAATTCCTTTACTGGCCACTTTACTACAAGGAGGGGTCACTTTTTTTGCCGATATTTTCGAAAGTCATCCACTCTTTTCCATAGACTAGCCTTAATTTAAACCTTTGCCACTTTCGGTTTGGCGATGAACGCAACCGCAAAAATGTCACTTTTTTTTTATGTTCTTTTCCTCCTTCGCGGTATGGGTTTGAACCTGCCTGCCTACTACCACTTTTTTTTTTTATTGGCTCAACACACACCTTCAAACGCCCGGGCAACACCAGGCACTCAGGCTAGTATATAAATATAATAAGAAAAAGTAGAAGCTGAGAAAGAGAAAAAATATAAGAAGAATACCAGGAGAAGAAATAGAAAAAGTAAAATTTCTATCCAGTCATGGCTGATGGAACGAGAACATGCTACCCCCGTGGATTTACTAATTTTTGAACACAGATTTTATGAGAAAAAAAATGTACAAATGTATACTTAGATTAGTTTTCTATTATTTAATTATTGAAATTCTTTGAGATGAGTAATTTGTATATTTTGTTTATTTGGTTGTTTGTTTGATTGTTTTGTTTATTTGTTTATTTATCCAATTGTCGCATGCGTCAGATGACATCATGACCTGATTTAGTTTAAATAGTTGAAGAACTGACTAAATTTCATGTATGTCGCGTTAGCTCAGTTGGTTAGCGCGTTGGTTCATTATCTAAACGTTTTGGGTTCGAATCGTGGTGTGAGATGTCTTCTTTTTTTTTTTTTTTTTTTTTTTCTAAACTTAAATATTGAACCAATGTTATTTAAGCCATTTTTCACGTAACGTTCATTTTTCTGGGATTTTTTTTTTTTACTTCGCTTATCCACTTCCGACCACACACCCAAAAACACCCGGGTACCCACCGATTTTTTTTTAAATTTTAATATCGAAACAGGCTTATTTAAGCCATTTTTCGCGTGTTCTTTTTTTTTGGGGGGGGGGGGGTTAACGTTCGTTTTTCTGTTTTCTTTTTTTGCCTTACGTTATTTCTTTTTTGATGTTTGTCAATTTGGTTCTTACTTAAATAAATTCAAACATCTTTCAGTAACTCATTCTCGCTGGCCGAACGGTTCATGTTTTTTTCACATTTTATTTTCAAACTTCGCCTCAGGGCTTCGGGTTCGATCCTCCCCCCCCCCCCTCTCCCCCACCCAGTTACTTTCACTCGCTTTATAAGCCTTATTTTAACACTCTAATCAATTCCTCTTACTCTTGGCCCAGACGGTTAAGTGGTTGGAGTTTGTTTCACCTCCACGTCAAGGCTTCCGGGTTCAATCCCGCCTCCCGACCAAAACTATTTTTTTTTTTTTTTTTTTCTTTTACATCTTTAAACATCCGGGCAACGTTTTTTTTTTTTTTTTTTTTTTTTTTACTTCACTTATTCTTTAGTTTACCTCCCACCCCTTATACACACAGCATTGTTTTTTTTTGTAGTCTATATATATAAAAGGCAAAATGTGTGTGACCATTTCGTGTATGTCTCACAAAGGCTTTTCTCTCACACACTCCCGGGGGGGGGGTTACTTTTCTCACACACACTCCTGGGGGGGGGTTACTTTTCTCACACACACTCCCGGGGGAGTTACTATTGCTTAGAACTGTTTATATAGGCCGTAGATAATAATATGTAGGATTTGAGAACGCACGTAGCGTCTAGATTTATTTACATCGATTTTTACAAAATTATTGCTATTTTGGTTTCTCGCATGTTGATTGGGCTTTTTAGTATAAATAAAGTGAAACTAAACTCAAACGGACGTGTTCTCGGCATTGCGCCGGGAAAAACGTCCAGAAGCAATCAGCTTTGATCTGATCTTGTATATCAGACAGTTGCTATTCAATCTGGACATGCTTTCCCCTCCCCAACATCTGTTGGGGGATAAAACAGTCAAATTTCGGTAAACGCTGCGTGACTTCTATTTGACCTTCTTAATTAGGTCAAATGGAAGCAGCAGAGTTAACTTTTATTGCGCACGCCTGTTTTTATAGTTAAATAAATAAATTCAGACCTGTGTATGTTGTATGTCGTGGTGGCCTAATGGTTAACGCTGCTCGTTTTTTTTTTTTTTTTTTTTTTGCACACATTAATTTCCAATTCAAGGGTTCGATTCTCATACTTACCTACCAAAACATTTTTTTTTATTTAACCCCCCCCCCTCCGAGTTTTGATTTACCTCAAGACACCCGGGCATCGCCGGGTACCCCGCCGCTAGTCTATAAATATAAAAGCGAAAATGTATGTATGTATGTAGGTTCGCTTTTTCTGTTTGTTTACAAAAGGCTTTTTTCAGAGAAGCGGTCGCCCGCTTCACAACTTTTTATATCACATATAAATCGTAATATCTCACAGTTAACAACGAAGCTCGCCTGTCTATTTAATTTGCTCGATTTCGGGAAGATAAATATTCAACATTTGTCGCTTGCTGCATGTGGGTTAGTCTTTTTCCTATAACATCTTCCGCAGTTGAAGGTACTATCCCGCAGTCAAACTTGACCTCATTAACTAATTAAAACGGGCACCTGCCAAACCCAAGTAATTAAATAAATTCAAACGTGTTTCCGTTAGCATCTCGCGGTGGGGCAATGGTTAACGTCACACTTTTTTTTTTTCACACTTTAATTTACAACTTTGTCTCAACGGTTCGGGTTCAATCCTCATACTTACTTTTTTTTTTTAACCCCCCCACCCTCACCCACCCACACACCTCCAAACACCCGGGCAACGCCCGGTATCCCTCGCTAGTATATATATAAAAGGCAAAATGTGTGTGATCATTTTATGTATGTCTAGCAAAGGCTTTTTTTGCCACGATTCTCGAGGGGCTTACTATGTCTTAAAACTTTTTATATACCGTCTAAATCATAATATCGAGGATTTGCGAATGCACGTCGTGTCTAGATTTATTTACATCGACTTTTATAAAAATCGTGCTATTTCGCCTGTTTGTTTGACTTTTAAGTATAAATAAAGTGAAACTAATTGAAATGTTGCTGCTCTCGGCTTTCACGTCCGAACGTCCAGAAAGCAATCAGCTTTTGATCAATGTGGAGTTTCTCCTTATATCAGACAATTGCTATTCAATTTGGACAATCCCCTTTAAATGGGCAGCTGGTCCCCTCCCCACCACCACTATCATCTTGGGGAAGCGAAAACTGCCCCGCATTGAAACAAAGTAAACAAACCCCAAAAAGCTGCCTCACAATAAATAAAATACTGCCACGTCATCGTAACACTCCTGCGATGACCTCATTAAGCGGCTACCTTTCAATCAAACCTATTTGGCTCACTTTATAACCCTTAACTTAACACGCTCACCAATTTCTCTCACTTTGGCCGAGATGGTTAAGTGGTTGGCTTTTGTTTCCACCTCCGCGTCAAGACTTCGGGGTTCAATCCTACTAAAACTTTTTTTTTTTTTTTTTTTTAAACACACACCTCCAAACACCCGGACAACGCCGGGTACCCCCTGCTAGTATATATATAAAAATAAGATAAAACTACAAGCGATGGTTGACGTCATAATTATTTGAAAAAGAAAACCGAGAATTTATAAAATAATGTTAATCACCGTTTCGTCCCTATTTCAGGGGACATCAGGATTTTCAAGGTAAAAATGTAGAAGGAAATGATCATAAATTACACGTGTAGATTCTACCCAGAATGGGAAGGATTTTAGGACTTTTTTTTTTTTTTTTCTTTTCTTTTTCTGTTTTTTTTTTTCTTTTTTTCAATTTATTTGTTTTTTTTTCTTTTTTTTTTTTTTTTCAGGTTTACTCACATGTGATTTATGATACTTTTAATCCTTCATTTGTTTTTCTGTTCAATATGCTTTTGCGTTTCCACCAATTACCGAGAAATATGTCTTTCGGATCTTTACAGGACCACGACAAAAATTAAAAATCTCTTATTTATTTATTTTCAGTCCTGCGTTATTAAAACTCCTGAATTCAGGTACAACTGTGATAATCGACCGCTATGCCTTCTCTGGGGTTGCTTATTCTGCAGCCAAAGGGGTGAGTACAAATCAGCATGCAGGAGCATCCTTCTTGTCAACTTTACGACAAACATTGGGTGACGCGGTAAGGTTGTATTTTTTGTATATTTTTGTTGTGCTCATAAAAAAAAAAAACAAGAATTATTTTTCTTGACTACTGGAATCTTGAGTGCACCAAAAAACTGTCAATTTTACAACAAACATTAGGTGACCTGGTCAGGGTTTTTTTTTTTTTTTTTTTTTTTTTTTTTTCTTTTGTGCTCATAAAAACACTGACGTAATTAAAAGAATTATTTTTCTTGATTATTGAAATATTGAGCAAACTGTCAATTTTACAACAAACATTAGGTGGCCTGGTCAGATTCTATAAAGAAGTGTTTTTAAAAAAAATTTTTGGTGTGTCCATGTACAAAAAAACACTTATAAAAATAACAGAATTATTTCCTTGACCATTGGAATATTAAGCGCACCAACACTAAAAAAAACTGTTTCACTTCTTTTTCTCATGTTTCTCCTAATTAGTAGGAGAGAGAGAGAGAGCAGTACTTTTTCATGTGTAAAAATAAAAAAACAAAAAACATTTTGATTGTTGTAATTAGATTGTTGTAATATTAGAAGTGGATAGCAAAAATAGGGATACGTTGTTCTTCCCAAACACGACTGTCATTTTTCTACAATTTAGCTCAGAAGGATAAAATTTCAACAAATCCAAAATGAATTGTGAAAAGTAAGAACTACACTGACATTATTAGTAATTCTAGAAATCACATTTTTTTTTATTTTTATATATATATATATATATAAATATATACTTGTTTATTGTTATATAAACATGCTCACATCCTGCTGCTACAAACAGCCACTTGTTTCAATCAAACAACAGATATCATCAGGCAGCGACTTGACTATTCAAATGTTCAATGAATAATGGATTTTTATTTTAGGTAGGAACTCTTTAAAAGTTGGATTTAAAAAACCTTAAAACACAGAACTTTAATTATAAGATGTAAAGAGGGAGGGGCAATCTAAATAAATTTAAAAAATTATAATGGAGAGAGAATGATTAAGAGGAGAAAAAAGAAGTAGAGAAAGAAAATAAATCGAAAGAAAATAGAGAAAAAAAAATATAATATGGAGAAGAAAAAGAAAAAAAGATATAAAGGGTTACTATAAAGAAAACAAGGCTAGAAGAGAAAAAAAAGAATGATGAAATATAGTTAAAGAGAGAAAGTAAGAATTAATAGGAAGGGAAACTTAAAATGTAGAGAGGATATAGAAAAAGAAAAAGATCTGCGTGTCAACCAATTTATGAACAATTATACATTTCAGTAACGAGACACGTTATTACAACATAAACAGAAAATACAATTTTAGCGTTAGAAGTGTACATGTCAAAAATGACAGCGAATGTAACCAACCAACATATTTATCATCTCACATACGTCCACGAGTAATATCAACACAGTTCAAACATACGTCTACAATTAATTAAGCCCTTTATACTAAATGATATCAGTTTAAAGTTTTCGCGTTTTTATTAAATAAATATATAAAAAAATAATGATGAAACAATATTAAAATTATTATTAATAGTAATAATAATAATAGTAATAATAAAAATAATAGTAATATTAATAATAATGATAATAATAATAATAAAACAGAATAAAATTAATATTTATTATCTTTTCAATATAACATATTTAGCCATAAGAGGGGAATGAAGAAAGTAAATAGGACTAATAATTATAAAGAATAATCTACTAATATTTATCTATATAAAAAGAATACAATACATATACATATATATATATATATATATATATATATATATATATATATACATGCATATAAGTAAAGGTGTAACTCTATACTATTAAGTTGAAAGTTTAAGCTAGTTAAGTATAAATATAAAGTCATATTAAATCACAAATTAACACATTCAAGACAGTATTACTAAAAACATAAATACAAGTACACTTATATATAAATATATTCAGGAAAAAGAAGTAATTAAATCAATAAAATACTCAAAAGTAACAACATACAGGTAGATAGTAACAAAATTAAAAATAATAAAATACATATGTATATACCCATAGAGAACCAACAGACATACATATATATATATAATTTTATGTATACACATACATACAAAAAAA
The DNA here is from genome assembly GCF_053919585.1 of Euprymna scolopes. Classification (NCBI taxonomy): domain Eukaryota; kingdom Metazoa; phylum Mollusca; class Cephalopoda; order Sepiida; family Sepiolidae; genus Euprymna; species Euprymna scolopes. Next base: position 67,112,406 of record NC_136522.1, read on the forward strand.
TACACAAATATATGCACACAGTCATATACTAATATACAACAATGCACACACACACACATATATATATACGCACACATAAATATGTATAATTCACATAAACCATATATATAAAAATACATACGAATAAGAATTATTTGACAAGAGTACAGATAGATGCATGCACACATAAAAGCATACAAATGGATTGAGTAAACATTATTAGGGGAGTACACAATAAAGGAGGGTATACAAGATAACATAGATATATAAGTACACACGGTCATAAAATAAACACATAGACACATACATATACACATAGACACACAGGTATATAAGATAGGGGAAGTTAAGAATGAAATCAGGCGAGGAGAAAGTATATTAATAGTATTTTAATAAATTATAGAAATCAGTGACAATTTTAAATTTATTTAAATTTTATATCTAAACTAAATTACTTAAAAGATGGCTTTTATAATGTTTACAATTAATTGAATTTTCGTGCTTCTTATTTAATAATTTATCTCTTTCTCTAAACGTAAGTATAAACAATTTCTCATAAAGACATAGTTAGCAAGGTGAGTTTAAAGATGAACAGGTTTTATTTAAAATTTTCCAATTTACTATTGGGGAGTAACCTTGCTCTACTAGTTCATTGTAATATTTAGACAAGGAAGTTCTACCGGTCACAAGTGCTCTTTTGAAAATAATGAGTACAAAAATAGAACTTCCAGACATTACCACCTCCTTTAAGAGTGGATAGTAATTTTTCTTGTATTTTTATCTGTGAGTAGGAGAAAGCAGCACGCTGTTCTCATGTATAAAATAAAAATTCGACTGGTATCAATAATTTTTTTTTTGTTTTTTATCAGCTGCCGTTAAACTGGTGTAAACAACCCGATGTTGGTCTTCCCAAACCTGATTGTGTTATCTTTCTACAATTAAGCCCAGAAGTTGGAAAACAACGGTCTGGTTTTGGCGAAGAGCGCTATGAAAAGACTAAATTTCAAGATAAAGTCCGGGAACAGTTTCAACAAATCCAAGATGAAACATGGAAGGTAAGGGCTACATATCATTAGTAATTCTAGAAGTCACTTATATATCCTCCCTATATATATAAAATGAACTCATTTTTTCCCTTCTGATTTTGACCTTAATAGGATTAAAAATCAAAACATTTCATTCAAATGTAATACGCACAAACTGAAGCATAATATTTGAGGTGTGTTATAGGCCTATTACCTCTCCACTTCCTCGAAAATCGTAGATTCCTATATTTTTTCTGGTGAGAATTCACTGCCAAAATCGGTTAAAATCAACGGAAGTGGTAAAATCTTTTCTCTCTAATAAATTCCTCCTTCTCCCGCCACCACTTAACACCGTTGCAGGACAGTTACGAAGGAACACTGGTTTAGGTTTTCTATTAAATATACGATGGGTATTGTTCCAGAATTAAACAGAACGGATTCATAGTAACCGACAAAAATATCAGCTAAAGTTGGGGCCAATGGACTCCCCATTGAAACCCTGTCGACCTGACAGTACATAATGTCACCAAAGCTAAACTCCACTGATTTGGTGCATATTAAAACGAGTTCAGTAAATATCTCTTTGGAAAAGTGTAGAGCAGTCAGGCGATCGCCACAAAGTGCGTGGTACAAATATGTATTGTCTTATCTAACGGTATGTTAGTAAAGAAACTATTCTCCCGTAGTGCTTTTTAATTTTGCCAATATTGTTTTGTATGCTATTGATTTTTTTTCCTGAAGAGATGATGGCCAAAAGAGCTCTCGAGAAATTACCGCACATATTATTTAAATCTATTTATAAATTTTGTACCTCCCAAATGTTTATATATATATATATATGTGAGGACACTACTCAACCTATATACTCTATAAATTTTAGATCTACAGTCTTGAAATTCAGTATGTAGGATATTCAGATATGGAAAGCTTTTTAATCCATTTTCATCCGGAAAAACAGGGCTGCTAAGGGGTCAAAAATGAAACATTGGTATATGAGTGTTGTTGAATTTTGTTCTGTTTTCAACTGTTTAGTGATTGCGCATGTGTGAGTGATTCACAGGACGGATTCCTTATATTGCTTGTCTAGCCGCACTTATATTAATAATTTGGTTTAAAAACACATAGAGCGTGTCACGCTGGCCGAATGGTTATCATACTTCACTCACTAGGTATTGATTTCAATCTCACTGCAAGTATTTTTTTTTTCTTTTTCTTACAAGAAATAATTTTTATTTATTGCGGACTATTATCCTCATCTTTTCTTAATTGTTTCGCGACGTTTCGGCCAACTATTCCTCTGGCCTTCATCAGGTGGTAACCGCGACGGATAAGAATTCTGAATCTCCTTACTGCATTCACTGCTTTCCGTAGTTGTTGTCATCTTACTACGTTTTTGGCCAAATAAGCCTCTGGCCAGTAGGATTGAAACCGCTCTTCAGACAATTCTCACCTGGAACCGTAGAGATTCAACGTCTCTATCAACTGCGCCACAAACCCCGGAAGGCGATCAAGGTTGGATTTTTGGTCTTATAAATCCACGTTTATTCATTAACTGATCTTCTATGGTCTTGTCCATACCGAATGGTATATATTATTTAATTGGAATTCATTATTGAGATGAGTTTGATTTATTGATTTTATTTATTGCAAACTATTATCCTCATCTTTTTCTTTGTTGTTTCACGATGACGGCCAGCGGAGTAGTTGGCCGAAACGTCATGAAACAACTAAAAAAAAAAAGATGAGGATAATAGTCTGCAATAAATAAAGTTAATAAATAATATTCATATCAATAACGAAACCAAATCGCCCAAACGACAATCGGAGATTCTAACCGTTGAGCTATACGGCTGCTGCTATGCAGGTAGTGAATTAACAATGTTTTGAAATGTATCACAAATGTGAGTACACCCCTCACATTCATTCAAATATTCTGCTCTTTTAAAATGCTGGATGATCTTAGCCATTGTGCTTCAGCTCAGTTTCAAAGCGGCAGCAGTCCTCTTGTAGCCTTGGCCATCTTTATGTAGCGCAACAATACATTTTTTTAGATCCTCAGAGAGTTCTTTGCCATGTGGTGCCATGTCGGAACTTTCAATGACTGGTAAGAGTGTGAGAGCTGCACTACAAATTTGAATGCACCTGCTCCCTATGAACACAGGGCATAGTTACACTAACGAGTCACATGACATTTTGGAGGGGGGGAAGCAGTAATCAATTTATAAATTTAGGGGTGTAGTTGGTTTTTAGGATTGTATTTACTTTTGTTGCCAAGGATTTAGCTTTTAATGGCTATATTTTTAGGGGAAATAAATTAACTCTGTTGTATATGCTGCACACAGACTACTTTTCATTGTGTCAAAAAATTCATTTTATCAGTGTTGTCCCATGAAGTGAGGGGTGTATTCACTTTTGTTATACACTCTCTGTGTGTGTGTGTGTGTGTGTGCGCAAAGATCTTTGTGAATGAACAAAAGAAGCTCTGTGGGAGTAACGGTTAATGTTTGTATAAAACATTGATATCATTTCCGACAATGCTCGCCCCCAGTGGCTTGATAGATAGAGCTACTTACTACCAACTTGATGGTTTTTAGTTTGATCCTGGGCTTGAGTTGGGTGCTGGTTTAGCCACACTGAAGAGCTGTGATACAGCAAAACAGTCCAAATGAAGAATAAATGTGAAATTATTTCATTGTGACATAAAAGAGAAAGTGTCTTACACCAAAAACCATGTAAGTTGATCAAGTTTTTTGGGGTTTTTTTTTACATAGGCATCACCACATTATCAAGGCCAAGAGGCCACTCAAGGATAAGGGTTAAAGAGTGTACATTAGAAATTGGACAATATAGTAATCATTAGTAATGAAAATTTGGTAAATTTGATAACTTATATGGAACGGCTCATCAAGAACTTATTTACGTTAGACTTAAAGACAACCATATTGTAGTCAGCCGGAAAGCAGGAAAACGGAAGACAATTCCACAGGCGTGCAGTTCTAAGAAAGAAGCTCTGTTCATGGAATCTACGTTTAGGTTTAGGCACAGATAAAGAGTGGGGGGAATTATTGATAGTGTTTACAGCTAGACGAGTGTTTCTTGTGAAAGTTTTGCGAGGGGGGACCATAGATTGAAGCTCAGTCGAACACTTTCCATGAAAATAACGATACATCAGAGACAAACTCGCAACATCTCTTCTGTGAGATAGACGTTGCAAGGAAGAGAAAAGGACATCTCCTACGAGGCTACAAAGTCTATTTTGAACTCTATCAAGGCAGGACAAGTCCTTTCTAGCAGCTCCTGCCCAGATGTGGCAACAGTATTCCATCCTTGGACGTACCTGGCTCTTATATAGATAGAGAATAGCATCAGCAGTGAGATATCTACAGGATCGATAGAAAGATCCCACCATTTTTCCAGCGGCCTTGGCAACAGATTTGATGTACGTGTTCCATTTAAGATCAGGAGTAATGGTCAAGCCAAGAAGCTTGTCAAAACTTGAGGCCTCCTAAGTAATTCTATTTTTAAAAAAGAAAGCCACATTTTTTTTCGGACAAAATGACGATCATTTATCTGATTTATATTTTATATACGAGTTAACAGGGCTACCTCTGGCGTTGCCCGGAACAAAATTAACCTATTTCTATTAAAACTTCTCTCTCTCCCCAAACTCCTTTTTTTCTGATCAGCCTATTCCTCTCTAAGTGAACATTTTTCTCCTTTATATAATAAATCCTTGTGGAATGAGTCAGAATTTTCCTTTCAATAACACTGCCCCCCCCTTAAAATCTGGGACCCCCTCCTATCCTTCCCCAGAGAATGCATGATTTTTTCTAAATTTTAGATATAGCAACTTTGTAGGTGTTTGTTTAGTAGTTTTTTTTTACTTTTAGTTGGATATTCAAACATACTCTTATATACATATATACAGTCAACTAGCTTGTAGATAATAGACAATCATTTCATCTTTTTTTGTTTATTTGTTTTGTTTTTTTAGGTTATAGATGCGGATCAAACTATCGAAGATTTGCACGAAGAAATTTACAAACACATAAAATCCCTGAAGAAAGAACCTCTGCAGGGTTTGTGGAACTAACAAACATTTAATCACCTAACTCCATTTTGTCTTTCATAAATATTTACTCAAAGGAAATCTATAAAATAAAATTTAATTCTATCTTAAAATGATGATACTTTTTTCTTTTTTTAATGGAAATTGCTTCAGACAAGACGTGACGCCACTTGAGCTTATAAGAATGAAAAATCAATTATCACAAAGATGCCTAATGACCTTACTCTGGGGGGGGGGGGCTACAGGGAAAAGGAAAACTGTCAGCAGGAAGAGAGTTCAACCAGCTTGAAACTCTCTTGGAAAGCATCTACTGGAACAGGAAGCTATGTTACAACAAAGGATCAAAACAGTGAATTGGTGAAGACCACTAGACAAACAAGCTTGGACAAAGGAGGCATTACCATATATTTCGATCTAATATTCATTTCCATTAAATGATATACAAATAAATGCTTTATTTCTTTTATTATACAAGTTAGAAAATGTGTAAATAAATGCAAAATAAAATGTTTTGTATCCCGGGACCTACTAGGTGAGTACAACTAAAAATATATATAAATTAGCTACTTCTGCACTTTAGTGCCCGTTTTTTCATGAGTCTTGCTCAGCAATGCCCGGCGAATGATCGAAACCACCAGATTACACCGAGTGAGCAAAAAGACACAAATTAGCAGACGGTAAAAATTGGAAGAAAAAAAAGAAAGAGTATCATTTAATTTCTTCAAGCAACAAATTTTGTGGCAAGCAAAGAAAAATAATATTTTTTTTTACGACCTGCCTCAGTGTAATATAAACACCCCTAACCTCCTTATGTTTAGAATGGCTTTCGGAATAAACACCTCCCAACCTTGAAAGCCATTCTTAACATGGAGAGGTTGGGGGTGTTTATACTACACTGAAGCAGGTCAGAAAAGAATACCAAAATAACTTTCCATCTACAAACTATATATATATTACTATCGATTACTATATTGTCCTTTTGACTACTCTACACTCTTTAACCCTTATCCTTGAGTGGCCTATCGGCCTTGATAAGTGCTGACGCCTATGTAAAAAAAAAATATATATATATATATATATATATAATAGCAAATAGTTAATAAAACATGTTAAAAGAACACTTTGAAAAAGAGTTAAAAACATATTTAATCTGAAAAAAAAAACACTTAAGTGAATAGTCCTTAATGCGTGGATTTTCGAAGAAATACTTTCCTTCTCATCAGAGGGTAGAAATTAGCAAAATGTGGGATCGGATTTTCCATACAAAAGTATTTGATGAAACTGCAAGTAAGTCAAAAGATCTTACTTGATAACAAAAAGTGAAGCAGAAGGAATAGAGTGAAGAAAAAGCTGATATCCTGACCATTGTCATCTCCCACACATTGGCTCACAAGTATTAAAAATAAAAACAAAGGAAAACAAAAAATCCGACACTTTCTGTAAATATTAGTTGCATTCTGGGTGTGTGCGTGACACCATCAATCCTCTGAACGCTAAGGTCTACATCTATGTCTCCTGTTGAAGCTGTGTTCATCAGTTAACCAATTTATTTCCCTATCTATCACAATCCGCAAAATTCATGGCCACACCTAAAAAATATCTCCCACATGGTAACTCTAAAATATATTGATGGATCCAATGTTTAGTCCTTTGCCCTACAATAACTGTCTCACCTTGCTTAACAATATAATTTTTTGTGTGCTCTGGTTAACAACTTCCTCTCCAGTGTTTTGCTGGTAAACTTATTTCATCTTTTTCTCCTACTTTCCAACATTTGGGAGGGGGGATGCCAATAGTATTCTATGTAAGGCCATGTGGTCCCCCCCCCTTCCATTAGATGATGATCGCCGACCTAAACGTTGTATGTCATGGATTTTTTTTCGTTCATCTCATTCCGATCGTGTTATCGTCTCCCACACATTGGCGATTACCGATGAGGTCCACACTGGTTGACAAGTGTAAAAATTTTAAAAAAAATAATAATCCGATACTTTCTGCAAATATTTAGTTGCATTCTGGATGTGTGTGTGACACCATTAATCCTGTGAACGCGAACGTCCACATCTACTGTTGAGGCTGTGTCAGTTGATCAATTCATTTCCTATCTACTGATTCACTATCTGCCTTTAACTGTCCAACTGGAAACTGGCAAAATTCACAGCCACACTTGAAAAAAAAATCTCCCACATGGTAACTCTAAAATATATTGATGGATCCATTGTTCAGTCCTTTGCCCTAAAATAACTGTCCCACCTTGCTTAACAATATAATTTTTTGTGCACTCTGGTGAACAACTTCCTCTCTATTGTTTTGCTGATAAACTTATTTCATCTTTTTCTCCCACTTAAAGGGAGAGAGGCACGGTGATAGTATCGCATCTATACATATTTCTTTTTCTTTCATCTTCTGACCGTGTCATTGTCTCTCACGCATTAGGGATTACAAAGGGGGGATCACATTGGCTTACAAGGATTAAAAAATTAAATAAGACGAGAAACAAAAGAAAACAAAAACTCTGACACTTTCTGTAAATATTAGTTGCATTCTGGATGTGTGTGTAACACCATCGATCCTCTGAACGCTAACGTCCACATCTACAGTTGAAGCTGTGTTTGTCAGTTGATCAATTCGTTTTCCTACGCCGTCACAATCCGCCTTTGACTGCCCAACGGGAAACTGTCGTAAATTGGCACGCCCTATCCTGCTTTGATAGAGTTCAACACCGCCTTCGAAACCTAGTAATTTATGCCCTTTTCTCTTCCCCGCAACCTCTTTTCCACAGAAGAGACGTTGCAAGGCTGTTTTTGCTCTATCGCTATTTTCATGGCAAGTACTCGACTGAGCTTCAATCTATGGTTCCCCCCTTGCTAAACATTCACAAAAAAAAAAAAAAAACCCACTCAACTAGCTACGACCACTATATATGATTTCCTCCAATCTCTATCTATGCCTAAATCTAAATGCAGATTACATGAACAAATCTTCGTTCCCACTTTTAGAACACTGTTTTGCTGGTCTACTTCCTTGTTAAATACAACATGGTAGCTTTCAAATCCAATGTAAACCAGTTCTTGTTGAGTCGTCCCCCATAAATAATCATATTCTATCCAATTTACACCATTAAGGATTACTATACTATCACCTTATATTCATTAACCCTTATTCTCGAGTGGCTATTGGGCCTTGATAAGTTGTGACTCAAATAAAAAAAGAAAAGAAAAAGACTGTCACAAAATTCATGGCCATACTAAAAATCTCCCACGTACTAATTCTAACATATTAATGGATCCCTTTTTCAGTCATTTACCCTAAAATAACTGCCCCACCTTGCTTAACAATATAATTTTTGGTACTTGTGCATCCTTTGAACAGAACATAACTCAGCGTTCGCTCGGCTTTACCCGGAACATGGCAACAGCTCAGGTTTAGCTGCTGTCTGATGTAACATGACGATCAGCCAATCACAACGCCGCATGCTGAGTTTCAACTCAATGCGCATGTGTCCGCCTGAGCAGTAGACGAGAATTTGGATACCAATTGGAAGAAAAAAAAAAAAACATTTCTTACATGTCAGGAAGAGTAGAGAAGATCTTAAAAAAAAAAAAAAAAAAAAAACGAATTTGATCATCATTAAAAAAAACAAAAAAAAAACGAATTTGATCATCATTAAAAAAAAAACAAAAAAAAAACGAATTTGATCATTAAAAAAAAACAAAAAAAAAAACGAATTTGATCATCATTAAAAAAAAAAAAAAAAAAAAAACGAATTTGATCATCATTAAAAAAAACAAAAAAAAAAACGAATTTGATCATCATTAAAAAAAAAAAAAAAAAAACGAATTTGATCATCCTTGCCCAACAGCTCCAAACACCAGACGCTGTAGTTGATTTTTTTTATTAACAGCAGAAACTAATGGGAAAAAAAAAATCGATAAAATGTGCAACCTGTGACCACAAGTGAATCCTAGCAAAAAGAGGGAGCATTACCAATGACTATGGCTGGAGATGTGCGAACGTTAAATGTTGATGGTGGACAGCAATCCGGACCGGAACCTGAAAAAAATCATAGCTAAAAATCGCATGCATTATCAAACTGATATACCTTTGGGCGTTCAAAATGGCAACGAATAAAAATCTCCAGCGTGAGTTGGGATCAGCGCACAGCGATCCATTTGTCTCCATATTAATTCATATTCCCAAAAGCTGCCCGGTTGATGAAGAGCTTTCTTACATGCTACCTCTTCTGTCCACTTTGCTGTCATTTGATGCTGTCCAAAAGTCTGAAGAAAAAATTTCTCCCTAAGGAAATTTTCCTGGCATTGGAAAAAATGCAGATTCCAACTATTCCCAGTCAATCGACAAAAAACAAGAAAACCCAACCCACCAACTTTTGTTATTTATTGGGGGGGGAAAAAAAAAAAAAAAAAAAAAAAATTGCTAACACTTATTTATTTAAAAAAAAAACATTTTTTGGTGGTGGTGGGGGGGGGACACTGATAGTATTGCATCTACACAAAAAACAGCCAAAAACAAAAATATAAATAAATAAAAAATGAAAAAAAAGAAAAAAAAAAAACTCAACTTCAATGATCTACAAATCATTTTTAGATGTTTATTTCGGTAATAATTTTTTTTTTTTTTTTTGTTAATAACGAGATTTCTTGAATTGGACACACTCATACAGAAAGAAAATATTTACAGACACACGCTTGTTCGATATGAGAAAACCTTGTACAACAGAAACATCTTTCCTTTTTTTTTTTTTTTTTTTTTTTTTATTGGCCTCATAAGTGGAATGTTTTTTTTTTGTTTTGCTTTTTTTTTTGATAGAGAGATAATAAAAATAAGACGGAGAAAGAAACTGATGCATAATGGAAATTAAAAAAAAAAAAAAAAGCCGCAGTGAGAATAAAAATAAGACTAAATGAAATCTTGAATTCATATTTTAAAACCTGACGTAAAGCAAAAAGTCTATGATGCCACGCTAAAGTTATTATTTTGTTAAGGTAATGTTTTAAGCTCTATTTATGATAAAAGTTAATTTGGTAAAAACCTCCGACTGAAGATCTCATGTTTTTGATTTACGCTTTATTTGTTGCAAATTCAATATTTACTACGAATGCAATATTCTTTATTTCTGAAAGCAATTAAGGTTTCTGAAGTTTCAAAATGAAACAAATTCCACAAAGTATGTTTAAAAAAAAATTTTGACAGACAAAATATTTATATATAAGACTAGCGTTGCCTGGCTGTAAAAGACACATAAATATTATATTTTAATTCATACAGAAACCGAGACATCTGCATGCAAATGTTTTTTTTTTCTTCTTAACTGTTCACTTTTTGTAATTAAAAAAAAAAAAAAAAAAATATATACTTGAGATGAGATCGAAACCTAAAGACAGTAAGTATGATAACCATGAGGCCAGCTTGAAACAGTCTTTAAAAAGTGTTTTCAAACCTACTTATTCTTTACATAATGGAACCTCTCATGGGAACGATTCTGTCATAAAACAGTTAGCAGACGCATAAAAATCCGATGCCCCCCCCCCCCCCAGTACCAATTTTTCAATTTTGACCCCTTAGCAGCCTTATGAAAATAGCTTAAAAAGTTTTGAAGATGAAAACAGCTTGAAAAGTTTTTCATGGGCCTAAATATCCTATATGCCAAATTTCAAGTCTGTAGATCAAAAATTCGATGAGTATATAGATTGAGAAGTGTCCTTTCTTTCTCTTTCTCACACATTCTTACTTTCATAGATATATAGATTAGCAGGGGCAAAAATTAACCTATTTCTATCCCTCTCTCTAACCAGCTCATTCCTCTCTAGTTGGATCCCCACTTCCTCTGACAAAACCTGGCTCAGTTGATCCCCCCCACCTACCCAAGGAATGAATAATTTCTAAATTTTATGTTATTCATCCAAGGCAATGCTGATTAAGAAAATACCAACTTTGTTGATCTTTGTTTTGTAGTTTTTGATTTCTAGATGAACAAACTCACACACCTGCAGACAACTAACTGCCCTTTATAGAATAGATTTAAACTTCTCTTTTCATCTTAGATGTTATTCCTATGATGTTCCTATTTACTTGCCACGCCCACGAGGGCAGAGTTAGACACAAGGTCGGTTTTTAATGTGGGAAAAATCCAGCCCCCAAAAAAGGGGCATTCTGGATAGGAACAAAAATAAAAATCATCTCGGTCATGAAGGATTTCTCCTCCACTGACCAAAGACAGAAAAGCATCAGAAGAGATACTACACTGATCTTGCCTGATATTGATAGTGTGACAATTAAATCGGAATCAGAAAAATGTGCCTACTTTATATCAAAAGATGGTTCTTTTTCGTGACCTTATCGTCTCACCATATTGTGACTCCATGAATAGTCATGATAATAGAAAAAGACCAATCCATAACAACCAATCACTTTTGTAAATAAATTACATGTAAATACAGTTAAAAATAGACTTCGTAATCTCATACGGGATATCCTTTTCTCTTCCCTGCAACCTCTATCTCACAGAAGAGATGTTGCGAGTTTATCTCTGCTGTATCGTTATTTTCATGGAAAGTGTTTGACTGAGCTTCAGTCTATGGTACCGCCTCGCCAAACTTTCACAAGAAACACTCGTCTAGCTGAAAACACTATCAATAATTCCCCCTACTCGTTATCTGTGCCTAAACCTAAATGTAGATTCCATGAACAAAGCTTCTTTCTTAGAACTGCACGCCTGTGGAATTGTCTTCCGTTTTTCTGCTTTCCAGCTGACTACAATATGATTGTCTTCAAGTCTAACGTAAACAAGTTTCTGATGAGCCGTTCCACTTAAGTTAACAAATTTACTGAATTTCCATTACTAACGATTACTATATTGTTCAATTTCTACTGTACACTCTTTACCCCTTATCCTTGAGTGGCCTCGGCCTTGATAAGTGGTTATGCCTATGTAAAAAAAAAAAAATTTCTCTTGTTAACTCTACCTCCTTGTTGTCTTCTTTCTTTTCTGCTCTTTAAAGCCACAACATTATTTGATATAAATTGTTGCTTTGTTGGAAATTTGGATCATTTTCCTCTGTGGGTTCAACTAACAGTATCAACAATGTTTTTTAAAAGCGTTAAACATTGAGTTAAATCCACTAGTATATAAAATGACGAGTTGATAAAAACAGGGAATGAAAATTCAGTCTGGATTCAACTTGCTGAACTAAAGATTAAAGTGTAGTATCTGTTCTTCAGATGCCGCACTACATTTTTTTGGTCTCGATTAATGGAGGAGAAATGTTTTATGATTGATACATTTTTTTATTTTTGTTACTAAACAGAGTGCCCCTTTTTGGGGAGCTGGTTTCCTCCCATATTATAAACCGATCTCATGTCTAACTCTGCCCTCGTGGGGAGGCAATTAAAAAAAAAATCAATAGAGAATTGGCTTTATAATAATAAACAAGAAATTTTCATGAATTAGAACATAATATTTATGCTTATTTTATGACCAGGCTATATATATATATATATATATATATATATATATATATATATATATATATATATTTTTACTTTATTTTAACAATTTGAAGTTATTTTGGAGTGGAATTTGAAGCTCATGTTCTATAATTATAAAAAATATTAAATGTATTAAATTATGTTTATTAATAAACAGATCCACCGGACATATATAAAAAAAAGTTTTTTCCGGACCCATTATATAAACAAAGAAAATTGCTCCCGAAAAATGCCTACTTCGGACCATTACCTTGTAATGTGGATTACTCAAAATACAGTTTAGATCATTTTAGCACACTGCTATCAAAGACATTCACGGATTTTACCATGCAATTTGGATGTGGATTTTTATATCCTTTTCATTAACTTCCCTTACTCTATGACATTTAAATACTTAAACAACTTTCAATTGTGATTTTCCATGTCTCACTGACTTTAGCAAATAAGGTGTAAACCATTATAATTATTTGCTAATATTTTCTCCTCTGAAGAGATGGTAGACATCGAAATCCTATAGGATAAGAAGTTATATTTCAAATGTATTCTTTGTTTTACATAGAATAATAAAAATCTTTTGATTTGGGATTTAAACATTTCACATCATAAATTTTTAAATTCATTGAATGACTAAAATTTTATATATATATATATATATATATATATATATATATATATATATGCTATGACTCCCCACTCTTTAAACTTTGCTATGACGTAATATTGCTATCATGTGGAGGGAGTGGGGCAAAAACGAAAGTGAACATTCCACAGGCAGAATTATTATAGTTTTAATTGGTTAAAGAGATTATAAAAGATGTTTATAACTGCCCTAATTTATTGACATTCAAAAAAAATAAATAAATAAATAAAAAATAATATATATATATAAAAAATTCTTAAAAAAAAAAAAAAAAAAAAAAAAAAAATAGATGAATATCTCCCAACGAAGAACTACGACATTGGCGTTAATAAAATAATTTTATTTTGTACAATTTAAAAAATTTTTTTTTTAACTTTTCAAATCTTTGTTTTGTATACTATACATGTTAATATGCAATTAGAAAAAATTATATTAAGTAGCAGATGTTTCAGCGTTTGTCCAGAACCCCACCCCCTTATTAAAAAACAAAAATACAGAAAAACTTTTCATGATGTATTTGTGACGAAACGAATATATCATATTCCAAAAGTCATATAAATTGATCAAGTAGTTTTATTATTATAAAGAAAATGATTTTACGCAATTAGTGAGAAATCATAGGCATTACAAGGCTGATCTCACAAATTTAAACTATTCTGGAGTTATCTGTTCTTATTTCTCCAAAATGGCGACATGAGACAGCCCCTTTTTTGCTTACTCATAAAATTTGAATTTCTAAGTTAAAAATTAAACTACTTGCTCAATTTATATAATTTTTGGAATGTGATATTTTCTTTCTGTTATGAATATGTACATCATGGACATTTTTTTATTTTTGCGTTTTGTATTTTTATTTTTTAATCATTTTTTTTTAATATTCTGGACAAGAACCGATGTTTCTTTTCCATCAAGTTTAAACAGCTGGTTCTTTTCCCAAATTGGACACAAAAATGTTCAAATTTAAAAAGTTCTACTGTGAGATTATATATATATTTATTTATATATATATATATATATACACACACACATAAAAAAAAAAAAAAAAAGAAAATCACACACATAATACAGTTAGATCATTAAAAAACGAAATAGAATGTCTATCACACACACACACACACACACACACACACTATATATATATATATATATATATATATACACACACATGTATGTTTGTGTGGTGTTAGTTTTATTAATCCATAAATGCTATTAATCTTTAATCCAATGGATTAAGAATTTTTTTTTTTACTATAATTCCTTGTTTGAATTTGATGGATCAATAAATATTGTAATTTTTTTTTTTTTTTCCAAATTTTATTTTTCATCTATTTTTCCTATTTCAATAATTGACGAATAAAAATACTTTTAGGTAAAAACATAAAAATGTGTAAACTTAGATTGTTTGATTGATCCTCTGTATTCTTTATCCAAAAAATGTATTCTTTATTCATATATATATATATATATATATATATAAAGTGACAAAAAGTCTATATTCCAAATTTCCAGATGTTGTCTATCTTACTGTTTATTTATTTCAGCACATTAAAATGTTCAATTCTTAACAGCACCTGTTTCATAGTGCAGAAACATTCGTATAATTATTATGTCAATTTTAAAAAATTTTTTCCGCCCCGACTCCGAAGAATAGAAATTCATCAACTTTAAAAGAAAACAAAAAGAATATTGGCATAATCACAAAAATCTGTAAAAAATTGGAAGAGAAGTTGCAATTGTAATCATGTCCATATTTCTTTTATTTTCGTTTAAAGATAATGAGTTCCTATTCTTCTGATGAGTCAGGGTGGAAAAGATTTAAAAATTGATATAATTATGATTGTTTCTGTGCTATGAAACAGGTGCTGTCAAGAATTGAACATTTAAACATGCTGAAAGAAATAAACGGTAAGATGGACAACATCTAGGAATTTGGAATATAGATTTTTTTTGTAAATTATTTGTTATATGTTTTGTAGTTACATCAAGCTTCATAAATTAAAGGATTGGTATGAATAAAGGGTTAAATATAATTCAATAACCATATTTTTCCCCATAAACATATATATATACATTGTAGGTGGGTTTTAATTAGGATAAAATAAAAAAAAAACACTCTGCAAAAGCTACACAGTATAAAAAATATATTATATCAGAAAATTAGTTCAATTTAAAACAAAAAAAGTTTGTGTAAAAATTTCAAAATGAAAACAATGTAAAAATGAAAAAAAAAGGCCATAGGGTTCAGAGAATTCCCAAAAATAAGGTTAAAAAAAAAGAAAGAAAAGAAAATGTTTTTGGTTCTTGCTCAGAATTCCTCCTATATTACAAAACAAAAAATAAAGAAAACTTGTACGATGTACGTACTTGTGACGGAAAGAAAATACCATACACCAAAAAATCATGTAAATTAATAAAGTTGTTTTATTGTTATAAAGAAAATCGTTTTAAAAGTAAATTTTCCCTCCTCATGTTAAGAAAAGCTTTTTAAAATCTCACAAGTTTGAATTATTTGGTATTATCTCTATTCTTCCTTCAGATTGTTTCCAAGATGGTATCGTAAGATCGTTTCCAGACATAAAATTTGATTTTCGTATCTTCTATAATAAACGACCAAGTTCTCTCCAATTCTCTCTCCTCTGATCTTGATCACGTAGTACAATGGGGAAAGGAGTGGCTGGTTACTTTTAATGCATCTAAAACCAAGCTTCTCTTTACATCATCAACATTCTAATCCACATTTGGCATCAATTGAAATGAATGGCTCGTCTTCAGGAGGCCTCAAGTTTTGACAAGCTTCTTGGCTTGACCATTACTCCTGATCTTCAATGGAACACGTACATCAAATCTGTTGCCAAGGCCGCTGGAAAAATGGTGGGATCTTTCTATCGATCTGGTAGATATCTCACTGCTGATGCTATTCTCTATCTATATAAGAGCCAGGTACGTCCAAGGATGGAATACTGTTGCCACATCTGGGCAGGAACTGCTAGAAAGGACTTGTCCTGCCTTGATAGAGTTCAAAATAGACTTCGTAGCCTCGTAGGAGATGTCCTTTTCTCCTCCTTGAAACCTCTATCTCACAGAAGAGATGTTGCGAGTTTGTCTCTGATGTATCGTTATTTTCATGGAAAGTGTTCAACTGAGCTTCAATCTATGGTCCCCCCTCGCCAAACTTTCACAAGAAACACTCGTCTAGCTGTAAACATTATCAATAATTCCCCCCACCCTTTATCTGTGCCTAAACCTAAACGTAGATTCCATGAACAGAGCTTCTTTCTTAGAACTGCACGCCTGTGGAATTGTCTTCCGATTTCCTGCTTTCCGGCTGACTACAATATGGTTGTGTTCAAGTCTAACGTAAATAAGTTCTTGATGAGCCGTTCCATATAAGTTATCAAATTTACCAAATTTTCATTACTAATGATTACTATATTGTCCAATTTCTACTGTACACTCTTTAACCCTTATCCTTGAGTGGCCTCTGGGCCTTGATAATGTGGTGATGCCTATGTAAAAAAAAAAAAAAAAAAAAATATAAAAGTGAAAATGTATGTGTGTGTGTGTCTGCGTGCATGCATTTTTTTTGTATGTTCGCCAAAACCTTTTTACTCACTAGATTACAATATCTCCGATTTACGAAACGAGGTCGCATCTATTTTTTATTTCAGCGACTTTTACGTTACAAAACTCGCGCTGTGATTTCATGGCGTGATGTTTGACCTAGAAAACCACACGTTGACGTTCGTTTAACCACCTGCTTTTTTTAGACGCGTAATTTCAACCATTATCACTTCTCTGCCCTCGTAGCGTTGTGGTAAGTTATCAGGCTATTCGCCTCAAGGCTTCGGGTTCGAGCCTACCTCCCTACCAAAACTTTTTTTTTTTTTTTATATACACCTACAAACACCCGGGCACCCCTGCTAGTCTAAAATATAAAAGGCAAAATCTGTGTGTGTTTGTATGTCTCACAAAAAACTTTTGACACGCACAACGAATCCTCACAAGATCAGTATCATTTTCAAGCTTGATCCTTCAGACGATAAATATAAAAAAAATTGGCCAAAATCATTCATTCCTTCACCCTCAATTGGGCAGTTTTTTTTACAAGGAGGGATCGCTTTTTTCGCCAACATTTTAGCAAGTCATCATCACTGTTGGATTGACTACGCTTAATTTTGATGTTTGTGACTTCCGATTGTGCGTTGGAGACATTGGCTGTTACGTTTTTTTTGTTTTTGTTTTTTCCTCTTTCGCGTTACGAGTTCAAGCCTGCTTGCCTACTACCACTTTTTTTTTTCACACTTCTCTCCACCCAAACTACCTACTGTTGTTTTGATCCCCCCTCCCAGGTTCCTTACTATACCACCTCTCCACACCCGGGCAACGCTGGGTAACCACGCTAGTTTAAACATAAAACTACTTGATCACGGTGCTTGATTTTTGGAATATGATATTTTCGTTCCGTCACGGGTAGGTTTTTTTTTTTTTTTTAATATGGAGAAAATTTGGACAAGCACCTAATTTTTTTTTTTTTTTAATTAAATATAAAAAGATATATATATATATATATATATAACTGCATCATTTTCTGTGTTTACCCTCATTTTCTAGATAGAAATCCAAGAAAAACAAATATCACTGTACATAAAAAAGGGGTTCTTGCCCAGAATTACCCCCATATTAAAAAAAACAAAAATAGAGAAACATCTGTATAATATATACGTATCCTGAAAAAAAAAAAAAATAAATAAAATCATATTTCAAAAATCACATAAATTGATCAAGTTTAATTTTTTTACAAAGAAAATCATTTTTAAGCAATTAATGAAAATTCATAGGCATTACAACATAAACCTTGCAGATTTGAATTATTGAGTTATCTCCCTTTGTTTTTTAAAGATTGTTTTCAAAATGGAAGACAAGACATCTGCTCTTCTATTACTCATAAAATTTGATCTTACTTAAAAATAAAACTACTTGATCATTTTACGTGATTTTTAGAATGTGATATTCTTTGTTTCATCACGAATATATGTTATACAGATTTTTTTCATTCTTTTGTAGAACATTTATAGGTCCAGTTATATAAGGATCAGAAAAGGCCTTACATTGATCAATCTGTTTTGACGACATTAAACGTGTCGTCAGGCGTTCAATAATGGCTAATATTAGCCATTATTATTATAGGACAGTTAACATTGTCAAAACAGATGGATTAATGTACAGCCTTTTCTGATCTTTATATAATTTGACTTCATAATAACGGTTAAAAATAATTTTACAATAAAAAAAATTTTTGTACTTGCACAAAAAAATAAAAAATAAAATAAAATAAATCACCCTTAACCCCCGCCTCCCACCATGTTCCAAACTAAAAATGAAAAAAAAAAAATTTGGTAATGGGTAAGGAGACTCTAAGAGGTGTGGGTTCATGCCTTTTACCAGTGCATTAGTACAATCTGAAACTAATGAAAATTTTATTTTCTGACAGCCTTATTAAATCATTTCACACTTTACAAAAAGCAAACAAACAAAAAAGTCTTAATCAAAAAAAAAAAAAAAAAAAAAATATATATATATATACATAAACAAAAAGAAATATATATATATAACAAAAAAATATACAAACAAAAATAAAAATGACATATCTCTAGCCATTCCCTTGCTTAGTATCAGTATCTTTTGTAGTTTATAACTTTTAGATGGACATACATAGACAACTGTTCTTTTATATAATAGACCATGAGTACTACCCGGCATTTTTTGAGTCAAATTTCTCTCCTCCAGTTTCAGGTGTCTTCTTTCTTCTCTGCCCAGTCTATTTCTCTCTCTTGACACACACACACACCTTTATAGGTTAATCGAGGAATGAATTGACATAAAGGAAACAACTCCTTAAAAAAATTAAAAAAAAGTAAAGAGAGTCACTTCCCTTTTCGTTAGTACAGGGAAAAATGCCAATCAAGAAAATACCAACTTTGTGAGTGTTTATTTTTTTTTAATATCTCTAATATGTGAAGACATCATAAAAGTTAAATATATTTTTTTTTTTTTTTACATTAAAAACATTTTTTGAATTAAAATGAAAAAGAAAAAATTATCCATCAAAAGCATTTGTTTCATATAATTTCTTTCCTTTCCTTTTTTAGAGTCGGGAGTGATCCAACATTTTCTAGTGTTATTTTACGATAAAATGTTTTAGGCACTTCTACACTATCGGGACGAAATTTCAAAAATCATAATACTGAATGCCACGTCATGAAAACAATGGTATCTACATATTCCTCGGATTTTTTTTAGATGATTATATAAAAAAAATTACGAAAATCGATAACGTAGAAAATTATTCATTAAAGAAAATAAATAGCTTTTAAAGCAATCGTAAAACACAGGAGAGTTCAAAAGAGAGGCGATTTTCCATTTTGATTCAAACAAGATGGCGGCAATTTTTCACCTGCTAACATGATTAAAGTTGTTTGTTTTTAATAATTCAGTAAAATTCAGGTAACTTCGATTTCATAATTTGGACGTTACAATTGTAACTTATTAGAATTGACAAAAAAAAAAAAAAAAAAAAAAAAATCATTACTTTTTTTTTTATGTGAAAACTCCATTTATTGACTACAAAACTTTGTCCCAATAGTGTAGAAGCGCCTGTTTTTTTAAATAAAAATATTCTTTAAATTTTTTATAGGATAGAAGACACGATCACAGATCGGAATAATGTCTCCTTTAGTTTTTTTTTGATTGACTTTAAGTGCTGAAGATCACCAAAATCACTTTCAAACAAAGGGATTGATACTCGTTAGCTAAAACAAAGATAAAAATTGGTCATGAAATGTAAATCCATACCATTAGCCTGTAGATTTTCCTTTGGGAATGAAACAAGTTTTAAAAAAATATTTTAATAGGAAATATGTATAAAATATGTTTAAAGCCAAATTACAACGCAAAAATAAACCAGTATTACATGTTTAAAATTTATATTTCGGAATTATACTCTTTCGTCAGTATTTAAAATTTTTTTCTTTTTTCTTTCTCTTCACCATGATGTTAAATTGAAGAAAAAAAGTGAATATTTCTTTAATTTAACATCATGTTGAAAAAAAAGTAAAAATTTTTTAAAAAAACTGACGAAAGAGTATAATTCCGAAATATGTAATAAATTCTAAACGAGTAATACTTGTTTATTTTTTTTTTTGCATTGTAATTTGGCTTCAAACATATTTTATGCGTATTTCATTTTAAAATTCAAATTCAGTGAACACTTCTAACACGAAGAAAAACTACCTTGATATTAAAAAAATGTTTTGTTTCTTTTTAGATGAGGAGGGTTAGGGTTAGGGTGGGGAACAAGTAAAAATATGATGAAAAGACTTTCAAGCAATTAGAATTTAAAATATTTTGTTTTTGCTGAATTTAAAAATAATTCTGGACATGACCTTAAACTATATCCGATGAGGTCCCAGCTTGCGGGCTTTGAGGAGTGTGGAGCCACCCTTTAATTGCCATTGCTCCCAGGTCCACTCTGACCCAGAGTGGTAATACCTGTTAGGGTCCCAACTATGAGTTAAATAGAAACCGACTTGAAAAAAAAAAAAATAAATAAATAAAAATATGTTCTATCAAAAAACTGTTCTTCAAAATCACTGGATTTAGATCAATGACCTAAAAATGGTTGATATGCCGTTAAACAAAAACAACCAACCAATCAACCCGTGGACCCGTTCCATTGTTTCTTTTTTTTTAAAAAGAAAAAAAAAAAAGAAAAAGAAAAAAAAAATGTTTCCTTTCTTTCAAATATTTTATCCAAGCTTTTTAAAAATTTATTTGGCTTTTTTTCTTTTTTTTTAAAAAACAATTCAACATTTTTCTCAATTTTTCTATTTTATGCTCAGGAAAGGCAGTGTTGCTTTGTTGGACACCTATTGTGCGAAAAAGAGGGCATTGAACAGCACAGCTCGAATAACAAAACTGAGGAAAGAAAGCCAGGGGAAAGCAAAGGATAAGGAAATTAGACTGGATAGGCAAGGACTATCAAGAGTACCATTAAATTCTTAGAACGAGTAATGAACCAAAGCCTAGACATAGCGGATGGTGTAGGACTTATTTCCGACTTTTCTCTTTGGTATACGGCACAACCACCTTGGCACACTGGTTCTCGCCAGATCACCGAAGTTAAGCAATGATGAACCTGGCCAGTATCAGATGGGTGACCATTTGAGAAAGCTAGCTGCTGTATGTACCGTGCAGAGTCATAAGAAATTTCCAGGCTGGTATCTGGAAACGCATTAATTCACTGGTTTGTTTTACGGCATATCAACCCTTTTCGGGTCATTTAATGCTGAATCCAAAGATTTTGAAGAAAAACTTTTTAATAGAATATATTTGTTGTTTTCAAGTCCGTTTCTATTTAACCCATAGTTGGGACCCTAACAGGTATTACCACACCCAGGTCAGAGTGGACCTGGGAACAATGGCGATTAAAGGATGGCTCCACACTCCCCAAAGCCTGCAAGCTGGGGCCTCACCACTGGATATAGTTTAAGGTCATATCCAGGATCTAATTCACTTGGAGAGATGTGCCCCTAGTCTGGATATGCATCTAGAAGGTAACTCTGATGACGTCGGCAGTAGAACGTTGGATGGCTATGGAGGAGGATGAATCTCTAGCAGATCAACGGTTCAATGGTATTAAGAGTTATGTTATTCGACTGCAGCTATGCGGATGATCTAAAGGCAATGGATAGGTGCAGAAGTTGAAGTGTAATGTTAACAAACATCTTTCTACTCATCTCCCTTCATAATGACCCCGCTAATTAAGTCCCTAATAGTAGCCCCCTGCTTCAAAGTGGCATTGTGCCTTGTTTGGGGTGAAAAAAATAAAAGAAAAGAAAAAAAAAACGGGCAAGTCAGATGCTACTGTAGCAGGGAGGGTAATCGCAACCCACCCCATGTATTCTGCCAAGTTCAAATCATGTGATGTCTTCAGAGAAATCAGACCAACAATGGACCAAAGCCTGTGGAGAACACTAACCATGATTTCATCTATGTCATGAACATGCCACGACACAGAAAGAAGAAGATGCTCAGTTTTCCGTACCAGGTTTTCAATGTCCTTTCTTAGCTAATGACAAAGCAATACACGATTCATATTAACCCTATATCGCAAAGTGATTATTTTATTCTTCCATTTCTTTAGCCTTTAGCAAATAACGAATATTTTGATTGCTTCAGTTAAAAAAATAAAAAATCTGACATGAGAAACAATGCAAAAATTACTTGATTGTTAGTTTCTCCATTTCAAGCCTTATCCTTGAGTGGCCTATCGGCCTTGATAAGTGGTGACATCTATGTAAAAAAAAAAAAAAAAAAAAAAAAAGTCATCGGTTCAAAGGGAGATAACTGCAGATCTCTCATTTACAACTTGATGAGTGTTTAGGTGCTTGTTAAGATGCAGTCAACAAATCGATTTTTTTTTTTTTCCAAATACGTCGTTTTCAGCAAAAACAATATTACGCACTTAATTGTCATGCCCAAAATAGTAATATATCCAAAAATTACAAAAAATCCTCAGGTTACAGAAAATTGGGTAAAAATCGCATTTTTCTGAGATGTTATAAAGTAGACAGTAAGAGTCTACACGCAGGGGACATAACTTTGAAAAGTTCAGATTGCTGGTCAATGGCTGCCATATTTGTTGTCTATAGCGATAGACTTTATTTTACTAAAAACACAATAGCAGTTGTTCTAGTCGATGGATTTTCATAATTTTTGGATATATTACTATTTTCGACATCACAATTAAGTATGTAATATTGTTTTTGCTTAAAACGATACATTTAAAAAAATTGATTTGTTGACCAGTATTTATGTATATAATTTCTCTACGAGAATAGAATAGCTAAATTTGAATGGTGAATTAAAAACAATATATGTTTTTATTACCGTTTTTAATCTGCATGTTTGGATTACCGGAGTCATGTATCAGAGTTACTTGGGTTAGAAATTAGTACATTGTAATATATCATAATATAGGCACACAGTCACAAGTAGGCAAGTAATCATATGTACATATAGAGAACATAAGTATGCACATATATATGCATACATACATGGACATATCAAGACAAGCATAAAGAGTCATATACATAAAAAAGACATAGATACAAGTTCTATACATATACACAACAGATAGGTACAGACATACACATATGCGCACAGATATGACAGCATCAGCAAGTATGATATGAAAAGAAACTGGAATCTTAGGGAGATATCAATCATACCAGTTATCATAGGTGCTACAGGGCTTATGAAGAAGAACCTGAAGTCCTACCTTACTAATATTCCTGGTGAACCAAGTGCAAAAGAGATCCAGACAATTGCACTTAAGGGAACAGCGAGGATACTAAAAAGAGCTCTCGGTTGGTTTCAATAAAAAGCGGGGCAATGTTGGCAGCTGGTTTGGCTGCCCCATACTCAGCATTACAATCTTCAAACGAAGAAAAACGAAAAAAAAAAAAAAAAAAAATCTCACCTGTCTGATTAAATGTATGTATGTTTGTATGTCTGCCTAAAACTTTCGACAGAGGTGACGGATTTTCATGAGATCGGTATCGTTTCGGACGACAATTATCAGAAAATTGGCTAAACACATAAATTACTTCACCCTCATCTGGGCACTTTTCTACAAGGAGGGGTTGTTTTTTTTTTTGCTGATATTTTCAAAAGTTATCCCCTCTTTTTGATTGACTAGCCTTAATTTAAACCTTCGCCATTGTCACTTTGGCGATGGACACAAGGCAAAGACGTCACACTTTATGTTCTTTTCCTCCTTTGCGATACAGGTTAAATGGGGTTAAGATGGATAGTATTGGAGATATAAGTCATTTACTTAGGTGGGAGGGAGATAAGGCAGTTGGGTAGGATGGAGTAGGATATAGGAAAATTGAGGTAGTTTTTCTTTTGTTTTTTAATTTCTAGATGTTACTGTAATTTGTTATAAAGGAACAGTTGTTTGTGCCTAGTGTAGGAATTGCCAGAGTTATCAAATGTATGGGAAAGTCTTTTGAAGAGTGTAAAGTTGTTAAGAAGGTGGGATTTGTAGTGCCGACAATTTATAGTAGTTTCACTTTTTTTATTTAGTAATTTATCTCTGTCTTTAAAGTTGGTGATAAAAAGTTTTTCATTTAGACAAAGGAAACATGAGGAATTTAAAGATTTACATGTACCAGATTTTTTTACGGATTTCCCAGTTAATAGTTGGTGTAAAGTTATTTTGAATTAGGTGCAGATAGTGGGTAGTTAGTGAGGTTTTGTTAGGGTGGTTAGGGTTAATAAATGAGCATTTATGCACTCTAAATCTATCTTTAAAAGGAGGTACCTGCCAGACCAATGTAGTATTCTTTTATCACTTGGGTTTTCTATGGCGGCAATTGTAGCTTTATATACAACCTCAGTTTGTAGGCATTGTTGCTTAAGTGGGCATTCCAATTTATTGATGCAATTACAGTTATTATTATTTTTGTTATTGTCTTTGTTAAGTATCTTCTTGTTATGCATTTTAATTATCTTTTCTAAGTTATCGGTGCAACTATAGATAAGTTTAATGGTATTTTTTGTTAAAGATTTTATGTAAGATATAGTTGGGGGGGGGATGGATGTTTATCAGCTGAAAGAATTTTTTGCCCAGTTTGATTTTGACTATTATATTGAAGATGAGGTAAACCAAATAACTTTTCTAGATCTATTTTTCTTATTCAAGACATTCAAGGAGTTATGTTCAATATATTTAATGGTTGTGATGGACTATCCTCTTTTGTTAAGAGCATTTTCAAAGAAGGGTTTATGTTTATTGAATATTCCTATTTTAGATGAGTTAGTGCTAATTCTGTTCTCTATAGGTTAATAACCTGTTTAGGGTGGTTTCATATGTATGCTTCATACAAATTATTTGTAAGGTTGAGAGTTTCTATGTTAGATTTAATATCAACTTTAAGGCCAATTTTATTTATTTCTTTGATTAGGATTTTTTTTTTAATTCTTCACATTTAGGACCATTTGATTTTTCCACCAAGATTAGGCCATCGTCTTTATATAGCCTATATTTTTGCGATCTTCAGTTTTATTGAGGTTATACAGAATAGAAAGACCAACCAAGTCGGTGGCCTCAGCTGAGACTAAGGAACCCATTGAAAGTTCAAAGGATCCAGATTGATTAATCTTAGTCCATTGGGTGTCCTGGCTGATTAAAACTGTTTTCCTACATTTTTTAATAATGTTGATTTTGAATGGTTGTAGGTCAGATAGGAGAGAGGCGAAGTCTAAGACTTCATCAAACAAATTTTTACAGTAACTTTCAATATTGAACTCGATGAAGGCAGCTTTATTTTTTATAATTGATATTGTTAAACATTAAACACTTTTCTCCCCCCCCCTCTCACTATTCCTCTCTATGTTTGGTTTGATATTTTACCCCCCACCCCTCGCTTGCTCTTTGTCACTTTTCAATGATTTTACAATTGATTGCCGCTGTTGTTTTAAATTTGTACCTTTTCTAATTTCTCTCTTTTCTCACTATAATAAATATTTATTTCTGTGAAGTCTGATGAAATTATCATATCGTTAACACGACTCCAGTAATTGAAACATGTGTAACCAAGCAGATTAAAAACAATAATAAAAACATCTTGCTCTACAGCAGTATTGAGCACTTTCTTCAGATTTTTTACCATTTACTCATTATATACATATATATATATGTCATTCACATACAGTTTGCTGTTTCGTTGTATCAAAACTCAACAGTGTGACTTGATTAGCACTTTTCCCTAGCTGTGGATTGAACCTACAACCATTGCGTTGAGAGTCAGCACTTCTAACCACCGGGCCATGGATTGGTGCTTGTAAACGTCTCATCAAGTATCCATTAAATGAACATTCATCCATCGCTTTAACAGTGCTTGAGCTGCTAGCTTGTTTACAAATAACAGCGAGCCTATATATATATATATATATATATATATATATATACAATTCGATTTTTGAAGAAATACTTGGACTGCTAGCTTGTTTACAAATAACAGCGAGCCTATATATATATATATATATATATATATATATATATATATATATATATATATATATATATATATATATTCGTTTATGTTGTATGTTAGATAAAAATTCAAATGTCATTGATTTTTGTTCTTTTGTTAAATGCTAACATTAGAGCGGTTGCATTATACTGGTAAATTTTCTTAAGAATATACACAAATTTACATATCAGAAAGGATTAAAGAAATTTGAAGGATTCTTTAGAGACATCAAAATATAAGCTCAATGTGGGTATAGAGCATAAACATCTAAAGACAGTTATAGACAAAATATCATTATTTTCATGGCAAGTGTTTGTCTAAGCCCCAATCTATGGTCCTCCTGTGCCAAACTTTCACAAAAAAAAACACTCGACCATCTACAACCACTATCAACAATTTCATCCACTCTCTATCTATACCTAATTCTAAACGCGGATTCCATGAACAAAGTTTTTTTCCTAGAACTACCCACCTGTGGAAGATTGCTCCACTGCATTGCTGCCCAGCTGATTACAATATGGTAGACTCCAAGTCCAATATAAACAAATTCTTGTTGAGCTGTCTCCCTTAAATAATCCAAATTCTACCCAAGCTACACAATTAACAAGTACTACACTACCACCTTACATTCATTAACTCTTATCCTCAAGTGGCCTTCGGGCCTTGATAAGTGGTGACGCCTTTATAAAAAAAAACAATGTTATTAGGCTTCAAAATGCCTAGATACAAAGAATGTTCATAATCCCTTTTCTGAATCTTTATGTAGGGACCTACCAGGGCATATGTAGCTCAACACTTATGGGTGGAGCATAACATGATAATAATGAAAATATAAATAAACTAGTCTGTTTTCATTTTAAATCTAATGCAACCTATGCTAGACGTCACAAATGATGAGAAGCATTAAGCTTTGAAATGCCATGGTATAAAGAATTTCTATAGCCTCCTTATCTCTTTGTTTTCCTTTCTGGACAGACAAATAAATTTTCTATATTCATAATTATTATTATTATAATGTATACATACTAGTGTTAGGGCAATTAATCGGAATCAGAAAAATCGCAAATTCGGGGGGGGGGGGGGGGTATTGGAAACATTTGTGCCTACTTTCCAATGCCAAAAACGATGCTTTTAATTGTAAATTTTTTAAACTTAATTTTGTTTAAAGAAAAATCTTCCACTGTAACAATAAAATAATGAATATTTATTGATTTTAAACTAACAGTAAAACTAAAATCTATAGCTCATCTTCTGCAAGTGTATTTTTACGCTTGAGAAAATGTCTGCATTCTTAACATGTTTTTATGATAATCTGGAAAAAAATAACTCAATGTCTAGAGATATAAAAGAATCAGAATTGGTAATTGTATCGGAATCTAGAAAAATATTGGAATCATCACATCACATACATACACACAGATATATATATATAAATTCATGATGTTTCCACATATTACAGGTGGACAAAAAATTATCTTGGCATTATGAGTATTAAGCATTAAAAAAAAAAAATGCATGTTCGCAATATAAAACAAGGTAAAAAAAAAACAATCATAATAACAACAAAACAACAACAAATTATCGTCGTCATAGCAACACAACTAATAATGTGAAAATAACAACCAAGTAGTATAAAACTGTACTCCGTCTCGACACTGTGTTTCCGCCGTCGCTAAGGTGGCGTCGATACACGCTGTTCTGACGACTACCCAGGTATTCGGTCCACACCTGCTGACCCTGTGGTGCAAAATGGGTGGACTTTAGAGTTTTTGTCTGTCCCCCATTCTTGGTGGTGGTCGCACTATCATTGGAGGAGCGAGGAGGTGTCTGGGAGAAGACGATCAGAGGCACGCTGTGGTTAGAGTCTATGGCGGAAACAATATTCCGTTTCTGGAGAGTTGCATTCTTTATTGCGCTCTGGTTATGCAAAACGGCTTCCATGTTAGTCAAACTGATGTAATCGGGTTGACCGTCACCATCCAAGTCACCAATGGCTCCTAAGAGAGAGGAAATAGAAAACATAACAAAAAAAATATTATGTTTCCGGATTTTTGAGATGAGGATTGATAATTCGGATTATTTGGACTACTGTTCTCATCTTAAGGGTTATTTGCACAACATTTCGGCCGATGTAACCGCAAACGTTTATTGCACTCTGGCTATGCAAAACAGCTTCTTATCAAACACTGAAATCTTTCTGTCAAACTCATGGAATCTATACAGAAGTTCGAATTGAACCTATTTAATACATAATGTAGAAATCGTAAGGATAAAGTAATTCAGAAAAACGTAAATTGTAGCTAAGTATGTTATTTTACTGCCAATAACATGACACAACAATAATAAATGGAAATTGGCAAGTCAGAATCAAAGTTTAATTTATCAATTTAAATGCTGTTTAGGTCAGACTTTGGAAATCCGAGAAGATAACTTTTCTATAAGATTACTATCAAGTTCAGCAGTGCATATTTACTAAATCATCAAATAATTTTTGGAGATTTGAATGACTTAGACTAGTAATAAATACTTACCTGTTCCCTTTCCAACTGGTTTTAGAACAGCGCATAAGGAACCTTTGCCTTTGGCATCCTGAGGTTGGCTTGTTCCAATTGATGAATCTGCTGCAGATACCAAATAAAGAAAGAAGAAAAAAATAGAATTAATATTGGAACCATCCACACTAAGAAAAGTAGAATATTGGAACTCTCCACAGTAAAAAGGAAGAAAACTAGAATTCATATCAGAACTCTTCACAAAAAGAAGGAAGAAACATTAAACTCAAATCAGAGCATCATTTATGCAATTTGAGCAAGAACATAGGTCAGCGTACCTGACAAGTTAAGAAAACCCAAAGTTTTATCTAAGCCTTACTTCTCCATATTGTATTGTTAGTTTCTGGGTAGCCAGATACAGATAAACTGAGAAGAAAATGGACGTTCTAATGTGGTCAGTTTTGATGATGGGCTGAAGATGATCGAGAGAAAAACTAGACATTTAGGATTTCTGATCAAGAATATATTTGTGAGGCTGAGCAGATGAAGGGTTAGCCAGGGTTCAGTTTGAGGAGATTGCCAAGAGAGTTGAGTGCCAATGACTGGGTTTGAAGAAAGATTGTCACTGATGCTGACACGACTGGACAATGATCAACACACTTCATTAGGTATCCTTAGCCGTGATGACATTATCACACACCATCTTGCACAATCATGTTATATGTACATCTATTTTTTTTACCGTAGTGTGACCACCGAGATAATCATAGGATGATGCTCTCAACCTTCATGTTCATAAAAAAAAAAGAACTGATGAAGAAGAAGATTCATATTATTTGGATTCTTCAGATTGCTGTTCTTGAGTTGTATTTTTTACGTTTTGGTTGATGTAACCTTTGACCATCTTCAAGCGTATCTTGTCAAACTCAGGAATCTTTCTGTTGAACTCGGAAATCTGTACGGAGTTTCGAGCAAAGCCCTTTACTCAATCCACGGAGGTAGCATGCTCTTGTTCTGCCAACCATGACTGAGTAGAAGTCCAAAGTAATTCGCAATTGTATTTTAAGTGTAAACCACGTTGAGAATTGAACCTTCAACCTCCAGACGAGTGTAACTTTACAACTGAATTGTACCAACTACTTTATCCACTATGCCACAAGTCTTTGTAGATTAAATAAAGGGTTCTGTTCGAAATTCCAAGCAGATTTTCGAGTTTGGCAGAAAGGTTTCCGAGTTTGGCAGAAAGGTTTCCGAGTTTGGCAGAAAGGTTTCCGAGTTTGGCAGAAAGGTTTCCGAGTTTGGCAGAAAGGTTTCCGAGTTCGACAGAAAGGTTTCCAAGTTCGACAGAAAGGTTTCTGAGTTCAACAAAAAGAGTTTTGAGTTCAACAGAAAGATTCCCCAAGTTCAATAAGATACACTTGTAGAAGGTTGAAGATTACATCGACTGAAACGTTGTGAAAATGAAACTCAAAACAAGAACAGTAATCTCACGAATCACAATAATACGAATAACCAATCCTTATTTCAAAAATTCAGAAACACAAAGACGATATATTAAAAAATATATTTATACTCAAACCATTTTTATTCCATTCATTTTGACAGTGATGAATTTACTTTTACTGTACGCACATAAAAAAACCCGAGAAAACCAAAAATGATAAAGTGTCAAGAAAAAACTAACCGAAGAAGAATTTTTGGGCAATTTGCTGCGATAAAAGAATTGGTTTGGCCATGTTGCTGCGATCTATGAGAAATATTTCCTCTGTAAAAACAGGAATACGACTACTGTTGCATTCCACAACTGAAAAAAAAAGAAGAAATAGGATAAAAAAAAAAAAAATTAATGATCAAATACATTGTGTGAGCAGTAATAAGCATAAAAGGTTTAGTAGAATGATTGATAGGATTTGATGCCAGGATCATTTATAGATAAATAGAACTAATGAGATAGAAAAAATTTGATTGGTTGCTTGGCTGAAATATCAGATTGGTTGCTTGGCTAAAATATCAGATTGGTTGCTTGGCTAAAATATCAGATTGGTTGCTTGGCTAAAATATCAGACTGGTTGCTTGGCTAAAATATCAGACTGGTTGCTTGGCTAAAATATCAGATTGGTTGCTTGGCTAAAATATCAGATTGGTTGCTTGGCTAAAATATCAGACTGGATGCTTCGCTAAAATATCACACTGGATGCTTGGCTAAAATATCAGACTGGTTGCTTGGCTAAAATATCAGATTGGTTGCTTGGCTAAAATATCAGACTGGTTGCTTGGCTAAAATATCAGACTGGTTGCTTGGCTAAAATATCAGATTGGTTGCTTGGCTAAAATATCAGACTGGTTGCTTGGCTAAAATATCAGATTGGTTGCTTGGCTAAAATATCAGATTGGTTGCTTGGCTAAAATATCAGATTGGTTGCTTGGCTAAAATATCAGATTGGTTGCTTGGCTAAAATATCAGATTGGTTGCTTGGCTAAAATATCAGATTGGTTGCTTGGCTAAAATATCAGACTGGTTGCTTGGCTAAAATATCAGACTGGTTGCTTGGCTAAAATATCAGATTGGTTGCTTGGCTAAAATATCAGATTGGTTGCTTGGCTAAAATATCAGATTGGTTGCTTGGCTAAAATATCAGACTGGTTGCTTGGCTAAAATATCAGATTGGTTGCTTGGCTAAAATATCAGATTGGTTGCTTGGCTAAAATATCAGATTGGTTGCTTGGCTAAAATATCAGATTGGTTGCTTGGCTAAAATATCAGATTGGTTGCTTGGCTAAAATATCAGATTGGTTGCTTGGCTAAAATAAACAATTCGATTGATTGCTTTGCCAATAAATTTGATTAGTTGCTACATTGAATAGAACAAAAAAGAAAACAAGTGTCTTTAGATACAATGAAAATAAAATTTTGGTTTTGGATACCTAATGAGACATCTTGGATGTTCATAAAAAAAAGAAACTATTTACTTACCTTCATTTCGTTTTCTGGGATTTTCAGATTCTTTATCAGTACTCTGTAAAATTAATAAAAGTCAAAGTTCAGTTGGTTATCCATTAATCTATTGCGGACTATCATCCTCATCTTTTTTTTTTAGTTGTTGTTTTACGATGTTTCGGCCAACTATTCCTCTGGCTTTCGTCAGGTGGTAACCGCGACGGGATAGGAACTGAATCTTCTAACTGCATTCTCAACAATTACTGCCTTCCATAGTTGTTGCCTCACCAGGTTTTGGTCAACTAAGCCTCTGGTCAGCTTTGGATAGGATTGAAACCGCTATCTTCAGACAATGCTCACCTGGAATCGTAGATAGAGTTGATAGAGATTCAACGTCTATCAACTGCGGCATGATTCCAGGTGAGCATGCATATTTATTATTATATTCGACGGAATACATAGTAATGATTTAAAAAGTTAAAAATAAAAATGACTCATGGACCACCACCAAGAATTGAAACCAAAACATTTAGCTTTCAATTTACTTTTTTCCTTTGACGTTAATGCCTGAGCTATGAAGACATGTTTGCATATTCGTAATGCCGTCATTTGACCTTCACCTGGCAAATTCCATTTTTTAAATTTTCACAATTTTGCACCGACTTTCCTTGACTAAAAACCCAACTATAAATATAACATTTAATATGGGTTCGAATACCTGGTATTTTAAGTTTCATGTCTGTAGACCCAAAACTGACAGTGGAGTTTGGTAGGCAAAATTTTTTAAACAAATATATATACGCATACATAAATATATATAGAAAGCGGTTTGTGTTTACTATAACATTTTTACGCAAATATTACACAAGTATAAATCATGTAGAATATCTGCATGAATATAATTACACGTAATAGTTAAATAAAGATGATCATTCCATAAGAAAACTGAAAAAGCTAATAGGGAATTAATTAAAATGAATGTTTAAAAGAATATGCAAATTAGCTAGATCTTTTTGCAGATGAATGCAATTCCATGACCCATATATAACAAAGTTGCATTTTCTTTTTAAGTAAATAGAAAAAAGGGTTTTTAATATGAATATCATCAATACACAAAAAACCCAAATTTTAGGAATATATATATATATACTAGCAATCGGTGCCCGGCGTTGCCCAGGTGTTTTGAGGTTAATGCTGAGAAAAAAAAACGGTCAATTTTTTAAACTTTGACCCCTATTATGACTTCTTAACATTTATTGTTTAGGGATCAAGTAAAGGTAATAAGTTAGATCCATGTCCAAGGAATCTATATCTAAAATATCACGTGTTTAGACCCAAAATTGTAGGAGGAGTTTGGTAGAGTTCTCAAAGGTCAAATCGTTTGATAGCGAGGCCAAATTTCGCGAATTTGGCCTTTTTTTAAAGCAGTTTGGCCTTCAAAATTTATGTTTGGCCTTTTTCTTCACCGATGAAATCTGGGGACGCAACGGAAATTTTCGGCTAAAAAATGTTGTTACTATGCACATCTATGTATTGAAATACAATTTGTGGCAAAATTTCAGGAAAAACTAATGGATGGTTCTCTCGCAATAGTCCGGACAATTCGCTAAATTATCTCGTCAAAACCTTAAATCTCGAATTTTTTGCATTTTTTTTCGGGGTGGGGGGGGGGCTAATTTGGCATAATAGTGTCCATTTAATAGTATTATCTTGAAAAAATAAAAAAATAAGGAAAATTACCAAAAAAAAAACAAACAAGAACAACAAAAGTGTGCCGTATTTTTAAAAGTTTTATTGCGTTGTTTTTATTTGCTTTTTTTATTTCATCGGTGAAGAAAAAGGCCAAACAGAAATTTGAAGGCCAAACTGCTTTAAAAAAAGGCCAAATTCGCGAAATTTGGCCTCGCTATAAAAAAAAAAATGGGGAAATCCCCCTACTTGAACTTTCTGTTTAATTAATAATGACTCGCTTGTAGCGTTGATTTTTTTCTTTTTTCGCTATAAAAAAATAACTACTTGATGAAATTACGTGATTTTTTCTGTAGGAAAACTTTATCCCATGACGAGTACGTACAATATATATATATTTTTTTAAATATTTCCATTTTTTAATGTCAATGGAAAACTGCACAAGTACCCAAACCCGAAATGTAAAGACCACGAGTGAAGGCGCTTTTTTTTTTTTTTTTTTGGTTTAGTTTCATAATGGCGGCCGTGATGTCGGAGGTTCGATTGTTAGATTGTAAGTTTCGTATTTTTTTAATTTGTAAATCGCAAGTTAGGAAAAAATTAAACCCTTCCAAGATGGACAATAAATCAAGCCATAATACTTTATGGTAAAGGTAAGAGCCTACGAACCATAGTTTTTTAGGAGATGTGATTATTGGATTAACCAATCAGAAATCGTCTGTGGCACACACATCTCTGTTTTTATAGATATATAGATATATTTTTTTTTTTACACAATTTTTTTTTTCTTTTTCTATGATTATTTTTTTGTTCAAGATAAATAATTAGTTATTTTGGTACTTGTATAGTTTAATAACCAAGACATTAAAAAAATCAAAATATCTATAAAAAAAAAAAAAAAAAAAAGTTTAAACTGTATGTATCCGTTATGGAATGAAGTTCTTCGAAAAAAAATTTCACTTAATTTCATCAAGTAGTTTTTTTTTTTACAGTGAAAAAACACGTTTTTATGAGAGCATGTTGAAGTCAGCCATTATGAAATTTATTGAACACGCCATGGGGAGATAACTCCAGTTAAAGAGCAGATACCCCCTCCCCATCTTTAATACTAGCTTTTCTTCCTAAACATCAAACTTTTTGCTCGGTATCATAACAAATTGTTTTTTCGCTGTAAAAAAATACTTGATGAAATTAAATGAAATTTTTTTTCAGATAACTTTGTTCTATAACGGATACATACAATATAATCTATTTTCGATATTTTCATTTTTTAATGTCTTGTTAAACTGTACAAGTACCGTTATTTTTATAATAAACCAATGGTGACAAGTCTTTTCTTAAATCACGTTAGATGTTGCAATTTCATTGGTTCAACATTTTCAGTGTTTACAAACTGTGCAGAAAAGGCCAACAATAGCAATGTCCTTATTCCGCATAAGCACCCTTTTGTTTTTTGTTTTTTTTTTTTTTTTTTTTTTTTAAAATAACAAAGCTTACCTCAGCATGCTTGTAGCCCGTTTGAATATAACCTTTATCATCAACATATACGGAGCTGTTACGACCAAGGACCTTGAAGACAAATGCGTCTCGGTGAACATCGACAGTTTGCAAGCTAAGATCAGAGGTCAACGAAGATAACGATGAGGCCATTTTCCACAGCACTTTGCCATCTTTGCCACTCAAAATGACAACCTACAAATATATGCAAAAGTATCGATGAAAAACAATTTTTTTAAAACTAAAAGCCACTCGAGGATAAATGCTAATAGGATTGTCAGTTCGATAAGGAACAAAAAAAAAATCAAAAAAAGAAAATGTACCTAAGCACACCCAGATAACGTTTTGATACACAAAGGATGACGACTCACCAAAAAAACCAACAAAGAAAAAGATGGAATCGAAGTCAGCGAATCTTTGTTCAATAAAAAGCCCAGTGATTGGCTGGTGAAAACTAGGGTGGAAATAGTAAAGCATCTAATTGGTTAGTGAGAAAACTTAATCCCATTGTTTTCTGCCAATAGTGCAGTTAATGTGATATGAGTTGAACCCAACTTGTTTGTGTCGAGTTTAGTGCAAAGGGGTCAAAAATATTTTTTTTATATATTTTGAAGTAGCGGAAGTATTGCATCCATTTTACGCTTCCATATCTCAACTAACAAGGTGACATAAATCAGATTTGTTAACTCTGGATCAGCAAAAGATTGCACCGAGAGATTTGCAAGCGCCATCGGTCAGGTTTGTGCATTTTGAGTACGAACCGGTTAAGGGGATGTTACCACCATACACCTTAATATAAATAGAGGATGCACATGCGTTTCTAATTAATCAAAGAGAGTCAGTTTTTGGCAGTAGAGTCTGCAGTCAGTCAGTCAGTCGAGTCGAGTTTCAAGTTATGAGTCAGTCAAGAAATGAGGAAGAAGACAAAGCTTAAGATGAAGAAGGAACAGCTGATCACATGTGGAGATGTTATTGCCCTTAGGTGGAATCGAAAATAAAAGGACTGCTGAATAAAAACCCCATCGCATCTCTTGTTTGTGCTTCAGTCTTATTTTCAGATTCAGGTTTGGCTCGTTTTGTTTTACGGCATATCAACCCTTTTCGGGTTATTTAATGCTGAATCCAGTTATTTTAGAGACAGTTTTATGCTTCAAGTTCTTTATATCTTTAAATATTTATTTGTAGAGTTTGGTTTGGTTGTTTTGTTTTAGGGCATATCAACCCCTTTTCGGGTTATTTAATGCCAAATCCATTATTTCGGAAATAGGTGATTTTAGAAATGTTGCCTTCAGTTATTTTGTAGAAAGTTTTTATTCTTCGAGCTAGGTAGAATCAAATATCAATGTCCCAAGTGCAATTTAGGTTGAAATTCTAAAACCTAACAAGAATTGACAGATTTGAAATCCGAATTCAACCAAAAGTACCACGCTACGATAAGTATCCGCTCTTTGGTGATGTGATGACTCGTGATGACTTTGGTAGGGTTACTCTAGACCAGTGGTTCTCAACCTTTTTTTTTTTTACTCATAGACCCCTTTTCCCTTCTTTTTATCTTGGTGGACCCCTTCATAACTATTGGTCAAAAGACAATCTTCTATTTTTCACTAATATAAATTTTGAGGGTTTAATAATCAAAGGAATAGTATATGATTAAGCTTTATTTTTAAATGAAAACTAATTTAATGCAAATAAAGTATTCTACGCCAACTATAATAATAATGATAATAAGTAATAATAATAATAATTCTGTGGACACCCAGAAATATTCCATGGACCCCGGTTGAGAACCCCTGCTCTAGATGCTCTGAAATCTTTTTTTTTTTTGCTGCTTCTGTTGTTTCATCTTATATTTGATCATTTCATTTTTTGTGGGGCATCCTGTATATTAGTCATAAACACGTTGCTTACTACATTTTACTAAGGAGAGGTGGGGAACAGATAAGAGATTGTCTTACCATTGAATACTTATAATCTGGCCATGTGCCGTAATGCCAATGCATCATGAAATCAAGATGCTGATCATCATTGAAATAACCAGGAGCTGGAATACTGTAAAAAAAAAAAAATAAAAAAAAATTTTTTTTTAAAATAAAAAAAAATAAAATAAATAAATAAAAAAAAAATAAATAAAAAAAAAATAAAAAAATAATAAAAAAAAATTAAAAAAAAATAAAAAAATATAAAAAAAAAAATTAAAAAAAAAAAAAAAAAAATTTTAAAAAAAAATCATTATATAATAAATGTAAATGTATATATGTTTGTCTCATTTCATTAATTTCACAAGAAAATTTAATTTCATGAGCAAAGTAGGAAAAGCTTTATCTCAATAATCTATATCTATAAATATAAAAGCGAAAATGTATGTATGTATGTTCGCTTTTTGTGTATGTCCGCAAAAGGATTTTTTTTCGGCGACTTCTCGAGGCTGTCGCTCATTTTTAAAACTTTTTATATTACGTCGAAATCATAATATCTACGAGTTACGAACTGGAGTCGCGTGTGTATTTAATTTGCTTGACTTTTTTTCATGAGCAAAGTAAGAAAAGCTTTATCTCAATAATCTATATTTATTTATTTTCATAATATAAATCTCACCTGTCTTTTTAAATGTATATATGTATATATGTGTTGGGGTGAAGAGGTCTCCCGTAAGCCGTGTTGAAGGCAACCTTTCTAGGGGAAGCAAATCTCTGATTTAAAAAACCATAAAGCGGGAGACCAGTACCCGCATTAAGCTGGTCTGCAGTTTAATTTATTGCTGGCTATCTTGCTCTTGCTTGTTGCTGGATCTCAACATTTTGAACTGAGAGAGATTTAGCCGTCGTACAAAGCTAAGACTGTAACATCATCTTTGTATAGATACTTCCTCGGGCATTTGGGCTCATGGTCTTTAAGTGTCTGAGGGAGTGGCACTCGTCTGGCAAGACGTTGCAATCATCATGTATGTATGTATGTATGTATGTCTGCCTACAACTTTTGATAGAGGCGACAGATTTTCACGAGATCAGTATCGTTTTGAAGCTCAACCCTTCGGACAACAAATATTGAAAAAATTGGCTAAAAACATTAATTCCTTCATTTTTCTACAAGGAGGGTTGTTATTTTTTGCATCGCCATTTTTGCAAGTCATCATATCGGTCGGAATGACTTTACTAATTTCAACGTTCTGAACTTCTGTTCGTGTCATAGAGTAGGGGTAAGACGTCAGGTTTTCTTTGACTTTCATTTCCGCCTTCGTATCACGAGTTCAAGCTTACCTGCCTACTATTTTTATTTTTATTTTTTTTTTGCTCAACACACACCTCCAAACACCAGGCACCCAGGCTAGTATTTAATAGAGAATTGGCTCTGTAATGTAATAAATATGAAATCTGCATGAATTAAGATATTTAAGCACCCCCTTGCTAGTCATATTCCTGTTCGCTTGTTCGGGTTAATATATACAAAAGATACATTGGTTTATAAATTGATTTTAATACTAAAAACGGACTCTTATATACTTTTATTCCTGTATGATTTCTATATATACTATTTATTCCATTCAAGAGGTTATGTCATTTGCATATTACATTAAACAAAACCTGTTTTAATAATTAGCTGTGTGAATTTTTAATGGATATTAGTAATGGAATTGTTTTAAATACTCTATTTAGAAATATTATACAAATTTGATTTACAAGAATACAGCGGGAAAAACTTGAGTCCTTGTACCAGAAAAATATCCAGTAAATAAAACGTTGTTTAGTAAATCGTTATTTTTTTGCATACACCAAACATGGATATAAATATCGCTAAAACATCTGCTGGATCATAAGCTTCATTTCGGTATCTTACTTGCCTGGGTGGATTGCCTGTAGGCTGAGATAAATCGCATCACACACACACACACAGACATTAGGAAAATTTATAATAAGATTTAATTGATTTTTAATTTAATTTACATTTAATTTAATTTATTTTTAATCATTATTAAAACCAACATCAGCTCCATTTAGAAGTTTTCATTTAACGTACGAGTTATTTCCCTCATTATGAGATTTTATTTCCGTTTGAATTTCACAGATGAAGATGACTATATTCTATGCTTCCAAATATCCTAAATATGGTCAACTTTCAGGAACATTGTAACAACTTGGGATATTTAGTGTATCTTAAATCGTATGTGACTAAACCCTCTGCCCGCCAATATGTTTTTTTACCTGCTAACGCCGAATATTAACAGCTAGTATAAGAAAAAAAAAAAATTGTTCTTTTTTATTAGGTTGGTGCAAAAATAGTGTTGTTTTTTGATGTTCAACTTCATGTCAAAAGACGACATTATTTTTACACCGACCTAATAATATAAATATAAAATATTATTCTTCAAACAGAATGAAGGACAGGAGAGAGAAAGTTTTGTCTTCTTTTTTTATTCATTTTTTTTTCTGTTTTTCTTTTTTACTTCGGAGTCACCACTTACCAAGGCCCGAAAGCCACTCAAGGATAAGGGTTGATGAATGTAAGACAGTAGTTTAGTAATCATTAATAGTAATCATTGTAGATTTGGTAGAATTTGATTACTTATGGGAGACAGCTCAACAAGAATTTGTTTACATTGGATTTGAAAGGTACCATGTTGTATTTAACCCAGAAGCAGGGCAGTGGAACAGTGTTCCACACGTGACAGTTCTGGGAAAGAAGCTTTGTTCATGGAATTTGCATTTAGATTTAGACACAGTTAGAGAGTAGGGGATATCGTATATAGTGGTTATAGCTAGTCGAGGGTTTTTTTTGTGAAAGTCTGGCAAGGGGGAAACAAATTGGAGTTCAGTTGAGCTCTTGTCATGAAAATAACAAGAGAGTAGAGACAGGCTCACAACGTCTCTTCTGTGAGAAAGCGATTGCAGGGAAGAGAAAAGGGCATCACCTATTAGGTTTTGAACTCTAACAAGGCTGGATTTTTTAAAAATGATTTCAAGTAGTTATTAGCAGATTTGGTTTGATCGTTTAATGGCATATCAACCACTGACCGGTTATTCAATGCCAAATAAAATTGTCAAATGCAATTCTATAGGCTGACCACGTCCTACAATGCTAGTACATCATGAAATCTAAATTCAGATTAGTGAACTAGCCAGAAGCTGGAATACTGTGCAAAGAAAAAAAAATTCATCTATATATCCATAAAAGTGAGAATGTGTGTTTGTGAGAAAAATTCTCAGCCTATATACTCAGCAAATTTTTTAACTACAGACATGAAATTTGGTATATAGTGTATTCAGACATGTGGGACACTTTTTTTTTATTGGTTTTCATCTTGAAAATGAAAAAAAGGGCTGCTAAGGGGTCAAAATTGAAAAATTGGTATGTGGCGGTCGTTGGATTTTTATCTCTTTGTTAACTATTTCATGACTGTGCATACGCGAATTGTTCACATGACACTTTCCTTATGTTAAGAATAAGTAGGTTTGAAAACACTTTTAAAGATTATGGAAAGCTAGCCTACTTGACTCACTGTCTTTAGGTTTTGGTTTCAATCTCTCAAGTATTTTTTTTATTTACAAGAATTGAACTGTTTAGAAAAAACATAATACTCACTAACACATCCTGCCTTGACAGAGTACAAAATAGACTTCGTGGCTTAGTGGGGGATGCCCTTTTCTCTACCCTGCAACCTCTCTCCCACAGAAGAGACGTTGCGAGCATGTCCTTGTTTTATCGTTATTTCCATGGCAGATGCTCGTCTGAACTCCAATCTCTGGTCCCCCCCCTCGCCAATCTTTCACGAAAAACACCCGTCTAGCTGAATCCACTGTGAAAAATTTCCCCCACTCTATATCTGTGCCTAAATCAAAACGCGGATTCCATGAACAAAGCTTCTTTCTTAGAACTGCACGCCTGTGGAACTCTGTTCCGTCTGCCTGCTTCCCTCCGGACTACAACTTGGATGTCTTCAAGTCCAATGTTAACAAATTCCTAATGAACCGCCCCCTTAAGTAAACACTTCAGCAAATCTCCTCACTAACGTAATGTACTTGCAATAACCCTTATCCCTGAGTGGCTTCCGGGCCTTGATAAGTGGTGATCACTGTGTAAAAAAAAATTTAAAAAAATCCCATAACTAATGTATATTGTAGCGTGTAAAAGACTTACAGAAACAAACGTTGTTAAAACTCACATTTAGAATAATAATAGATGGAACGAATGCATTAAAGTTCGAATCTTAAAATAAATATTTGTTTGTGATCGACAAAAATAACTTGTTTATCATCTTTTTTTTAATACTGGGCAACGGTGGGTACATCTGCTAGTTATATAATAAATGTAAGCATACGCGTGTTTGGTTTGCTTATTTAGATGGATGCAAAATAAATGTTGATTATTTACCTGAAGGATTCACATTCTGAAAAATTTGCTGCCCATTTCTTTTGTAAAGTGTGCCCATCATAAAGAATGACTTCTCCATCAAAAGTACACATCAAGATGTCCATTGTTTTGTCGTTATCTACATCGACAATCACAGGAGGAACAATCAGACCTTTGCTCAAACTCCTGAAATGAAAACATGAAAAATACATTACCACTTTCTCGTTTTTTACAGTGGACATAATAATAATAAATATATATGTATATGTATATATATATAAAATAAAAATTACAATTAAATTTACCAAAATGATCCAAGATGGTAAAATTAAAGTAAATTATAAATATTAAAGCATTAATATTTATAAAATTATCTCAGCCAGATTTTACCGTCACTGGATTTTTTTATCTTCCACCAGAATATCCATTCACGTGTAATCACCTTTTTCTTCACCATATTCCCTCTGCTTCACTTTTTTTTGTTTTCAAGTAAGATCTTTGACTAACTTGTTGTTTCATCAAATACTTCAGCATGCAAAATCCGATCCCGCATTTTGCTAATTCCTACCCTCTGATGAGAAGGAAAGTATTTCTTCGAAACTCTGCGGATTAAGGACTATCCATATATCTAGTGTTTCCTTTTCAGATTAAATATGTTTTTAACTCGTTTCAAAGTGTTTTTTAACATATTTTATTAACTGTTTGCTTATATATATATA
>NC_136522.1:67156907-67204407 GCF_053919585.1 Euprymna scolopes
GGGGGAATAATTGATAGTGTTTTCAGCTAGACGAGTGTTTCTTGTGAAAGTTTGGCGAGGGGGGACCATAGACTGAGCTCAGTCAAACACTTTCTATAAAAATGATGATACATCAGAGACAAACTCGCAACATCTCTTCTGTGAGATAGAGGTTGCAGGGAAGAGAAAAGGACAACTCCTACGAGGCTACAAAGTCTATTTTGAACTCTATCAAGGCAGGACAAGTCCTTTCTAGCAGCACCTGCCCAGATGTGGCAACAGTACTCCATCTTTGGTCGTACCTGGCTCTTATATAGATAGAGAATTGCATCAGCAGTGAGATATCTACTGGATCGATAGAAAGATCCCACCATTTTTCCAGCAGCCTTGGCAACAGATTTGATGTACGTGTTCCATTTAAGATCAGGAGTAACAGTCAAGCCCAGAAGCTTGTTAAAACTTGAGACCTTCTGAAGACGAGAGCCATTCATTTCAATTGATGTCAGATGTGGGTCAGAGTGTTGATGATGTAAGGAGAGAAGCTTGGTTTTAGATGCATTAAAAGTAACCAACCACTCCTTTCCCCATTGTACCACGTGCTCAAGATCAGAGGAGAGAGAATCGGAGAGAATGATGATTTAAAGAAAATTCAAAGCGTTCAACTCACCTGTGGATTTGTTTCTTGCATTTATCGACATCCGACAAAGATTTATTCAACGTAGCTTTCCCTTTTACCTTTGCATCCATCAGTTGTGTACGGAGAACTTCCCATGGAATCAGCCACAAACTTCCTGAACAAAGAACACACACACAGAGTCAACGGGACACGATTAACATAAAGTGGAATGAGTACAGGATGACCAAAAAAAAAAAAAAAAAAAAAAAAAAAAAAAAACGGGGCCCCAACTCTAATTAAGCCCCGTTTCTTAGTGTTTTGTCCGAATGAAATGAAACTTTGGTCATAACTAGTTTATTACATTCAAAACATCACATCAAAACACTAAGGTCTTTGGCTTTTTTTTTCTCCGTTCTACAGCATATTTTCTAAATGGCCTCCATTTAGCTTTTGTTTTTTTTTGGGTCACCCTGTATATAGAAGATACTGCCAAATCTGCTGCAAATTTAATATATAAACGGCTATATGTCTGTCTGTCTCCATATTTTTAAACTTTATCTCCTCTCAAACTAAAAGTTGAAGAGCGGCGCAAGGGGCCTCAAATGATTGGATTTTTTACGGGCCGTTCTTTTATGGGTCTTTAGCTGGTTAAAATTGTTTTTAAGGTATTAAAAATGGGTCAAAATTGAAAAAAAATTATTAAACATTTTGTACATTCATCTTAGTTTATTTTGATTTTTAATCTTTTATATATGTGCCACGTTGGTACAGTGATAACGTCACCAGCTTTGAATGCTACAATTTCGGTTTCGATTCTAAATGATGGCACCTAAATTGCTTTTTTTTTTTTTTACTTTTGAAATTACAACTCTATAATAATAATATATACGAAATCTGGACAAATTAAAATATCATATTTAAGTGTGTTTTACGCCCAGGCAAAACCAGGCATCTCTCCCGCTAGTTGCTCGGGATTAAATGAGGATCAATGTTTCACACTTCAAATACTTTTATCGTCATTGAAATTGATGAAATCACCTATTCTTCACTTATATTAATTGAGTGTCTGCTCAATGCACCAGGATTGGTTGGTTGGTTGTATTTGTTTTATGGCATATCAACCCTTTTCGGGTTATTTAATGCCGAATCCAAAGATTTTGAAGAAAAAATTTTTAATAGAATATATTTGTTTCTTTTTCAAGTCAGTTTCTATTTAACCCATAGTTGAGACCCTAATAGGTACCACCACTCTGGGTCAGAGTGGACCTGGGAGCAACGGCAATTAAGGGGTGGCTCCACACTCCCCAAAGCCTGCAAGATGGGGCCTCACCACTGGATATAGTTTAAGGTCATATCCAGGACCAGCGACAACATGAGCACATCCCTGCATTTCTCTCGAGTCTATTAACCATTTCCTAGTCTGCAGCTACGATCAGCTGCTATGTCTGAAGCTCGCCCCATAGCATTCGACCATTTTTTGCTAAAAGTTTGGATTGAACTACAAAGCCTATAGAACTCTCTCCTTGCTGACCGTTTTCCTCCTGCATTATAGACTTGTTTTTTTTTTTAAACTAAAACCAATAGGTATCTCTTGTCGTTACGACAATCATCTTTCATTCCTGTTAATTTCTTACATCAAGTGGCTTCCCATTATGTCTGGAGGGATTTTCATATAAAAAAAAATGTTAACAGGATTTAACAGCCACATTTGCAAATGATTTTTTTCAAAATGGCGACTAGAAATAATAAAATGCTTATGTTTTGGCAATTGCTATTTTTTTCACTGACAATCTTCCAA
The DNA here is from genome assembly GCF_053919585.1 of Euprymna scolopes. Lineage (NCBI taxonomy): Eukaryota > Metazoa > Mollusca > Cephalopoda > Sepiida > Sepiolidae > Euprymna > Euprymna scolopes. The sequence continues at coordinate 67,159,301 of NC_136522.1, forward strand.
AGCTCAATACTGAATGAAAAATGTCTTTTCAACCTTTATTTGTGTTTTTTTAATAAGACAAGCAAAGTCAAATTATTTAAGCAATAAAAGGTTTAATAGAACAATATACGCTTGTTTTTTTTTAATGAAGGCTGTTTAAAAAACATTTGAAGAAATTTGAATGCTCATACCTTCAAGTCTCAACATAAAATTTAGTGCTTGTTTAAAATTTCTTTTATTTAAAAAAAAAAAAAAAAAAAAATACAAAAATAATTCTTTGATATATATATATACTCATCATGGAACGAAGATGTCATATTCCAAAAATCGTGCTGCTTTGGCTAGTAAACAAAAATATTTAGTTGTCAAAGGCCAACTAAAGATATATTTATCTGTAGAGCCCTGTGATGTTAAGGAAAAGCTTTCCCAGCCAAGTCCCTAACAATATCTCAGGAAGAGATTAGACCACAACTCTAGACTAAAGGGCTAGAAAATGACCCGAACACTGACTGAGATAGGAATTCCTCCCTGCGAACTACCTGCTTAAAAAGCAAGCAACAAAGACGACAACGATGGATGAGGGTTCACACACACTCGTTTTTTTTTTTTCTTACCTGGAGTGGTCAACTGTCCACTTCCCCACAAGATATTGAGAGAAGAATTCTGAGAGTGCTTAAAAAGAACTGGACTCATGAGATTCCCTGTCGACGTTAGATTTACAGACACTCCCAGAGATTTGCCTGTGGCACCAGAAAAGAGTAAAAAGCAACCTTTTTCTTTTTCTGGGTCCTGGAAAAAAAAAAAAAAAGAAAATGATTTACTCAACAATATAAAACAGTCCACAAAGAGACGATGTGATACAACTGACATTGCCCCACCCCGCCCCCAGGTTAGGATGGTTCCGCTATTTGGTTTTACAGCATATCAAACCTTTTACAGGTTATTTAATGCCGAATCCAGCTATTTTTGGAAATAGTTTTTATGCTTCAAGTTCTTTGTATCTTCAAATATTTATTTGTAGAGTTTGGTTTGGTTATTTTACAGCATATCAACCCTTTTCAGATTATTTAATGGCGAATCCAGTCATTTTGGAAATAGTATTCATGTTGCATCCAAGTATTTTGTAGAAGGTTTTTATTCTACAAGCTTTTTGTATCTTCAATCACTAGTTTGTAGTGTTTGGTTTGGTTGTTTTATAGTGGCTTTTATCGTTTTTGTTCCCTGCCTTACAGAACATGAATGAGTTTTACAATGGTAGAGGCAAAAGGGTTACAGTATTAATGTTTGGTACATTTTAAGTTAGGAAGCACAAAGCGGGGGGGGGGGGGGGTAGAAAGAGAAAGTGGGAATGGGAAGGGGGAGGGGAAAGATGGGTTGTTGTTTTTGGTTTTGCAGAACATAATTAAGTTTTGCAAAAGGAAGCAGCAAAACAAAAAGCATCAATGTTAGGTGCATTTCGTCTCAGGATTGGTTGTTGGTTATTTTTGTTTTACAGCATATCAATCCTTTTCGGGTTATTTAATGCCGAATCCAAAGATTTTGAAGAAAAATTTTTTTAATAGAATATATTTGTTGTTTTCAAGTTGGTTTCTATTTAACCCATAGTTGGGACCCTAACAGACACTACCACTCCGGGTCAGAGTGGACCTGGGAGCAATGGCAATAAAAGGGTGGCTCCACACTCCCCAAAGCCTGCAAGCTGAGGCCTCACCATCGGATATAGTTTAAGGTCATATCCAGGACATCGTCTCAGGAAGCCAATATCTTCAGACAGCCTGATCTGGTGTCATCAGGGGGTTAGGAAGAAAAAATAAAGTCAAAACAGTATAACATAAAAAAAGAGGAAATAAAGGAATTAAGTAGTGATGAGACGATTCCAATACAATTTCCGATTCTGATACAAATGCACTTGTTATTATTGCTGAGACCACTCATCTTCTTAAAAGAATTAGTCATTATGCCACAAAAACTCTGACCGACATAAGAATTCCTCCCCCCTCTTCTAAGTAAATGCTTAAAAAACATACAACAAAGAAAATGATGATGGATGAAAGTTCACGCGCACTCTTGTTTCTTGTTTGGTTGGTTGGTCAACTGTCCACTTCCCCACAAGATATTAAGGGAAGAATTTTGAGAGAACTTTTAAATAACTGGACTGATGTAGGCCCCTTTTTCTGCAATTGTGAGATTCACTGTCAGGGTCAAATTAACAGACACTGTTGGGGACACACCCCTATTACTAGGAATAATGAAACGAATGCCTATATAATAGAACAATCTGATATATAGAAAATTTGGATCTGTGGAACAAATTCGATTTGATCTTTAGCCGATAAAAATAGTTGATAAGGAGTCAAAATTGAAAAATAAATAAAAATAGAACTTGGCAGGCGCAAGTCGATTTAAAGTGCTCTTTTACACATGCACAAATATATATTTATATGTTAAAGTTGGTTTCTTTTTAAATATTCCTTATCCATCTGATGATAGTTGAAACTAATGACTAAGACTGGACTTCTAAACGTTTTGGTTTCAATTCCAGCCGATGGCACTCACATCATATTTATTTTTTCTTTAACTTTTGAAATCACTCCTATATACTGGGTATAATATACAGAAATTTTACAACCGGGCAACGCCGGACGGCCACTGCTATATATTGGTGTTGGGAACGGATCCCTACTACAAGGAATAATGAACTATTCCATGACGTCACTTCCGGGTAACAAGAAGCAGTTTACAAGAGTCGGAGATAGACACGCGAAGAGAATGATTGTTGCGTATAAAACTGGATGAAATAAATCATTTTTTTTTTTCTACCTAAAAAAAGTTTGTGCCAAAGTTTTCTTTGCGAGTCTCTATATAGAATGTTTCGTCCATTTTAAAATAATAGCGGCGTTACACAGAGACAATCACTCTGGCTTGAATGCATAAGAAGTGATTTGACCCCATGTAGCATCAATGATATCTATAGCAGTCGTAGCGATTACAGATGACCACAGCAACAATGACAGCCCGTGGTTTACGATTCTGAATCTATGTTTGGTTTATAAGCTCAGCATTGTTTGGTGCAAGCAATGGCCTTTCCAATCAGAAACTATTTCTGCTTCCAATCTCAATCTTCTTTCTTAAGGTGCTACCAAAGTCGATAAACACTCGTCTAGCTGAAACCACTGTCAATAATTTTCCCCACCCTTTATCAGTGCCAAAATCAAACTGTAGATTCCATGAACAAAGCTTCTTTCTTAGAAGTGCACGTCTGTGGAACCCTCTTCCGTTTGCCTGTTTTCCACCTGACTACGGTCCTGGATATGACCTTAAACAATATCCAGTGGTGAGGCCCCAGCTTGCGGGCTTTGGGGAGTGTGGAGCCACCCTTTAATTGCCATTGCTCCCAGGTCCACTCTGAGCCAGAGTGGTAGTACTTGTTAGGGTCCCAACTATGGGTTAAATAGAAACCGACTTGAAAACAACAAACATTCTATTAAAAAGATTTTCTTCAAAATCTTTGGATTCGGCATTAAATAACCCGAAAAGGGTTGATATGCCATAAAACAAAAACAACCAACCAAACAACCACCTCACTACAACTTGGATGTCTTCAAGTCCAACATAAACAAATTCCTGACGAACCGCCCCCTTAAGTAAGACACTTTATCAAATCTCCAATACTAACAATTACTACGATACTATCCCATTGATTACTGTACACGCAATAACTCTTATCCCCGAGTGGTTTCCGAACCTTGATAAGTGGTGACTACCATGTTAAAAAAAAAAAAACACTTTTCTTTTCTGTATTAACTGGTTATTCATTTAATGCCATATGGAATTCCTAACATTTCTGTCTAGGTGATTGAGCCTTGCAAAACATGGTTGAGCCTTGCAGAACATGGTTGAGTTGTGCAAAAGAGAAAGCAAAACAATAACATTTATGTGCAGTGCATTTTAATCAGGAAGTCACCGTTTTTCAGACAGCCTGATCTCGTAACGTGATTATGTCGTATATACGGCTTTCGAGATTGAACGGAGGCATCAATTCGATCTCGTAGCACCAGCATTTCTTTCTTCGTTCATACTCTGCACTTATCCATTACTAACACCTTTCTCTTTTCCATTTCCTGTTTACGAACACGTTAACGACGATAAATCAATAAACTGTTTTAAATGTTGTCTTTGTATTCTACGAATCAACCGTTTGGATCAGACCACGGCATGGAATGCAAGCATGAGATGTTGCACGATCTTGCCCACCCAGGAATCTGTGACACCTTAAACACCAAAACCTGATGACGAAAGTGATTTTCCGACTAACACACATGCACACATGGTCGTTAATTCAACACCCGTGTACGTTTTATATTCTTCTTAAATGAACACTTTTAATTATTCTTACGAACAGGACATTCATCCTACCTTTTATATATAAATTCTTTCCACTGCCCTATGAACTATTAAATATTAAAACCTGATGGCATAAATGATGGTGATGATGATGAAAATGATGATATAATTGATGATGATGATGATGAAAATGATGATATAATTGATGATGATGAAAATAAGTGACGATAAAAATAAAATGTTCATGATAATGATAATTGTGATGATTATGATAAAATGATGGTGATGATGATAAAATGATGATGATTATGATAAAATGATGGCGATGATGATGATAAAATGATGGTGATGATAAAAATGATGATGATAAAAATGATGATGATAAAAATGATAAAAATGATGATGATAAAAATAATGATGATAAAAATGATAAAAATGATGATGATAAAAATAATGATGATAAAAATGATGGTGATGATGATAAAAATGATGGTGATGATGATAAAAATGATGGTGATGATAAAAATGATGGTGATGATGATAAAAATGATGGTGATGATAATGATGATAATTGTGATGATAAAAATGGTGATGATGATAAAAATGATGGTGATGATGATAAAAATGGTGATGATGATAATTGTGATGATCATGATAATTGTGATGGTGATGATAATTGTGATGGTGATGATAATTGTGATGATAATGATAAAAATGATGATGATGATAAAAATGGTGATGATGATGATGATGATAAAAATGGTGATGATGATGATGATAAAAATGGTGATGATACCGATGATAATTGTGATGATAAAATGGTGATGAAAACAAAGAGAATGGAAGCGAATGACTTGTTACCGAAACTTGTTTATAATGTGGGTATCCCCCATGAAGCACGAGTACATCATCTACATTGTCTTCGTTGACATCAGGAACGACCAAAGCTTGATAAATATTCCACTGATTGAACAGGTGTTCTCCTTTAGCTGACCATAAAACGATACCTGTGAAAAAAAAAAAGTTAGAAGTTTAGAGTATTTATTAAAAACTAAGATGTGTGACTTGGAATAGTTTTGGTATAATGGGGAGTGGGGTATGATTAAAGAAAATTGGAAGGTTCTATTTATAGACACTGGGGATAGGAACGAACCAATCAAATGGAGCCACGTTGTACTAGCAACCAATCAGGACTGGATTCATTCAATAAAACATACTGGATATTTCAGAATTCTCACACATAATTTTTCATATCGTCATGCAAATGAATCTTGCTTTTCGTTTGCAAACTTTTAAAGTTCAAGACTTATACAGATTAGCTATCCATCGGAAACTATTTTTCATCTCAGGACTTACACAGGTTAGTTAATCATCGGAAACTCTTCTAAAATCAAACAATTCAAAAGTGTCCTACAAATAAATTGTGGCAATTAAATACGCTAGTGCATATTTGGAACAATGCACTCTAGAAATAGAAAATTATCAATTTACCATTAACAGGAGTTAAGAAATGTTTGGGAAAATATAATAGGAATTGTTTTATCGATAAATAGACAAAACTGCCAAGAATAGAAACTATAGTTGCAGAGTTCAGCTGGGGTCAAGTATGTAAGAACCAAAACCCTGCACTACCCCACAAGAGTGGAGACATTCGAGATGTATGCTCTGTCTCACACTTAGTCAGGTAAAAGGGCTATTTCTGCCTCCCACTTCACTTTTTTAGCATCGGAGCCATACAAGACTTCTTCTCCTCTACTATTGTCCAATGTACAACAAACTACGGCTGCAGAGGTCAGCTGGGGTCAGATATGACAGGAATTTTGCATATTAGCACTCCCGGGGCATCGCTGAATTATCCAAGCAAGATTATTATTATTATTATTATTATTGTGTAGATTGAATTAGATTTGTTTTAAAAATAAAAAACGCAATTCAAGACAAATATGGTTAAATGACGTTTTAGGAATTTAACTTGACTAGATTCTATAAACAATAACAAGAAGGAATTTTTGATAAATAAAAACAAATATGTTTTCAGAAAAAGGAATGTCAGTTTTCATAACTAATATAAACAATAATTTAAAAATAGGCCAGACCTCTAGTGTCTGATGTAGAGGTCACTTAAGATGACGTGGATCTTAGGAGATAGCTTGAAAAAACACGTATCAGTTAGTCAAGGGTTGGAAGTCAGTTGGAGAAGTTAGATGAGAAGTCAAGGACGAGACACCATGGAAGCCGGTGAAGTAAAATCGTTGTGATCTCCGGAATATTGACACAGTGTGTGAATAAATTTTATATGAAATATAACTGTGTGATGTCATCTTTCAAAACATTGTTCATAAATGATACTTTAGGTGATCTTTTTCGACATGGAAATAGTAAAAGTTACAAATATTTTGTTTTCTGAATAAATTGTCTGCTTTCAACCAAGTTACCTCCCTTTTTGCTTACGTCATGCGACCCAATATATCTTATCGTTTGCTGGGTACTTGTACAGTTTAGTCAAGACATTAAAAAAATGAAAATATCGAAAAAAGGTTACATTGTACGTATCTGTTTTGAACTGAAGATCTCTGAAAAAAATTGTTTTCTCGCTGTAAAAAAAAAAAAAAAAAAAGATACTTGATGAAATTAAGTCAATTTTTTTTTTTTTTTTTCGGAGAACTTCGTTCCATAACGGATACATAACGAATACATACAATATAACCTTTTTTTTTTTTTTTTTTTTTGATATTTTCATTTTTTAATGTCTTGACTAAACTATACAAGTACTGTTTTCTGTCATTTTTGGTTTGGTTGTTTTACGGCATATCAATCCTTTTCGGGTTATTTAATGCCGTATCCAGTTATTTTGGAAACAGTTTTTATACTTCAAGTTCTTTATATCTTCAAATATTTATTTGTAAAGTTTGGTTTGGTTGTTTTGTTTTACGATATATCAACCCGTTTCAGGTTATTTAATGCCAAATCCAATTATCCAATTATTTTGGAAATAACATTCCAGTTGCATTCAGTTATTTTGTAAAAGATTTTAATTCTTCAAGCTCTGTATCTTCAATCGCTAGTTTGTAGTGTTTGGTTTGGTTTGTTTGTTTTATAGTGGATTTTAGCGTCTTTGTCCCCTGCCCTGCAGAACATGAATGAGTTTTGCAATGGGAGAGGGAAAAGGGTTACAGTATTAATGTTTGGTACATTTTAAGTTAGGAAACCAGTCAGGGAGTGGGGGAGATAGAAAGGGGGAAATGGGAAAAAAGGTGGGTTGTTGTTTTTGTTTTTGCAGAACATAATTCTTTCGACCGAGTTACTTCCCCTTTTGGTTAGGTCATGTGACACAATATGTCTGACTCAGCACGTAACGTTATCGGAACTGTTTTTCATGAATAATTATTTTCCTACCTTATAGTTTTCCATAATTTTGGGATATGTTACTATTTGCGACATGACAATTATTGAAATTCAATACTTTTTCATTAATATAGAAGCACCTTCAATTGTAGAATCCCATGGGGGTGGGGGGTCAAAATTTATGTTTAAATAGGCATTCATTCAAACATTTTGTCAATCTTTACCTTTTCGAGGATCGATAGCATATAATGTAGCATGATAGCCACTGACTAGACAGTCGAACTGACCATCCTGGTCAACATCAAGCTGATCACAGTGGATGTACACAATGCTAGACTTGGTTGAAAGCCGCCACAACTGTTTACCATCGTAACCCCGCAGAGCAACCAATTCCCCACCGCATCGGTATCCTGAAAAAAAAAAAAAATTTTAAATCAAGAAAATTACATTACATTATATCAGTTATACGTGTTACAGGAAAAAGGGCTGTCCCCTTTCCATGTAAATACGAAGAACATTAGATGAGTGAAAATGGGATTCGGATAAGCCGAGACTCGAGCCTTGTAAGCAAGATTAAGTAATAGAATGTAAGAAATCGGAATGTTAAAAGGGTGCATTGTTAAATTCTATTGGAAATAGTTAGATATTGTTTATATCGTAAAAAGAATTGATTGTTCATTCTTTTACAAAACCTGTATAGATGAAAGAATGCTGTTCACAGACAGATTATATATATATATATATATATATACGAGCAAACAGTTAACAAAAAATGTTAAAAAACACTTTGAAATGAGTTAAAAACATATTTAATCTGAAAAGGAAACACTAGATAAGTGGATAGTCCTTAATCCACGGAGTTTCGAAGAAATACTTTCCTACTCATCAGAGGGTAGGAATTAGCAAAATGCGGGATCGGATTTTGCATGCACAAGTATTTGATGAAACAACAAGTAAGTCAAAGATCATACTTGAAAACAAAAAAGTGAAGCAGAGGGAATATGGTGAAGAAAAAGGTGATTACACATGAATGGATAGTCTGGTGGAAGATAAATAATCCAGTGACGGTAAAATTCAAATATATAACTTCAAGAAAGATAAATGAATTTCCATTTGCACAAGTAAAATCCAAGGAAATCCCGTAATTGGAAGAAGATGGTCCATAATAATCCAAAGGCAGAAATCCATGGAAAAATTCACAAAAACGTGTACAAGGAAAAAAGGAAAAAATTCCAATAATATTAATAAAAGAAAAATAAGATATGTTTTTCACTCTACTGCCGATATATAAATATAAATAAGAATTATATACATATATATATATATATATATATATATATATATATATATATATATATATATAAGTTTTTTAATTTTTTTCATAATATTATTATTTTGTATTCCTGCACGTCACCAATTGAAAACGAATAAAGAAAAGTTATAAGCTTTTATACTTTTCATATTCTTTTTTATTCATATATATATATATATATATATATATATATTAGTATAAATAGTAATAGAAATAACTATAAAAATATATATATATATAGATAGATAGATAGATAGGCTTAATTACTGGACGTGTCATATAGATGACAAAACAAGACATGCATTTTAATTTCTTTAATAGAAGACAGGTAATTAACGTAGGTTTTAAGCGGGATTATCGCTCTTAGATTTGTTGTGAAAATTGTTGTTTTTGTTTTTAGTTTGGCAGAACATGATTGAGTTTGGTTGTTTTATTTTATAGTCTATATCAACCCTTGCCAAATCCAATAATTTTGGAAAAAGGTTTTATGCTTCAAGTTCTTTAGATTTTCAAATATTTATTCGTGATATGTGGACCTGAGAGCAATGGTAACTAAGGGACAACTACACTTTCCCAAAAGTCCCCAAAATTGGGTCTGATCACTGGATATCTTTTAAGGTTATACATTGTACCATTATTATTATTTTTTTTTTACGCGTAACCAAAATTAATTTTCTATTCATATTATTGTAATCTGTAATCTATATATATAAAAGTGAAAATGTGTGTGTGTGTATGTATGTATGTCCGCTTTTTGTGTATGTCCGCAAAAGGTTTTTTTCCGGGAAGCGATCGGTCGGCTCACTCCTTAAAACTTTTTATATGCTGTCTAAATGATAATATCTACGAGTTAAGAACAGGTCTCGTCTGTCTATTTAATTTGCCCGACTTTGTAAAGCTAAATATTCCACATTTTTGGATCGCCACGTGTGGATTCGGCTTTTTCGTATAAAAGCGAAACTAATTCGAAGCTGGCGGTATTGTTCCGGTCGCGATCGTCGGGAACGTCCAAAAGCAATCAGCTTTGATCAATGAGGAGTTTCTCCTTATATCATACAATTGCTATTCAAATAAGAATACAACAAGAATACACGGGTTTATGGGTGAAAGACAAAAGGGTTTATTTACAAGGGAATACATGTGACATAAGACTTACTCAGCATATTTTCTTATTCTCTTCCTGTCTTTTTTTTCTTCTCTCTCAATCACATCAGATGGGTATAGTTCATTTTATCTATGAAGGGATGTTAGGTTATTCCATTACATCACCTTCCTCCCAAGCTAAATTCTTCCATAGAATTTTGCTTCAACCATTTTTTCTTTTTTAGACTTTGTCCAAAAAATTTGGTCCTTTTCCTTTTCCTCACCATTTGTGTTTGCCGATTTTTACTTTTGGAGAGTGACTGGATTTCTGAGTTACTGTTACTTCCTTGTTTGGAGGTTGTATATGGAAAGTGTCATATAGCACTTCCATTGGTAACTCTTGGTTTCTGACTGTTTCTATGTATCGTGGTTTCAGTTGGTTAATATGTTTTCTGTGGAAAAAAAAGTCTGCCCTTTTATAATGTAAACCATTCTCCCAATTCTTCTTGAGATTATGCCTTCTTCCCTGCCCGATAATTTTTTAAGAAAACTTTATCCCCGTCATTGTAAGTCTTGTACCTTACATTATCCTTGATACTTTTTTTTTTTTACTTTTTCTCGTTGGGAATAACCAGTCGAACACCGAACGTACCTTCTTGGCAAACATAATTTCAGCTGAGGATAATTTAGCATTTGTATTTGGTGTTATCCTATATATTGCTAAGAATTTTTGAATTAATTTTTATTCCATGTCGATGTTATTATTCTTTTTTAAAGCTCATTTAAAAGTATCGACAAATCTTTTTGCTTGTCCGTTTGACCGAGAGTTAAGAGTTGGTGCTGTAATGTGTTCAATGGCTAGTGCCTCACAGTAGAGCTTGAATTCTTGACGTGTGAACATAGTGGCATTATCACTAACAATTGTTTTCGGAACTCCGAACCGACTAAATACCTCGTCCAGCACTTTTATTGTGAGATCCCTGGATGTCCTATTTATCATGAAAGCTGATCGAGTTATTTTTTTTTAAATGTAAAAGAAAATGACTTGTAAGTCGGAAATGTTCAATTTGGAAATTTGAAACTTTCCCATACTCAAATCTTGTCCAACTTTTAGTGATGATAGAGAATAGACTCAATCTGATATTAAACCTCTACCTTTCATCTACCTATTCTCTACCTATATAAGAGCCAGGTATTCCAAGGATGGAGTAATGTTGTCACATCTGAGCAGGAGCTGCTAGAAAGATCTTATCCTGCCATGACAGAGTTCAAAATAGACTTCGTAGTCTAGTAGGGGATGCCCTTTCCTCTTCCCTGCAACCTCTTTCTCACAGAAGAGACGTTACGAGCCTGTCTCTGCTTTATCATTACTTTCATGGCAAGTGCTCGTCTGAGCTCCAATCTATGCCCCCCCCTGCCAAACTTTCACGAGAAACACTCGGTTAACTGAAAACACTATTAATACTTTGCCCCACTCTTTATCTGTGCCTAAACCTAAACATAGATTCCATGAACAAAGCTTCTTTCTTAGAATTGCCTGTCTGTTGAACTGTCTTCCGTTTGCCTGCTTTCCAGCCGACTACAATATGCTTGGCTTCAAGTCCAATGCAAACAAGTTCTTGAGCTGTTCCCCTTAAGTAATCCAATTTACCAAATTTCCACTACTTATGATTACTACAATATTGTCTCATTGACTACTGTACACTGCTTAACCCTTATCCTCATGTGGCTTCTGGGCCTTGATAAGTAGTGACTCCTATGGTAAAAGAAAAAAAAGAACACTATAAAAAAACAATGTTGCAATATTTTTTGTGCCGGTTGGCAGATTGATGTGTCTATTATTGTTTTAGCTCCTTACATTAAGTGGCTTCATGTTTTGTCTACTCCTTTTCTTTCTGCAACACCCGCACCTGACAAACATATGCATTGTCATTTTTGTGAATAGTTTCTATTACAATAATCCGACTCTGGAACTCTGCATAAAACTTACCATTCTTTTTGCAGACTTTCATGAATTCCTCCTCTGAATGACTAGAATTATCGTCTGAAAAGACTCGTTCTGGATAAGGGGCGAGTCCCAAGAGGACATCTAGTCGTCCGTCTCCATCCATATCCACTAACCGGATACAGGAATCACTTTCTGAAACAGAGAAAGAAAATTATTATTATACAAGTTCTAATTACCCGGCGATGCTTGGAATAGAATAAACTTACTTTAGTTTTAATTTTGTGTACAGTTTTTAAACTTATACAGAAAAAGAAATAAAATTTTGGCTGTAAGGAGATAACTCCTTTTGCATCCCTTTGCCTGTTCTACAAGTATTTTAGTGGTGAATGCTCCGACGAACTGCAATCACTTGTACCTCCACAATGTAAATACTCCCGGCAAACCCGACAAGCAGTACAATCCCACCCTTACACAGTTGAGATCCCTAGATGTAAAAGAGCTTTCTACTCCAGTAGTTTCTTCCCCAGAACTGCTAGACTTTGGAATTCCCTTCCGGGTCCCTGACTGCTTCCCCAACTGTACTGACATGCAGTGTAACATGACTAACATCTTGCTGCCCAACTCCCTACATAGTACCCCTCCTGTAGCTTAGGTCCCTGATAGTAGCCCCCTACATCAAAGTGGCAATGTGCCTTGTTTGGGGTGAAAATATAATAATAAAAAAAAAACTCCTATAGTATTCTTAAATTTAAAAATACCAACATCAAAGCGTAGAAATTTTCGTATATTACTAGAGGTAAAGAAAAAAATGAACAGAAAGAGAAAAAAAAAAAAAAAACGGCCCCAGAAAACACGATATGATTCCATTTCTGTTTGATGAAAACTGGTTTTCTTCTTTTTTTTTTGCAGACCATCTACGAGTTGGCCAGTTGTGGACAAATCCCAAGAACGATAGGAGCCTTCTATCATGTCTGAAAATGACACAATGTTCGACGAGCGAGATCGGTGATGCGCCACTGTAAAACTCATGCTCTCTACTGATCCAAGTTATGATAACAGGACCATTGCCAGCACCCTCAAAATGCAAATACGGATGTTTCAACACTTGATGGCACAGCTTAGCGCATTGGACGGCCCACAGTTATAGCCTTTGGTGTGGATTCAAGTGAGGGCCACATCATGCCACCTTACATCTTTGAAGCCGGCTTAAAAGTCAACACAGAAGTGTACCTGGATGTGCTAAAATGTGATGATCTCCTGGTGGCTGCTGGCAGACCCTGGGTGTGGCAGCAGGACTCAGCGCTGGCCCACAAGTCCAAAGACACTCAGACTTGGCTTCAGAAGGAGTGTTATGCCTTTGTACCCTTCTTTCACTGGCACCCCCTCCTTTCCTGACCTAAACCTGCTGAATTACTTTGTTTGGTCATACGTCGAGAACATCACCAACACGACCTCCCACAACACCAAAGCCAGCCTGATTGCTGCCATTCATCAAGTATTCACCCAACTCCTGTCGACGTTTGTGGAAAAGGCATGCTCCCAGTTCCCGACTCGTATCGAGGTGGTGATTGAGGCTGAAGGCGGCTACATTAAACAGAGGTTAACTCTACTACACAATCAAGTTACCTGAATTGATTTTTTTCAATAAAAGTTTTAAAATAAAACTGTAGTGTATTTTTTAGGGTGACAATTTTATTATTCTACCCTATATATATATGTGTGTGTGTGTGTGTGTAGAATAAAATTGTTGCCCTAGGGTAGAATGATAAAATTGTCGCCCTAGGGTAGAATGATAAAATTGTCGCCCTAGGGTAGAATGATAAAATTGTCGCCCTAGGGTAGAATGATAAAATTGTTGCCCTAGGGTAGAATGATAAAATTGTTGCCCTAGGGTAGAATGATAAAATTGTCGCCCTAGGGTAGAATGATAAAATTGTCGCCCTAGGGTAGAATGATAAAATTGTCGCCCTAGGGTAGAATGATAAAATTGTTGCCCTAGGGTAGAATGATAAAATTGTTGCCCTAGGGTAGAATGATAAAATTGTTGCCCTGAAGAAAACAACACTACAGTTTTATAGAAAATTGGGTTGAGCATATTGGGAAGTGATATACAAACTGCCATTTGCTCTTTGTGTAAACAAATCGAGCTCCAGCATTTGGACGATGACAAAACATCGTTAATTCACTACCCGCACAACAGCAGCCATATAGCGTAATGGTGCAGAGCCTTGACTATCGTTTGGGTTGCTGGATTTTGATCCTGGCCTGAGGTAGTTGCCTGTCTAGCTGCATTGATGAGCTGTGATACAGTGAAACAGTACTGTATGTGAATGACTATATATATATATATATATATATATATATAAAAGTGAACGTGTGTGTACATTTCCCTACGCAATAACTCTGTCAATTTTTATTCTACAGACTCGAAATTTGATATACAGGGTACTGAGATTTGGGAAAATCGATGTGATCGGTTTTTGGCCAGAAATTTGGAGATTAAGGGGTCAAAGTTCAACGATTTGACCTTTGAGAACTCTACCAAACTCCGCCGACAATTTTGGGTCTACGCACTTGAAATTTTAGATATAGGTTCCTTGAACATGGATCTAACTTAATAACTTGATTTGAGCCCAAAACAATAAATTTTAAGGGGTCATAATAGGGGTCAAAGTTAAAAAAAATTGACCTGTGCGGTCTCTTCCAAATTACTCAGACAATTTCTGATCTAAATATTTGAAATTTTACATAAAGAGTATTCAGAGATAGGGCAAGCTTTTTCATCAGTTTGGGTCCAAAATTTTTAGTTACCAATATATAAATGTATGTATGTATGTATGTTTGCATGTCTGCCTTAAACTTTCAATAGAGGTGACGGATTTTACCAAAATCAGTATCGTTTTAAAGTCCGACCTTTCATACAACAAATATCAAAAAATTGGCTAAAAGCATTAATATATTCCCCTTCAACTCGGCACTTTTCTACAGGGGGGGGGGGTAATTTTTTTCGACGATATTTTTTAAAGTTATCCTCTCCTTTCGATTGTCTAGCCTTAATTTTAAAAAAATGTCGCTTCCGGTTTGGCAGTGATCGTAACAGCATAAACGTTAGGTTTTACCCCGTTCTTTTCCTCCTTTGCGGTACGGGTTCGAGCCTGCCTTCCTACTATCACTTTTTTTTTTTTTTTTTTTTGCTCAACATACACATCCAAACACCCGGGCAGCGCCGGGCTGAAATGCTAGTATACATATAAAATTTAAAAGAAAACAAGAAAACTTAACCCGACCTCATTATAAATTTATTTCAGCTCAAAAGGGTCTTATCACATGAGAAGAACTAGCTGAAATTTACCATCTGATAGGAGAGTAGCAAACTTTGCAAAGCAATAATGTTCTGAAAACGCCAATTAAAATTTGAAGATTAACTAATTCAATGGAACTTACCATAATTTGCAAAACTTTTGTTCCACTCCACATTTGTCGGATACAAAAACCGTGGGAAAAACAGAGCAGCACCAGCCCCAATTCCAAGAATTCCAATCACAGCAATGGCGAGACAAATTTTCTGTGTGATCGACCATCCAGAGCGCACGGCCACTTCTGACCGGTGCCGATGGAACTGTAAAGGGCTTCCGTTGAGATTCTGTAGTTCGATAACATCACTGCTTGATCTCTTGATAGTGCTCCTACTGGCAGGCGCCGTAATTTTGGGATCCCGGTCGAAGAGGATCTCGTCTTCAAAGTCATCATCGTCGCTGAACGTCTGCTGTAGGGGGGCATACACGACATTGTTGCGCGTTGTCGTTGATTCTGAAAAGGAATCAAAGTTAAAGTTTATTAAGTTTAAGTTTCTGAATTTTGGAGACGACGATTGGTTATTTGTATTATTTGGATTCTGCATTACAGGTCACTTCATAGCACGGATGAGAAACACGAGGTATATCGACAAATCATATTATTTGGATTCTTCGGGCTACTGTTTTCATCTTGAGTGTTTTTTTCACAAAATTTTGGTCGATGTAACCGCCGACCTTTTTCAGGTTATCTTGTCAAACTCAGGCGATGAGAGAGTTTTAGTCAAACTCGGTGGTGGTGGTGTGGGGGATGGTCAGTCAGATTTTGAAGAAAGGGGGTACCTTTCAGTCAAACTCGGGGGGAAACCTTTCTATCAAACTTGGGGGAACTTTTTTATCAAACTCGGGGGGGGGGAGGGGGACAAACACCTTTCTGTCAAACTCGGAGGGTGGGGGAGAGGAAACCTTTCTGTCAAACTCGGAGGGTGGCGGAGAGGAAACCTTTCTGTCAAACTCGGAGGGTGGCGGAGAGGAAACCTTTCTGTCAAACTCGGAGGGTGGCGGAGAGGAAACCTTTCTGTCAAACTCGGAGGGTGGCGGAGAGGAAACCTTTCTGTCAAACTCGGAGGGTGGCGGAGAGGAAACCTTTCTGTCAAACTCGGAGGGTGGGGGAGAGGAAACCTTTCTGTCAAATTTGGGTGGGGAGGAAACCTTTCTGTCAAACTCAGGTGAGAGGAAACCTTTCTGTCAAAATCGCGTGGGGAGGAAACCTTTCTGTAAAACTCGGGTGGAGAGGAAACCTTTCTGTTTTCCCGGAAAATCCATTCTGTTACTTTTTTTTTACTCAAATCATGTTTAATGTTTGTGCAAAATTTTTTTAAATTCCAAGGCATAGTTATTGAGAAAAGTGCGGACAGATAAACGGATGAATGGAGAAAGGTGAATTTACAGGTCCACTCTCCTTTTGTCGGGGGAGGGGGGATCAAAAAAGAACATTCTGACACATCTTTGACGATGTAGTCTTCAATAGAATGTCAGTGTGACAGACCATAAGCATAAATTTGAGTTCTTCCATCAAGTTCTAACTTGCAGGTCACTTCATGACACAGCTGAAAAGCATGATTGGAGGCCAGCTGACAAATCGTATCATTTGGATTCTTCAAACTACTGTTCTCATCTCAAGTGTTATTTTCACAACGTTTCAATCGATGTAACCTCCGACCTTCTTCAGATGTATTTAGTCAAACTCAGAAAGTGTCCTCTCAAAACTCAGGAAGCTTCTTGTCAAACTCATGAATTTACATGAAATTTCAAACGGAACCCTTTATTTAATCAACGAGGATAGCATGCTTCCATTCCGTCAGCCATGACCAAGTAGAAGATCTAAGTAATTTGCAATTGTATTTTTAGTATCGTCTCCACTGAGAATTGAACCTTCTACTTTCAGAAGAATGTAACGTACAGCTAAATTTTACCAAATACTTTATCCATTACGCCACGGATTCTTGCATGGATTAAATAAAAGGGTTATGTTCAAAATTTTCTGCAGTTTCCCAAGTTCAACAGAAAGATTCCCAAGTTCGACAAGATACATATGAAGAAGGTCAGAGATTACATCGACAGATGCATTGAAAGATAAATGAAAATATGTAGCATAATGGATAAAGTGCTAAGTAATAAATTCTGAGTGATAGTATTCTCAAGGTTGAAGGTTCAATCCTCAATACAGGTGATACTAAGAATATAATTAAGACCTATTTAGAACTTCTATCTATTCATGACTGACAGAACAAGAGCAATCTACCTCTGTAGATTAATTAAAGGGTTTGGTTAAAAAAATTCTGCACAAATTCTATCAGAGTTCAACAATATATCAACGTTATGTCAGTCAAAACATTAAGGTTGCACCCAAGATAAAGAGAGAACAAAAAAATACAAAGTGGATGACTAGACGATATAATTTACTAAAATGTGATGATCATCCTATAATTTGTGATGGGTATAAGGCAGGCCACTTCATGGTGCAACTGAGGATCGCAACTTTTGATCATCGTCATGTTATAGAGAAGTGTTAATTACGATTTGAGAGTCAAACGTTTTGATGTTATTTTTTGTCAAGAAGGTCTAGTTGTGTCTGGCCATCTACCGAGATCTACTCGTCTCTCGGCGTCTACCAAGATCTACTGGAGTCTGGCTGTCTACAGACACCTAGTTGTGTCTAGTCATCTATCAAGGGACTACCTGCGTCTGACCAGCTGCCTGTGTCTAACTATATATTAAGATCTATTTGCATCTGAACGTCTTAGAGGTTAACGGCGTTTGGCCATCTTTCAAGGGTTAGTTGCCTCAGTAGGTGGCCTTGTACCAAAGGCTACCTGCATCTGGCCGTCTATCAAGGGTTAATTGCATTTGGCCATCTATCGGGTAAATTGCCACTGTAGGCGACCTTCTTTCTATCGAGGTCTACCTGTGTCTGGCCGTCTATCAAGGGTGACCTGCTTCTGGATACCTATCAACGCCTAATTACATCTAGATGCCTACAGAGGGTGACCCACGTCTGGCTGTCTTTCAAGTAGTTGTGCCTGGCTATTTATGAAGTGCTTGAGATGTAAGTACTTATCTGGGTATGGGTTTATATGATCTGAAATGATTATGGGAGCGTACGTATGGTTTCAAATTACTTATCAAGGCCCGGAAGCCACTCAGGGATAAGGGTTATTGCGTGTACAGTAATCAATGGGATAGTATTGTAGTAATCATTAGTATTGGAGATTTGATAAAGTGTCTTACTTAGGGGACATTGGCCTTTTGGCCAAGATTAAAGTGTAGTATCTGTTCTACAGATGCTGCACTTCCATTTCTTGTTCTCTTCTCAGTGGAGGAGCAGTCCTTCATGACTGAGGCAATTTTTTTATTTTTGTACCTTTCCTCCATGTTAGAAAATGACCCTGGTGTCGAACTCTATCCCGTGGGGAGGCATTGTAAATAGGTACTTAAGGGAGCGGTTTGTCAGGAATTTGTTTATGCTGGACTTGAAGACATCCAAGTTGTAGTCAGGTGGGAAACTGGCAAATGGAAGAGAGTTCCACAGCCGTGCACTTCTAAGAAAGAAGCTTTGCTCATGGAATCTAAGCTTGGATTTAGGCACAGATAAGTTACTTTTCTACCTAACTGGATAAGTTTTAGTGTTTTTATTTAATGCAACATGTTTATTCAGCTCGAAAAACATACAGTGTTTGATAACATTTATTTGTTATATATTTGTTTTTTGACAACTTTTTCGAATCTATGTGTATAATAATACAAACCTGAAAAACTTTTTGTTTTTGAAAATGTAACATGTTTGGTGGAGAGGGTGACTGCAAGAAAGGCAGGTGTAACAAAAACAATTCCATGTATCACTTTCAGGAAACCACAGATGTGGCTGAAAACTTCCACAAGTCAACTAGTCCCAATATCTGACTAATTAACCTGATTGCAATGCCATGAACTCTTATGTGTGGAGCGCCGTTAAAAATGACACTAACTATATCACACCCAACATCAAGGACAACCTGATTACCAAGATCAAACTGTTATGCAGGAATCTCTCGAAGGACACAGTAAAGGGCAGCATATTCCAGGTTCAAGTCCCACTCGAGGCAGTGCTGGAGGTTTTAGATAGATTCTTTACTTAGCAAAAGATCCTCTAGAAATGTACTTTGAATTTTGAAGATATACCAATTATTGGCAGATTTATTTAGTCAACTAAAAATTATAAAAACTTCCATTTAACTTAGGCATAGAGCCTTGTTTAATTTTGTGTGTTGAGAAGGGAGAGGTCAAGAGTCATTCTTTTCGACTACGAAACTTTGGATTACTTTTAGTCAGATTCTTCCACCAAAATACCACATTCACACCTTGGACTTAAACCTACTTAAAAGATCCGCAATCGTTTCAATGTGATTTTATTTGCCAATAAAAATATTTACAAAAAGTGATGAATGATGGGGAGTGGGAAGATCCCCCCCCCAAAAAAAAATGAATAAATAATGAACACTATTCTGCATGTCAGCCTCTAAATGGGAGTGGAAGCTAAGTGGGAAAATGAGAGAATAAACAGGTCAGAATCAAATATGGGAATAAGATTTTTTTTTTTTTTTTTTTTAATATTAAATTTTCACCCCAACCATACCATATATATATTACGGTTATGGTATACAAGGTTCAGGAATAGGGTCAGAAATGGAATTTTCGCATTGTTCAGTTTTCACATAAAATAGTTTAGATATGTTTGAAAAGGAATTTAATTATTGAATTCTTTGTATGAAAACTGAATTAAAATAAGGTCAGTTAGAAGAACGAACAATAGAAAATTAAAAACATATTGGAGAAGAAGTTAGGTCGAAAAATAGGTTAGAAGAATTCTTTGTCTGCAGAAATGGGTTGGACATGTGCGAACCATGCATGTTTAAGCCACGTGAGTTCAGGCAACAAGTGTCGAGCATGTTCTTGGACATGTGCATGACGTCATAGCAGAAAATGAATTCTCAATATAGTTTGCTAGTTTTAGGAGATTAGAGAGAGTTGGACAGACAGAAGACAGGAGGCAGTCGAGTCCGGATCGAATCAGAGGAGGGCCTCCCTTTGGAAGCGAAGGGTTAGAAAGTTTTAATCATGTAGTCGGCTTTGAATTCCTGGAACCATCATCATTGCAATCAGCTGAATGTAATAAAAGAACACATCATATTTTGTAACTGCATCTTCGTGTTGTGTCATTCTTCAACAATTAAAGGTAATGTGAAACATCCTTAATATGAACCTTGTGTCCACTCATCGTTATAATGAACTTTGTGTATAACTCATCTAAGTAATGTGCCCCCTCTCTATCAAAAGTAATGACTGCCCCCTCTCTATCAAAAGTAATGACTGCCCCCTCTCTATCAAAAGTAATGACTGCCCCCTCTCCTCCCGTGTCATAAGAACTGATAACCCTCCTCTCTAAATATATGTTATGAGAACCACAGACTGTAAAATGTATAAATGTCCTCCTCTCTCTTCTATCCCCCTCTCATCGTGTATTACATGTCCTCCTCTCTCTTCTATCCCCCTCTCATCGTGTATTACATGTCCTCCTCCCTCTTCTATCCCCTCTCATCGTGTATTACATGTCCTCCTCTCTCTTCTATCCCCCTCTCATCGTGTATTACATGTCCTCCTCCCTCTTCTATCCCCCTCTCATCGTGTATTACATGTCCTCCTCCCTCTTCTATCCCCCTCTTATCGTGTATTACATGTCCTCCTCCCTCTTCTATCCCCCTCTCATCGTGTATTACATGTCCCCATTCGACTCTCTCTAACAGGCGAGGGCAGAGAGTAAGGCTTTTGACAGGGTATGGCACGATGGTCTTCTAAGGAAAATTAGATCATATGGTATCACTGGAAGAATACATAATGTAATTAAATCCTTCTTAAGGAAAAGAAAAATCCAGGTTGTCCTCGACGGTCGTACATATAAACAATATGATATAAATGTGAAAGTACCTCAGAGGTATCTCCTTGGACCTTTATTGTTCATGATATTCATAAATGACCTCCCTGATAAAACTGTTTCTGAGATGGGTATATTTGCTGATGACACCACTCTCTATAACAGGCACGAGAGGAAAACAAATGAACATATCTTAGAAAATGGCAGAAACACTAGAGAATCACATCCAATCTGTAGTGGAATGGGAACAAAAATGGATGGTCACATTCAATGCTGCCAAGACTAAGCCCGTTTCCTTCAATAATTACAAGAAACCTTCTCTACTACCAATAGCTATAGCCAAAAACACATTACCCAAAAGTACTTCCTTTAAACTCCTCGGTCTAATGTTTACAAGGAACATGAACTGGAATATATACATTGAGAGCATTGCCAAGGCTGCTGCGAAAGTGGGGTCTCTCTACTATGCTAGAAAACTACTTACGCCAGAAAGTATCCTGTACCTCTATAAGACAACCATTTGCCCATGTACGGAGTACTATTGTGACATTTGTGTTGGTGCATCTGCTACTTGTCTCTCACTCCTGGACAGGGTTAAAAAAAGAGAGTTACCAACTAATAGGTCCTGAACTGTCATCCAGGCTTCAGCCTCTGTTCCATTGACGAAATGTTGCATCCCTCTGCCTTTTCTACATGTACTTTAATGGTGAATGCTCTGACGAACTACAAGTACTCGTTCCCTCTCGACGTGAATACCCCGACAAACCCGACAAGCAGCTAAATCCCACCCCTCCCCAGTATAGATCCCTAGGTGTAAGAAAGCTTTCTACTCCAATAGTTTCTTCCCCAGAACTGCTAGACTGTGGAACTCCCTTCTGTGATTCTGCTTTCCCAACTGTACTGACATGCAGAAGTTCAAGTGTAATGTGAACAAACATCTTGCCACTCATCTACCTTCATAATATCCCTGCAAATTATGTCCCCGATAGTAGCCCCCTACTTCAAAGTGGCACTGTGCCTTGTTTGGGGTGAAAATTGAATAAACAAAAAAAGATTCTTTATTCTTTATTTTTGATATCTTTCTGCAATTTTAACACAAATCTGACTAAGACATTAGGAAATCGTAACCTGAAAATAGCGTATCTTATGACCACTGTATTCCGGTTTTCTACTGCATTTGAGCCCTAGAGTCAAGGGAGAGTGTTACATTTATACAGTCCTGGGTCGAGGGAGAGTGATAAAGAAAATATAAGTAGCCAATGCTATGTTGTAAAGTTAATTTAAAGCACATGAAGGAACAGCTGTCGATTCTAGTTTAAATTCCTTAATCAAGGGGAGGGTGTTCCAAGTCCATGCATGTGTCCGTCAGAGTCCTTACAACAAAGATGTTAGAGGGGATGGAGGAGCGCAAGTTAGTTTCACTTTGTTCTAAGATATCCGGGGAGTTTGCTAGGAGAAATGATTCTACATCATCTAAATTAGTTCTAGGTCTCCTCTGGGATCTTCCGACCACTCGGTTGTATCAGTTAAGATAAAAACGAAATGTAATAAGTCTTCAGACGTACCTCTCCACTGTACTGTATATCGATACTCTACGGCTGACTGGGATAGCTTCTGTACATTTATATCTGACCCCTGCATTCCATGTTTAAAAAGATGTTCTCTATAGTATCAGACCTGACCGAATGGTTAATTGTAGGCATAGATCGATTCATGCCATCCAAAAAATTCCAACAAAAACCTAACAGTCAGCCATGGTTCTTCTCAGAATGTGCTGCTGCCATCGCGCACAGAAATCACTTTTTCCATAGCTACCAACGTAATAGACGCACTGAGACTAAAGCTGCTTTCAGGACTGCCAAAAACCACTGTAAAAGAGTAATAAAAAATGCAAGAGAGCTATATGCTCAGTCTGTTAAATCCAAAGTAGCTGAGCAGCGGTTGGATTCCGACCAGTTTTGGCAAATAGCAAACAGGATCCTGAACAGAAGTGTGCATTCTATCCCAACCATCATCAATGCACTTGAGGTCATCTCGTCAGCATCAAATAAGGCCAGCTATTTGTCAAGAACTTTGTAGCTAATTCTACTCTATGCGACGAAGGCCATCAACTCCCTGTATTTCCTCCTATAATAGACAACACGCTATGCAACATACAAATATCTGTGCGTGAGGTGACCAAGCTAATCAAGAACCTTGATTCTAGTAACGCAACTGGCCCTGACGGTATTCTAATTATAGTGCTGAAAAAGCTTCAACCAGAACTTGCCCCCATACTTACAAAACTGTTTAAGCGCTGCCTTAAGAAGTGCTTCCCAACACCCTGGAAAACCTCATCAGTATGCCCTGTATTTAAGAATTCAGGTGATAAGTCGTCTCCCTCTCAGTACAGACCAATAAGTCTCCTATGTCATGAGTAAGTTGCTGAAATCTATATTAAATAGAGAAGTAGTCAACCACCTCAGCAAAAATCATCTTCTTAGTGACATGCAATATGGTTTCCGTTCTGCCAGATCTACAGCAGATGTGCTAACAGTTATATTTCATAGGATTAGTGAATCTTTTGACAAAGGCTTCCTTTCTAGGGCAATTGCTCTTGACATATAAAAGGCCTTCGATAAGGTATGGCATAAGGGACTACTTCACAAGATTTCCAGCTATGGTATAACTGGAAATGTTTTCTCAATCATTAAATCATTTCTCTCTGATAGGTTCATAAAAGTAGTGGTTGATGGGCAGAAATCGGAGGCCCACAGTATTAATGCTGGAGTCCCTCCGGGGTCCATCCTGGGCCCAACTCTCTTCCTGATCTACATCAATGATCTTCCAAAACACATACTTAAATCATTCGTTGACATCTATACTGATGACATGACCATTTATGGCAACACATCTAAGGCCATAAATGACAAAGTTCTCTCCGATTCTCTCTAGAGCACGTGATACAGTGGGGAAAGAGGTGGCTGGTTACTTTTAATGCCTCTAAAACCAAGCTCCTATTTTTACATCATCAATGCTCTGATCCCCATCTGGCATCAATTGAAATGGATGGTTCTCATCTAGGGGAAGCTCAATGTTTTGATGAGCTTCTGGGCTTGACCTTTACTCCTGACCTGAAATGGAACATGTACATCAAGTCAGTTGCCAAGGTCGCTGGAAAAATGGTAGGATCCTTCTACCACTCCAGAAGATATCTCACTGCTGATGCAATTCTCTATCTCTATAAACGCCAAGTACGTCCAAGGATGGAATACTGCTGCCACATCTGGGCAGGAGCTGCTAAAAACAGCCTATCCTGCCTTGACAGAGTACAAAATAGGCCTCGTGGCTTAGTGAGAGATACCCTTTTCTTTTCCCTGCAACCTCTCTCTCACATGAGAGATGTTGCGAGCCTTTGTTTTATCATTACTTCCATGGCAAGTGCTCGTCTGAGCTCCAATCTCTGGTCTTCCCTCACCAATCTTTCACGATAAACACTCCTCTAGCTGAAAACACGTTAAAAAATTTTCCCCATTTTTTATCTGTACAAAAATCAAAACGTAGATTCCATGAACAAAGCTTCTTTCTTAAAAGTGCACGCCTGTGGAACTCTTTTCCGTTTGCCTGTTTCCCCACCTGACTACAATCTGGATGTCTTCAAGTCTAACATAAACAAATTCCTGATGAACCGCCCCCTTAAGTAAGACACTTTATCAAATCTCCAATACTAACGATTACTACGATACTATCCCAATGATTACTGTACACGCAATAACACTTATCCTCGAGTGGCTTCCGGACTTGATAAGTGGTGACTACCTTGTAAAAAAAAAAAAAAAAAAGTCCACGGATATTTGTAAATGCAAGCCTCAAAGGAGAAATTGTTCGAGTGTGTGCCTGGTTTGATTTTTTTTTTTTTTTCGATTGAGCTGTCATTTCATTTTATTTCATTGTGGCCACTTTTTCTTGTGGTCGTGTTTGAACATGGTTGTTTTTCGAGCCGATTTTATATTTTAGAAAAAAAACGGTACTTTATGCACTTTCGTTATGCTGAAATAATAATGTTATTATTTAGAAAGCTATTTTTAACATGGGGAGGGTAGGATGTTTTATAACTATTCTCTACTTGCATTTAACAATTTAATATAAAAAATATCGTACAACTTGAATTTAACTTGAAAATACTATTTTTTAAAAATCGTGCGGTAACAAAAGTGCATAAAAAGTACCATTTGTTTTTGTTTACCACGTTTTGGAAGAACTGTGGACAGTAAAACATACGCAGTTATTTATTACTTTTACTTTATTTAAAGTAAAAAGTAATTTTTGTGGAAAAATTGGCATTTTCCCTAAATGTGAACGCCTTGAAGACTGCGAATACAGGGGACAGATTTATTTCTTTTTTCGCAACGGTAATAGCTGACGTTTTGCTTTAGCCGAGAGCGGTAGACTTATTATTATCATTATTAAAAACACACTCGATGAATTTCCGTAATTTTTGTATAATTTTCAACACGACAATTAAGTGCTGTTTATTTTGGTTTAAAAATACATACTTAAGAAATCGAGCTGTCGACTTTATCTCAACAAGTAACTTTTTTTTTCATTTTTTTTTTTTTTAAAGAAAAAAGTGGGGTTGTATTACTGTACACAGATTCGAAATAGTTGACAAAAACAAATAAATGTTATCAAAGGTAAGATAAGTTACTTTTCTTCCAAACTGGATATATTTTTAGTGTTTTTATTCAATGTAACATGTTTATTCAGCTCGAAAAACATACAGTGTTTACCAATGTATTGGAAAATTCAAAATGACGCCCGACTTTCTCTTTAACACAGTAAGTTTGGGAAAAGGTGTTATAAATAATAAACTAGACAAAATACTTTTAAAAACCCACCGAATATATGTCAAGTTATGTCACGGTAACATATATTGAGCGAGTTTCTAACAGTATTTTGTCTAGTTTTATATTTATAGCACCTTTTCCCAAACTTACCATGTTAAAGGGAGAGTCGGGTGCCATTTTGAATTTTCCAATACATCGGTAAACACAGTATGTTTTTCGAGCTAAATAAACATGTTACGTTAAATAAAAACACTGAAAACATATCCAGTTAGGTAGAAAAGTAACTTATCTTGCCTTTGATAACATTTATTTGTTATATATTTGTTTTTTGACAACTTTTTCGAATCTATGTGTACAGTAATACAAACCCAAAAAAGTAATAACGAAAATTTAAGCAAAAATTGAAAGTGCAATCAGTTATATTCCCTTTTTTTGCAATCTTATTTTTTAAAAATCGATCTGTCGCAAACACCTTTTATTTTATGAATAGAGATTGCTAATAAAACAGGTGTGGCCTTTTTCGATTTTTAAATATAAGGTGACTTGTAATTCGAAATAAAATTTAAATTTTAAAAATAAATTTAATTATTACGGGGTTTATCGCGTTTTCTATTATATAGGAATTAATAAAAAATTAAAAAAAAAAAAGATCGATATATCTTGAATCTTAACCAAATAAAAACATTGAAAATAAATATTTCTTACTTCGTAATTTCCACATAGAGAAATCCTTGTATGTTTTTCTGTTCAAGAAAAAGTCTCAAATGATTGAATTTATAAAATAAATGCCGGTCACTTGAAAAAGCAGCATTTGGTGAAACGGGATAAAGACTTATGTACAAAATATGGTGCGAGAATGTCACCTATGACGACTATTTTCGTTTTCGTCGTTGTAAGTTCATGATGCGAATGAAAGCAAGCGCCTCATGTGCCGCCATCCCATAATTTCCCGTGAACCGGATGTACTCGTACAGGTCACTTCCTTCTAAATGAACTAAAACCGGGTTCGTCGACCGGTTTCGTTCTCGTCCTTCTTGTTCTATTTTTATTTTTTATTTTCTTTGGTTATTTATTTATTTATTTTTGTCACAAGATAGATCACAATTTACAATAAGATCATAATAAAATTTTGGGACCCCCCCCCCGCCTCCATTAGTATATTTCATGCTTTAGTTTTATGGCGAATCAGAAGAACAGGCGACTCGAAGTCCGCAGCAAACGGTGTCAGATAAAAAATTCGCATTGATATAAAAATGTTCCGGTTTCGTTGAGTTCATCCTTTATTGTATACTTGTTATTTGGTCCTTTTTTTAGAATTACGCTTAATAAAAATGGCGCTTATGTCAACGGATCATCAAATCTAAGGGAGATAACCAGCATAAACATAGCAAAAATAAGCATATTTTACAAAATATAATTTGGGGGGCTGAAATAATCAGTAGAATAATGAAAGAATATTAAAATGAAAAAAAAAAAAAAAAAATTACACAATTACTGTAGCCGAGTTCCGGAAATTGCTGAAGCAATTTACGAAAAGGAAACAAGTTAGCGAAGTTAATCAACGAACTTAAAAATATAACCATGTTAAGTAACAAAATAAACTGGAAGAAAGAGAGAGCCTGTTTCCTCCGTTTGACTATAGGTGGTGTTTACTGTCTGTCCACCCAGTTATGGAAGCACAAAATGTATATAATGGCACCCTTGAAATAAACAAATGTTTTTGTTATATTTTCATTTTAAACATGTTTTTTTTTTTTGCAAACATATTTAAGTTTTATTTTTTCAAACATATTTACGTTTTTTTTTTGTTTTTTTTTGTGCGAGCTCTTTCTTTGATCACGCGCATATATATATATATATATATATATATATATATATATATATATATATATATATATATATATATATATACTCGCGGAAAAGGTAAAATAAGTGCAGAAAAATTAAGAAAAAAAGGGAGGGTCCATAAAAAAAAAAGATAAAAGAAAAACTCTTGATTTTTTTTTTTATTATAAGAGCGTAAAAAATACTCGCGGAAAAACGGTTGCACCCATAAATATGTTTAAAAGAAAAATATAGCAAAAACATTTAATTTATGCTTGCAAAAACAAAAAAAACGTAAAAACAAAAAAAAAACGTAAATGTTTGAAAATAAACAAGCAACAAAACGTAAATGTTTGGAAAAATAAAACTTATGCAAAAAAAAAAAAAAACGTAAATATGTTTGAAAAAAATAAAACTTAAATATGTTTGGGCTGGTGCATCTGCTACTAGTCTCTCACTCCTGGACAGGGTTCAAAAGAGAGTCGCCAACCTAATAGATCCTGAACTGTCAGCTTCAGCCTCTGTCCCATCGACAGAATGTTTCATCCCTCTGCCTGTTTCACAAGTATTTTAATGGTGGATGCTCTGACGAACTACAAGCACTTGTACCCCCTTGACATTAATACCCCGACAAACCTGATGTGTAACAAAATCCCACCCCTACACAATAGAGATCCCTAGGTGTAAGAAAGCCTTCTACTCCAATAGTTTCTTCCCCATAACTGCTAGACTTTGGAACTCCCTCCTGGGGTTTCTTCTTTCCCAACTGTACTGACATGCAGAAGTTCAAGTGTAATGTGAACAGACATCTTGCTGCTTATCTCCCTTCATAATACCCCTGCAACATGTCCCCGATAGTAGCCCCCTACTACTTGTTTAGGGTGAAAATTGAACAAAAAAAAATGTGGTGAGAAACAACAGCTATGGAAGGCAGTAATTACTGAGGATACAATTAAGAGACTCAGGATTCCTATCCCGTTGCGGTTTATCACCTGAAGAAGGCCAGATTCCTGAGTTCGACAAGATATACAAGAAGATCGGAGTTTGGAAGTTACATCGACCGAAACGTGAAAATAACACCCAAGATAAAAAATAGTCCAAATTTATTTCTTTATTTGTGGACCGTTACCCTCGTCTTCATGGTTGTTGTTGTTGCAAGAAATTCTGGCGTTCGTCGGGTGGTTAACCGTGACGGGATAGGATGCTGAGTCTCTTAACTGTACATCCATCCATAGCCCTTGAGCCCCTGGAGGGGCATAGGCCATCTACAACTTTTTGTAGATATTTTTGTAGCGAGGAGTTCTTCCACAGGGTGAGAGTGCTGGCCCCACGCCCAACCTTCCCAGAAGGTATATACAGCACCTAGCCTTCCCAAATGGTCACCAACCTGGTACTAGCCAGGCTCAACATTGCTTAACTTCGGTGATCTGCGAGAACCGGTGTGTCAACGTGATTGTGCTGTACTCTCTTAACTGTATCCTCAGTAATTACTGCCTTCCATAGTTATTGTCGTCTCACCACGTTTTGGCCAACTAATCCTCTGGCCTGCTTTTGGGTAGGATTGAAACTGTTATCTTCAGATACTGTGTAGCAGTTAAAAAACTATTTACTATAAGCGGATCAATGCCCGGTGCCAAAGTGATTCGGCCACACTGACCAATCGGTTGGCAGGGCACATTGATTTGAGCTGTCCCCTTAAGGACTATTTTTAGCCCTTTGGGATCTCAGCTGCGATCACTAGAGAGTCGCCAGCAAGCGACCTATAAAGACCTCTCTCACTCACCCCTCCCACTGCTACTTGTTGACGACTGCAATCTGATGGCAGACGACACCTTCACACAGACATTTACACTTTCTTTCTTTCTCTCCAGCTTGATATACAATCTCGCCTTTTTTAAATAAACCCTTTATTATTGTTTTCTTAAAAGCAATGTCGTTTGGTCTTGTGTTTATTTAAGTAATTATTAGGAGAGAAATGCACAACGTTTCCCTCCTATAACTGCTCACCTGGAATTACTGAAGATGCAGTTAAGAGACCCAACATTCCTATCCTGTCATGATTAACCACTTGAAGAAGGCAAGATGAATAGTTAGCCGAAACGTGATGGTTAGGAGCAAAGTGTAGTATCTGTTCTGATACTTCACCTTTTCTGAACGTGATCATTGGAGGAACCCTTCTAGACCAAAGCAATTTTTATTTTTGTTCCTATTCAGCGTGCCTTTTGGGGGTGGGGGGCTAGATCTTCCCCACATTAAAAATTGACTTTGTGTCTAACCCTTCCCTCGTGGAGAGGCAAATAAATAACAATAAGAACAATGGAGATGAGGATAACAATCCACAAATAAATAAATAAATAAATATACAAATTATTCACTTCCAAGGATTCCAATAATATATATATATATATATATATATATATATATATATATATATATATATATATATATATACGTTTTATTTTTTATTACCGTATCTTTCTGTTAAGTTACATTATTGTTTCGGCTACACGGCCGTTTTTTTGGCCGTCTGTAGCGTCCTCAGACTTTTACAGAAATGTTCACTATTTTGGGATGAAAGAGTGGAAGAGTGAATATATATATATATATATATATATATATATATATATATATATATATATATATATATATATATATGAACAAATGATTAATAAAACATGTTAAAAAAACATCTTGAAAAAGAGTTAAAAACATATTTAATTTTAAAAAGGAAGCACAAGATAAGTGGATAGTCCTTAATCCGCGGAGTTTCGAAGAAATACTCTCCTTCTCATCAGAGGGCAGGAATTAGCAAAATGCGGGATCGGATTTTGCATGTAAAAGTATTTAATGAAACCACAAGTAAGTCACAGATCTTACTTGGTTAAAAAAAAGTGTAGGGTAAGGGGAATAGGAGGTAAAAGAAAAAATGATAAAAAGATTTCACATGAATGGATATATATATATATATATATATATATATATATATATATATATATATATATATATATATATATACAAATAATACAAATAATACGAGATGTGCCACAATTGATGAATTAAAAAAAAAAATAACACGAAAGTTTTTAAAGTAGCATAAATCGTGGTAGTTGTTGTGACCCAACGGGTCATTGGTAGGTCTAGTTTTTGTATATTCCCTTTTCCTTTTATTCAAATCTTTCTGCAAAGGGAGGCATGCAGCAGCACACGTTCAGGGTTGAGATTATTACTGTATACTATTACTATTGGAGAGAGTCATAGAATGGAATGTCATTCATAAAAATAAAACAATGGCGTTTTTCTCTTCAAGGCGATGAAGCCCGATAGTTGTATGAATGAATCCGTTCATAAAAAACCGGAAGAGGAAAAAATTTAAAAAAAAAAAAAAAAAAAAGAAAGAAAAATAACGAATTTTTTTTTTCTTTTTTTGTGTGTTCTATTTTTTCTTAATTTAAAAAAAAAAAAAAGCTTAATAAGAAGCATAATTATATTTTTCTGACCTCAATTAAAATTTCTATTCTTACAAAAAAAAAAAAAAAAAGCAAAAAGTTGAACGGAGAATGTTACAGTTTAACTTTTGCGTTTCTGTTACTGCAATGCTTTTATGAATAACGCAATGGTAATAAGTACCGGCACCACTGGCACCAGGGACCCGCTCCCACAATCTCAAATATGGTAAACCTATCTATTTGTCTTCCCTCGAGGGCAATTAGTTTAAATTCATAGTGTAGTATCTGTTCTGAATTTTCTCCACTCTTTATCTGTACCTAAATCAAAACGTAGATTCCATGAACAAAGCTTCTGTCTTAAAACTGCACACCTGTGGAACTCTCTTCCGTTTCGCTGTTCCCAATTGACTACAACTTGGTTGTCTTCAAGTCCAATGTAAATAAATTCTTGATGTACTACCCCCTTAAGTAATTCAAATTACCAAATTTCCATTACTAATGATTACACGATATTATCCCATTGATTACTGTACACTCAATAAACTTTATCCTTGAGTGGCCTCTGGGCCTTGATAAGTGGTGTAAAAAAAAAAAAAAAAAAAAAGTGTTTTTACCAGCTTCAGTTCTGCTTTGTTGTTCCAGTTTCCCTTCTTGAGGGATGATTCGGTTCCACACTAGAATGTTCACAATACTAGGCATTATCTCTTCCTTCGAAATGGGGTGTTGATTAATGTCCAGTTGCCTGAAGCGCCCCAACCAGTGAATGCAGACAGGTTCATTTTAGGCTACTTTTTCACCCAGCCAGTGTTACCTTGGGTTAGCTATACACTTGTAATGTCAGCCTTACAAACTAAAACAAAGACACTAAATCGAGGCGTATCTTTATTCCGAAAAAACAAAATTCTGTGCAGCCATTAAAGATGTGTTGTTTTTTTTTTAATACTATTACATTAAGAATCTTTTCAAGTTAAAATCCATTGCGAAATACACATTTTGTATTGAGAAATACACACTTTAAATATCTATATGTTAGTTAATGAATAGTAACGTTTTAGGGTTTTCGGCTGGTTGATGTAAAAAGCGAAATGCGATCTGAAAATGGAACGGAAAACAAAATCACCGTCACATCACAGAAGTGGAAGTGAGCTGGCAGCAAACCAAATGCAAAATCCTTCTTTATCACCCACAACTACACACAACCACTCCCTTACAAAACTTCCGATCCTCATAGAAGGACAATGACTAAATCTGGATGGATATCACCCCCTCCCCATAGACCTTTAAAAAACAACGATCTTGATATATTCCAATGATACCAGCTGTTGTATCTCAACCTCTGGTATGAGTTCTTGTAAATAAATGAGCGTATGGAAGCAAAAAGGGACAGACAAAGAAGTTTCAATTAAAACTTTTATTTCGGATAGATTAGTGTGGTTGGTATTGTCCTCTGTTGTCAGGATGTGCTACGTTTAGAGAGGTAGCCAGTTTAATGTAGATAGCAGTCCTTGTTCCCAGAGCTGTTCATCATATTGTTGATTGCTGGTGATGATGGCATTAGCCTTGCTGCTTGATTGTTGAAAAGATGGTGATGACCATGGCTGTGCTGCTGATTGTTGAGAAGATGATGATGGTGGTGATGGTGCTGCTGCTGATTTATTTTATTTTATTTTTTTTTTACAAAGGCATCACCACTTATCAAGGCAAAGAGGTCACTCGATGATAAGGATTAAAGAGTGTACAGTAGACTATTGGACAATATAGTAATTGTTAGTAATGGAAATTCGGTAAATCTGTTAACTTATATGGAATGACTCATCAAAAACTTGTTTATGTTAGACTTGAAGACAACCATATTGTAGTCAGCTGGAAAGCAGGAAAACAGAAGACAATTCCATAGACGTGCAGTTCTAAGAAAGAAGCTTTGTTCATGGAATCTACGTTTAGGTTTAGGCACAGATAAAGTGTGGGGGAAATTAATGATAGTGTTTTCTGCTAGACAGGTGTTTCTTGTGAAAGTTTGGCGAGGGGGGACCATAGATTGAAGCTCAGTCGAGCACTTGCCATGAAAATAATGATAAAGCAGAGACAAACTCGCAAAATCTCTTCTGTGAGAAAGAGGTTGCAGGGAAGAGAAAAGGACATCCCCTACAAGGCTATGAAGTCTTTGAACTCTATCAAGGTAGGATAAGTCCTTTCTAGCAGCTCCTGCCAAAATGTGGCAAGAGAACTCCATCCTTGGACGTACCTGGCTCTTATATAGTTATATTATTATCATAAATAAATAAAAATCTGTATAATGTAGATACCCGTGACAAAATGAAAATATCATATTTCAAAAATTACGTAAAAACAATCTAAGAAAAAAAAATCAAAGGGAGATGTCTCAGCATTAAATCAAACTTACAAGATTTATGTTGTAATGCCTGCAAATTCCTATTAATTGCATAAAAATGATTTTCTTTATAAAAATAAAACTACTTGATCAATTTACGTAATTAAAATACTTGTAAAATAGGCACAGAAATACAACATTGCGACAATGGGACAGAGGTTGGATCTTGATCGATAGTGTGGCATCTATTTTTTGAAGTCTGCCCAAGAGGGAGAGACTAGTGATGGATGCATCAGCTCAGATGTGGCAACAATACTACACGCGTGGGCGAATTGTGGCTTTGTAAAGATATAGGATTCTGATTTGCATAACTATCTTTTTTAAACAGTTTATAATAAATTAATGTTTAGTGGTATTCAGTTGTAGTTGTCCTATTTTTTCTCTATATGTGGAATAGTTTTGTCGATATAAGTAATTATATAAAGAGGAATAAGCAAGAAGAGAAAAAGGAGAGAGAGAGGAACTTGTTCACTTATTTGCTCTCCCTCTCTCTCTCTCTCTCTCTCCCTATATATATATATATATATATATATATATATATATATATCACCACTCTTCAAATAGAAAACACAAAATACCAACATATAACGCAGGTAATCATTCTTCATTAAAATTAGTGTTATATTATAATATTAAGTTGTCCCAAAAATTCGTAAACACTTACAAAAAATTGAAATTTTACTCGCTAAATAATAACAAAAAAAAAAAAAAAAATTAATCCTAAAAATAAAGACCATCATTTTCCAAGACTTTCCGCCATCCATCTGCAAGCTTTCAGATCTGGTCAAAGTACCATTCAGCCGGCTTCAAATCAAAGAATTCTTGACATGCTTCCTCAACTTCATCAAACGAGTTGAATCGGTAGCTCTTCAGAAAGTGTTAAATAGAGTGGAAAAGGTCATAATCTGCTAGAGCAGAGTCAGAACTGTAGGCAGGACATGGCCAGAACTTCCAAAAACACTCGTCCAATAGATTGCTGAGCAATTAACGGCAAATTTCAACTCATCTGTTGGCTTGTGCTTCAGTGAGTTTGTGCGGATCTTGGCATGGCTTTTTGTACCTAAGTATCAATGAATTGTCAATTTGCCAACTCCAAGCTCATCAACAAATTCTTGAGTGCTCGATGAAGACGTAATGTCCAACCTGGTTTGCAAGTCTCCATCATCTATCATTAACAGCCGTTCCGAACAAGGCTTATTTTCAAGACTAATTTCACCAGAATCGAAACGCTTGTACGACTTTGAGATGCAATTGTTCCTTCACCTTCAGCAACACAAAACGGCAGGATTGGAGTTTAGGTGGCGATTAACCTCGAACCCAAAACAACACAAACCAAAAACGAAAGGGACACAAATATTGAGTAACCGGTTTGTATCCATGGAAACAGTAACCTTATCGTTCAGTTTACAAATAAGCTGAACTTTTTTTCGAAATAAAACAATATAAACAGAATTTTTTTTTCTTTTATTTTAAACAATATTCTAAATTTCTTTTAATATTGACCTATTTTAATAATCTTGTTCTTTAATTAAAATGTATCGCTGAAAGGCATTAATATTAATTTAAATTCAATTTTATTGATATTTGTGCACTCCGTTAAGTCGCGCACGGGTGTATCGCAATATATTTTTTAATAGAATTTAGAATTTAAATTCAAGTTTAGTAATATTTTTTGGTAATGCTGAAGATGCGCACACCCTTGTTTACGGAAGTGACGTCGGACAAATTTTAGCTACGGGTATATAAATTGTTTACATGTCTTCAACAAACAAATGGAAGAAAAAAATCTGTTAATATTAAATGCCTTTTTCTTTTTTTTTTCTCGTTTAAAGTCCTTTTAGAAATTTCTCTCCTCATATTTACGTGCAAACCGTAGACACACAGATGGATCTCAGAAGCATGCCGCGTCGCATGTCCGGGGTATTCTTGCTGGGTTTTCTTCTTTGTAGGAGGTTACAAAATTCCTTGTCACGTAAAATAAGGTCTTTTCTTTTTAAATAATTACACTCCTTCAAATTACGTGCAAAATGTAGCAACATAGATAGTTTTCAGAAGCATGCCTCGTCGCATGCCCGGGGTATTCTTGCCGGGTTTTCTTCTTTGAAGGAGGCTCGTTAAAATTCCATTTTCAGTGCCGGGCACTGAAACGAACGTCCAATATCCTCGTCGCCGGAATTTCAAAAGAGAGGGCGAATCTTGCGCTGGCCTCGTGACGTCATCATGGAGCTAGCATTTCCCTTTTCTCTAAATAAAGGGCGTTTTGTACAAACCCAAAATGTACGAAACTAAGAATCAAAAAAGATACGAAATACAAAAAATCGAATATAAGAACCAGATAAAAAATGATAAATGTAAACAGGGGGGAGGATGCACCATTATTGGTACAAAAAAAAAAATTCCAACACATTTTTTCTTCCATTTGCTTGTTGAAGAAATGTAAACAATTTATATACCCGTAGCTAAAATTTGTCTGACGTCACTTCCATAAACAAGGATGTGCACATCTTCAGCATTACCAAAAAATATTACTAAACTTAAATTTAAATTCTAAATACTATTAAAAAAATATATTGCGATACACCCGTGCGCGACTTAACAGAGTGCACAAATATCAATAAAATTGAATTTAAATTAATATTAATGCCTTTCAGCGATACATTTTAATTAAAGAACAAGATTATTAAAATAGGTCAATATTAAAAGAAATTTAGAATATTGTTTAAAATAAAAGAAAAAAATATATTGTTTTATTTCGAAAAAAAGTTCAGCTTATTTGTAAACTGAACGATAAGGTTACTGTTTCCATGAATACCAACCGGCGACTCAATATTTGTGCCCCTTTCGTTTTTGGTTTGTGTTGTTTTGGGTTTGAGGTTAATCGCCACCTA
Source organism: Euprymna scolopes (assembly GCF_053919585.1). Taxonomy (NCBI): domain Eukaryota; kingdom Metazoa; phylum Mollusca; class Cephalopoda; order Sepiida; family Sepiolidae; genus Euprymna; species Euprymna scolopes. The sequence continues at coordinate 67,195,952 of NC_136522.1, forward strand.
AACTCCAATCCTGCCCACAAAACTTTTCTGCAGCTTTCCTGGTTGGAAGGTCTTGCTTCTAGCAGTAACGAATTAAAACTCGCAGCTCAATTTTATCAATTGCCATCTGAAATAGAAAGCTGAAGATCACAATAACAACATAAACGCAAAAAAAAATTTTTTTAATTGCATAACAATTCAATTTTTTGCAAGTGTTTACAAACTTTTGGGACAACCTAATATAAAGTTTATCCAACTTTCTTTACAGCAGCCTTGGCAATATCCTCAATGTACTTAGTCCAATTCATATTGCCTGTGATTGTTAAAGCATTTGAAGGTAGGGTATTGTCATGGCAATCGGTGGTTGTAAAGTTTTTTTTTTTTGTTAAAGGAAAGTAGCTTCGTCTTACTAGCATTGAATGTTAACAGTGTTTTATTACAAATCTATAATGCAGGTAATAATTCTCCATTATAATTAATGTGATTGTAGAGTGTAATAAAAAGTTTATTTGACTCCAAAAGTTAATCAACAGACGACATTAAAATTTCAAATGAAAAGATCTTTTATTGGTTTGTATTTAAAAAAAGAATTAAACAGCTTTACAGCTGTTATAAAATGCAACATGCTACCTGCTCTGTTTGGAGTGAAATCATGTACGTACTGCTAGAAGAAGTCTGGTAATCTATATATACGTACTATAGTATCAGTCTGCCACCCTAGGGTTCCATTATATAACATTGCTTGTTGAGTGTGTGTGTGTGTGTGTGTGTGTGTGTGTGTGTGGAGGGGAGACGTAAATTACTCCAGTGTTACACCTGATTATTCACGGCAAAAGACCACAGTATATAATTACATATACACTGCCGTCAAAAAGAAAGTCCGCACTCGTCATTTTTTCAAAAACCGCACATTTAAGCTAAATTGAATCTAACTTTTTAAACAACCCATACCTCATTTGATTCGCCTTTTATTCTTCTATAATTTTACCTGTTCATATAAAGTTCAGGTAAAATTATAGAGGAATAAAAGACGAATCAAATGAGGAATAGGTTCTTAAAACAGTTACGTTCAATTCAGCTTAAATTTGCGGGTTTTTGAAAAAAATGACAAATGCTGATTTTCTTTTTGGTGACACTGTATATGTGTCTGCTGCAAATTGATATTTGATTTGGACTAATCTTTTCCTTTAATTATTTTATTACAAATCTATAATGCAGATGATTATTTGCTATTAAAATTAATGGAATCTATAATGCAGATGATCATTTGCTATTAAAATTAATGGAATCTATAATGCAGATGATTATTTGCTATGAAAGTTAATGGAATCTATAATGCAGATGATTATTTGCTATTAAAATTAATGGAATTTATAATGCAGATGATTATTTGCTATTAAAATTAATGGAATTTATAATGCAGATGATTATTTGCTATTAAAATTAATGGAATCTATAATGCAGATGATTATTTGCTATGAAAGTTAATGGAATCTATAATGCAGATGATTATTTGCTATTAAAATTAATGGAATCTATAATGCAGATGATTATTTGCTATTAAAATTAATGGAATTTATAATGCAGATGATCATTTGCTATTAAAATTAATGGAATCTATAATGCAGATGATTATTTGCTATTAAAATTAATGGAATCTATAATGCAGATGATAATTTGCTATTAAAATTAATGGAATTTATAATGCAGATGATCATTTGCTATTAAAATTAATGGAATCTATAATGCAGATGATTATTTGCTATGAAAGTTAATGGAATCTATAATGCAGATGATTATTTGCTATTAAAATTAATGGAATTTATAATGCAGATGATTATTTGCTATTAAAATTAATGGAATTTATAATGCAGATGATCATTTGCTATTAAAATTAATGGAATCTATAATGCAGATGATTATTTGCTATTAAAATTAATGGAATCTATAATGCAGATGATTATTTGCTATTAAAATTAATGGAATTTATAATGCAGATGATCATTTGCTATTAAAATTAATGGAACCTATAATGCAGATGATTATTTGCTATTAAAATTAATGGAATCTATAATGCAGATGATTATTTGCTATGTAAGTTAATGGAATCTATAATGCAGATGATCATTTGCTATTAAAATTAATGGAATCTATAATGCAGATGATCATTTGCTATTAAAATTAATGGAATCTATAATGCAGATGATAATTTGCTATTAAAATTAATGGAATCTATAATGCAGATAATTATTTGCTATGAAAATTAATGGAATCTTACTCTGTAATAGATAGTTTATCTGCCTCAAAAAATTAATCAACAGACGACATTAAAATTTCAAATGAAAATATTTTTTATTGATTTTTGTTGAAAAAGAAATAAAATAGCTTTAAAGTCATTCGCTATAAAATGCAGCATGCTACCATGGTTGGTGTATGCTGGAGCAAGATTATGTGAGTGCTGCAAGAAGAAGTCCAGTAATTTGTCTTTCTATGTCAGAACTTCTGATTCGCTGTGGAGTGGAGTGATGGTCAATCACTCCAATGATACACCTGTCTATCTACTTCAAACGAAAATTAGTACACAATACAATTCGAACACATGACTCCTACAACTTGAATTTACTTTGGTACACCTCCTCTGTAAAATATTTGCAACAAACACTCATCTAACTACAACTGCTGTCAGAAATTTCTCCTACTCTCAATCTGTGCTTAAAACTAAACACAAATTCCATGAACAAAGTTTTTTTCCCTAGAACTGCCCACCTGTTGAACTATATAACATAGGGGTGCTTCCCAACTGACTACAACATGGTCGTTTTCAAGTCAAATGTAAAAAGAATTTTTGTTGAGTTGTCCTCTTAAATAATCAATGTATATAACTACTGTAAGTGGATATTTGATTCTGGATAGCCTTTTTTTTTTAAACTGTCTATCTACTTCAAAGGAAAATTAGTACATGATACAATTCGAATATGTAACTCCTACAGTAATAACAACATCTAAATATTAATTTGTCCGTACATTTGGTGTCACAAAAAAATCATCATCATCGCAAATATTAATAAAAAAAAAAAAAATGGGCTCCTTCAGTCTTTGACAGACTATGGATACCTACGAAGGGGTGTATACAGGTGAAATTTTTGTGGCAGGAGGTGCGTAATCTCCAACCGTACCTCTCTTGAATCAATATTGTTAAATACCAGTGGCAAGTGAAGTGTATGTACAGGACGACTAGAAACAAATGCCGAGATAAGTGGAGAGCACATACAGTGCCTAGAATTCCCAAATAGTCACCTATCTGGTACTGACCAGGCTAAATGTTGCTTAACTTTGGTCATCTGATGAGAACCAGTGTGTCAACGCAATTATGTTGTATATTAATTGATTAATAAGAAATGAATTAGCTCTCTTTATAGTTGCTCTTTATCAGTTAAAAATCATTAAAACCATTTTCTCAAAAATGAAAAAAGTTTGTTTAAGGTTTTAAATTGGCTATTTTATAATTTTTATAATAAATTTTATAATTTTTATCAAAAAGTCATGTTGAAAGGAGGCTGTAAGCTTTTATTTTTTATTATTTTTTTATTATTTTTTATTATTTTTTTATTATTTTAAAATTTTTTTTTTATTATAGTTTCTTTTTGAAATTAAAAAAAAAATGTGCAAGTGTACTGACAACTGTTTATTTATGATTTTTTTAAAAACAAGAACCCAAGTTTGCCCAGCTGGGCAAACTTGGGTCCTTGTCCCAGAAAAATATCCAGTAAATAAAACGTTGTTTAATAAATCGTTATTTTTTATTTATTTTTTATTTTTTTGCATTTCCATACACTAAACATGGATATAAATATCACTAAAACATCCGCTGGGTCATAAGCTTCGTTTCGGTACCTAACTTGCCTGAGTGGGTTGTCTGTAGGCTGAGATAATCCATGTCACACACACACACACACACACACACACACACACACACACACACACACTAGGAAAATTTTTAATAAGATTATTCAGAAAAACAAAACAAAAACAAAACAAAACAATGTATTGTGTGTCGAATTTTCATTAAAAAATGTAAATTTTTAAAATTAATTTTTTTTAGCTTTAAAAGGTTAAAAAAGAATTCATTAAAAAAATTGTTTTAAATTCGTTATTCGTTTTATTTTATTTTTTCATTGATTTATTTATAATGCATTTTAAAAATTTTCAACTACCGTGGAAGTTTCACGAGTTCTGCTAGTTTTCATTATTTCACTATGAGCAAATAATTCATAGGACATGGTAAATGCTAAAGTTACCAAAACATCTGGAAAGAATAATGACGTCAACACTGCACGCATTCTAACCAAAATAACGCCTTTAATGTTGTAATAATGTTGTAATAATGTTGGTAATGATGTTTGATTATGTTTTGTTTTACAGCGTATCAACTAGTTTTGAATTATTTAATGTATTTAATCAGTAATTTTGGAAAAAAGTTTTTATGCTTTGATTGCTTTGTGGGGGAAAATTGTTTTCGTGTTCAACTTTACAAAACATGATTAAGTTTTGTAAAGAGAAAAGAAAAAAAACAAAAAAAAAACAAAAAAACTATATGGTCCCCCGACTGATGCCTTGAATTTTAGGAGAAAAATAAAAATTACCCCCAAAAGGTGTGCTTTTCAACCCTAAAACACCCTGGGGCTCAAACCCCAGAATTTTCCCAGAGTCAAATATTACGTTTCTAGATGTGGTCTTGCTTTTGAGTAATTTTCAGCAAAATCTAATGGTTGAAAAAGTTCTATGTCCCAGAAAGTGCTATTTTTGGTCATTTTGACCCCCTGGGTACGCAACCAGATTTTTCCTAGGGTCAAATATTACATTTCCAGATGTATGTCCTTGTGATCTTCCTTTTGAATGACTTTCAGCAAAATCTAATTATCGAAAAAGATTCTATTTTTGTCCATTTTAACCACTTTTGATCTCCTTGTGATGCAACCAGAATTTTTTTAAAAATCCAAGAATGTTTACATTTCCTCCTTTGGGTAGGTGTAACTTCATGCAAAAATTTCAGGAAAATTTGATGAGTAGTTATTGAGAATTTTGTGAATGAACAGATGAACGGACGAGGGTGAATTCTAAGGTCCAAATTTGACTAAATCGGTAGACTAATAACATAAATATCCATGAACAAAGCTTCTTTCTTAGAACTGCACGCCTGCGGAACTCTGTTCCATCTGCCTGCTTCGCACCTGACTACAACTTGGATGTCTTCAAGTCCAACGTTAACAAATTCCTAATGAACCGCCCCCTTAAGTTAACACTTCATCAAATCTCCACACTAACATAATGTACTTGTAATAACCCTTATCCCTGTGTGGCTTCTGGGCCTTGATAAGTGGTGACCACTGTGTAAAAAAAAAAAAAAAAAATGTATTTTAGTATCTTCAGACAGCCTTTAATATTACTAATGCTGGTAATGATGTTTAATTTTTTTACTATGTAGCATAACATCAACCCTTTTCGGATTATTTAACGCTGAATCCATTAATTTTGAAAAAAAGGTTTTATGCTTTAGTTGTTTTGTCGTTATTTTTGACTTTGAAGAAAATGAATGAGTTTCGCAAAAAAAAAAAAAAACACAAATATTTTGTGCATTTTTGGTCAAGAAGCCATTATTTCAGACAATTTGATCTGACAACACTGTGTGATCCATAAACTACAGGATGTCCAAAAAATCACTGAAGGGTTGTTTTTTCTTTTTTTTTTTTTTTTTTTACACAGTGGTCACCACTTATCAAGGCCCGGAAGCCACTCAAGGATAAGGGTTATTGCAAGTACATTACGTTAGTGTGGAGATTTGATGAAGTGTTTACTTAAGGGGGCGGTTCATTAGGAATTTGTTAACGTTGGACTTGAACACATCCAAGTTGTAGTCAGGTGGGAAGAAGGCAGACGGAACAGAGTTCCACAGGCGTGCAGTTCTAAGAAATCTTAAATAAACTTAAACTTAAATAGATTTTTTTTTATTTTTTGATGAAAATTTTTTGTAATTTTAACACAATCTGACTAAGACATTGGAAAATTTGTTTTAAAAATGCAAAATTCAAACAATCTTTATTCATGAAAAATAATGTCTTTTAAATGTTGCCCATTTTCAGCTTTGAATATTTGTGCTCTTTCCAAAACATTATTCATGACAGATTGCAGAATCTTTGGATTGCGATTTAACTCCCTTATTTTGTTTCTGATGTTTTCCTTAGTGTTGTGGTGGCACACATTCATTTGCATATGGGGATAGTAATTACACATAAATAGGAAGACACAGTTAGTCTGAGTGTGTGTTCACCAGAAGCCACCGAAGGCTGCCGAGAGCAGATATGTTTCTCCAGCAAAGACTCTCTTATTTGACACCATTATGTAAATATCCTGTAAATATACCTTTTCCTAATACACTTCTTATTTGATCTACCTTTGTTTGTTGAGTCGTCATTTGTATTGCTTTCTACGTTACTTGTTTCAACCTGCAAACTTAACACTTAGATTCTTTCAGGGTTTGGGGTTCGTTAATATAGACTCTTTCTTTAAGATATTCTTACAAGAAAAAGTCGGGACTAGTCAAGTCTGGGGAAGGTGGTGGTCATTTGACATTGCCATAGCGAGAGATAATCTTGTCGCCAAGTTGACCCCTAATTTTGGTAAAACAACTTGACAACTTGCGTACATTGTTCAATGCTACACTTTTGCATAATTAATTTCCAAAATATTATCTGTAAAATATCTGAAATAGAGATAAAAAATAATCATTTATGGTAAAATGACAAAAATTTTCAACCCTTCAGTGACTTTTTGGACATCATGTACAGGGTGGCCGAAAAGTCCCAGGACACTCTATTTTTAATATTTTAATGCTGTTAAATATGATTGATTTTAATAATAATTTAATAAAATTTTAATAATAATTTAATAAAATGGCACAAAGAACCTGGAGGCGAATGGAATTGTGCAAGAACAACGAGGGCCAACATACTGATTCCCTAGACCACTAAATTACTCTAGTTGTTTTCTGCTTTGTTTCTAATAAAGTTCTCTTTTTTTGTTGAATATATATGTTTTCTGTGTGTTTCATTAAAAAATACTGTGTTTTATTAAAAATACATGTATAGTGTCCTGGGACTTTTCGGCCACCCTGTATATTTCATTTGTAAATCAAACATGTTTAATTATGATGCAGTTGTTTTTTTTGGAGTGTCTTTCTCATCATTTATAAACCTTCTTTATACCGGACGAAATTAATAACTTTTTTCTTTCACCTAAAAAAAAAAAAAGTTTTTAATCAAAGTTTTCTTTGTAAGTCTCCACATACAACGTTTGGTCCATTTTAAAAGTAATAACAATCTCACACTTCCAGACTATCTGAATTTGCATTTGAAATCATTAAGATTAACTACAATATAGTTCTCTTACTTGGCCTTTTGGTCAGGATCAAAGTGTAGCATCTGGTCTTCAGATGCTGCACTTCCATTTCTTGTTCTCTTTCGGTGGAGGAGAGGTCCTTCACGACTGAGACAATTTTTTAAATTTTTGTACCTTTTCTCCATGTTAAAAAACGACCCTGGTGTCTAACTCTGTCCCGTGGGGAGGCATAGTAAATAGGTTCTCTTACTTGGCCTTTTGGTCAGGATCAAAGTGTAGTATCTGTTCCGGCAGATGCTGCACTTAAGATAATTTGTACCAGTCAATGGAGGGGAAACCCTCTATACTGGGACAATTATTATTTTTGGTAACCAGAGTGCCCCCTTTTTGCCTACTTTTAGGGGAGCTGGTTTTTACCTCACATTAAAAACGGCCTTGTGCCTAATTTGCTCAGTGGGGGAGCAAATAAATACCATCTGTTCCGGCAGATACTGCAAGCTATGACTAGCTATGACTAGCAAAGACCAGATGTGGGGGCAACCCCACATGCCTGACCTTTAACCAGCTCCCATTTCCTACCTCTCGGGAGCTGGTCCCCTTTTTCCCTTCCCTCTCCCTTCACTCCTCACATTAAAAATTGGCCTTGTGCCTAATTTGCTCGGTGGGGGAGCAAATAAATACCATCTGTCCGGCAGATACTGCAAGCAAAGACCATATGTATGGGCGACCCCACATATAAGACCTTGGTCAATGTAGGGGCAACCCTTCATACCAATTGTCACTATCCAGCTCCCCTACTCCCCGGGGAGTTGTTCCCCATTTCCCCTTCAGTTCTCACATTAAAAATCGGCCTTGTGCCTAATTTGCTCGGTGGGGGAGCAAATAAATACCATCTGTCCGGCAGATGCTGCAAGCAAAGACCATATGTGTGGGCAACCTCACATGTGGGACCTTGGTCAATGTAGGGGCGGCCCTTCATACCAATTGTCACTATCCAGCTCCCCTACTCCCCGGGGAGCTGGTCCCCGTTTCCCCTTCACTCCTCACATTAAAAATCGGCCTTGTGCCTAATTTGCTCGGTG
>NC_136522.1:67209407-67251907 GCF_053919585.1 Euprymna scolopes
GTTGTGACGAGTACGCACGCACAACAGAAAGTTTTCCTGTAGTTTTCTTTTTTAATTGTTTATTTTTAATTAGGTTGAATTCTAAATGAAAAGAGAATAATCAAACAATTGTCAAATATTCAGAAAATGGCTGCGATGGGAGTGGAGTTAAAATCAAAATTAGAATTTTATTTTAGGACAAAAACGCGCAAAATATTGTAACAGTCATTATAGTACAATTGAGATTATTTCTAGATATTTTTTTTTAAATAAATTGTATTATTACTTTTTTTTTTTCGAGTATTTGAAATATCCAGGGAGTGATAGTTACCTCCCCTCCCTCCTCATTCTTATGGCCCCTTGTGGAGAATGCCTGGAGTGTTTGACAAAAAAAAAAAAAAAAGAAAAAGAAAAAAAAAAGCGGGGTTGCCTGAAAGCCAAGCCTTAATGCGACTTCTTAGCGTAGGTCTACTAGACCCCTCCCCCTCCCTTACTCGTCCTCCTCTCTTTTAACCTAGAGAATGTTGAGTGCGATGCAAAGGGAGGGGGGAACATAATAAATTAATATAAAGCGGAATGTTTTGTAGCAACTTGTTGGATGGGACAAAGAGAGAGAGAGAGAGAGAGAGAGAGAGAGAGAGAGAGAGAGAGAGAGAGAGAGAGAGAGAAAACTTTTATTTTTTAGTGAAAAACAATGTCGGAGAGAAATGTTATTTTTTATTTATTTATTTTTTTGGCAGCGCGTTTATGGATCACCCCCCCCCCATGGCTGCCAAAATTCACTAGCAAGTTAACAACACGAACTTCCTTGACCCTCTGACTAGGAGCAAAGTGTAGTATGTGTTCTCTTGAAGTATACTTTTGCAATATAATTAGATAATAATGCATTTTAAGTAAAAAAATAAAAATAAATTAAAAAAAAAAACACATACTATTACATAATGACGTTTCGTGTCGAAATTAGTATAAAAAAATCCCAAATTAGGAAAACATGATTGACATTGATTAAGTGTTTTTTTTGTTCTTGTTTTTTTTTTTTACAAAAAAAAAAAAAAATCACTGTTATCATAATTCACCATTTTCGCGGAAGTTAACTGAAAACAAGGGAGATAAGTCAGTTTGACATACGGAATTAGCCGCATTAAAAGAAACCGATAAAACTGCATTCTTCGATAAATTTTATTTTATTTTTTTGTAATTATTTTTCTAATCAATCATTATGAAAATTCTTTTGCTGAAAACATGAAGAGGAGAGTTAAAATCGTAACAAGGGAGGTAATTATTTTCTGAAAACTGAAAATCTTAGGTCAATTTAGCAAAGCTCAATTTTCAATTGTCTTCGAAAACTGTTTTCATTAATAATTAATTTTCTACCTTACCGTTTTTCATGATTTCGGGATATGTTCATCATTGCGACATGACAATTAATTAGATACTATTGATTTTATTTGAAATTTAATATTTCAATTTTCGAATTTCGTTCTAATAACGAAGAAGCACCAATTTTTTTCTGCATTTTTAAAAAAAATAAATATAATACTAAATAAACACCCCTTTTCCAAACAAATACAATTGTGAACTTGATCGACTTATTTTTTCCCGTGATTATTCCATCCAGCCATCCATAGCCCTTCAGCCCCTGGAGGGGCATAGGCTATCTACAATTTTGTAGACGCTTTTGTAGCAACTGAGTTTATTTATTTATTTTTTTTCGGGGTGAGGGTGCTGGCCCCACGCCCAACCTTCCCAGAAGGTACATACAGCGGCGCTGTATTACAGTATTACAGCGCTCAGCCTTCCCAAATGGTCACCCATCCGATACTGGTCAGGCTCAACGTTGCTTAACTTTGATGATCTGGCGAGAACCGGTGTGTCAACGTGATTGTGCCGTACGGTAATTATTACCCCCCCCTCAAAAAAATTTGCGATGACCATAATGCATCACTTAGTGCAGAAGTGATCTTGCAGTATTTGTGGAAGCAGGTCAAAAGAAGTATTAATAAGAAACAATCAAATTAGATAGTCTTCGCCTAGTGTGGGCAATAGACGTCTGGTAAACATTTTGGGGCACTTGTGCATTAATGTTATTTTTCAAAACTTTTTTTGTTTTCACTTTTTAAAAACTCGTTTAAGGGGGAGACAACTCAAGAGGACCCGGTCCGAAAATATTAAAGTTTCGCATAACTTTTAGTTAAAAACAAAACGATCGCACTGACGCACTACAATAACACAAAATGAAACATTAATTATCTGAACGTTTATTGAATTAAAATAAAATTAAGAAAATTCTGAAATGATTGAAGTTGTCATTATATACAAATGTATCATTTAAAATTTATAAATACAGGATGCCCTCAATAAGTTTCCAGACTTTTTTGTACAAGCATTTAAAATTGTCGTAGACTCTTGAAAATTCACTATGTTATTGCTATACATCTTAGTAGATGACTGACCAATTTTTATGATTTCAGGTTCAAATGAACAGCTACAGCAGGGATCGGAATACACCCTACTAAAGCCTGATTGTCGCAGCTGGTGAATTTAAAAAATGCAGTCTAGACGTGAGGACACGTTAGAAGAACGATATGAAATAAAATTCTGTTTTAAACTTGGAAAAAATGCCACAGAAATGTATGGAATGCTTCAGACTGCTTTTGGACCATCTTGCATGAATCGAGCATCAGTTTTTGAGTGGCATAACAGATTCAAGGAAGGCAGGGTGTCTGTGAGGGATGATGAGAGGTGTGGGAAGAGTAAGGAAGTCAGAATGACAGATGATTGGCCAAATAAAGAATTTCATGGATAAGGACCGTCGTGTGTCTATAGAGACAATAAGTGCACAGTTTGATGTCAGTGTGGGAACTGTACACACAATTATTCAGGAGGAACTGAAGATGCGGAAGATTTGTGCGAAATCTGTCCCAACGGTTCTCAGAGAAGATCAGAAAGGAAAACGTTGTCATGACAACAATGAGATGGTCGACCTGATAAATTCAATTCCTGTAGTCCAGACCTTGCTCCCGGTGACTTTTGGTTATTCCCTAAGCTCAAGGAAAACCTTAGAGGCTGTCGTTATGAGACAATCGAGGAGATGAAAGTGACATTGACGAGGATTATTGACAGGAGTTGTTGGAATGGTATAACAAGTGCATTGCAGCTGGAGGAGATTACTTTGAAGGTTGGTTGTTTTTGTTTTTCGGCATATCAAACCGTTTCGGGTTATTTAATGCCGAATCCAAAGATTCGGAAGAAAATTTTTTTAATAGAATATATTTGTTGTTTTCAAGCCGGTTTCTATTTAACCCATAGTTGGGACCCTAACAGGTACTACCACTCCGGGTCAGAGTGGACCTGAAAGCAATGGCAATTAAAGGGTGGCTCCACACTTCCCCAAGCCTGCAAGCTGGGGCCTCACCACTGGATATAGTTTAAGGTCATATCCAGGACCTACTTTGAAGGGGACTAGTGTTTCATGTGTGTACTATCAATAAAAGTGCCCATACAAAAAAGTCTGGGAACTTATTGAAGGCACTTTGTAGTTTTTAACACTCATTATTGGAATGTGTGTGTGTGTTTATTTTCTTGAGAAAACAAATTTTTCTTAATTTCATTTTAATTCAATAAATTTTCAGAAAATTAATATTTTATTTTGTGTTATTGTGTTACTTTAGACTAGCAGGACCTGTGGAAATTCCACAGGGGACTCATCCATATATAATATATTGATGTTGGCATTCTGTAGATGTTCAGTGTAAATGGAGATGCTCTGATATTATTGTCGCTTTTTTTGTTAAAATTGCAAAAGTATTTATCTAAGCTAGTACGAACGCCCAGTAAAACCCGGTCGTAAAGTATGCTTAAATATGATATTTTAATTCTTGCAGATTTCGTATATATTATTATAGAGTTAATGTTCTATCGATTTTTATATGTTATAAATTTGCGATTTCAAAAATAAAAAAATATATCCATATGATTTGAGAGCATCAACTTGAATCGAAACCAAAATAAAAATTTATGAATATATATATATATATATATATATATATATATATATATAACTTGAGTTCCTTCAGCTATAATCGAAACCGAAAACAAAACTTATGAAGAATTCTTAGTAAAATTATTTATGACAAGAAATAGAAGAACATAACAATTAAACGACCCGGATGTAAGCGTGACACACAAAAGAACACAACCGCTATCATAATTATATATAGATTATTTGTTTTGTTTTTAACTAAAGGTTACGTGAACCTTTGACATTATTCTAATCAGATCTTCTTGATTTGTCTCCCCTTTAATGGAGTTCTTCGTAAATGAAGACAAAGAAAGTAACAAAAACAGTAATGCACAAGCAACTATTTTTGTTATATTAACCTCTTTGTTGTGTCTATCTGGCGTTGTCCGGGATGCGTTGAAGTCATTTTATTTTATTTATTTGTTTATTTTTTTTTGTTTGCACATTTTTAAAGTTTAAGGTAGACAACTCCTATTATATTTAATTATTATATTATATATTATATTTTATTATTATATTCAATTTAAAATAAGTTATATCCCCTCGCTGATTTTTAGTTTTAGGTGATTATTTAAAAAATATTTCATGTCAGCAATTGTCTGGGTCAGACTATATAATTTAAAAAATAAATTGGAACCAAGTACGTTATTATATTGCCAATAACACAGCACAGCAATAACAAATGAAAATTGGCTTGTAAGAAGCAACGTTTGATTTGTTAGCTTGAATGCTATTTGGGTCTGACTTTGCAAAATCCCACAAGATAACTTTATATGTTAGAAGATATGCTAGATTAGAAAAAAATAAAAAACGCAAAAAAGAGAAAATTAATTTAATGCTTTTTTTTAAATGTAATAAGGTGTTCTGAAATATTGCCGAGAGAGGCAGATTCTTCTCAAATTAGTATTAACCAAAATGCTTTAGCAAATTTGTATATCACTAACCCAACTCCATTTTTTAAAAAAAAATGTGATTTTTACTTTTTTAGGTAATTACATATAAAGCTCTGAAAAACTTGGAGATAAGAACAAAAAAAAAAATAACCTAATTAAAATTTAGAGTGTGGGATCATTTTCATAAATACATTTACCGTAAAATGATCTTCCATCTCCGGGTAATTCTAGCTTTCTAACACAGTCAAGCAATTTTTTTTTTACTGCTAACTCTAAGTCCGAGTGGCAAGATCGTACCCCCCACCCCCACCCTTCTGTAAAAAAAAAAAGAAAAGAAAGAAAAACGTTTATTTATCTTCCATGGCCAAAAAACCTAAATTCTAAAATATTTCTGCTTTTCTCTCTAACAAATTTTTCCCGGGCTCCACACGTAATGGCCCCAGAAAGTAGACTCTCATCTTTTGTGGAGATGAGAATGTTAATTTAATTGACGGTTCTACGATAACATCAAAGTTTTTATTCTATTGTATTAACTAAACTTTTTAGCCCTTTTACAAACGAGCAAAAGTTATAGCCCGTTGATTAAGAATGAGTGCTTTATGTCAAATTGGTTGAATATGGTTAAGTTTGTGCTCATTTTTTCATTAAATACTAATCCTTATTAGTTCCTATTAACCCATAACTGTGCACCGAACAAATACCATAATACTTAGTTAACTGCACCTTGTAACATAGGTCCATACAAAATTTCAGCCAGATTTTTTTTTTATTTTTTTATTTTTTTTTAATTACATTTTCATCCCCAACAAGGCAAATTGCCACTTTGGTGTAGGGGGCTACTATCAGGGGCAACAACTACTGTGGTACTATGTAGGGATTTGGGCAGCAAGATGTTGGTTCACGTTACACTTGAACTTCTGCACGTCAGTACTGTTGGGGAAGCAGGGACTTGGAATGGAATTCCAGAGTCTAGCGGTTCTAGGGAAGAAACTATTGGAGTAAAAAGATCTTTTACATCTAGGGATCTCTACAGTGTGGGGGTGAGATTTAGCAGCCTGTCGGGTTTGTCGAGGGTGCTCACATCGTGGGGGCACAAGTGATTGCAGTTCGTCAGAGCATTCACCACTAAAATACTTGTAGAAAAGGCAGAGTGATGCAACATTTCATCGATGGGACAGAGGCTGAAGCTTAGATGCCAGTTCAGGACCTATCAGGTTTGCGATTCCCTTTTGAACCTTGTCAAGGAGCGAGAGACTAGTAGCAGATGCACCAGCCCAAATGTGACAGCAATACTCCATACATGGGCGAATGGTGGCCTTATAGAGGTACAGTATACTTTCAGGTGTTAGTAGTTGTCTAGCACGGTAGAGAGAGCCCATCTTTCTTGCAGTGGCCCTGGCAATGCCTTCAATGTAATTCTTCCAACTCATGTTTCCTGTGAACGTTAGGCCAAGGAGTTTGATTGGGTCACTATTTTCCTTTTAGCATAAATGTATTGTGGTGACTAATCCTTATTAATTCATATTGATCCCTAACTGTGTATCGAACGGATACCATAATACTTAGTTCACTGCACTTAACAAAGATCCATACAAAATTCCTGCTAGATCGGACTTGTAGTTTCCAAGAAAACGTAAGACGGACAGACAGACAATGATAATAATAATAATAGACTAAAATGGTCGATATCTATTTGTTTCATTCTTGTGCAAAATTGAAAGTGATTTTGAAACTAATTTTTTTTATTGCGGACTATCATCCTCATCTTTTTTTTTTTTTTTAAAGTTGTGCTTTCACAATGTTTTGGCCAATTATTCCTCTGACCTTCGGCAAGTAGTAACCGCAAAGGGATAGAAACTCCAGCAATGGATAGAGACATTGAATCTCTATGGTTCCAGGTGAGCATTGTCTGAAGATAGCGGTTTCAATCCTACCCAAAACCGGCCAGAGACTTACTTGGCCGAAACGTGGTGAGACCGCAACAACAACTATGGAAGGCAGTAATTGCTGAGGATGCAATTAGGAGATTCGGAGTTCCTATCCCGTTGCGGTTATCACTTGACGAAAGCCAGAGGAATAGTTGGCCGAAACGTCGTGAAACAGCAACTAAAAAAAAAAAATAATAAATAAAAAAAAGATGAGGATAATAGTCCACAATAAATAAAATTAATAAATAATACTCATCTCAATAACGAATTCCAATTAAATAATATATATGGCTTGGAAACCTTTAAAGTGGCGAATAGTTGGGAATTTTTGTCTGGAAATAAAGTTTAAAAAGTTATGGTCCATTTGTGTTACTAAAACCAAATGTAAATATGACTTTTCTCTTGCATCTCTGTCATAAACAAGAACATATATATTAGTTTTATTTAAAAACAATAAAAAGAAAAAAAAGCTTTCATTCAGTCTCAAGAAACAATGAATAACGTTTGCAACGGTACCTCACATAGACAAGCTAAAAAAGCTTGGCCGACTATAGTCGAGGATGACTTGAAGGCTCCCTTTCTCTTAACTGTTACACCGAGATGGGAGGGGGGGCACTTCACCTTTCGGATCACTCCACTTACCCTTGATCCTCCCCTTATATTTCTGAGTGTTAAAGCAAATGGACATCAAGTACCATTTTTTTTTAAAGTCTTTGGCATGACTTGATCAAGGATTTAATCCGGGTCTCCCAGCCCATAACAAACATTCTTACCACTATGGTACATAGACCAAAAGAAAAAAAAAAAGTAAACTTTTGTTTTAATAGTTAGACTACATTTTAATCACATTTGTAAATGGTCTTCAAGGATCACAGCGTGGTATCTGTTCCCTTGTTAATCGTTGTTCATATCGGTCTAGCTTCGGTCTTGCGTCATTCTAGCATTTAAGGATTTGGCCCCTGAAGCTTCAGTCTCTCTTCGGTACTTATGCAGAATAAAGCCATTCTTAACATGGAGGAGCGGGGGTGCATTTTAAAACTATGCTGTACTTTCACCTAACGATTTAATAAACAACTGATACCGTAAAAGTTGAATGTAACTTGAAAATCTTATCTAAAAAAAAAACAAAAAGAAAAAAGAAAAAAAAATAGCACCACCCGTATGTTGCATAAGTACCCTCCTTTCTTTTCGGAATGAGGTCTAGTTCGATTTGATATTAAGGTATTAACAGAGGCACCTTCCCAGACATTACTCCCGCCTTCTTCTGGATGGAGTTGTTTAATCGCCAGTCGTCTGAGGTGCTTTCACCGGGGAATGCTGACAAGTTCGTTTACGGTTTTTTTTTTTTGGTTTTTTTTTTTCACACTTCCAGCGTGCTTCTCGAGGGAGCCTCCTAGCCTATGGCCTCGGTATTTATAAGCCTGCTTCACCCTATAAAACAACCCCGTGTCATTGCTCATAAGAGGGATACTCATAAATCCTGCCCTTGGTCTAGGATCACAACGTAGTATCTGTTCGGCCATCTTCACTGGTATTACTTTCGGTGATCGGAAATGGTTTATTACTTTTCTACAGCGGGCAATGTCGAACGAAACCGAATTAGTTCTCGTGGGGAGGCGGCTACATAGGGACTAGTTTTTTTTTTTAAGGCTCCCGAGGCAGCTAATACGTATTGAGTAAGAACTAAAGGTGCCCGTGAGTGCGAGACCTTTTTTTTTTTTTTTTTTCGTAGTGACGTGCAGGCGTCTTATGGTGTTTGCTGTACAACGCATCCCACCCCTTCTTCTCTTTCTTTCTTCTTCTTCTTCTTCATCATCCTCATTTCCTCACTTACCCGAATACCCAACCCTCGCCGACCAACCAGTGCGCGTTGTTTTAAAAAGAAAAAAAAAGAGAAAAGAAAAAGAAAGAAAAACGCATTACTCCTGCTAAAGAAACGTTTTATTTCATGTTTCTAGCTTTCTACCTCTTCAGTTGTGATTTTTAGAGGGCAATGCCAGCATTGCCTCGACTCCTCCTCGGCGCTCATGTATTTTCCCCCAGGTGAAAACCAAAAAAGGGGGAATACGCTATTATGGGGTCCTGTATAAGTCTAGACCAAGAAGAACTTAAGGCCCGGGCCCGGAGCTCGGCCATAGACAAGGATTTACATATGTGGGCCAAACAGGACGAAAATATAGTAAAAATTCTTCTTTTAGGTAAGTATAAATAAATATATATGTATGTGTGTGTGTGTGTGTGTGTGTGTGTAGACTAATTATTATTACAAGTCTATCGTTACCTAGAGTAAATACCCTTTTGTGGTTGTTGTATGGGATAAGTTTATACTTTTTACGAGGTAATAGGTTTGGTAATAGCGCAGGACAAAAGTTAGAGCCGATGTGTGTTATTTATTTATTTTTGTTTGCCATACTTCTGAACGAATTCTATTATTTTATACGAAAGCGCATTTTTACCTAAATGCAAGTTTTTTTTTTTTTTTTGGGGGGGGGGGGGGTTCTCTTAAATTTGATGCCCGCCAGCCAAATGGGGAGCGACATTTAATCAAATTATATATTTTATTTGATGTGTGTGTGTGTGTGTGTATGTGTGGATTGCTTAACGAACCTCGTATCATAATTTGGGGTTTGTGCGGCTTCCCTCGGAGCCAATCTATCATTGAACTACATGTGTCGGATTCGAGTCGAGATAGGTATGGGATGTTCCATGCGGGGTTCATTTGCAGGGTAGATCCGGGTGGAGGAGAACTGAATGTTAAGTTTGAAGTACTGTTGCTATGAGGATTCGAAAAACCGTGGCAGTTAAAAAAAACAAACATTACCATAAGTTTTTCTGTATACTCGTATATATGGTTCTTGTTTAGAAGTCTAATTAATTTAGAAAAATAAATTATGCTATATATACGCAAAACAAGGTATTTTTTATGACTTGCCCAGTGTAGTATAACCACCCTATGTTAAGAACGGCTTTCGGAATAAACACACCCCAACCTCTCATGTTAAGAACGGCTTTCGAGGTTGAGGGTGTTTATTCCGAAAGCTGTTCTTAACATGGGGAGGTTGGAGTGTTTATAATACGCTTGGGCACGTGGTAAAAGTGTACCCAGAATAACAATGTCATATTCCAAAAATTACGTAAATTGAGCAACAAAATATTTATTTTTAATTCGCCATATTTTATAAATGAAAGGAAGATCCTCGATTTGAACTATTGAGATCAAATTAAGCCTTGTAATAGATACAATTTACTCTTAAGTACTTGATTAATTTACGTGTTTTTTTTGTTTTGTTTTTTTTTGGAATATGGCATCCATGTTCCGTGATGGGTACGTCTGTATTTTTCTCAACTCTAATTCTAAATAAGAAAAAAAAAAAAATAAAAAAAAACCTACAAGTTTTTTACTTTTTCCAGACACACTTTCACACACACAAATAGCACTTCTGCATTATGCGGGCGAACGCCATTTTTTTTTTTTTTTTTTTTCACTAAACTGTCACCAGGTGGCGCTTTTTGGGGAAAAAGTTTCGGTTTGGAAAAGTAGTTTTTTTTTTCTTTTTTTTCGGGGTCTAAACTTTCATTTGAAAAATGTTTCGGGGGGGGGGGGAAATCCAATGTTGCTTTAATTCGGAAAAATGTTTTATTTAAATTATTAATTTGTTGTTGGCCCTTCAAAGTTGCTTTACTTCAAAAAATTTTTCATTAAAATTATTTATTTATACGAAAAAAACAAAAAACTTTATTTTATAAAAATCAAATGTTGTTTTCATTACAAAAAACTGTTTAATTAAAATTATATTTTCTTACGGAGACGTTTAAATAAATGTTTTACAATGATATATTGATACATTTTTATACCAAAAATGTTTCCGGTTTTCAAATATTTTCCTGTTCGGAAAAATTCTTGTTTCTTATTTGACCAAGAAATTGGAGTTATCGCCCCCTAACAATGACGTTCGCCCGCATAATGCAGAAGTGCCATATATAATGCACATTATTTCGGTACTTATGCACTTTTGTTACCGTGCTGGAATGTTATTTGGAAAGCCATGCTTAACATGGGGAGGGTGTTTTGTAACTATTCTGTGCTTCCACGTAACAATTTAATAATAATAATAAAAAAGATATCGTGAAACTCGAATTTAACCATAAAAAAACTTTTAAAATAGCGCGGTAACAAAAGTGCATAAGCACCATTATTTCTTCTAGTCTTTGCAATTAATTTAGCAGTTAATAGTTATTCTCCCCGGGAAGACAAATACACTTATCATATTCCGTCTAAGTAGTTAGTTCAGAATCCCACTGTCTGTCCTGATTTTCCCCTGTGGATTCTTCCCTCCCCTTCCTCCCTCTATCTTTTCTCTCTAAAAGACTACTCTACTAATAGTTCGTAGTTTTGTGTGTGTGTGTGTGTGTGTGTGTGTGGAGGAGGGGGGTGCTTTATTATTATCTATTATTATTATTTACCTGGCGTTGCTCGGGTGGAAAATGTAGAGAACACTAATTCAAAAATAACTGGTCAATTTTTACGACGTGCCCCAGACCGCAACCTCCCTATGTTAAGAACCACTTTCGAAATACCCCCTCCAACCTCGAAAGCCGTTATTAACACGGAGAAGTTTGGAGGGTGTTTATTCCGAAAGCCGTTCTTAACATGGGGTGGTTGGGGGTGTTTGTACTACGCTGGGGCAGGTCGTAAAAAATACCATAACTTTTGACTATGGTAACATTTATTGGCGCTTACACTATTGGAACGATATTTTGTAGTCGATAAATGGAGTTTTCATAAAAAAAAAAAAAAATGGTTTCAACTGAGTTTTTTTTTTTTTTTTTGTCAATTCTAATAAGTTACAATGGTAGCTTCTAAATTATGCAGTCGGAATTACCTGAATATTACTGAATTATTAAAAAAATAAAATAAAAACCCGGTGAAAAACTGCCGCCATCTTGTTTAAATCGAAACGGAAAATTACCTCCCTTTTGAACTCTCCTCTGTCTTACGATCGTTTTCATCAAATTCAATTTTTTTCTTTAATAATTTTCTACCTTATCGATTTTCGTAATTTTTTCATAAAATCATCTTAAAAATACGAAGAATACGTAGATACCGTTGTTTTCATGTGAAATTCAGTTTTACGATTTCTGAAATTCGGTTCCAATAGTGTAGAAACGGAAGCGCCCATTTATTTATGTATTTGATTTAGTCTTTTTTGTTTTTCGTTCTGTTGTCGATTGTAAAAAAAAAAAAAAAAAAAAAAAAAAAAAAATGCCCATGATCCTCCACGAGGGCAAAATTTGACACAAGGTCATTTTTATTTATTTTTTGGTGTTTACCCAAAGAAGTTATCGTGCTAATTTTAAAATATTTTCGATGTTATGTTCAGTTTCTATGGTATCTTTTCTTTAATAATTGTTGGGTGAAAGTACAGAATCATTAACAAAACGCCCTCCTCTCCTCCATGTTAAGAATGGCTTTCTAAAAAAACGTTATTTTAGCACGGTCCATAAACTTTTTTTGTGAACAAAATCCAGCTCCCTTAAAAAGGGATATTAGGTTGGGACAAAAATAAAAATTGCCTCAGTCTGAACGAATGTCTGTCCACGAGTTCTTTTGTAAACAAAAAACAAACAAACTTTCAATGCTATTCTTTGGACTTTTCAAATAGTCATACTAATAAAGTGCCGCTTAGTGTCAAATATGTTAGCAAAAGGAGTAGACAGTTTCCATTTAAATCAAGTATAGAATGACAGGAGTAAACCGGCAAAGTTGCTGCAAGAACTACATACGAAAACTTTGAGTTCTTTCATTATCTCAATTAGTGTGATGGAAACCTATCGCCATACTTTCCCCCTAAACATGTCAATTGAACGGATTTAAGAAGAATACTTGTTTCTATTTTTTTAAGGGAGAGTAGACAATGCATTGTGGATGCGTTATCGGCAGCTCCCGTGACTCTCGCTTCTTCTAATTTGTCCCTCAGTCTTCATTTAGGATGAGTGATTTTTCTGAAGAAAAAGCTGTCCTCTAAGTCGGCAATTCTAAGTTGTGTGAGCAGTCGCCTGAGATGTCGGAAATTTTTCTGTTTCTATGTTTATCCTTGTAGCCATGTCACTAATAAGGGTGCTGGAGATAAACGTTTTAACCGCGCTGACGTTATCCGCCTAATAGTCAGCGATCCAAACCTTGGATTAACCACTAAGGAGGCTATCCTATCAGCAGGTGCAAAATACTGGGGCTGCTGTATTGCCATTTAGTGAATGGATTCTGAACCATGCAGTAGCTTCTGGTGGGGTTTCTCGATGCCATATTAGTGGGTAATTGTTACAACTTTATCTTATGGGCTACAAAAAAATTTTTTTTTCGTTTCTCACTGGGATAGCTTCCGTACGTTTATATCTGACCTACCTCTGCATTTCATGTTTGAAAAACATATAGTATCAGATCTGACGGAATGGTTACTTGTAGATATAGGCCGCTTCGTACCCTTCAAATAATTCCAACAGAAACCTAACAGCCAGCCATGGTTCTCTCAAGAACGTGCTGTTGCTATTGCACATAGAAATCACTTTTTCCATTGCTTCTAACGTAATAGATGTACTGAGACTACGTCCGTTTACAGGACCACCAGCAACCACTGTAAAAAAGTAATAAAGAATGCAATGGAAGTGTATGCTCAGTCTGTTAAGTTCAAAGTAGCTGAGTAGTGGCTTGGTTCCCACTAGTTTTGAGAAATAACAAACAGGTGTGCTCTATCCCAACCATCATCAATGGACCTGAGGTAATCTCGTCAGCATCGGACAAAGCCAAACTCTTTGCTAAGAACTTTGCAGCTAATTCTACTTTATGCGATCAAGGCCGCCAATCCCCTGTATTTCCTCCTTTATCTGAAAACATGCTATGTGATATACAAATATCTTTGCATGATGTTGCCAAGCTAATCGAAAAACTTGTTTCTAGTAAAGCAACTGGCTCTGATGGCATTCCAATTATAATGCTAATAATGATTAAACCAGAACTATCTCCCATACTTACAAGCATTATCTTAAGAAGAATTGCTTCTGAACACCTTCGAAAACCTCATCAGTATACCCCATATTGGAGAATTCATGTGATCATTCATCTCCCTCTCAGTACAGACCAATAAGTCTCCTGTACATCATAACCTCCTTAGTGACATGCAATATAGTTTCCGTTGTGCTAGATCTACTGCAGATGTGTTAATAGTGATATCTCATAGAATTAGCGGATCTCTTGATGAGGCTTCCTTTCTAAGGCAATTGCTCTTGACATATCAAAGGCCTAAAGGTCTACTCCACAATATATCCAGCTATGGTATAGCTGGAAATGTCTTAGAAATTATTAAATCATTTCTCTCTGGTAGGTTCATAAGAGTAGTGGTTGATGGCAGAAATCAGAAGCTCACAGTATTAATGCTGGAGTCCATCAGAGGTCCATCCTGGGCCCAACTCTCTTCCTGATCTACATCTATGATCTCCCAAATCACATCCTAAGATCATTCGTAGACATTTATGCTGATGACACTACCATCTATGGCAACACTTCAAAGGCCGTAAATGAGAAAGTTCTCTGATTCTCTCTCCTTTGATCTTGGAGCATGTGGTACAATAAAGAAAGAGGCTGCTGGTTACTTTTAATTCATCTAAAACCAAGCTTCTATAATCAATGCTCTAATCCTCATCTGGCATCAATTGAAATGAATGGCTCTGGTCTTGGGGAGGCTCTATGTTTTGACAAGCTTCTGGGTTTGACCTTTACTCCTGATCTGAAATGGAACACATACATCAAATCTGTGGCCAAGGTCGCTGGAAAAATGGTGGGATCATGTTACTGCTTCAATAAATATCTCCTTGCTGGTGCAATTCTCTACCTGTATAAGAGCCAAGTACATCCAAGGATGGAGTACTGTTGCCACATCTGGGTAGGAGCTGTTAGAAAGGACTTATCCTGCCTTGACAGTTTAAAAGAGACTTTGTAGCCTAGCAGATGATTCTTTTTTCTCGTCCCTGCAACCTCTTTTTCCCACAGAAGAGACATTGCGAGCCTATTTGTGCGTTATCGTTATTTTCATGGCAAGTGCTCGTCTGAGCTCCAATCTATGGTACCCCTCGCCAAACTTCCACGAGAAACACTTGTCTAAAACCACTATCAATAATTTACCCCACCCTATCTGTGCCTAAACCTAAACGTAGATTCCATGAACAAGGTTTCTTTCTTAGAACTGCACGCATGTGGAACTCTCTTCTGTTTCCCTGCTTTCCAGCTGCCTACAATATTTTTTTTTTTTTTTAAATTTTTTTTTTTATTACATTTTCACCCCAAACAAGGCAGAGTGCCACTTTGAAGCAGGGGGCTACTATCAGGGACTTAATTAGCGGGGTCATTATGAAGGGAGATGAGTAGAAAGATGTTTGTTAACATTACACTTGAACTTCTGCATATCATTGCAGTTGGGAAAGCAGAATCCCGGAAGGGAGTTCCAAAGACCCGCAGTTCTGGGAAAGAAACTATTGGAGTAAAAGGCTTTCTTGCACCTAGGGATCTCTACTGTAAAGGGATGAGACTTGGTGGTTTGTCGGGGGTAGTTACGTCGGGGAGGTACAAGTGTTTGCAGTTCGTCAGAGCATTCACCATTAAAGTATTTGTAGAACAGGCAGAGGGATGCAACATCTCATCGATGGGACAGAGGCTGAAGCCTAGATGACAGTTCAGGACCTATCAGGTTGGCGACTCTCTTTTGAGCCCTGTCCAGGAGCGAGAGACAAGCAGCAGATGCACCAGCCCAGATGTGACAACAGTACTCCATACATGGACGAATGGTTGCCTTATAGAGGTATAGGATACTGTCAGGCGTAAGTAGTTTTCTAGCACGGTAGAGGGAGCCAACCTTTCTTGCATCAGCCTTGGCAATGCTCTCAATGTATCTATTCCAGTTCATATTCCCTGTAAACGTTAGGCCGAGGAGTTTAAAAGAAGTACTTTCAGGTAATGTGTTCTTGGCCATTGCTATTGGTGGTAGAGAAGGTTTCTTGTAGTTATTGAAGGAACAAGCTTAGTCTTAGCAGCATTGAATGTGACCAACCATTTTTGTCCCCATTCCACTACGGATTGGAGGTCATCCTCTAGTGTTCCTGGTAGTCTTCAAGTCCAACGTTAACAAGTTCTTGATGAGCTGTCCCCTTAAGTAAGCCAATTTACTAAATTTCCACTAACGATTACTACGATATTGTCCCATTGACTACTCTTTCCTTGAGTGGCCTGCGGGCCTTGATAAGTGGTGACTACTATGTAAACAAGAAAAAAAAATCGAAAAAGTTGTCAAATATAACAAATAAATGTTATCAAAAGTAAGATAAGTTATTTTTCTACCTAACTGGATAAGTTTTTAGTGTTTTTATTTAATGTAAAATGTTTATTCAGTTTCCAAAACAAGTAATATTGAGTGCTACTGAAAAACAAGAAAAAAATCGCCACAATGTCTTAAATCTCGACAAGCTTCAGAATAAGAAATAAAACAAAATGGTCATAGAAACCCACCTCATAAATGCCACGGTAACATTTATTGGGTAGGATTTTGTTTTATTTCTTATTTTGAAGTGACTATGAAGACTTCAAATGTAAAGAGACATTGCGGCTATTTTTTTTTTTTTGCTCTCCGGTAGTGCTCTCTATTACTTGTTTTCCAAACTGAATAAACAGTTTATCTATAATCTTCTCTGTATATAAAAGCGAAAATGTGTGTATGTATGTACGTGTGTATGTTTGTGTGTCTGCTAAAAAATTCAACAGACACGACGAAAATTCACAAACTCGATATCATATTGAAGCCCCATCCTTTGCTTGAAAAACATCGAAAAATTGGCCAAAAACGCTTATTTTTTCACCCTGAAATCGACAATTTTCGACGGACGGGGGGGGGGGTCAACAAAAACGGTCTTCTCATGAGGACGACCGGTTCTACGCATGCGCCAGATGACCTCATGACCTGATTTACTTTAAATAGTTGAAAAACTGACACAATTTCATGTGTGTCGTGTTAGGTCAGTTGGTTACAGCGTTGGTTCATTATCTAAACGTTTTGGGTCCGAATTGTGGTGTGAGATGTCTTCTTTTTTTTTTTTTTCGATTTTTTTAAAAATTTAAATATCGAACTAGTGTTATTTAAGCCATTTTTCACGTGACGTTTTTTTTTTTTTTTTTTTTTTTTTTTACTTTGCTTATCCACCCCCGACCACACACCCAAAAACACCCGGGTACCCACCGATTTTTTAAATTTTAATATCGAAACAGGCTTATTTAAGCCATTTTTCATGTGTTTGTTTTTCTGTTTTCATCGTTCGTTTGCCTTATGTTAGTTTTTTTTTCGATGTTTTGATTACCCCCCCCCCCCCCCCCCCGCTTAAGTTTTAACGTTTTCTTTTTTTTCTTCGCTTATAACAATGCTTACATCGTCGTCGTAACACTCGACGACTTCTGTGCGCGCACCTGTCAATTTGGTTCTTATTTAAATAAATTCAAACATCTTTCAGTAACTCATTCTGGCTGGCCGATTTTATTTTCAAACTTCGCCTCAGGGCTTCGGGTTCGATCCTCCCCCCTCCCCCAGTTTCTTTTTTATTTAACACCACACACACCTCCAAACACCCAGGCAATGCCGGGTACTCCTGCTAGTGTTAAATAAAAGCACTAAAAATTTATTCAGTTATGTAGAAAAGTTATATTTGTTTGTTTTTTTTTATTTTATTTATTTATTTTTTTTTCTTTGACAATTTTTTTGTATCTCTGTGGACTGTAATACAAACCCCAACTTCAAAACAATTTTTATTTTATGTAAAAAATATTCTTTTTCATTATAATAGCGAAATTCGAAAATCCAAATGCTGAATTACAAAATACTCAATTGTTATGTCGCATTAAATAGCACATCCAAAAATTACAAAAACCGATAAGGTAAAAAATTAATTTTTAATGAAAAGTTTTCAAAAAAAATTAGCGAAAATTGAGTTTTGCTGAAGAAAAAGAAACTGGAGATATTGACTTGAACAATATTTTCTAAAACCTGAAAAATTTAGCAAAACTCAGTTTTCACTAATTGCTTTCGAAAGCTGCTCTTATTAATAATCAATTTTCCACCTATCGTTTTTCATAAGTTTTGGATATGTTCATTACTTCAACATGACAATCAAGAAAATAGCATTGGTTTTACTCAAAATTCAATATTTCGAATTTCACTATGAGAAAGTGCCAAAAATAATTAAGCATAATGTGAATTTTTATCTGACATTGTTTGTCGACTTCAAGTCACCTATTATGCATCACACACACACACACACACACACACACACACACACACACACACACACACACACACACACACACACACATTACAATAGAAAAATGCGAGCATGAAAAGTAATATAGGTAATCTTATACATGGAAAAGAAAAGGACAAGATATTCTAGTAAAAAATAAATTTATAACTTAAATATTGCAACATTAAGAATTTATTATGTAATGTTAAATTCAATTAAACAAAATTCTTATTGCTGCAATATTTTAAGTTATAAATTTATACTTTTTACTGGAATAGCTTGTCCTTTTCTTTTCCAGTTTTATCAACTAGTCCTTTACTTTTCCATGTTTAAGCTTAACCATATTACTTTTCATGCTCGCATTTTTCAATTGTAATCCATGATTTTTCTAGTCTTCCAAAAAATTCACTTGTTCTTTGTTTAATTTCAGTCTTATTTTTTGCCCCATAAACACATATGTAATAACAATGTACGGCACTCGTTTGTTTTCAATAAAATCCTCCCAATTATCTCCCTTTCATGCTTTCATTATCTCTGTTTCACTTCTTTTTTCGTGACAGCATTGAATTAGTAGCAACAGTAGTCGCTGAAGCGACGTGGTTGCTATGGAAATCAGTCATAGAAAGCGTCGCTCACTTCCTTACATATTTTATGATTTTGAACAGCAGAAAATTCATCATAACTTTTGTTTTACTGAACGAAAAATGAAAACTTTTTTTCATAATATAGCTGAGAAGGTGATCTATAAACTGTAATAATTGTTTGAAATTTGGTTGAAAAATGAGTGAGCGGTGAAGTTTTAAAGTAGTTTTAAATGACAAACTGTCACCTAACCATATATTCAAACACGGTAGTAGATAGAGGTGGGAGGTCACTTTAGTATCTAGTGGCGAGGGTCTCTATGTTTCCTATTTCTCACAGAAGAGAGGTTGCGAGTCTCTGCTCTATCATTTTTTTCGTAATAGGTGCTTGACTGAGTTTTACTGCATGCCCTCCCCCTTGTAAAACATTCGCAGCAAATACTAATTACAACTGTCAATTTCCTTCACTCTCTACGTATACCTAAAAATAAACAACAATTCTATAAGCAAAGTTTCTTTTTCTCCTGCAACTGTCCATCTGTGAAACGTAATACCGTGAGACTGCTTTCTGGCTGACTACAGCATAATTATTTTCAAGTTTAGTGTAAATAAGTTCTTGAGCTATCCTCTTATATGATTAAACCTTACCCGGTTCCAACATTACTGATCATGGTGTTGCCTTACTGTCTATCCAACACTCATAAACTCTTATCCTCTGGCCACTGATAAGCCGTGACCTAAGTAAGAAAAAAAGTGCTTGTATAGATTAGTGAGCGATCTTTTAAATCTATGCATTTCAGGTGAAAACATTACATACTTACACTTACAAATTAGTATAAATTCCAGTATAATTATGCAAAATAATCCAGTAGACCCTGACAGAATGGGTCAGGGTTTCCAGTTTACCCTAGTTTCATATATGGAGCAACTGTCCATTTTTTTTACAGCTATCTGGTCATAAAATGAGTGACCACTTTAAGTGTAATCTATCTATGAATGCAATCTCCACCAATCTAGTGTCTTTTTTTTTTTTTTTTTTTTTTTTCCCCCCCCCCAATTTATTGGAGAGAGACCTATGTTTTCAGTGGCGTCTGTGCGTCCGTTAGTCCATTTATCAAGGCCTGAAAGCCAGTCGAGGATAAAGGTCAATGAATATTAAGTGGTCGGTGAGAAAGGAGCCTGATGATGAGTGGACAACAGATTTGAATCATGTTTTGACAGGTTGTCAAACTTTGCGACCAAGTCAGTTTGCATCAGAAAGTATCCGAACGGGGGACTGGAAGCGACATGTCACATAGGGATAGTTGGATTTGAGACACCGAGTAAGACAGGTGGGCTAAAAACAGGTCTCTCCATGAGGAAGAGGGGGTTTCAGAATGAAGACAGAAGAAACCTCCTCCTACCCTCACCCCAGCCAAAAGTCGTTGATCACTCCCTTCTGCTATGATGAATACCTGGGAGTGAATAAAATACATAAAATATCACGTCGTCTTGGGTTAGGGTTATCTTGAAGTGTTCCTTTAAACAGATTCCAGCTTCCCCAAGTTAAAAGTTATAGTTAAAAAAAAAAATTAAATTACTAATGTAATTCAATAAACTTGCGCGGATAGCAGCAGCAGAAATACCCAATACATGCAAATGACTGAGCTGTGTACAGGGTGACGTCACAGCAAGGAAGAAGGAAAAAAGATTATAAAAGAAAAACGTGATCGAAGAAGGACAGAAATAAACATGTTACTACACACGTTGTTGAGAGCGACAGGGCAAGACGTGCCCTAAACATGGCCGGACAAAGACAGAGTACCACGTTTTCAATACGGCAGCGTCTTGTTAAGCAAGACTTTTGAACAAGACAAGGGATTATTCTTGAAAGTACCTGTAAATAAATGTCTGTTGTTTAAACTGAAAAAAAATGAGTCGAATTCTCTGTCTGTTTTCTTGCGACTGTCTGCATACAACGTGTGGGTTCGAGTGTTCACATGTAACGACTACATTATATGAGGACCTCTGAGGAAAAAGTTGGGTTAGGGTTAGATGACTTATCACTGAATTTTTAAATGCAGGGCATACTGATGAGGTTTTCCAGGGTGTTGGAAAGCACTTCTCCTTAAGGCAACGCTTAAACAGTTTTGTAAGTATGGGGGCAAGTTCTGGTCGAAGCTTTTTCAACACTATAATTGGAATGCCGTCTGGGCCAGTTGCTTTACTGGAATCAAGGTTCTTGATTAGTTTGGCGACCTCACGCACAGATATTTGTATGTTGGATAGAGTGTTGTCTGTTGTAGAAGGAAATACGTGGAGTTGATGACCTTCGTCACAGAGGGTAGAATTCGCTGCAAAGTTCTTGGCAAATAGTTTGGCCTTTGCTGATGAGATGACCTCGGGTCCATTGATGATGGTTGGGATAGAACGCCTGCTTCTGTTCAGGATCCTGTTTGCTATTTGCCAAAACTGGTGGGAACCAAGCTGCTGCTCAGCTACTTTGGACTTGACGGACTGAGCATATAGCTCTCTTGCATTTTTTATTACTCTTCTACAGTGGTTGCTGGCAGTTCTGAAAGCAGCTTTAGTCTCAGTACATCTATTACGTTGGTAGCTATGGAAAAAGTGATTTCTGTGCGCAATGGCAGCAGCACATTCTGGGGAGAACCATGGCTGACTGTTAGGTTTTTGTTGGAATTTTTTAGATGGTATGAATCGGTCTATGCTTACAATTAACCATTCGGTCAGGTCTGATACTATAGAGGACACATCCTTTTTAAACATGGAATGCAGGGTTAGGTCAGATATAAATGTAGGAAAAAGTTGGGTAGTATGACATCAGAGTAAATCCAGTCTCGTTTCATAAACATAAATAACAAATAGTGTTTCCTCATCTTGTCTGCATAGAGGGAGTAATTGTGCAGGGATAAATGAACTTTAAAACTGTGACTTATATGAGTGTAGCTTATATTTTGCATGATTAATTGAACTATCCGTTTGTTGTCCGCAAGCTGACAGCAGTTATCTAAATAATCCAAATAATAAATATGTTCATTTTTAATTATTGCCTTGTCCATTTTTTTTTTTTTTTTTTTTATCTCATCTTGCATATTTCTCTGTTAAAACGTCATCATAGAATTTGAGAAACTCCCTTTCAAGGCAAATTCTGAAAAAATATAAATGGTAATATATATATATATATATATATATGTAAATATAGGTATAAAAAATGATTTTATCGTTTACTAGCATTTCAGCCCGGCGTTGCCCGGGTGTATTGAGGTGTATGTTGAGCAAAAAAAAAAAAAAAAAGCGGTCAATTTTTTTTTAACTTTGACCCCTATTATGACCCCTTAACATTTATTGTTTTGGGCTCTAATCAAGTTATTAAGTTATATCCATGTCCAAGGAACCTATTTCTAAAATTTCAAGTGTTTAGACCCAAAATTGTCAGAGGAGTTTGGTAGAGTTCTCAAAAGTCAAATCGTTGAACTTTGACCCCCCCCCCTTAACAGCCAAATTTCTGTCCGAAAACTGATTACAAATATTTTCCTAAATCTCAGTACCCTATATATCAAATTTCGAGTCTATAGACTGAAAATTGACAGTTATTGCATAGGGAAATGTACACAGACAGACACACTCACAGACAGACACTTTCACTTTTATAGATATGTAGATTTTCTTAACATTTCTTTGTTTCCAAAGATTGTCGGTTATAAATGTTAAAATAAAATGTATAAAATACATCTATAAGCCAAAATGCAACACAATATTATGAAAATATTATATTATAAATAAACAAATTATAAATCTTATAAATAAACAAATATTTATTTGTTTAAAATGAATATTATAAATGATATTATATGAATGAATATTATAAAATATTATGAATATTATAAAATATTATAAATAAACAAATTATAAATATTATAAATAAACAAATATTTATTTGTTTAAAATGAATATTAGAGATAGACGTCATTCTAAGAATTTTATACATTTTTTTTTTAAATTTTTATTTTATTCTTCGCCATGATGTAAAAAGAAAAAAAAAATCAATTGGTGAAGAATCTGCGTGTTGTCAGAAGAAAAAAATGTGTAAAACTCTAAGGATGACGTCGAAATATTTAAACAAATAACAATTTTATTTTCATAATATTGTGTTGTAATTTGGCTTATAAACATATTTTATACGTATTTTAACATTCAAACAACGCTTTTATCATGGAACACAACTCTTGACTATAAATGTTAATTTTGTATCGTCCTGGTATTAATACGCCATGTCACATAAGTTGATACACCGGTTCTCACCAAATCACCAAAGTTAAGCAACATCAAGCCTAGCCAGTACCAGATGGGTGACCATTTGGGAAGGCAAGGTGCTGTATTACCGCAAGGTAAAATACCAGGTTGAGAAACTGGTCTATCCTTCTCTCGGGGGTAGATGGGAGTCTTTTAACCCATGGTAGGTACCCCGTCTAGTGATGACGTCATGATAAAAGTACCCTTGGTAGCCCAGGTAAAGCATCAAGTATTCAGCTGCCGATGAGATGTGAATTACATTACAAACTCATGTAGTGAGTTCAATCTCGGCTATGGCGGCGCTGGATGGGTGGTTGTCACATAACCAAGGTGCTCTTTGTGTACTTAGAACATTATTTGAAGTACTCATTTGGTATTTTACGAATTACCAATCCTCATCCGAAGAATTCAGAAGTGGAACATTTTTAGAATAAAAAACCAGAATAAGAAGTTCAATCCTCAATACAATTGTGAATTACTTATGAATTTTACCAAGTCATGGTTGACGGAATGAACCTGGAAGAGCTAACACTATCCTGTTGCTTACTAATCGGGTATCTAAGTTGCCAGTTTGCATCCATTATTTCCAGCTGCTGAATTCTACTTGACTGTGGGAGGGACGGCCATGGCCTGCCTCGACTTCTGGATTGCTCCTCTTCAGGATAGCAGCATCTGCAGCATCTTTCTTAAAAAGGATTGAAGTGGCCTTTTTTTTTCTTATCCTCGGTCTTGTTTCTGATACTGAAGGTTTTTTGGCGATTCACTCTCTGAAAAGATACAGATTTCTAAGTTAGAATATCGGCTCTTATTTCTTCAACAGCCCCTCCCCTGTCATGAAAGCACATTGGTCATTATTTATTACTTTTTTGGACCTACTTTCAATCTAACTGATTGCGTTTATTATATCTATCCTTTCTCACAGAAGAAATGCTGCAAATCCATCTCTGCTCTGTCATTACTTTTGCGATAGGTGCTCGACCTAGTATAAATGAACTCTTTAAGACCCGGTTGAAATAATTTGTTCAGTCGTAAATAAATGAATAGCACCGCATAAATAAAGTGGGAATTGATTCAAACACGCCTTGTATGTATTAGTTCAGTATCTGGGTAGATGCCAGATACCTCCAGATTGCAAATGTCCATTGCTTACATTCAGTATGCCGCCATCCAAAATTAACAATATTTTCTTTAATGATCTACATCATAAATCCGGTTATAAAGAGTTAAAATATTTTTAAATAAAATATTTTTTTTAAAAATTGAAAGTTTTAAAGTAATATTCTGAAGATTATATAGACGTGTGTGTGTATGTATGTATAATATATATATATGTATCTATATGTATCTACAATTATATAAATGCAACTTTATGTGTGAGTTCGTTCCTTATAGACTCTGAAATGGCTGAACAGATTTTCTTTAAAATTTATAGAACTTTAGTGTATATATCTGGGAGTGATCTTGGTTAAGCTTTGTCTCAGAATACTCCCGATAATTGCCGATAATCAAAACCGTTATTTTAATTTATCTGTAAAGCCATTTTTTCCATGTCGCCGCTTAACAACAATGATAGAACAACGGGCTGTGAAAATTCTACTGTAGGTAAATTGATAGCATGTTTTTTTTTTTTTTTTTTTTTGCATGACGTGGTCAATAGGTTCAACCCCCACACGTAAATTTCTTAATGTGTTTTTTTTTATTATTACGTTAACTGGAAAGAAGTTTATATAAAATAATTTTCTAAAAGAAACAGTAGGTTCTCAAGAGTGCAATGTAGAATAACATTTTTTGGGCTAAGTTACTGCATGGAGGCATGTGAAGCTTCCTCCTGGGCGATTTCACGGATTTCGATGACAATAAAAATATAGGAGTGTGAAATATGTGTTGATCATCAGTCAATCCTGGGCAATGTCGGGTCTCCCTGCTAGTGTGTGTATATATACACTCGTGAGCAAAAAAAAGAATGCGCCAAACAAATTTTATACATTTTATTGTACTAAAAGCTATATTGAACAAAGAACGATTGAACGAGGAAACTTAAATGAGACTAATAACACAGAATAAGACATTTACTTTAATAAATGCTTAGGATGGAATCGCATTCCCTTTTGATTTCTTTAAAAGATCAATCCTTTTAAACATGCTCTGAACCAAAGTGGAACACTGTGAAGAGGAGATGCTATTCCATTCGCTTTGCACAGCTTCCTACAGTTTGGTCATTATTCGAAAAAGTTCTTCCAGCCAATGCACGAGATATTATGGACCAAATATTCTTGATTGGGTTTAAATCTGGGTTTTTGTGCAGCAAGTATTTGTTCGCCTTACATTTAAATATCTGCATCTTGAGAAACGCTTATCAATAAGCCTCGAGTGACGCTATGAAGATTTCTGTAGGATAGATCAAAATGTAATGTTTTCATTTTGTGATAAATATTCGGTCGACATTAAGACCTGAAGTTAATTCTAAAAAAAGATGCCCGAGTAGAGTGGTTAGTCTAAAAATGGACATTGATGGCGTACGTAAGGACCAACCATTGTGACGTCAGCAAAAAAATGAGACTCAATGGAAAGGCCTTCTATATGGATGCACCTCTCATCTGTGATTCGCTGTTTTTAGCCGAAATCTAAATGTACATTTCCTGTTTGTTTTATGAAGTTCCTCAGATGATAAATTAGTTCGTGTTTTTTTTTGGTTTTTTTTTTTGTTTTTTTTTAACTGTTCGTCTTCCTAATCATTAATCATTGAAATCATGTTCACTTCAAAACTCCTTTTCCCAGTTTCATAATTGCAATAATGTAAAACTGAGTAACTAAACGGGTTTTTCAACTGCTACCCATATTTTTATTTATTTTTTTATATCTAGATACATAGCAGCAGGCCACCCGGTGATGTCTGGTCGTAAGATATGACAGCTAGAATCAAAACAAAAATATGCAACTCTCCACCCTTATTCCTTAACCTCTGAGCAATGCCCATATGCATAAGTTAACCTGTCATCCCTTTTTTTAAAACCTGGAATCGCTTCATCATTTGAAGACAAGATGCAAGCAAGCAAGGTCCAGAGTTTCATAATTCTACTGGTATTGCTTGATCGTAAGATAAGCTTAAATATAATATTTTAATTAATGCAGATTACATACTTATTATAGAAGCAATTCTTTATTGATTATTATATTGAACATAATTCATGGTGTTAGAGAATGGAGAGAGAGAGAGAGAGAGGGGGAAGAGGTGAGTTATAGTGTAGACACGTTGACTGGAAGTCAAGATCAGCTGATTGGATTGCGTGCAAGTCATGTGATCAGGTTAGCTGAATCGAAGAGATTTGGTTGGGACTTGGAAGAGAGCAGACAGCTTCGCCGTTGTCTCCTCCCCTTCGCTGGGGGGAACGAACGCTGACGTGGTAGAAATAAGACCTACAACAAAGGCCAAATTCACTTTCCAAACTTCTGCGAACGATCTGGAGGGTGAATAAAAAAAACTATAGAACCAATTTCTTGTCTTGGAATGAAACTTGATACCTGTTTTTTTAGTGAGATCAAAGCTAAAACAATATATGATTTGGGTGCCATCAGCTATAATCGAAATCAAAGTCTACAAATATTCAACCATTATTCCTTAACCTCTGAGCCACGCTCATATGCATAAATTAACCTCATCCCTTTTTAAAAGATGGAATCATCCAATTGTTAAAGATAAAATGCAAGAAAGCAAAGTTCAGAGTTTTTATATATATATATATATATATATATATATATATATATATATATATATATATATATATATATACTAGCAAGCCACCTGGCATTGCCCAGTCATAAGATACGCTTAAATATGATATTTTAATTCATGCAGATTACATATTTATTATTATAGAGTCAATACTATATTGATTATTATATTGAACCTAATATATAGTAGTGAGATCAAAACCGTGAAGTATATGATTTGTCCAGCATATGCACTGCTTCTTTGAGTCGTCTTACTCTCCACCATTGTTCTGTCCATAATTTTTACTTCATCATGTAAGTGTAGATGGTTTCTCTTTTCCCTCTATATATAATAATAATCACTAGGGCTAGGACAACAGCATATTCTTTTCATTGTTTTGACTCTTGAGTGTGTATCTGTTGATATAGAGTGAAGTGGTTCTTGGTTGATTAACTTTGTCTGTGTTGGATATACACTCCAGAGTCAAAACAATAAGAACACTTCACTTTATAATATTTAAGAAAAATGTTTATATTGATCATAAGTTGTAAAAGATTTTTTTTTTTTTTTTGTAAAACTGCAATTGTTTCTTGTTTTGTGGGTGGTTTGGGGAGTTGCAAACTTGTTAAGGGGTCATAATAGGGAAGTTAAAAAAAAGTGACCACTTTTTTTTCTTTTTTTTGCTCAACATACATCTCCAAATACCCGGGCAACACCAGGCACCCATGCAAGTGTGTGTGTGTATGTATATATATATATATATATATATATATATGTATATGTATATATATATAGTGGAGATGGTAATTAATAAAAACTGAAGAAAGTGCTCAATACTGTTGTAGAGAAAATAGGCATTTTATTTTTTATTACCGTATCTTTCTGTTAAGACGGCCAAAAAAATGACCGAGTAGCTGAAACAATAATGTAACTTAACAGAAAGATACTGTAATGAAAAATAAAACGTATATATAAAGTACGATTGTTGAATGTTATTCTTTCGATATTTTGGGGACAAGTTAAAAAAACAAGATTAAAACAGAACAAAATTTAAATTTCCGTTCCATTTTTATAACAACCATAAAACTGAGCGTTCTCCAAGTTTGACCAAATTTAGCAATATCTTGCTGAAAATATTAGTGCCAATCTAAACCGGAAACCAGATGAGGAATAACCTCTGTAAAATAATTGTGACAAAAAGCATAGTATTTAGCTATTGGAATTCTTTTTGAGATGAGTGTATTTTAATAAAACTAACTTGTCAAAATATGATTAGAAGCAATGTTGCGCACAAATTAATATGGGCTTTTTAATAACACATTTTTAATTATACTCTAGTCCATCTTTTTTTTATTTTTTTATTTTTTTTTAATTTTTTTTATTATTACATTTTCACCCCAAACAAGGCAAATTGCCACTTTGATGTAGGGGGCTACTATCAGGGGCAACAACTACTGGGGTACTATGTAGGGATTTGGGCAGCAAGATGTCGGTTCACGTTACACTTGAACTTCTGCACGTCAGTACTGTTGGGGAAGCAGGGACCTGGAATGGAATTCCAGAGTCTAGCGGTTCTGGGGAAGAAACTACTGGAGTAAAAAGATCTTTTACATCTAGGGATCTCTACAGTGTGGGGGTGGGATTTAGCAGCCTGTCGGGTTTGTCGAGGGTGCTCACGTCGTGGGGGCACAAGTGATTGCAGTTCTTCAGAGCATTCACCACTAAAATACTTGTAGAAAAGGCAGAGGGATGCAACATTTCGTCGATGGGACAGAGGCTGAAGCTATCTATAAATATAAAAGCGAAAATGTGTGTCTAATATATATATATATATATATATATATATATGTATGTATGTTCGCTTTTTGTGTATGTCCGAGAAAGGCTTTTTTCCGAGAAGCGATCGGTCGACTCACTCCTTAAAACTTTTTATATCACGTCTAAATGATAATATCTACGAGTTAACAGCGGGGGTCGCCTGTCTATCTATTTAATTTGCTCGACTTTGAAAAGATAAATATTCAACATTTTTCGATCGCCGCATGTGCATTAAGCTTTTTCGTATAATAAAAGCAAAACTAATTCTGCCGGCATTTTTCCGGAAACGTCCGAAAGCAATCAGCTTTAATCAGTGTGGAGTTTCTCCTTGTATCAGAGAATTGTTATTCAATTTGGACAATCCTCTTTTTATGGGGAGCTGGTTTTCCCCACAACATCTTGGGGGGAAAAAAAAAAAAAAAAAAATCCTGCCCCGCAGTAAATAAAATACTGGTCCGCAGTCAAAGCTGACTTCATTAAGTACGGGCATCAGCCAAGTTTTAATACTTAAATAAATTCAAACATGTTTCCGTTACTATTTCGTGGTGGCCCAGTGGTTAACGTCACACTTTTTTTTTCTTTTTCTTTTTCTTTTCTTTTTTTTCTTTTCTTTTTTTTTCTTTTTTTTCTTTTCTTTTTTTTTTCTTTTTTTTCTTTTCTTTTTTTTCTTTTCTTTTTTTTCTTTTCTTTTTTTTTCTTTTCTTTTTTTTCTTTTCTTTTTTTTTCTTTTCTTTTTTTTCTTTTCTTTTTTTCTTTTCTTTTTTTCTTTTCTTTTTTTTCTTTTCTTTTTTTTCTTTTCTTTTTTTTCTTTTCTTTTTTTTTCTTTTCTTTTTTCTTTTCTTTTTTTTTCTTTTTTTTCTTTTCTTTTTTTTCTTTTCTTTTTTTTCTTTTCTTTTTTTTCTTTTCTTTTTTTTCTTTTCTTTTTTTTCTTTTCTTTTTTTTCTTTTCTTTTTTTTCTTTTCTTTTTTTTTACTTTTTTTTTTCTTTTTTTTTTCTTTTTTTTTTCTTTTTTTTCTTTTTTTTTTCTTTTTTTTTCTTTTTCTTTTTTTTCTTTTTTTTTTTTCTTTTTTTTTTCTTTTCTTTTTTTTTTTCTTTTTTTTTTCTTTTCTTTTTTTTTTCTTTTCTTTTTTTTTTTCTTTTTTTTTTCTTTTCTTTTTTTTTTCTTTTTTTTCTTTCTTTTTTTTTTTTCTTTTCTTTTTTTTTTTCTTTTTTTCTTTTCTTTTTTCTTTTTTTTTCTTTTCTTTCTTTTTTTTTTTTCTTTTCTTTTTTTTTTCTTTTTTTTTTCTTTCCCTTTTTTTTTTTTTTTTTCACACTTTAATTTCCAACTTCGACTCAAGGGTTGGGGTTCGATCCTTCATACTTACCTACCAAAACTTTTTTTTATTTTACCCCCCCCCCCCCGACACAAACACCCGGGTTTTTTTTTTTTTTGATTTACCCAAAACCACAGACACCTCCAAACACCCAGGCAACACCGGGTACCCCCTGCTATAAATGAAGGCCTGAGCTGCTAGCATTTATTAGAAGCAATAAAATGCTGACGGTTTTAAGTTGCTCTTTGGTCTGGAAAGCAATGGAAGGTTAAGCTCCCCAAGCGAACTGAAGAGCAGAACACTTAAGGGTCTCTCATTTTCTCCTGCACTTGCTATCTGCTTTATGTGCGAACAACCCCAAATAAAATACGAGCTGTCCAGCTACTTCAAAATGTAACCTCTCACTGAGCAATAAAACCATTCAATGAAGTGAGCACATGTGGAGCGCATAAATGCGTACTAAATGCACCTGTGTGTTATCGCTGGTGAACGATCAGAACACTTCAATTAAATAAGCCTTTTGTTTTTTACATACGGTCATTTTTAGATATATATTTCTCCAAAACTTCTGGCCCTGATGGGGAAGACTAAAACTTGCTGCTAGGGTTTCAAATGATCTGGAATAACAGTAAGGGGAGACTTGATTCCAAATATTTCCCATATGTTATACCTCCCCTCTTTTTAATTGAACCATTATATTTGATATTTGCATTTTAAACTTTGATTCTAGCCATTTTTTTTTTTTTATATAAGCCTGAAGAATCCTAGAGTGGATGAAACGCGGAATATTCAGTGTAGCTTAATCGCCATATACATTTTATAACTTACTAACTAGCTCTACCTACGTATTGAGCACTTTTGAATTAAATACTTAAAGTTTACGCATAAATCAATACTTTCATATATTAATTTTATGTGAGTAAATTAAGTAGTTATATATATATATATATATATATATATAAATAATTTTATAAAATTAAGTTGATTGTCTACAGTGCAATGTATTATGGACTGTCAGTACAAGGAGGCATGTGAAGCTTCCTCCCAGTGCACCACAATGGGTCCTCAAATAGAGATAGCAATCAATATTTGATTGAAAAATAGGCGATTTCACGGATTTTTATTACAATAAAATATGGGTGTGTGAAACATTCATTGATGCTTATTAAATTCTGGGCAACGTCGGGTCTCCCTGCTAGTGTGTATATATATATATATATATATATATATATATATATATGTGGTTATCGTCACTTGACAGAAGACCATCTTTCCTTTGTCTTATTGTTGATTATTTATCCATTTCATATACTTTTAAAATGTTTTGTTTTTGATATTTTATTTAATTTGTTTTATAATTTGTTTTATTTGATTATTTAAATTTTTTTTATATATATACACTAGCAATTCAGCCCGGCTTTGCTTAGGCCCTATTCATAACTTTATGTGCATATATATATATATATATATATATATATTAAAAACTCGTGTCCAGGTAACCTACATCTAAAATTTCCAGTGTTTAGACACAAAATTGGCAGAGGAGTTTGGTAGAATCTGCAAAGGTCAACTGTTTCAACTTTAACCTCTTGGCAGCCAAAATTTCGCCCAAAAAAAGAGACAGTTTGGTCAATGTCTACTTCGTCATATCAGACTGTAGCTTTCATTTCGTTGGGAGCGGGTTTTTAAAAACAAACAAATTCTTTTATTCAAAACTGTCCCGCACAAAATAACTGCTGAATACCTATCGCCGTCACGTCAATCAAAAGGCGCACCTGTTTTTTTAAAAACATTTTACTATTTTCCAACTGCACGTCGTCAACGCGTCAGGGTTTTTTCACATACCCCGAAAAACACCCGGGCAACGTCGGGTACCCCTCGCTAGTAAAAAATAAAACGCATATTTGCTCTGCAATAGTATTGAGCACTCTCTTCAGTTTTTACTAATTACCATTTTTGCCATATATATATATATATATACACAGTAGCGTACCTATGTAAAATGGCGCCCATTGCAAAGTTTGAATGTGTGCCCCTTCTTAATAATTTATACCTTAGATATACATAACTACTAATTTTAATTTTTGTCGAGCAATTTTTGTGCCCATGTCAGAGTGGCGCCCATGGCACGGGCCATGCCTGCCATACCCTAGATACGCCACTGTATATATATATATATATATATATATATATATATATATATATATATGTATTTGTGTGTGTGTGTATTTATAAATCTTGAATTTATTATGGCTATTTTTGCTGATTGGAATCTCCATTTTGACCAGATGAATTTTACTCTATAAAAAGAACGTCTTTCTGCAGATTTTGCATATCAAAAAAATAGAATTTAATACATCAAAAATTCTGCATTCGCAAAGGAACATTGCATTTTGCTCTGAATACTTGATTGAACATAATTGGATTTTACCTTCAATGACAATCTTCAACAATTCTGGAACCAAGAAACGTAATTCTTTTTTTATTCCAGGACTACCACTCTAATTGGACACCTGAACCTCATATCCTTTCATTGTTTCAATCCAGTTTTTCCTTTTAATATGTTCCTTTAAATGTTTTTAATCATTAATATATTTTGAATATATGTGCTCAGTAGCAAAATTATATCAAGACAAATATTTTGCTAATAACTTTCCTCTGAGGAGATGAGCCTACACTGCAAATCTATGGATCAAGGAAATTCCTTTTAAATATTGTATTCCTTGTTCAAACAATAAAAATTTTGTTTTGAAAATTATATTTTCTGGAAAAAATTAAATTTAAAACCTGCGATTTAATGAGAGATAGAAATAAAAATAATTATCCTACCTATATAATTCTATTTAACAACTTTTATTAGCCATTAAATAACTGATAGATTGTTGATATGCTGTAAACCAAACCAAGCTAAACCAAAACTGGTGAATATTCTCGTCTAAAAAAAGGGTTAGGGTTAATTTTCAAGAAGTTTTGTCTGTGTAAATGGAACGCATTATTTTCTGTAAAATTTTGCAAAAGGTCAATTCTTTAAGAGTGGCCATTACAATTTTCTGTCAAATTCTTTAAAGAAATACATTTTTTTTTCCACAATTTTTTATAGTTGGGATTCTTCAAACAATAAAATTTTTGTTTTGAAAATTATATTTTCTGAAAGAAATTTAAATATAAGACATGCAATATATATATAAAGTTTTTTAATTAATTTAATTTTTTTTCATAATATTATTTTGTATTCCTGCACGTCACCAATTAAAAACGAATAAAGAAAAGTTATAAGCTTTTATACTTTTCGCATTCTTTTTTATTCATATATATATATATATATATATATATATATATATATATATATATATATATATATATGGCAATTAAACTACACAATATTCTGCATTTCATTCTTGTGAGAATTCGTTAGGCTTATATAATCTGTTTATTATTTATTTGAAGGTAAGCAGTTACATTTGGTCGCTACAAACAGCCATCTGTTTCAGTCAATGAGACTTCGACCCTGAACCATTCAATGCTATAGAAAAAAAAGGTGTTTTTTTTTTTTTTTTTTATTATAGCGTTGAACGGTTCACGGTCGCCTGACGAAGTCTCATTGACTTAAACAGATGGCTGTTTGTAGTGACCAAATGTAACTGTTTACGTTCAAATAGATAAAATAAAAACTTTTGCTCTTATCGAGCACTATCTAACAACCTTGTATTCATTAGTCCCTACTTTTGAACATCTCAAGCCTGGATACACACACACACACACATATATATAATATAAAGCTGTGTGTGTCTGGTCACAAATAGGCTCCTATATGGTTGACTATTTTAAAAAACTGATTGCATATAATGATAGAAGATGTATCGAGACACAGGAATGGGTATGTTTGATCTGGCAGAACGGTGGTTCATTAAAATTGAGGTCTGCGTTCGCGCCTGGTCCACAAAGTATGGAAATAAAACAATTTAAAAATTAAAAAAAAAACGTTTACAAGGGGTTTTGATATAGATGTACATAATACTTTGATAAGTATGTTTTAACTTAAATAGGGATGGTATAATAAAATTGTGGGGATCTGTGTTCGCGCCTGGCCTCCATAGAATGGAAATAGGCACAAACTTTAATAGACTTTTCATATCTATCTGCGTAAGTATACTTTGATAATGTTTCAGTTTGAAGAAATATGGTATAATAAAATTATGGGGTGTTCGTTCGCACCTGGCCTCCATAGAATAGAAATATGTCACAAAGTTGCACAAGGTTTTTTAATATAGATCCACAGAATATTGTGATAAGTGTTTCAGTGTGAACAGGTATGGTATAATAAATTATGGGGTTTATCTATTTTATTTTTACTTTCATCATATTTTGATACCTCCAAATTCAACCCAAATTTACACCTCTTCCTTTTCATAACCTATCATCTATAAATATAAAAGCAAAAATGTATGTATGTGTGTTCACTTTTTCTGTGTGTCTACAAAAGGCTTCTTTCAGAGAAGCGGTCGCTTGCTTAACAACTTTTTAAAACTTTTTATATCACATATAAATCGTAATATCTCACAGTTAACAACGAAGCTCGCCTGTCTATTTAATTTGCTCGATTTCGGGAAGATAAATATTCAATATTTGTCGCTCGCCCCATGTGGGTTAGTCTTTTTCCTATAACATCTTGGGGGTGGGGAAAAAAAGCGTTCAGCAGTAAATGAATACTATCCCGCAGTCAAACTTGACCTCATTAACTCATTAAAAGGGACACCGCTAAATCCAACTAATTAAATAAATTCAAACATGTTTCCGTTAGCATCTCGCGGTGGGGCAATGGTTAACATCGCACGTTTTTTTTTTTTTTTTTTTTTTTTTTTTTTTTTTCTTTTCTT
The DNA here is from genome assembly GCF_053919585.1 of Euprymna scolopes. Classification (NCBI taxonomy): domain Eukaryota; kingdom Metazoa; phylum Mollusca; class Cephalopoda; order Sepiida; family Sepiolidae; genus Euprymna; species Euprymna scolopes. The sequence goes on from NC_136522.1 coordinate 67,244,151, forward strand.
CTTCACACTTTAATTTACAACTTTGCCTCAACGGTTCGGGTTCGATCCTCATACTTACTTTTTTTTTTTACCCCCCCCCCCAACACCCGGGCAACGCCGGGTACCCCTCGCTAGTACTTTCATAAATCAGTCCATTTTCTGTAGGCTGTTTTTGAACCCAGTCAACGACGGATACTTTCGCTAGTATATATATATATATATATGTGTGTGAAAGATAGCTAAAATAATTATCCTACTTATGATTCCATTTAACAAGTTTATTTGGCATTAATAACCGATAGATTGTTGATATGCCATAAACGATTTAAGGGAAGAGTGCTAAGTGATGTGCAGTCAAACGTATATTGGATAGCCTGTGAGGATCTGCAACAATGCCCAAACATTTAAAAGACCTTTTTAACAAAATAAACCCAGCTCCAACTTCATCAAAGTTGGACTCTCTAAGAAGAAAAAAAAAATTTTTTTTTTTTTTTCAAAAACAATATAAAATAGTCACTGGATTTTGTATTATTTGAATTCTTTTGGACTCCTGTTCTAATCTTGAGTGTCATTTTGACAATGTTTCCATCGATGTAACCTCTGACCTTCTTCAGGTGCATTTTGTCAAACTCGGGAATGCTTCTGTTAAACTTGGTAATTTGGACGGAATTTACTTCATAGGGTTAGAGTACTTAAAAAAAAAAAAAAAAAAATCAATTGTAACTGAAGGTTGAAGACCCAATCTTCAGTGTGAACGACCGAAAAAATACAATTGCGAATTACTTAGAACCTATATCCAGTCATGGCTGACAGAACAAGAACATGCTACTCCCGTGAAGTAGATAAAGTGTTCTGCTCGAAATTCTCTCTGAATTCCTGAGTTTCACAGAAACATTCCAGAGTTTGACAAGGTAATCTGAAAAAGGTCCAGAGCTCTAACTCGCAAGTGATTTTTCAAAGTGGCGACTAGAAATAATGGAGCGCTTGTCTTTTGGCGATTGTATTTCTTTCTCCGACACTCTTGCAAAGCTCACTACTGAGTGAAAAATATCTTTTTCAACTTTTTTTTTTTTTTTTTTAATACAACGAGCAAAGTCGAGTTAAAATTATTTAAACAATAAAAGGTTTAACAAAACAATATACTTTTTGCAGACATCTGAGGAAATTCGAATGTTTATATCTTCAAGTATCAACATAAAAATTCTGTGTATATTTAGAATTACACTTATTAAAAAAAAAAAAAATACAAAAAAATCTTTATGATGTACATATTCGTCATCGAACGAAGATGTTATATTCTAAAAATCATGTAGGTTTGGCTAGTAACTTTTCTATTTGGCTAGTAAACGAAAATATTTAGTTGTCAAAGGTCAACTAAAGATAAATTTGAACATGGAGCCCTGAGGTCAGAGGTTACATCAACCAAAATATTGTGAAAATGACACTCAAGATGAGAACAGTAGTCTAAAGAATCTAAATAATATGAATAATCAATCCTCATCTCAAAAATTTGAAGATGTAATGCCTTAGGATTTGATTTAATACATTTTAGATAATCAATAGATGATTAATGTGCAGACAACACCACAACCTATGGCAACACTTCAAAGGCCAGCAATGACCAAGATCTTTCTGATTCTCTCTCTTCTGATCTTGAGAATGTAGTGCAATGGGGAAAAGATGGTTGATTAATTTTAATGCATCGAAAACGAAGCTTCTCTCCTTTCTTCATAATTGCTCTGACCCCCATCTGGTCTCGATTGAAATGAATGGCTTTAGTCTTGGGGAAGCACTGTCTTGACAAGCTTCTGAGACTGATCTTCACTCCTGATCTGAAATGGAACACGTGCATCAAATCTGTTGCCAAGATCGCTGAAAAAAATGGTTAGATCACTCTACTACTCTAGAAGGTATCTCACTGTTGATGCAATCCTCTATCTGTATAAGGCTCAGCACACTCTATCCTGCCTTGATAGTCCAAAAGCGGCTTTGAAACCTAGTAGGTGATGCCTTTTTCTCTTCCTTGCAACCTTTTAGAAACATTGCGAGCTTGTCCCTGCTCTATTATTTTCATGGCAGGTGCTTGAATGAACTCCAATCTATGCCCCCTTCCTTGCCAAACTTTCACAATGAACACAACTAGCTACAACCACTATATACGATTTCCCCCAGTATCTGTACCTAAATCTAAACACAGATTCCATGAACAAAGCTTCTTTCCCAGAACTGCTTTCCTGTAGAACACTGTTCCGCTGGCTTGCTTCCCAATTGAATACAACATAACTTTCAAATCCAATGTAAACAAGTTCTTGTTGAGCCGTCCCCATAAATAATCAAATTCTCAAGTTACGTCATTAACAATAACTTCACTTCCATCTTACATTCATTTACTCTTATCCTCAAATGGGTTTTGGGCCTTGATAAGTGGTGACTCCTAAATAAATAAAAATAAAAACCTACCCACTCCCCTTCCCGCTTGGACAAACCCTTACCTCCTAATGTTCAATATATACACAGAAACCAACTGAAGAGACAATTTATTTGAGTGAAACAAATCCTGTAGCTATTAATACTCCCGATTTATTTAGTTTTTTAATGCATAAAATGACTAACCAAATAAAAATAAGGGTGTGGTTAAGCTGCAATCAAGACAGTTGTTAGTAATAAAGTCTTAGTATTGTCTAAACATAGTCCACTCCGATTATACAATTTGATTTTCTATATAAAAAGGACTTTTTTTTATTGTAGCTATACTGAAATGGTACTCTGCCTATACATCTTGAAACGGCTTCCTCCAAAGGAAGGAGTTTCATGGGCATATCAAATTCAGTCGCTTGTATATCCCCATCATGATAGATGACACCATTAGGTTTTTTGTAGTTTTTGCAAGGAAGTGTCAACGTCCTCCTACATACAGCGCCTGGTATTCTTAAATGGTCACCCATCTGGTATGGACCAGTGATCTAAGGAGAATAGGGGTCAGTGTGATAATATATATATATATATATATATATATATATATAGATGTTATTTGTTTTTGGTTTTGCGATATGTTTTGAATGAATTCAATTATTTACGAAAGTGCATTTTTACCTAAATGCGAGTTGGGAATAATTTTCCCTTTAACCAACTTGGTAACCTCACATGGGGAGCAGCATACATGTTGTTTTTAAAATATAATTATCCACTGACACGTGTTTCGTCGTCTACGACTCATCAGAGTGGCTGAATCTAGCGAGATTTGAAATCGAGACCTTGCGGTAATGAACCAAAAACCCTTTATCTGTGCGTCCATCTTGCTTGACTGTCTGGATGTATCGCGATTTATTTATTTATTTTTATATACGTTTATTTTTTATTACCGTTTTTTTTTCTGTTCAGTTAAATTTTTGTTTCAGCTACGCGACCGTTTTTTGGCCGTTATGTAGCCTCCTCAAACTTTACAGAAAAGTTTGTTTTCTGTAAAGTCTGAGGAGGCTACATAACGGCCAAAAAAACGGTCGCATAGCTGAAACAAAAATGTAACTGAACAGAAAAAAAAACGTAATAAAAAGTAAAACGTATATTTGCTCTACAATAGTATTGAGCACTTTCTTCAGGTTTTTATTAATTATCATCTCTAATATATATATATATATATATATATATATATATATATATAAAGATATATTTCTAGAAGTGTAAGCTATTTTGAGTTTCAGAACAGTTTCAGATGGTTCGCTGTTACACACAAGTCCTGGGAGGTGACTTGTTTGTAGTAGACAGTTCCACAGAACAAAATATTCTTACCGTGTCGAAACCCGGGAAAAGAACATGTGAAATTGCTCCAGAAAAGGTTTAATATTTATGAAGCAATTCTGGTTTCTGATTGGTTGGTAGCAGAACGTGAATTTATTTGATTCGTCAGTTCTTAGCAGCATCGTTTATAAATAGAATCGTCCGACTGTGTGGAATCATACCCCATTATCACTCCAAGATATTGCAACACATATATATATATTTGTTGGGTTGATTAATTTGGAACTTTTGGGGTATCGGAATTGAAATCGGAAAAATTTGTGCATATTTTCCGATGCCAAAAACGATTCCTTTAATTATCTTTTTTATTTCATTTTGTTTAAAACAAAATCTTCCACTGTTGGTAATAATAATAAAATAAATATTTATTGATTTTTGAATTACCAGTGCAGCTAAAATTTATAGATCCCCCCCCCACACACACACACACTATTTCCACAAGTGTGTTTTTATGTTTGAGAAAGTATATGCATATATAACATGTGTTTTTACTCGGGGATGGAGGGAAATGATTTTATCGTTAAATATTTAGAGATTTATAGAAAACTGGAATCAGGAATTTGGTATGGCATCTGTTATTGTATTGGAATCATCCCAGCACTTATATATTATCTTCTCTTCTTCTCTATCTCTTCTCTATATAAATAAAATGAACTCATTTTTTCCCCGTCTGATTTTGACATTAATAGGATTAAAAATCAAGATATTTCATGCAAATATAATATGCACAAATGGCAGAACAATATCTGAGGTGTGTTATAGGCTTATTATTTCTCAAATTCCTCGATAATCTTAGATTTCTATACTTTTTCTGCTGAGAAGTCACGGCCAAAATCGGTTAAGATCAATGGAAGTGGTAAAATATTTTTTCTCTAATAAATTCCTCCTCCCCCTGCCACCACTTAACACCATTTGGGAATCGTTCACAAGGAACAGTTGAGAAGAGAACACCGGTTTGACTTTGTAGTTCTTTCATGTGAAGTTATTTAAAATCACTAAACTAAGCTGCAGTGCTCTGTGGCGTAGTGGTTAGCGTGCTGGACAATTCACATTATATTTTCACGTTCGCGCCGACCTACCGTAGTCGTTTTTTTTTTTTTTTTTTTTTTTTCTAAACAACTGGAATGGACTTTTCTTGGTGGCCGAACTGTTAACGTTGCAGATGTTTTTTTTTTTTGTTTTTTTTTCACACTTTATTTTCCTACTTTTACTCATGACTCCGGGTTTGATCCTTCCTACTTACCTACCATAACATTTTTTAAAACTCCCCCCCCCCGTCCCAGAAACAAACACTCGGGCAACGCCGGGTACCCCCGCTAGTATTATATATTATATTATATATTATATTATATATTATATATTACGTCTTTGAATTTTTGAGATGAGGATTGGTTATTTGTATTATTTGGATTCTTCAAATTACTGTTCTCATCTTGAGTGGTATTTTCACATTTCGGTTGATGTAACCTCCGACCTTTTTCAGGTATATCTTGTCGAACTTGGTAATGTTTCTGTCGAACTTGGAATTCTGTCCAAATTCCAGAGTTCAACAGAAACATTCCCAAGTTCGACAAGATACACCTGAAGAAGGTCGAAGGTTACATCGACCGAAACGTTGTGAAAATAACCCTCAAAATGAAAACAGTAGTCTGAAGAATCGAAATAAAATATATAGTATTATTATTACGTGCATAGAAGTATACCTATTAAAATGCTGATCATTTGGACATACCAGGTGCCGTATGTAGGAATTGTTGAGCATTCCTTCATTTCCTATGAATCGGATGATTATTGTTGGTAGTCGTTTCTCCATCGCTCTAAGATCATCTATAAATATAAATCGCATCTGTCTGTTTACATGTTGTATGTCTTCCTAAAACTTTTGACAGCGGCGGCAGATTTTCATGAGATCGGTATTCTTTGGGCGCTCGACTCTTCGGATGGCGAATATTGAAAAATTGGCCCAAAACATTAATTCCTTCACACTCAACTGGGCACTTTTCTACAAGAAGGGTCGATTTTTTCGCTGACATTTTTGCTAGTCATTCAAACCTTGCGTCAACGATGTCGCATAAAACACGTTATTTCGACCGCCCGTGACGTCACAATCGGTAGTAGTTACATCGATAAACTTTTTTTTCCTTTGTTTTTTTGTTTTTTTTCACCTGGTACGATATGGGTTCGAGCCTGCTTACTCTTATTTTTTTTTATTTATTTTATTTATTTATTTTTTTTTTTGCTCAACCAACACCATTACACACATCGCCACTTTCTTTTCCGCCTTCACGTCATGGGTTCGAGCCTGCCTGGCTACTACAACTTTTTTTTTTTTTTTTTACTTAACACACTTGTACAAACACCCGGGCAATGTCAGGCACCCAGGCTAGTCTGTAATATTAAGCTTCTTTATTGTTAAAATTTTTATTTAATTTCGTAGCCATGAATGGTAGAGTATGTTCTTTGCTAATGGAGCCAAAGGTGGCTTTGTTGCGAGGTTCGAATCTTTCGACCAGTGTTGATCGTAATCTCTTACACTGATGATTGCATAAGCATGAAACACTATCTGTAGGTATATCAAAATATTTATAATTTATGCTTTTGTTTTACGTAAGCAATTATGTCACTACACATTCATGAGTATGTTTTTTGTTACAGTTAAGGACTTCACTTTTGTATAAGCAATATCGCCTGAAGAGACCTCTAGTTACTTGTAACTGACTGACCGAAACATACTCATGAATGTGTAGCTACACAGAAATGCGTATGCAAAACAGATAAAAAGTACATTTTGCCTTTTTTTTCCGGTATTGAGCACTCTTGTATGAACCTCATTAAATTTCATCATTGGTTGCTTCACCTCTGGAAAATATTAACCTGGAATTATATATATAATTATTCCAGGTTAATATTTTACAGAAGTGAAGCAACCAATGAAGCTTAACGAGGCTCATACAAGGGTGAACGCTCATCTGTGAAACACATTACCATAGGGCTGCTTCCCTGCTAAGTTCAAGACTAACAAATTCTTATCCAGCTGTCCTTTTTAAATCAAATGCTGCCCAGTCTAAACCATCGTTATTAATTCACCATCAGTCTGACAAACCCTCAGCCTTTGGGCCTTGATAAGTGGTAATTTGTCAAAAAACAACAAAAAAGGTAAAATTGTCTAATAGCTTACTCGGTATGAGTCACAGCAAAAAGAAAAATTAGTTCATCTTAAAGATCATTTAAGTAATCAAAACACCGAAATGGAAAATTAAACGAAATTTTTTTTTTGTTTTTTGCAACAATTTCTTCAATATTTTAAAATTAAATAAGACGCCTGAAAAAATTATTCCTTTTTTTTTTTTTTTTTTTTTTTTTTTAATAAAATTAAAAATAAGTGTTGCAATTATTTTGAAAAAAACAAAAAAAAAAGAAAACAATTACTATTTTAGTATTGACTTATTTCGTTTTACGTTTCAGTTTCGGTTCCGTGTTTTAATTCTTAACTTAAGCTCGCGTCTTCATCAACTTTAAGACGAATTACTTAGTGGAAGCGAGTAAGGTATTAGTCAATTTTACCAAAAAAAAAAAAAAAAAAAGTCAACCTCTGGTTGATTGTAAAATTATAGATATGCGCTTTTAATTTGAGTACAGTTGTTTTAACAATAGAAAATTAGGTGGGCGAGGCCGTTTGTTGATTTGTTGATAGTTGAACGTAATTGTGAACCAACAAAATAATTTGATATTACTCCTGGGTGAACATGAAAATTACCTTAAGGAATTAAAATCAGACCCCTACCCCCACTTTTTGACATTGTTCGTTTTAGATTGGCATCATGATTTTATCCAACCAAGGGGTTTTTGTTTTGATTTTGTTTTTCTAACCTCCGACCGATAATTTTTGTACTTTTAAGAAATTATGGACTTAGAAAACTTACATTTTAACCATATTTATTTGTGAAAATCGCTCCAGGCGAGGTATGAAGCCACTTAAT
>NC_136522.1:67254407-67269407 GCF_053919585.1 Euprymna scolopes
TTTATCAGAGAGGTCATTTGACTATCAGGAATAATAATCGACCCGAGGTACACTTTGACATATAACCATTGATGACAACCTGGATTCTTCTCTTATTTAAGAAAGATCTAATCAATATTAAGGATTCGTCTAGCAATACCATGGGATTTGATTTTCAGGAGAAGATCATCATGCCATACCCTGTCAAAGGCCTTAGATATATCTAGGGCTACTGCCTTAGCCTCTCCTGCTTTATCCAGTGCATGGTATATACATTCAGAAGTCACAGTTAGGATATCTGTAGTAGAACGACCTTGCCTAAATCCATACTGTTGGTCGTACAGAAGTTTAAGTTTTGAGGTGATGGACTAGAGCTTGATTAATTATGGACTCAAATATTTTGGCGAAAAGAGTGAGGAGGCTAATAGGGCAATAATTTAATGGGTCAGTTCTTTCGCCAGAATTCTTGTAAACTGGTTTCACAGAAGTAGTTTTCCAGAAGTAAAGAAAGCAATATTTATATCGGCTTTGATTTTACAGTATTATAGATTCTGTAACCTGAATTAATTTAAAAATTTCAATTAATTTTATATACATTGTATATGTGCGTGCGTGCGTGCGTACACACAGGGTGTTGCAGCTAAATCTGAAACATGACAAAAAAGGAAACCAACAATAAAAACAAAAGTTGTATTCGCGACAGTTTATTTAGCAACAGTCAGTCAAGTAAATCCCATCAAAATTTCCGAATTTGACAGAAAAATTCCAGAGTTCGACAAGATGCACCTGAAGGAGATTGGAGGTTACATCGACTCAAGATGCGAACAGTAGTCTGATGAATCCAAATAATAGTAATAACCAATCCTTATCTCAAAAATTCAGAAATGTCAAACATTTCACAAGTTTCTTAGTAACTTTCGCATTTAGACACGTGAATTTAATTTTTTTTATTTTGAAAACAAAAAGTTCACTAGATAAATTATCAAATGGTCAATCCAAAAATTGGGGAGGATTGGTCTATGGTCATCCTCCTTACTGTACCTTTGTACATCTAGAGTTCTCGGTCACCATAATACCACAAACACACCAGGATCGTCCGACAAAAGGAGGGTGGACCTGTAAATTCACCCTTGTCCGTTTGTATGTCCACACTTTTCTTAATAACTACGCCTTGGAAATTAAAGAAATTGTGCGCAAACATTAAACATGATATGAGGGGAAAACTCCGGTTATTCTCCCTAGGGGTGCCTTTCGGGTTAAAATGGCTAAAATTGACACTTTTGTGCTTATCAAAAAAATTTGATGCTTTGGATTTTTATAAAACTTTCTGAAAGTTGTAACTGATTTCTATATAATTTTGTTTGTCTATACTTCGCGATAACTTTTGGGTGTGCCCCAGGGGCTCTTTTAGGGCTAATAAAAACACTCCATTTTTGGGACTATTTTACCATATTTGTCCAAAATTTTCTGTATGTCTATTTAGCAGTTTTGCATGGTGCTGAATTTAAATATAAATATGTTAAGGCCTTGGGGACTTTTGGGGTTAAATGGGAGGGGGGCAAATGATGGACTTAGTCATTTCTTTTTTTTTTGCATGGTGCAGAACTCACATTTACATATGTTAAGGCTTAAAACTGCACCATTTGTTCATTTTCACCAGGATTTGATGTCCCCTGGGGACTTTTGGGACTAAACGGAGTGGAGGAGGTTCAAATGCTGAACTTAGTCATTTTTTATGCTTTGTTCCCTGTGCATTCATGGGGAACCATGCATGCTTCACTTTTTTTTATTTTAAATATATATGACGCAATCACGTTGATACATTGCTTCTCACCTAATCACCGAAGTTAAGCAATGATGAGCCTGGCCAGTACCAGATGGGTAACCATTTGGGAAGGCTAGGTGTTGTATATACTGTGCAGAGTCGTATAAATTTCCAGGTTGGTATCTGGAGGCCCATTAATTCACTGGGAGAGGTGTACCCCCCCCCTCCGGTCTTTGTTAAAACATGCAACTAGGAGAATGTAACTCTGATGTAAACACCTGCGTTGGACTGTATGCTTTGTCTTGTGGCAGTCATCTGCAGTGACAAGGATTAACAGTAATAGCAAAAAGTGTGGTTGGTGCTACACAAAGCCTTCACCACTATAAACAAATCATCTGTATGGATATCCGAACAACTTAGTTGTGGCGGAGCCTCATATGTCGAAATCAATGGGAGAGTCCATTACATATATATTGTCTGTAAAAAATAAAATTTTATAAATCTTTTTAATATGACCGTAATTAAGTAAAAAGAAAGAGAAAAAAAATAATCAATTTGCCTGAGCTATGGTGTGAGTTAGTAGGGGGGGGGGTAATTTTTATTTATTTATTTTTTTAAACTTATAATTTAATTTCTTAAAATCAAGTCGGTCTCCCTAAAGAAATTATGACAATAGAAAGTATTTCGGCATCTGGTGTGGGGTGGGGGTGAAGTCTTTATAATAAAAGAATGGGATTTTAATGGCTGTTGGATTTGTCTAAAGGCGGGAGGGGGGGCTATATTTATGTTGGGTGGGGCACAAGTGCAGCAATATAATCAGAGCATATTTTGTGGAAGTACTTGCTTAAAAAAAAAGCGCAAACATAGAACATTATGATGATGAAGAAACAGGGGCTAGAAATTTTTTTCTCTCGCTTGAAACCGTGTTTAAGCGGGAGATACTAGTGATTGGAACACTAGCCCAGATGTGGTAGCAATACTGCATGCATAGGCAAATAGTGCTTTTGTAATAATATAGGACACTTGTAGAGGTGAGAAGTTTTCTAGCCTGGTAGAGGGAAACTACCTCCTTTTCAGAATACTACTTACATCTCGCTTTCAATTTATTTCATACTAGCAGGGAGACCCGACGTTGCCCGGGATGGAATGATGCTCAATGAATATTTCACACTCCTATATTTTTATTGTCATCAAAATTCATTAAATCGCTCGGGAGGAAGCTTCACTTGCCCCCATGCAGTAACTTAGTCCAAGATATGTTATTCTACATTGCATCTACTGTTTCTTTTATAAAATTATTTTATATAAACGATAAATAATTGATTAAAAAAAAAAATAAATAATTGATTAAAAATAAATAAATAAATAAATAATTGATTTAAAAAAAAAAAAAAAAAAAAAAAACGAAAACGAACGATAAATGTTTAAAAATGAAAGCAAGCGATATTTTTGTTTTTAAAAAGGCTTGATAAATATATATTTTAACTCCAACATAATCAAAAAAGAACTCCTGTTATGATAATAGCAATAACATGGTACGGCCATTACAAATGAGAATTGGCTAGTCAGAATCCAAGTTTGATGTATCGGGGTTAAATGCCATTCGGGTCCAACTTTTTAAATCTCACTTCATATAGCAGACATATAGATAATAAATCGCTTAGTCTGTTTTTTTCTGCATTAAATAACACGGCCATATAAACAAACAAACAAACAAAAACATCAATCACCTTAGGTGGGTTAAACCAGCTTTCTCTAAAGGAGGAAGTTTCATGGGGGAATATTAAATTCGCAAATGGTCCCCTGGCGCTTTGATACTTCCGTCAGGGGAAGAATGATGCTCGGTTTTTGCAGTTCTTCCAGAGAGGTGTCAATGTCCTCCTACACACAGCATCTAGTATTCCCCCCCCCCCACAAAAAAGTAAGGGGGAAAAAACCGACTAGGAAGCAAATTCACTCAGTAATATGCAAGAACAGTCTCCAATGATTCTCCTACAACAGGCTGTCTGCATTCTACATACAACCTACTTTTATGCAATCGAGACCCACCTAATGTGCGCACGAGCAGCGAGATTTTGCATCACTTTGTGAGAACACTAGTCGTAAAAGTTGTAGACACCACCAACTTGATTCTTTCTCCTCCAGCAGCTTGATTCCACGTGGCACACACAGATGCAGACGCTTTAACGACAGCCCTTTTCTTCGTTTCCATAATTTTCCCTACAATCACCTATCTGATAGTTGTCTGGCTCAACATGATTTAACTTTGGTGATCCAATAAGAACCACTTTGCCAACCTGATTTTGCCATATATAGTCATCCACATACAGTACTGTTTCGCTGTTTCACAGCTCATCAGTGCGGCTAGACAGGCAACTGCCTCAAGCCAGGATCGAAACCTGACCGCCCAAATGAGTTAAAGCTTCTCACCATTATGGCTGATGCTGTGTGGGTAATGAATTAACGATGTTTTAACATCGTTCAAATGCCTCCATTCGATTAATTTCTTTTTATTTCGGACTATTAGTCTCATCTTTATTAGTTGTTGTTTTTTCATCTTTTATCGGTTTTGTTTATTCACAACATTTCGGCCAATTATTCCTCTGGCCTTCGTCAGGTGGTAACCGCAACAGGATAGGAACATCAAATCTAACTGCATTCTCAGCCATCACTGCCATCTGTAGTTTTCGTCTCACCACATTTTGACCAATTAACCTCTGGCACGCTTTGGGTGGGATTGAAACCGCTATCTTCAGACAATGCTCATCTGGAACCGTAGAGATTCAACGTCTCTATCAACTGCGCCACGGGCCCCGAAGGGCGATCAAGATTGGATTCTTTTGATCTTATAAATCCACGTTTATTTATTATCTGTTCTTCCATAGTCGGGTCCGTACCGATTGGTGTGTGTGTGTATATATATATATATATATATATATATATATATTATTCCTTAATTGGAATTCATTTTTTGAGATGAGCATTATATATTAATTTATTTTTATTTCGGACTATATGCCTCCATTCGATTTGTTTACACATAGTGTCGCTTAGTATGCTAATGGCAGTTTGTATATCACTTCCTAATATGCTCAACCGAAGATAGGGAGCATTATATATATATATATATATTATATTTAGTGATGGTTGTGTAGTTGCAACGAGAGAAAAAATGTATATTTAAAAGAGTGTAGCCATCAACAATTGTGGGTTTTTTAGCCTTTTATCATATTTTTATTTTAAAATATATTTATAACGCGTTTCAAGCAATCAACTCAGAATATATTAGCGCTCCAAACCCTAGTGACCTTACATTTAGACCCATTGTAGCAGGACCAGCCTGTCCAACAAGTAGACTTAGCAACTTAATAGACGTCTTATTACCTTTCACAGATCAAGTTAAGAGCTACATAAGGGACGACATCCACTTTTTTACTACCTTACCACATACAGTAGAAAACGGGACACTATTAGTTACATTTGACGTTAGCAGTTTATATAGTAATATGCCCCATGAATTAGGAAAAGAAGCAATAATATTTTGGATCAACAGACACGCACAAACACTACACCCTAGATTCACAAAGCAATTCATTATCGATAGTATAGACCTAATCCTAAATAATATAATTATCGATAGTATAGACATAATCCTAAATAATAATTCCTTCGAATTCAACAATGCCAACTACATCCAAACACTAGGTACAGCAATGGGAACGAAAATGGCACAGACTTACACAACCCTTACATTAGCCAACCTAGAAGAAACCTTATATGAAAAGATGGAACAAAAATTTGGCCACAGCACTAAAAAACTGTTTATAGAATCCTGGAAGAGATACCTTGATGACTGATTGCACCTCAAAAAACGTGATCTATGTAATAAAATGTGCACCATGCGATAAATCCTACATAGGCGCCACAAAAAACCTTAGTAATAGTTTAGCCCTACACCGATCCAACATCAAAACCGCGGAAAATAGACACCTGCATGTATCACAACATATACACACATGCAGTGGAGGCAGATTCGAGATAATGCCCATCTTCCAAACTGACAACTACTTCTACTTACTAACACAAGAAAAAAAACTTCATAGCAATGTTCAACCCCGCCTTAAACATCTCTTAATAATTATACACATAAATAGGCAAAACACAAAATACACTTGCACGCATGCATACTTGGGTAAACGTGTACCCTCACACACGAAACAAAAGAAGCACAATAAAGCACGCACACACTTTCACGGGTGCGCACATCCATATCCAGTATAGTACCATTCCCCTAAACTAAACAAACAATTAGAAATTATACGTATGTATGTGTATGTACACACATGTGTGTATGTGTATGTATGCGTGTATGTGTGTGATTGTGTATACGTGTGTGTGTATATATGTATCATCTGTTATCTATCCTCCATCTTGTTTGTGTGTGTACGTGCACTTATCTTTGGGTGACTGAATACATGTATGAATATGTGCTTGGATTAGGAAAGAAAGAAAGCTTCAACCAATATATATGTAAGGTAAGGGTGTATGAATATGTGATTGTGTGTGTTCATATATATATATATATATATATATATATATATATATATATATATATATATATATATATATGGGTGGGTGAATGTATACGCATGTGTGTATATATATATATATATATATATATATATATATATGGGTGGGTGAATGTATACGCATGTGTGTATATATATATATATGGGTGGGTAAATGTATGCATATATATATATGGGTGGGTAAATGTATTCGTGTGTGTATGCGTAAGCTTCTGCATATATCTCTATATATATGCATGTGCGTATATGTGTGTGTCGGCATAATATGCGGATGTATGTGAGTGTATATGTGCATATATATACATATATATGTGTGTGTGTGTGTGTGTGTGTGTGTGCGTGTATATATGTTCTCCTACCTATTCTCCATCTTTTCTGTGCGTGTACTTCTGTTTTGAATGATTAAGTACATGTATGCATGCGTGTTTTGATTGGGAAAATATAAATAAATAAATAAAAAATAAATAAATAAAATAACCAATTTGTGTGTGATATATTAGTGGGTAGATGTGTGTGAGTACGTGTGTGAGTGTGTAGGTGGGTATGTATATATGTATGCTCCTACATATATTTCTATGTGTGTGTATATGTACATGTATGTATGTGTGTGTGAATGTGTGCTACACATGGGGAAAGAAAGTCATTAAAAAACATAAAAACCTTCACCAAATGAACCAAAAGCCCCCCTCTTTGAAATTAACTCTGACCGGACACTACCAGCACCTATTATTGGAGACAGAATGTCTGAGACCACATCACTCTGAAAAACACATTTAGTATCAGCAGATGTAAAAATAACATTTCAAACTCCCATTAAAAAAACAAACTTTTCACGAAAATATCTGAAGAAAGCAGACTAACGCTTGAAACGCGTTATAAAAATATTTTAAAATAAAAATGTAAAAGGCTAAAAAGTAAAAACCCACAATTGTTGATGGCTACACTCTTTTATATATATATATATATAAATTTTTATTTACAGAAAGTTTGAGATAATTCATCGGTACCGTCAGTTTCAAAGCTAATAATAGGGGATCATTTTAGATACCCATATCAAGTTCTCTTCAGCCGATGACTTTCATCTAAACTTTCTGTCAATAAAAATATAAATAATACGCTCTTATTTATGGAAATTTTCCTTGTAATAGAGCACTCTGTTGGAATCCCTTTTTTCAAAAAAAAAAATTATAATCAAGTAATATATATATATATATATATATATATATATATATAAGTTGAAAACACAAAAATAATTCATATGAATCCAAATGTAAAAAGACTAAAAATACTTGAAGCACTGTATATAGGAGTTAAACAGCGAAAAATTCACGATGTAAATTTTGAAAACATAAAATTTTAAAGTGCCTGTGTACATAACCATCTAATTAATATATATATATATTAAGCTACACAGAATATTCTGCGTTTCATCCACGCTAGGATTAATCAGGTTTATGTAGAAGTAAATACTTAGTTTATGCATAAATTTATACTTTCGTATATTAATTTATGTGATTAAATTAAGTAAGTATATATATATATATATATAGCCAGTAGAGTTTAGTGTCCTAGAAGTACATCAAATGAAACATGTCTACCAAAATAGTGCTCAATGAGTGAACAGAGCAGGTATATTAATTTTATTTATACAAACATTAATGGCTACATATGTGCATACATGTTTCTGTAATCACCCACGTTGGGGGATTACGTCTTCAGGCCAAGAATTACCGTCGAAAGTGATATTTCCACCAAATACATTTTCCTATTTCGTTTATCAAGTTAGCATGCAACCTGGGATGTTTATTATCTTCAAAGACCTCACTCATCCTTTTACCGTTTTTTATGACTCCCACCCAGGTTGCATACTAACTTTATAAATGAAATAGGAAAATGTATTTGGTGGAAATATGACTTTCGACGGTAATTCTTGGCCTGAAGACGTAATCCCCCAACGTGGGTGATTACAGAAACATATATATATATATGCTTATCTTGAGTTGAGCATATTGAGAAGTGATACACAAGTTACCATTAGTGTATTAAGCGATGCTTTTTGTGAAAACAAATCGAGCTTAGGTATTTCGGGCAATGTCAAAACTCGTTAATTCACTATTCGCACAGCAGCCGCCGATTAGCGTAATGGTTAGATGCCTTGATTGTCGTACGGGTGATCGGGTTTCGTCCTGGCTTGAGGTAGTTGCCTGTCTAGCCGCACTGATGAGCTGTGAAACAGCGAAACACTACTGTATGTGGATGACTATATATAATCACATATTTTCATGTGTATATTTACATGTATGTTGTAATTTAAATTTTATAAATCAATAAAAAAAATTTGTAAATGACTTTTTAAACCATTGTACATTTATTTAAACCACGTTCTTAACATGTAAATTTTTTTTTTTTTTTTTTTTTACACGAGACGCTTCCCTATTTTAAATAATTTAAATGTAACTTGAACGGAAGTATATAAAAGCATCAAGATTTTAAACGAAACAGTAATAAAGAACTGCCTGAAGACGACTGAAGAAAATCAGTTAAAAGTACTTGCAAAAAAAAAAAAAAGAAAGCAACAGATGGATGAAAACTAGGGAACTTTCCTACACAAATTTGGCCAAGACATAAGAATGACCATTTGAAAAATTATAAAAAAATGATTAAGCAAAAACACTCCGTGCTATTTAACAATGCCTGTCTGAATGAAAACATGCCGCCTAAATACATACACATATACATAAGCACTCTGGTGTTTATGTCGTGAAATCGGCACCTCAAACAAATAGGTGGTCTGATTCAAATGCCTATTTAATACGTGTTTTGAATAGTGGAAGTTTAAACGACTCATCAGAGACACAAGATAGCTTCGTATCTCATGACTGGCAAGAATTCTTACCCTGCACTGATGATTGCGTAAGCATGAAACACTAGTGTCTGTAGTTATAAATGAACAATTATATATACGTGTGCACACACACACACACACACACAATTATGTTATCAAAGAATGTGAACTTCTCCATTGTTGGGCTAGGCAAGGAAATGATAAATGAAATCTTTACCTCCTACCAGGTGGAAATAGTCACTTCGACCCTCATATGCTTAGTAACGTCAATATGAATACAATTTTTTAAAGGAGGCTTCTTGAGGATGATAGGGGTGGGTGCTTTTACTATATCTTCCAAGTATGTTTCATTTATAGGAGGATCGTTCGAAAAGTAAAGCCTATTTTTACTCAAAAAGTTGAAGAGCTACAGAGACGGGTGTGGTGCCATTTAAAAAGTGACCTTTTGTACTCGAGAATTTATTTATATACTAGCGGGGGTACCCGGCGTTGCCTGAGTGTTTGTTTCCGGGAGGGGGGGAGTTTTAAAAAATGTTATGGTAGGTTAGTAGGAAAGATCAAACCCGGAGTCATGAGTAAAAGTAGGAAAATAAAGTGTGAAAAAAAACAAAAAAAAACATCTGCAACGTTAACAGTTCGGCCACCAAGAAAAGTCCATTCTAGTTGTTTAGGAAAAAAACCAAAAAAAAAACGACTACGGTAGGTCGGCGCGAACGTGAAAATATAATGTGAATTGTCCAGCACGCTAACCACTACGCCACAGAGCACTGCAGCTTAGTTTAGTGATTTTAAATAACTTCACATGAAAGAACTACGAAGCCAAACCGGTGTTCTCTTCTCAACTGTTCCTTGTGAACGATCCCCAAACGGTGTTAAATGGTGGCAGGGGGAGGAGGAATTTATTAGAGAGAAAATATTTTACCACTTCCATTGATCTTAACCGATTTTGGCCGTGACATCTCAGCAGAAAAAGTATAGAAATCTAAGATTATCGAGGAATTTGAGAAATAATAAGCCTATAACACACCTCAGATATTGTTCTGCCGTTTGTGCATATTATATTTGCATGAAATATCTTGATTTTTAATCCTATTAAGGTCAAAATCCGACGGGGGAAAAAATGAGTTCATTTTATTTATATAGATATATATACCAAAATTCAATATGGCATAATGGAAAAATATAAAGGTATTTGCAGCTTCTCTTCCAATTTTCGGATTTTAATCATGTCAAAACACACTTCATTTCCTTTTGACGGATTGATTGTTGCTATTTCTTCTGATTCGTTAAGGGCATAACAGATCCACTGATTGATATAATAATTAAGTGATTGATTTTGTGCTACGAAACAGATACTGTCAAGAATTGTGTAAGTCAACTGAATTAAAGGAATAAATTATAAGATGGCTAACATCATGAATTTTGGAATATAACTTTTTTGTCATTTATTCTCTATATTGCTCTGTAATTACATTGAGCTTCTTATACAAGGATTGATATATATTATAAGAAAATATATTTCTACAGAAATATATATATATATATATATATATGGTGTACGTACTCGTCACAGGACGAAGATGTCATATTCCAAAAATTCTAAATTTGTTAAGGTAGTTTCTTTTTATTGAAGAAAATTAAAATTTATGATTTTTAGTGATTAAGTATTTTTGACATCTATTGATCTCTTACTTGAGTAGAAATAGAGAAATCTCATTAGTGCAATAGTTATCCGCCCTTGAATTTTAAGGCATCTGATAAAATATGGCACCTACCGCCTGTCCTGTCTGGCTAGTCACATAATTTGATTAAAAGAAAAAAAGAAAGAAAAAAAACTACTTGATCAATTTAAGTAGTTTTTGGAATATGTTTTCGTTCCATGATGATTATCTACATTATAAAGATTTCTGTATTTTTTAAAAACTTTTTTGGTAAATTTTCAGATTAGGTCCACTTCCACAATTTTCTTTTAAATGACGACTGTTAAAGGTTTTCGGCTATGCTGAATACGAAAATCGCCTTGAAATTTTGCAGAAATAATTAGCTATCAAGATATAAAAAGTTGTATTATGCATTGTATTCTTTGGCGGCCATCTTTGTTACGCGCGTAGATTTGTTTATGGCGTGCGCACGCGCGTAAAAACAATGGTTGCCAAATATTACAATACATAATACAACTTTTTATATCTCGATAACTACTTATTTCTGCAAAATTTCAATGCGATTTCCGTATTCAGCATAGTCGAAAACTTATAAAAGTCGTCATTTAAAAGAAAATTGTGGAGGTGGACCTAATCTAAAAAAACACCATTTTTTAAGTGTTTTGAAATAAGAAGCTTTCTTTTTCTACATAGTCACCAGCATTCTCTATGCACTTTTGCCATGAATTCAATGACGCATCTCTACTTCTGACGCACGTTCGTAACAGGCGTTGCTTTCAAAGCATCTCACATCGTCAATATCTGCAACAGAGAAATGAAAGTTTCAGGTCACGAATGCACAAGGTCATCATAGTAATGCAATTTTCAATTCCTTTTGATCCATTCAGGCGGAATAAAAAAAAATAGGAGGCTTTACTTTTGGAACGACCCTCCTGCAAGGCAATGATTTTATGACAATAAAATTTCTTTAGTCAAATTCCTAGTCTTCTTATCAAGACTTGGCATGTGTGGATTTATAAATAACGGTATTTCAGCACGGTCCGTATTCCGCATAAGTTCCGAATTTTTAATATAAAGATGTTACACACATTTTTAACCTTTTTATATGCGCACACGCACATACACATACATTTCCCTCAAAACCGCAGAAGCATTGAATGTACGCTGGGAAAACTTTTCTTTGACATAACTTTCCAGTTTGGGAATGTTATGTTTGATCGGCGAGAACGGTAGTTTTTCTGGCCTCTTAGGTGGTGGGCTTTGCGCTGTGTTGGCTGAGACGGTGAGGATGGCAGACTCCCTGGGAGGATTTGCTGAAGAACAATTTTGCAATATTGTCAGCAACGTAGAGTGGCTGGGTTGTGGACCGATTCCCGACAGTGAAAGTGATCGGCAGCCGCCCCCGACTGACTAGTGCGTCTTATAACTGCTGTGATTTTCTTGCAGCACAGACATAACTGTGACAGTTGGATCTTCAGAGCGGAATATGCTGTGGTCCAGCGAGACAAATACTGGCAGCACTGTCTAGAACAGTGGTTCTATACCGGGGACCACGGAATGTTTCTGGGGGTCCACAGACAAAACATAACAAAATTATCGTAATTATAGTTGTTGTAGAATACTTTATTTGCATTAAATTAGTTATCATTTAAAAATAAAGCTTAATTATATAATTTTTTATATTAAAACCTCAAAATTTATATTAGTGAAAAATAGAAGATTGTTTTATGACCAATAGTTATGAAGGGGTCCACCAAGATAAAAAAGAAGGGAAAAGGGGTCCATGAGTAAAAAATAGAAGAAAAAAGGTTGAGAACCACTGGTCTAGAAAAACGGAAAGTTGCGCTGGTTCCGTATCTCTAAGTTTGGTGTAAGCGTCATGGTAAGTTCATCAACATTGGCCGTGGATGATATGAACTGTTTGTGCCTCTTTCATCTGATTTGAAGTTTAAGCAACAAAACAGACGAAAACGAGTACGGAACTTTCCTACATAAATTCGACTAAAACATAAGAAAAATAACCCCAAAAAGATCATTAGGTAAGAGCACTCCATGCTATATAACAATATTATATATATATATATATATATATATATATATATATATATATATATATATATATATATATATATATATATACTAGCAAAAGTACCCGTCGTTGACTGGGTTCAAAAACAGCCTACAGAAAATGGACTCTGATTTATGAAAGTATGATAGGTTATGAAAAGGAAGGGTTGTAAAGAGATAGCTTCGAATTCGGGGGTATCAAAACCAAAGCAAAATATGATGAAAGTAAAAATAAAATAGATAAACCCCATAATTTATTATACCATACCTGTTCACACTGAAACGCTTATCACAATATTCTGTGGATCTATATTAAAAAACCTTGTTAAACTTTGTGACATATTTCTATTCTATGGAGGCCAGGTGCGAACGAACACCCCCATAATTTTATTATACCATATTTCTTCAAACTGAAACATAATTATCAAAGTATACTTACACAGATAGATATGAAAAGTCTTTATTAAAGTTTGTGCCTATTTCGATTCTATGGAGGCCAGGCGCGAACGCAGACCCCAGACCCCACAATTTTATTATACCATCCCTATTTAAGTTAAAACATACTTATCAAAGTATTCTTATGTACATCTATATCAAAAACACTTGTAAACTTTTTTTTTTATAATTTTTAAATCTTTTATTTCCATACTTTGTGGACCAGGCACGTACGCAGACACCCACAATTTTAATGAATCATCACTATGCTAGATCAAACATACTCATTCCTATGTCTCGATACATCTATCATTATATGTGATCAGTTTTCTATAATAGTCAACCTATTCGTGACCAGACACACACACAGACGTCCAGCTTTATATTATAGATATGTGTATGTATGTATGTATGTATGTATGTATGTATGTATGTATGTCATCCACATACAGTAGCATCCACATACAGTACTGTTTCGCCGTTTCACAGCTCATCAGTGCTGCTAGACAAGCAACTACTTCTACTTCAAGCCAGGATCGAAACCTGATCGCCCAAACGACAGCTGGGGCTTCTAACCAATGCGCTATACGGGCAGTGAATTAACAATGTTTTGACATTGTCCAAATACCTAAGCTCAATTTGTTTACACAAAGAGCATCGCTTCATATGCTAACGGTAATTTGTACATCACTTCCCGATATGCTCAAGCTAAGATAGGTGGTAGCTTTGTGACTGCGTTCGAATCTCATGACTGGCAGGAATTGTTACCCTATACTGATGATTGCGTAAGTATGAAACACTAGTGTCTGTAGTTATAAATGAATAATTATTTAATCATAAATTTATATTCTTTGATGACATAATTGTGTATTAAAAAGGGAAAACTTACCAAGATAAAAGCTCAACACTTAATGAAAAATGAGGAAAAAAAGTTATAACTTTATTATATGATCAGAACAGTAAGGAAAAATTAGGGGGGAAAAAAAAAAGAAAGAAACCTACTTTTAATATTTTATAATTATTTTTTTTTACCATATTATCGTGTTCTTTCATTCTCATTTCATATCTAAATGAATTTTATCTTGGACCCTTTTCTCTTTGGACGAGAAGCATATAGCTTTACTATGCCATGGCCTAAAGAGGTTTCTTTTTTTTTTTTTTTTTTTTCAGTAATTGTATAGTTTAATCAAGATATCAAGAAAATTAAAATATCGAAAAAAAAAAAAAAAGGTTATATTGTACGTATCCCTTTTGAACTGAAGTTCTCTGAAAAAAAAAATTTCACTTAATTTCATCAAGTAGTTTGTTTTTTTTTTTGTTTTTTTTTTTTACAGCGGAAAAACAATTTATGATACCGAGCAAAAGGTTCTATTTTTAGGAAGAAAAGCTAGTATCAAAGATTGGAAAGGAGTGTCGGCGCTTCAAACTAAATTATCTCCTCGATATGGCTACCTTCAACGCGCTGTCATAAAAACGTGTTTTTCCACTGTAAAAAAAAAAAAAAAAAAAAAAGTACTCGATCAAATTAAGTGAAATTTTTTTTTTTTTTTTTTTTTTCGATATTTTCATTTTTTTAATATCTTGATTAAACTGTGCAAACTTTTACAACTTTTATTTCTTTTTTTTTATTTCTCCATTTAATATATGCGGTATATAATC
>NC_136522.1:67272214-67277214 GCF_053919585.1 Euprymna scolopes
CTCGTTTACCGCTAGCTTATGTAAAGTCCACCAGACAATTTCTCTTGCTACTCATATCGAAAGCTTTCTTTAGATCCACAAAAGCAAACTAAAGGTTCTTCTTAATAAGATCATTGTCATTATATCGTATGACCTCCAGACCGTACAGCCCTGTCGGTGGGGCATTAGAATACACCGACTGCCCCCCTGCAGAGGGTAAAAGTCCCTCAATGAGGGTCCTGGATATGACCTTAAACTATATCCAGTGGTGAGGCCCCAGCTTGCGGGCTTTGGAGAGTATGGAGCCACCCTTTAATTACCATTGCTCCCAGGTCCACTCTTACTCGGAGTGGTAGTACTTGTTAGGGTTCCAACTATGGGTTAAATAGAAAACCGACTTGAAAACAACAAATATATTTTACTAAAAAAAATTTTCTTCAAAATCTTTGGATTCGGCATTAAATAACCCGAAAAGGGTTGATATGGCGTAAACAAACAACCAACCAATCCAGACCGTACATATGTACACAAATCTAAGACAATAGCAGAATCATCAGAAAATAACCTCTGGAACATAGTGGAATGGGGCCGTAAATGGAAGGTAACATTTAATGCTAGTAAGACTAAGCTGCTCTCCTTTAACAATTACAAGATGCCTCTCCAACCACCGATTTTTTTTTTTTTTTTTTTTACATGGAGTTCACCACTTATCAAGGCCCAATGGCCACTCGGGGATAAGGGTTATTGTGTGTACAGTAATCAAAGGGATAGTGTAGCAATAGTATTGGAGAATTGGTAAGGTGTCATTACTTAGGGGGGGGGGGCGGTCATCAGGAATTTGTTTGTGTTGGGCTTGAAGACATCGATATTCATGACAAATAACACCGTACCTGTGCATTCTTCCTTCAAACTCTCCGGCTTAACATTCACGAGAATATTTTATTTATTTATTTTTTTCTCACGTTCACCCCTAACAAGACATATATCGCCACTTGGATGTATCTGCTGATGATGACACCATGCATCAGGGAAGAAAGGACGTACACAAATCCAAGACAATGGCAGAATCGTTAGAAAATGACCTCCAGACCATAGGTGGAATAGGGCCGTAAATGGAAGGTAACATTTAATGCTAGTAAGAGTAAGCGGCTTTCCTTTAACAATTACAAGACACCTTTCCAACCACCAATATCCATGACAAATAGCTTCCTACCTGAGAATTTTATCTTCAAACTCTCTGGCTTAATATTCACAGACAATATGAACTGGAACAAATATCTTGAGGACATTGCAAAGGCTGCTGCAAAGAAGGTGGGTTCCCTCTACCGTGCTAAAAGACCACTCACACCTGAGAGTATCCTATACCTCGAAAACCACCATTGGCCCATGTATGGAATATTGTTGCCACATCTGGGCTAGTCATCTAACATTAGTTTCAAACTAATATGTTTCCACTTTATCACCTATGCTCCAACTCCTGTCCCATCGTCGCAATGTTGTATCCCTATGCCTATTTTACAAGTATTTTAATGGAATGTGCTCTGAACTCCTTGCATGTGCCCCCCGCCCCCGACATACATATCCTCAACAAATTTACTTAACAACTTCACTGTTGAGGTCCCTAAATACCAGAAAGCTTTCTACTCTAAGAGTTCTTCCCTCGAACAGCTAAACTTGGGAATTCTCTTCCTGCTTCCTGCTACCCCAACTCTACTGATATACAGTAGTTTAAATGTAATGTAAACCAACATCTTGTTAATCTTTCCTAGGCATGGTCCCAACATACATGAAAGTGGCGATACGTCTTGTTAGAGGGTGAACGTGAGAAGAAAAAAAAAAAAAAAAGAGATTCTATTGTTGGCATTGGTTTCCCTGATATTTTTATAGTTGGAATTCTTTCTATAAGGACCTTGGGTACCTACAGGAGAGATTGCATGAAGGTTGCCAACATCCTAAGTGAAAGTGATTTTTGTGGGACTAACTCGATTGAACTTGGGACACTCAGGTCCTAAGTCAGCATTGTTAACCATTAGACCACCATCACTTCCCTTTTAATAAGCATTTGTTTCAAGAAAAAATAGTACCTTGCAATGATTTGCTGAGATATTATTTCCCTTGACCAGTGTAATGTTAAATATTCCCCTGTAAAAATTCTTCTTTTTATGTATAAGCGAGAAAGATCGGATATTTTTCGATACTTATTGGATGAATTTCTGTACAAAACATATCTAAGAACACTGCCAGACATATAAATTACCTTTAAGTGAAATTCACGAAAGATAGGCTCAGCCGTTTTGAAACCTATGAGGAAGGAACACATACAAATGCACAAAGTGACTATATAATATAGATATAATATAGATATAATATAGATATAATATAGATATAATGTAGATATAATGTAGATATAATGTAGATATAATGTAGATATAATATAGATATAATGTAGATATGATATAGATGTAATGTAGATATGATATAGATGTAATGTAGATATGATATAGATGTAATGTAGATATGATATAGATGTAATGTAGATATGATATAGATGTAATGTAGATATGATATAGATGTGATGTAGATGTGATGTAGATATGATATAGATGTAATGTAGATATGATATAGATGTAATGTAGACATAATATAATATACATATGATATATATATGATATAGATGTTATGTAGATGTAAATATAGATATATAGACGTAATGTAGATGTGATATAGACGTAATGTAGATGTGATGTAGATATAATATAGATGTAATGTAGATATAATATAGATATATAGATGTAATGTAGATATAATATAGATGTAATGTAGATATAATATAGATGTAATGTAGATATAATATAGATGTAATGTAGATATAATATAGTGTAATGTAGATATAATATAGATGTAATGTAGATATAATATAGATGTAATGTAGTATAATATAGATGTAATGTAGATATAATATAGATGTAATGTAGATGTAATATAGATGTAATGTAGATGTAATGTAGATGTAATGTAGATGTAATATAGATGTAATGTAGATATAATATAGATGTAATGTAGATATAATATAGATGCAATGTAGATATAATATAGATGCAATGTAGATATAATATAGATGTAATGTAGATATAATATAGATGTACATGTAGATATAATATAGATGCCAATGTAGATATAATATAGATGCAATGTAGATATAATATAGATGCAATGTAGATATAATATAGATGCAATGTAGATATAATATAGATGCAATGTAGATATAATATAGATGCAATGTAGATATAATATAGATGCAATGTAGATATAATATAGATGCAATGTAGATATAATATAGATGCAATGTAGATATAATATAGATGCAATGTAGATATAATTAGATGCAATGTAGATATAATATAAGATGCAATGTAGATATAATATAGATGCAATGTAGAATATAATATAGATGCAATGTAGATATAATATAGATGCAATGTAGATATAATATAGATGCAATGTAGATATAATATAGATGCAATGTAGATATAATATAGATGCAATGTAGATATAATATAGATGCAATGTAGATATAATATAGATGCAATGTAGATATTAATATAGATGCAATGTAGATATAATATAGATGCAATGTAGATATAATGTAGATGTAATGTAGATATAATGTAGATGTAATGTAGATGTAATGTAGATGTAATGTAGATGTAATATATGATGTAATGTAGATGTAATATAGATGTAATGTAGATGTAATATAGATGCAATGTAGATGTAATATAGATGCAATGTAGATATAATATAGATGTATGTAGATGTAATGTAGATATGATATCGATGTGATGTAGATATGATATCGATGTGATGTAGATATAATATAGATGTGATGCAGATGTAATGTAGGTAGAAATAATTTGTTTATTAATTTATTAGTTCGAAATAGCTCTAGTTTTAAAGATTAATATTTCGTGGGTTAAGTTTTAAAATAGATTTTCGTTAACCTTTTTAGTTTTTAATTTAAAATATTTTTCTTTTTCTTTCTGGTTTTAGTTTGCAACTGCGCTTTCGTTGATCGGACCTGATTTATTTATATGGCCTGTCACGCTTTTGTTTTCAAATAGCATTTTCGTTGGTCTGTCACTTATGCTTATTGGAATTCTTATTTGCTGTACAATATTTCTTTCATCCACTTTCAGGACCTGATCGGTTTACTATATGAGCTTTTTAATTACCTCAATTTTCTTTTTAACCTTGTAATAAAGTAACAAAAAAAAAAAACTGTTGGAAGCCAGTGGAGGTTTATTCAGCCTGATCTTTCAAAATAACTGAGACTCCCTGGACAATGCTTCTAGGGCACAAGTGAAAATAAGGCTCTGTACAGATTACTAATGTACCGCTACTTTAATATTAAAGCTGTAAACTAATTGTGTTAATTCTAACACGATTTTAAGCATTTCTGTATGGCATAATGACGTTGACATATATAGCATAATCACGTAACACCTCAGTTCTCGTTGGATCATCAATGTTAAAACAACGTTGAGTTTGGCCAATACTAAAATGGGTAACCATTTGGTAATACCAAGTGCTGTATGTGCTCAGAGCCTAGAGAGGATTGGGCACCGCCAGGCTATTCTTGCCAAAGATGCTGCAAGAAATAATGCAGTACCCCATGAATCTGGAGTTTAAAGTACAGGTCATCGTACATTGCTTGACTAAGCTTCACCAACCACTTGTTTGCACCTAATTTATGCACATATATACTAGTGATGGGACGATTCCAATATTTTTCCCCGATTCCGATTCTTTATAATATCTCTAAATATTTAATTATGAAATTGTTATTTTGTCCCGATTACCGTAAAAACACATCTTAAATGTGCATATATTTTCTGAAACATAAAAACACACTTGTGAGGGTCTAGAGATTTTAGTCTTACTGGAAGTTTAAATCAGTAAATATTTATTTTTATTATTACTACAAGCAGTGGAAGATGTTTCTGTAACCAAAATCAAATAAA
>NC_136522.1:67284714-67382214 GCF_053919585.1 Euprymna scolopes
TTGGATTGATATTTTTATTAAAAAAATTAAAATATAAATAAATTTGTGTAAATATATATAAAAAATGCACTCTTAGTCGCAAAAATCCGCTTGAATGTGCCAAGGTGAAGGTTAAACCAATGTCAACCAGAATCCGGTCAGGGTCCTGATTCCCTACATTCTCCGAAAAATGTTCTGGCAAATTATGTATTTTTAGTTGCACATACAGTCAACAAAATAGTTCGTCATTGTAAAATTAAAAAAATAGTCTATGCTAATAAATTTGTCTGTCCGATTTTGATTTGAGCCTCTAGAGGTTGGAAGATATTTACTTCTCTTTCAGTGCAGAAAAGTGTGACACAAGGTCTGGAAGGTGAAGAAAGTCAACTCTGTGTCCCCAAAGGAGGAGCATCGGCCATTTAAAAATTGCTTAAGCAGCCCCATCAGGATTCCCCAGTAGATGTGCTTCAGATAATACGTAATAAATTTACTCCACTCAAGACGGGAGATAGCTTGTGTGGGTGGACTTCCTAGAACGTCACAGGATGTTTCCGTCGTTCCTCAATCAACAGAGAAAAGGCGATTTTAAAGAAATGGCCAATACTCTGTTGGCTTTAGAGCTAAAGTAACTCCTTAAGGGGTGGGAAGATGTGTTAAATAATAGCCGGATAGAAGCAGTTAATTATCTATATCTGTCTAGCGGAGTAAGCAAGAGAATTTGAATGATGACAAGTTTTGACAAGTATCAAACTCTGTGACCAGTCAGTTTGCACCAGAAGTATGAAGCAGGGACTGGACGTGATGTGTCAGGTGTAAGCTGAGTTAAGCTTAGTTTGAGTTTGATCCTGGACGCCAAACAAGCAAGATGGGTTAAGGTCTCCCCACGAGGGAGGTGACGGTCTCAAATAGAGGACCCACAAGCCAAAGATCGTCGGTCACTTCATTCCTGCTGACAAGATGCCTGTGAGTGAATAAGCCATATAAAAAAACACATCATCTTGGATTCATGTCTTGAAGCGTCTTCGTTGCAGCAGGTTCCCGCTCTCCCAACAACGGTGGCCCTGTCGGTGGGGCATTAGAATACACCGACTGCCCTGCAGAGGGTAAAAGTCCCTCAATGGGGGTCCTGGATATGACCTTAAACTATATCCAGTGGTGAGGCCCCAGCTTGTGGGCTTTGGGGAGTGTGGAGCCACCCTTTAATTACCATTGCTCCCAGGTCCACTCTGACCCGGAGTGGTAGTACCTGTTAGGGTCCCAACTATGGGTTAAATAGAAACCGACTTGAAAACAACAAATATATTCTATTAAAAAGTTTTTCTTCAAAATCTTTGGATTCGGCATTAAATAACCCGAAAAGGGTTGATATGCCGTAAAACAAAAACAACCAACCAATCAACCAACTACGGTTGGCGAATCCCTCAGATGCAGCTAGCAGCAGACAAGTATGTCGCGTATTATATGCTTGACACACACACACACACACCTACAACACTAGATTAGTCACAGGCTGTCAAGTAAATAGGCATTAAGGGATCTGAGGACAATAGTCCGTTATATACGTACACCGCGCACGTGTGTGTGTACTTCAGAATAATGAAATTCAATAAATCTACTAGTATGCAAATCCAGTGATTATCAGCCTTACAAAATATTATTAGATGTAATATTTTGTATAAGACAATCCCAGCTAAATAAAATTACTCAATATACTAGATAAAGCAAATAAATCATAATTTGGTATTTAAATTTTCTGATTTGAAAAGGTTAATTCTTAAATATAGACTTTTTTCTATTGTTAGCAAACAAAGAATACAGTTTAATAAAATAATTTATTAAACTGTATTCTTTATTTGCAAACAATAAAAAGAAAATTCTATATTTGAAAATTAACCTTTTCAAATCATAAAATTTAAATACCAAATTACGAGATATATATATATATATTTATTTACCAGTGGTGAAAAAAAATATATATATTTATTTATTTATTTACCAGTGGTGAAAAAACCGGACTAGAGTGCTCAATGTGTAGTCAGAGCAGTATATAGGAAATTTATTACTGTGAGTCCAGAATGAGTTTACAAATTGTTTCAGCTAGAGGAAAATCCTCAAAGAGAGGAAAAAATCCAACTAGCATCGTCAGAATTCATAGATGGACTAAGTTATAAAGTCAAATTATTGTAAACTCATTCTGGACTCACAGTAATAAATTTCCTATATATAAGTGGCTCGTTAGTTAAGAATAAGAATGTTTTAAAAACGATTTCGTGAAATGACAATACAACAGATGATGTTGACAAATGACAAGTATTTAAATTCAGGCAAACCCGAGAGTGTTTACGCAGCCCTGTC
Source organism: Euprymna scolopes (assembly GCF_053919585.1). Classification (NCBI taxonomy): domain Eukaryota; kingdom Metazoa; phylum Mollusca; class Cephalopoda; order Sepiida; family Sepiolidae; genus Euprymna; species Euprymna scolopes. The sequence goes on from NC_136522.1 coordinate 67,287,049, forward strand.
GTCTGCACCACATCTGGATAATATAATTGTTGTTTTGGGATAAATTCTTGCATAATATAAGTTTTTTTTTTGTTTGTTTGTTTTCTTGGGGGGGGGGGCAATGTATTCTAGGAATATATATTCGCCCCTCTGCATGGTGAATTTGTAGTTCCACCGACAGAACAAGCATCATCATCATCATCATCATAATAATAATTGTTGTTGTTTTCGTCTACTTCTTCGTTTTGATAACAGCAGGCGTATTAAAAACCAGTACAAGATAACAAAGCTGTATGGAATTTTATTCTGGACTCATTTTTTTTAAATTTTTTATTTTATATAAAAACTTATCAAGGCCCAAAGGTCACTCAAGGATAAGGGTTCATAAATGTAAGGTGCTAGTTTAGTAATTACTAATAGAGTAGATTGGCTAGAATTTGTATTATTCAAGGGGATGGCTACACAAAAACTTGTTGACATTGAACTTGAAGGCTACCATATTGTAGTCGGTTGGGAAGCAGGCCAGTGGAACAGTGTTCCACAGGTGGGGTAATTCTAGGAAAGAAGCTTTGTACCTGAAGACTGCATTTAGATTTAGGCACAGCTAAAGAGTGGGGGGAAATTGTTGATAGTGGTTGTAGCTAGGCGAGTATTTTTTGTGAAAGTTCGGAAATTTAAAAACATTATCTTTCATTTAGCAATTAATGATATATAGATATAACGTTTTCAATGATTTTTTTTTTAAGTGCAACAGAATGTACATTACATAAAATAAATCAAGGTAATTTTTTGATTCAATTTAAATTAAATTTTTATACCTTACTTTGTAAAATTTATAAAAGTGCACTTTGAAGATAAATAAATTTCAAATTGAATCTTGTACCTTTATTTTTAAAGCCTATAGTAAAAACATTTTGTTTAACAATTTTCATGCCTTGGATGAAATGCTTTTCTAACTTGTGTATATATATATATATATATATATATATATATATATATATATATATATATATATATATATAATGTGTGTGTTGTTGGATTTTCAAATTCAGACCCAAATAGCAATGTGTCTGATTTTCTGATATCTGATTATAATTATTATTTTACGATTAAAACGAGCGACTTCTTTACCAAAATCTCAAACACAGCATGGGGCCAAGAAAACTCCCAAATCCTGAGTTTGACATGCTCTTGTCAAGCCCAGCAGTTGAGAGACGCAGTAGCCAAACAGTCCCCTTTCAGATCTAATTGCCAAACTATTAATGCGATTCAAACCGTCGTTTTGAGAACGACTCACAAACTATCTGAATGCGACACACTTCACTCTCTGCTGCTGCCTGCCCTCTGAGTCCCCTTTACACCTAGCGACTCCAGTGGCTCTAGCTTACTCCAGCAGCTTCCAGCCGTTATTTCTAGAGCCTACTGACGTCCATCCGTCAGAATATGCTCTGATGAAATTGTTGCATTTGTGCTACCTTGACGTACATATCCCTGACAATCCCGCTCTTTTTTTACATAGGCATAATCACTTATCAAGGCACAGAGACCACTCAAGGATAAGGGTTAAGAGTGTACAGTAGTCAATTGGACAAATATAGTAATCGTTAGTAATGGAAATTCGGTAAATTTGTTAACTTAAGTGGAACGGCTCATCAAGAACTTGTTTACGTTAGACTTGAAGATAACCATATTGTAGTCAGCTGGAAAGCAGGAAAACGGAAGACAATTCCACAGGCGTGCAGTTCTAAGTAAGAAGCTTTGTTCGTGGAATCTACGTTTAGGTTTAGGCACAGATAAAGAGTGAGGGGGAGTTATTGATAGTGTTTTCAGCTAGACGAGTGTTTCTTAGCAACAAAATCTCACCCCGTTCACTTTTAAAATCCCTAAATGCCAGAAAGCTTTCTACTCTAATAGTTTTTTTTTTCTCCTCTCGGACAGCTAGACTTTGGAATTCCCTTCCTGCTTCCCTGACTGTACTGATATGCAGGAGTTTAAATGTAATGTAAACCAACATCTTGATTAATCTTTCCTATGTATGGTCTCAAATAATAGCCACTTAAGTTCAAGTGGCGATATGCCTTGTTAGGGGTGAACGTGAGTAAAATAAAAAAAATAATAAAAAATAAAAAAAAATAAATAAAATAAATAAATAAATAAATAAAAGATAACCAACATGGAAGCGAACGTTAAATGGGGATTAGAAAATCTTCTTTCTCAATTGAACAATGATTCCCAAAGAAAATTTTTTTTTTTCCAGGCAAAAACGCCTTTTTCTTTTTGCTTGCAAAGGAAAAGAAAATGGCTGAATAAAAAAAAAAAGGTTCAAATCAGGAGGTAAAAAAAAAAAAAAAAAAAAAAAAAAAAAATGGCCGGTCAGCCACCTGCGTCTTTTATTTCCTGTCCAAGGTCAGCAACGTTTTCATGGAAACACAAAACTTTTGTTTGCATTCAACATAAATTAGGCAAACAAATGAGATTTTCTTTTTGCCTTCTTTCAGTTGGGTTAAATATTAATAAAAGAAAAGAATGGACAGTTTCATTATGTCTGTTTCTTTAAAGCTGTATATATGTGTATGTCCAGAGAGAGGGGAAAAGTAGATGAGACTAAAAATGATCTCTACATGAGATAGATACATATATATTCGAATATTCCATTAAATTTCTCCTTTCCCTCTCAAGCATCGAGTTCCTATTTACAATGCTTCCCCACGGGACAGTTAGACACCAGGGTCGTTTTTTTTTTTTTTTTTTTTTCTTTTTTTAACGTGAGGAAAAGAAACAAAAAAAATAAAAAAATTGTCTGTCGTGAAAGATTTCTCCTCCACTGAGAAAGAACAAGAAATTTAAGTGCAGCATCTGAAAAACAGATACTACACTTTGAGATGTTAAATCTTTTATTCAGGTTAAAAATACAATATAAATTCAACTCAAACAAAAAAAAACTTTAGGCACAAGGCCAACTCAAAAGGAGGGGAGAATGGGAGTCGTTGGTCATCCCTGTCACTCCAGAACTAAACAAAAGTTTCTCTTAGCTAGTATTTACTTCAACTATAATACCGCATTCACCCTTTCGTGCTGGAGGACGTCCTATTTAGAACTCAATCGTTTAAAACATTTTTTATTGACGTGTAAAACAAAAAAAAGATAACAATAATGATACAATAATTCATTTGTGTCGTTGGGGGGCAAAATTACAGAAGTGGCTAGTAGGACCCTTCCAACCCCATCTAGTTGATAGATCACCCGTTTCACTTCGGTTTGTAAAGGAACCTGAGGTCCTGCAGGACGGTCTCTAAGTGGGAGTGCTCTCTGGATGGGGCGAAATGGAGAAAAGAAAAATTGGACAGATACTACACTTTGATCTTGGCCCAAAGGCCAAGAACGTCGAGTTAGTAAAGAAGTTGAGAATAAAATTTTCCTCTTCCCAATTGACCATTTAAATGTTATCGCATACGTTTCTTATGATCTTTGGTCTGACTGGATTCCAGGATGAGAATTCATCTAGTCTGGTGGAGGATAAATGAGTTATTAGATTAAATGTAGAATTGTTGAATTAGCAGGTTCAAGAAGTGAAAAAAATGTAACTATGGGATAAATAAAGACCTGCCCAATTAGAAATTTCTTGAAGCCGTCCAACACATGCCTGCATGTAAAATGCGCATATGATGCTGACGAACAGCAGGTTACTTTAATTGGTACCCTTGTTTGGATTCGCTTTCTTCCTTACTTCCTAAATTAAGTTTCACAGGAATATGTGTACTCAAACTGTTTTATATTTATATTATATCTCCACTCTTTGTTTTTTATACGAAAAGTAAATTTCAGTGTATAAGAATTATTTGATATTGCAGATATTCATAATCGCACCCTATTTCCAAAAGAGGGGAGATATAACATAAAAATATTTGGAATCAAGTCTCCTCTTGCTGTTACTTCAGATCATTCGAAAACATAGCAAGTTTAAGTCTCCACTCAATCAAGGCCAGAGGTTTTGGGGGAAATATCAGATATTTTGTAATTCATATGCAAAACTAGGAAAACAAATGACTGACTGAAACATTTTATGGCTGCAAAAAAGTACCAAAAATAGGCTCTGGATGATTCCCTTATGCTTAATATCTTTGGTTCCATGAGCCGAAACTACATGCAAATTTGCAGGCTTTTTGAAGATTATAATACTATTCTATGATTAAAATTTTATGGCAATTGGTAAAAAAGAACCTATATTTTTCAACCAATAAATATACCCAAATTTGCCTACATTCGTATATATAGTGTCCTGGCAGGCCAGTTTCGATTTTGCTGTTTCGGTTGTCTCGCCTATGGCCTTGCCAGGCCACTAATATATTATATGCACGGGCATACAGACAAGATTGAAGCCAATCCAGAGTTTTATAATTAAGATTTAAATCCAATGGTGGAGTGGTTCTTGGCAGTGACGTGCACAGAACTTTCAGGGCATGTGTGCAAGTGAAAAATAAAAGGCCAAAATATAGTAATGAACACCCGTCTCAATGGGGCACAAGTCTATAATAGATTCCTCTGAAAAGGACACTTTGAAAACCCCCGAAGTAAAAGGGGCAGGTGCTTGGACACTTCTAGCCACACCCCACCTTTGCATGTACCTGGTTCTTGGCAATATCTTAAGATGCGATTATCACCCAAAATAGTCCTACCAAAGGTAGAGACCGTGCCATAGATTGGTAATCCCATGTTCAATGGTCGGTAGGTACCACACATCTGTCCCCCACCCCACACTTTTTTTAGATTGACATTAACATCTTTGATGATTTTATTATTTCTTTCACATTGTTATGCGTTTTATTTTATTTATTTATTTATTTTTTTTTTGGACAGGTGCGGCCGAAAGTGGCAAAAGTACATTAGTTAAACAAATGAAGATTATCCACAATGACGGCTTCTCAAAAGATGAACTTCTTGCTTTTCGGGTAAGTAACCTTTATCTTATTTTTAGCCATTTATTTTTTACCTATGTAATACTCTGTTCCTTCTTTGGTTAGTCCTTAGGTTATGCTTTGAAAATGGCTAAATACAACTTTTGATGGCCAAAATATTAAAAAAAAAAAAAAAAAAAAATTAAATTTGCTAAATTTGGCTTCAAAAAGGCCAAATATAATTTTAATGGTTAAACTACTTTAAACTACTTTTGAAGGTTTAAACTACTATTTAGCAAATTTGGCCTTTTTTTTTAAAGTAGATTTTTCAAAATAAGTTTAAAAGATTAAAATAGTTTAATCTTTTAAACTTTTTTTAAAAAGGCCAAATTTGTTAAATTTGGCTTTAAAATGGCTAAATATAATTTTTGATGGCCAAACTCGTGAAATTTGGCTTTAAAACGTTTTTTTTTTTTTTTTATTTCTAAATTTTAGATATTATACATCTGAGGCAACGCCAATTAAGAAAATACCAACTTTGTGGGTATTTGTTTTTTCATTTTTGACTTTTAGTCGGATCTACAAACATGCACAGACAACTGCCCTTTTAATAAGAGATAATGTTAAGTTATTATACATCAAGAGTTATGCCTTTTGAGTTAACAGCGGCCTTTTAATTTACATAGTTCTTTATTAATAATCTATCTGCTTGTTTCTTAGTCCGTACATTAAGGGCTCCTTGAATCTTTGACAGACTATGGATACTCACAATACTGGATACTCAATTGAGTCAGTTCTATATTTAAAATCCAATGAAAACTATTTTCATAGAAAGGTTAATAAACTCAAATAATAATTTGACCAAGGTTGTTTTCTTAGAGCCTCAGACCAGAACATCTGCAACAGACAGATGAAACTTTCAGGTCATAAATGCATAAGTTCATTCACCATAACAATGCAATTTGCAATCCCTCTGATCCATTCAGGCAGAATAAAATAATAGGAGGCATTATTTTTGGAATATCCCTGGTGTGTGTGTGTGTGTGTGTGTGTGTGTGTGTGTGCACATATATATATATATATATATATATATATATATATATATATATAAAATATATTTTAGTCATCGACATACAGATCTGTTTCGTTGTTTCACAACTCCTCAGTGCCGCTAGACTAACACCTATCCCAAGCCGAGGATTGAACCTAGAACCGTCGTGATGACAGTCGGCAGTTCTACCCCCTGACTACGGAAGCGGTGGCCGCAAATTAATCTGTCCGAATGTCTATTTAAATAAACATCCGTCCGCCGCTCGTAGAGGGCTCAAACGTTTGTTTGTAAACAAACCACGAGCTTCGCATTTTTTCAGCTAAATTAAGTGGCGAGTGAGATTATTTACGATAGTGCTCAACCCAAAAGGGGGGGCTTTATAAAATATATTTTAGTCATCTACATACAGATCTGTTTCGTTGTTTCATATATATATATATATATATATATAATATACACACACACAAACACTAGCTGGGCGCCCAGTGTTGCCTGGTCATAAAATAAGCTTAAATATATTTTAATTTATGCAGATTACATATTTATTCTTATATAGTCAATTCTCTATTGATTATTATATTGTACCCAATATATAATAATGAGTTCATATTAAAAGAATAAAAAATTACTTGGGTGCTATCAGTTAGAATCGAAACCAAAGCATTTTGCACTCCAACCTTGGTTGTTACCATTTGAGCTATCGACAGCTGGATAAAAAAATAATTAAAAATGAATTAACTTTAATGTACAAATCCATATTTGCGCTTGCATTCAAATAACAGGTTTAGTAAATTACATCTGCCAAATTCGATTTTTTTTTCAATTTTGACCTGCTTAGCAACTATTTTTACCGGTTAGAAACCCATAAAAGAATGTTTCACAAAAAATGCAATCATTTGACTCGCCTCACACCACTTAATGACCTTGCATCTGAGATGCACTTTGAAAAAATGGAGATATACAGACACACACAGAGACATAGTGAGTTTTGTAAATTAGGTTATTGGCTACATATATGCACACATAATTCAGCTGCACCTCATTTAGAGATTCCGTCTAAATCTCAAAATGGGATGCAACTGAAACATGTATGCACATATGTAATCAATAATGGTTCTATAAATATTAATACTGTATTGTGCACTTTTTTGATAAACACCAGAGTTTCAGTGGCTTTACATCTGGAAAACTACAATTATTTATATATATATATATATATATATATATATATATTTGTGTAAACAAATCTAGCTTGGGTATTTGGACGATGTCAAAACATCGTTAATTCACTGCCCGCACAGCAGCTGCTGATTGGCGTAATGGTTAAAAGTCTTGACTGTCGTACGCGCGATCGGGTTTCAATCCTGGCTTGAGATAGTTGCCTGTCTAGCTGCACTGATTCGCTGTGATACAGCGAAACAGTACTGTATGTGGATGACTAAAATATATATATATATATATATATATATATATAAAATGGTAAGAAAATGACGATATCAAACTATATAGTAATATATAGAGATTTATTTATTAAGGATATACATAAATTGGGGTGTAGAGTAAGTGAAAATATATATGACAAAATTATATTCCAAATTTCTAAGATGTTGACCATCTTACCGTTTACTTCTTTAAGTATGTTGACATGCACAACTCTTGACAGCATCCATCAAATGAAAAAATAATTGCAGCTTCTTTCCCAATTTTCGGATTTTGTAATCAGACCCATATTAATTTATTTTCTTTTAAAATTGATAAGTGCTTTTTCGTCTGAGTTAAGGGTGAAATAAATTCAAGAATTGACATGATCATTACATGAATGATTCTGCGTTACGAAACAGGTGCTGTCAAGAATTGTGAATGTCAACGTACATAAAGAAATAAGATGGTCAGCATCTTGAAATATGTTATTTATTTGTTATATGCTCTGTAGTTACATCGCGCTTCATAAATTAAAGGATTGGTATGAATAAAAGGTGAAATATAATTGAATAAACATATTTCCTCATATATATATATATATATATATATATATATATTAGTTGCCTGGCAAGGCCACAGGGAAGATAATAGAAGTAGCAAAACAGTCAGGCGACCATCATATAAAGCGTCAGCACATATGCGTATAGTCTCATCCAACGGCCGTTGGATGAGACTATAAGCATATGTGCTGACGCTTTATATGATGGTCGCCTGACTGCTCCACGGTTTTCTAAAGAGATTCTTATTGAACTCATTTTAATGTGTACGAAATCCGTGGAATTTAGTTTTTGTGATATTATGTACTGTCAGGTTGATGGGGTTTAAATGGGGAGTCCGTTGGCCCCAACTTTAGCGGACATTTTCGTCGGGTACTATGAATCCGTTATGTTTAATTCTACAACTAAACCCACTGCATATTTCAGATATGTTGACGACACTTTTGCTATTTTTCCTTCGCAAAGTGAAGCGTCAATATTTTTTAATAGGTTGAATTCTTTACATGGGGCTCTTAAGTTCACTATGGAAAGTGAGAAGGACAATTCGCTTCCTTTCTTGGATGTTCTTGTCGAACGCTCAAGGGGGGGGGCTTTCTCACTACAATTTATAGAAAGCCGACATTTACTGGCCTATATGTGAACTGGTTGTCTTTTGTACCTAAATCACGTAAGGTCGGCTTAATTAATACTTTGGTACATAGAGCCCTCATGATTTGTTCGCCTAACAGATTAGATGTTGAACTCTATAAGATCAGGGAAATATTCATCAATAATGGGTATCCTGTTGACCTTATTGATGACTGTATTTTCAAAAAGGTTGCGGATTTTAAATCCCCTAAAAAGTTTGGACCCTTTAAATGCCCGGTTTATTTGAAATTACCGTGGATTGGGGAGGGGAGTAATAGAATTTCCAAACAGATTCGAAGAAGTATTTACGAATGCTTCAATTCGGTGACCTTGCGTTTGGTATATACTACGAGACCTGCTTTTCCGTCTTTCCGCAAGGATAGTTTGCCTTACATCCAAAATAGTAATATTGTATATCAGTTTAGATGCCAGTGCGATGCTGGTTATGTTGGGCGAACATCCTTGCACCTTTTGACTCGTATAAACCAGCATGTTCCATCGAAGATCAGACAAGGGAGGATGGGGTTTGGTGGTCTCCCTCCTTCTGCAGTCTTGGACTCTGCTATTGGCCAGCATTTGGTTGACAACCCGTGCTGTGCCGATAGATATAAAATAGATTGGTTCGAGGTGCTACATAGAGCGGACTCCAAAAACCATTTAAAGATTTTGGAGGCCGTCTCTATCGCGGTGCGTCAACCTTCTTTATGCCGGCAAAAAGAAACATCAAACGCATTGTTTCTCTTTGGGGAACTTTAAATTTTTTTCTCCCGCTTTTTTTTTTTTTTTTTTTTTTCTCCCTCGTTGTGCCAATATTTTTAATCGTTTTTAAACGTAAATAAATTTAATTAATGTCCCCGTACGTTGGCACATTTAATAAGTTCCCCAATAGAACTCTTTATTTTCGTTACAATATTATTTAGATTGCTATCGATTTACTCCTGACGAGATGATAGCCGAAAGAGCTCTCAAGAAACTTCCGCCTAGTATTTTATTTGAAACTATATATATATATATATGTATATATATATCACTTTTTGGGGTAATTTTATAAGTTTGAAATCTCGGCAACTATTGATCAGAATTAAACAAATGAAGGTTCGTTGGAAAGCTAATGACCTGAATTGTATCGTGGTCTATGTGACTTTTGCCTTTAATGTCGCACATTGTCTAAATAAATGGAGGATCACTTTTTATATTAATTTTACGTAAAATGAGCACCCACTTTATGGCCACCTTTTCTATAAAGTGGGTGTTTATTTTACGTTAAATTAATATAGAAAAATGATCCCCCACTTTTTAAAACTATAATTTATTCATATTATTGAAACTACCTGTTTCCTGGAATTTTAAATGTTATTTTCGTTTTCAGCACCCTCGGAAAACCTACAACAGTGGTAATTTTAAAGGATTTTTTGTGGGTCGAAAGATACTGCATCTTTACCAATATTTCAATCAGTCATTTGTTTTCCTAGTTTTGCATATGAATTACAAAATATCTGATAACAGTAAGGGGAGACTTGATTCCAAATATCTCTCGTATGTTATATCTCCACTCTTTGATTTTCATACTTAAAGTAAATTTCACAGTGTATAATGATTATTTGATACTGGAGATCTTCATAAATGTTAAATGTAAATTCAAAATGTCACGAGGGGTAAATAAGATGAAAAATAAACAAAAAAAAACTCTCTCCTGACGAAATTAGGTCAAAAAGTAGTTTGATTTGTAAACAAATATTTGTTTTGTTTTTTTTTTAATCTGCGTTGAATTGGCTTACTAAATTGAATTATATATTTCTGTTCTGCATTTTAGTTTTGTTTCATTTGTAAAAATATTGTAATTTTCGTTTTAAAAAAAAAATATCCAATTTTTCTTAATTTTCATTGATTTGTTTTTAGCCGGCTGTGTTGGATAATTTACTAAATTCCATGAAGTATGTCCTGACTGGTATGGGCCTTCTGCGGGTGAAATTAGAAGATCCCAGGAACAGGGTAAGCTACATAATTACCATGTTACCTAAATTTTAATGAGCACTTGGTATATATCTATCCATATAATAATCTGCTTGTTTCTTGCTTATTTAGTTTGCACATTAAAAAAAAAAGGCCAAATACAATTTCCTAAAGCAAAAACTGCTTCAAGAAAGACCAAATTAGTGAATTTTGGCTTTAAAAAGATCTGGTAACCCTGGACAAGAATAACTGACCCCTTTTTGATATAGCCTCATTTCCAGATATCATTACAAAAATATTTGATCATTTTTGTAATGTGAGAAAGGAAATAGTAATTTCGACGTGCAGCGGTTCTTCACCGAAGAAAGAAGTCCGTGAAACATGTTAAAAAAGAACATTTGAAAGAAACTGAGTAAAAAAAAAAAAACATTGTCTACCAAGAGGTGCTTGACTAAAAGAATAAATTAAAGATCGTCTCTTACAATGTGATTTTATTATTTGTATTGAACTATGTAGCACAATATTACTTTCTGAATATTTATTATTACTTATTGATTTATTTCATTTGGGTCAGTTCTTTATTTAAAATACAATGGATATTATTTTCATGGAAATATTATTATATTTTCAACGTGTTATTGGTTTTTCTGTCCAAAAGACTAATTTTTTGCGCTTTACAGAAAAAAATCAGTTTTGCCAAAATATATTTGTTCATTAAATGTATTTCTCATTCCATGGAATCCCCACGGCACCTACTAGTAGTAATAATTGGGAAAAGTGCCTCTATTTTTTATAGTTACGTCTTGATACTGCATTTTATCGGTTTAATAAACACTCAAAAAATGTTACAAATAGCAATGCCATAAAACTACCTGACGAAGGCGAGAGGAATAGTTGGCCAAAACGTTGTGAAACAACAACTAAAGATGAGGATAATAGTCCGCAATAAATAAATGAATAAATAATACTCTTCTCAATAATGAATTCCAATTAATTAGATAATATATACCATTCAGTACGGACCCGACAATGGAAGATCAGATAATAGATAAACATGGATTTATAACACCAAAAAGTTCAACCTTAATCTCTCTTCGGGGCCTGTGGCACAGTCGATAGAGACGTTGAATCTCTACGGTTCCAGATGAACATTTTCTGAAGATAGCCATTTCAATCCTACCCAAAAGCCAGCCAGAGACTTAGTTGGCCAAAAATGTGGTGAGACGACAACAACTATGTAAGGTAGCAATTGCCGAAGATGCAGTTAGGAAATTCGGAGTTCCTATCCCTTGCGGTTACCACCTGATGAAGGCCAGAGGAATAGTTGGCTGAAACATCGTGTGGTCCTGGATATGACCTTAAACTATATCTAGTGGTGAGGCCCCAGCTTGCGGGCTTTGGGGAATGTGAAGCCACCCTCTAATTGCCATTGCTCCCAGATCCACTCTGACCCAGAGTTGTATCTGTTAGGGTCCCAACTATGGGTTAAATAGAAACCGACTTGAAAACAACAAATATATTCTAGTAAAAAAAAAAATTTTCTTCAAAATCTTTGGATTCGGCATTAAATAACCTGAAAAGGGTTGATATGCCGTAAAACAAAAACAACCAACAATCAAAACAACCAAAAAAAGATTAGGATAATAGTCCGCAATAAATAAATGAATAAATAATACTCATCTCAAACATTCCAATTAATTAGTATGTCATAAAACGCTTTTGATAATTACAGATTTCAAGGTAGTTCTATTAAAATAGTCATATTTTAAAAAACAAAATACTACAAGTCCTCAAAATCTTTTTTTTTTTGTCTTAAAAATAATAATCAAAAGCATTTCCCTTATATTTATATATCTATCAGATTTAATATGCTTACTTCAAAATTCAAATGGTGTTCAATGTAGACTTTTCAAAACGTAATATAATCTATAATATAAACCTTACCTGTCTGTTTAAATGTATGAATGTTTGTATGTCTGCCTAAAACTTTTGACAGAGGCAGTGGATTTTCACGAGGTCGGTATCCTTTGGAAGCTCGACCCTTCGTACGACAAATATCAAAAAATTGGCTAAAAACATTTATTCCTTCACCCTCAACTGGGTACTTTTCTACAGGGAGGGGTCGATTTTTTTCACCGATATTTTCAAAAGTCATCCCCTCTTTTCGATTGTCTAGCCTTAATTTAAACCTACGTCACTTATAAGATGTCACTTTTTTTTTTTTTAATGTTCTTTTTCTCCTTTGCGGTACAGGTCCAAGCCTGTCTGCCTGCCTACTACCCCCCCCATTTTTATTTTTTTTTTATTTTGCTCAACACACACCTCCAAACACCTGGGCACCTAGGCTAGTCTAATTTAAAGCTATCTTGTTGGGTTTTTCAACTTTGACCTATATAGCAATACATTTGACAGATCAATATTTATTTCTGACTTTTTTTTTTTTTTCTTTTTTCTGATTGCTTGCAGATTAATGCGCAGACGGTTTTGTCGTGTACATGTTGCATGGATGAGAATCAGACGATGTTGAAGTACATCTGGGATGCGTTGCGGTTACTTTGGAAAGATAAAGGAGTCCGGAATGCTGTATCAAAAGGCTACGAATATGAACTGAACGATTCTGCTATTTAGTGAGTCTTCATATTGCAACGTTCACAACTCTCTCTCTCATATATATATATATATATATATATATATATATAGAGTAATTTATAAAATATATATGGTGATTAAGCTACACTGAATATTCGGCGGTTCATCCACTCTAGGATTCCTCAGGCTTATGCGGAATCCTAGAGTGGATGAAACGCCGAATATTCAGTGTAGCTTAATCGCCATATATATTTTATAAATTACTAACTAGCTCTACCTATGTATTGAGCACTTTTGAAGAGTTTACGCATAAATCTATACTTTCGTATATTAATTTTATGTGAGTAAATGAAGTAGTTATATATATATATATATATATGTTACTTACACATAGGAATTTCCTATATCTCTACAAGCCACCATTCGCCCATGCATGGAGTATCGTTGTCATATTTGGGCTGGTGCATCTGCTAGTAGTCTCTCACTCCTGGACGGGGTTCAAAAGAGAGTCGCCAATTTAATAGGTCCTGAACTGTCAGCTAAGCTTCAACCTCTGTCCTATCGACGAAATGTTGCATCCCTCTACCTATTTTACAAGTATTTTAATGGTAGATGCTCCAATGAACTATAAGCCCTTGTACTCCCTCAACGTAAATACTCCCGACAAGTCTCACTCCTACACAGTAGAGATCTCCAGATGTCAGAAAGACTTCTACTCTAATAGTTTCTTCCTCAGAACTGCTAGACTTTGTAATTCCCTTCTGGGTTCCTGCTTCCTCAATTGTACTGACATGCAGAAGTTCAAGTGTAATGTGAACAGACATCTTGCTGCTCAACTCCCTACATCGTATCCCTGCAAATTATGTCCCAGATAGTGGCCCTCTACATCAGTGGCACAGTGCCTTGTTTTGGGGGTGAAAATGCAATAAAAACAAAAATGTGTGCGTCCTCCTCCATAAACTGCTCCATTGTATCACTGTTGATCGGTACGGGTATACTAGCACCCATCTTGAGCCAAGAATCAAATCTGCAACCATCTAGTTGATAGTCGGTAGTTCTATTATCTGACCTATGAGATCGGCGCTCGTAAATATTTTGAAACAACTTCAAATAAACATTTGACCACTGCTAAATAAGCAGTAGGTCACGAAAATGCTTTACCCAAGAAAGAAGGGGGGGGGGCTTATATATAGTCATCCATAGTTTCACTGTATCATAGCTCATCAGTACAGCTAGACTGGCATCCTTCCCAAGCCAGGAATCGAATCTACATTTTATATATATATATATATATATATATATATATATATATATATATACCCGGTGTGGTCTGTCATAAAATATGCATAAATATCAATTTTTATTCGTGCAGAAATTGAGACATGTGCATGCAAGTATTATGTTTTTTCCTAAACAATTCACTTTTTGTAAGAAAAAAAAAAAATAGAAATACTCAAGCTGAGATCGAAACCAAAACCTAAAGACAGTGTATCAAGTATGATAGCCATAATACCAGCTTGACACGATCTTTTAAAGTGTTTTCAAACCTACTTATCCTTAACATAACATCCTGCCATGTGAACGATTTTCACATGCATAGTTGTGAAACAGTTGACAAATAAAAATACAATGACCCACCCCTCTCCCCTCTACCCAAGTATCAATTTTTCACATTTTGACACCCCTAGCAGCCTTTCTTTTCTGGATGAAAACTGATTAAAAAGTTTTCCACATGTCTGAATACCCTATATACCAAATTTCAAGTCTAGATCAAATATTTCTTTAGTATAAAAGTTTAGAGTTGTCCTCACACATTATCACTTTTATATATATATATATATATATATATATATATATATATATATAGTCATCCACAGACTGTTTCACTGTATCATAGCTTTTCAGCGTGGCTAGACCTGCATCCATGCCAAGCCCAGTGTTGAACCAACAACTATCAAGTTGAGTAGTTCTATCCATCAAGCCACTGGGAGAGGCGCCATCAGCAATGATATCTAACATTGCTTTGTACAAGCATTGGCTGCCACTCTTACAGTGCTCCATTTGTTTACTGGCAGTTTTGCATTATGCTAAAGCAGTAGCAGGTGATATCAATTACCAAGTGTGCTCAACCCAAGAAAGGTGGCTTAAGGGCTACCAGGCATTGTGCGTTTCTATTAAAACTGCTATAATTTTTATCGCTTTATCCATCTCTCTATCTTTCTCTCTTTTCTCCTTCTCTGATTTCCTTTTACCCATCCTCATAGTTTTTTTTTCTTCGGCCAGCCCATTCCTCTCTCTGGACATACATGCAGACAATTTGTTTCTATAGGTTCCTCAAGCAACAAGTAGGCATAAAGGAATTAACTTTGTTACTTCCAGTTAGTTTAGTTACATAATTTTTTTTTTTTTTTTTTTTTTTTTTTTAATGATTAAAATCAATCTCTGAAACAAAAACCAAAAGAACAAAAGAATTTAATTTCCATTTTTTTTTTTTTAAGCTATGATCATAAAACGATTAGCAATAGACATCAGCTACTTAGCTGATTAGGGAATGCATAAAACTTAGCACATCACGATAGTTAGCCAATACAGAACTTCCAAAACGTGACAATGATACATGTTCATTCACACAATTCTGAGGCAGCACGTTCAGGATTGCAGAACATAGTATGAAATGAGATCGCCGGTACATCTCTGAGCAAATGCTGGTGTGATTATGCAGAGGGTCTAATGTTGAATGTATATCGTCACAAGTTTGGTCTATTCAGCCACAGCACATTGTTGTAAGGCAAGAACCATGAAGTAATATGTCGGCAGCAGAAGCAACTGTGACATTCCGGTGAGTAGACAGCAGATCCATATAAATAAAACAGGTGTGTGTGTGTGTTTAAATATTTAACCGATAAACTATTAAACTACTGATCACATAACACTGAAATTAGCAGGAAATAGAAATCATACACCAACGATGGTTTATAACGAGTAAAATCTTTGTTTGGATGGATAAATAATGCGTACAGAAATACATCGGCAAGTTTTTCTAGCTGATAGCACTCAAGTTATATATATATTTAAAAAATTTTGAAATCGGTACTAAATATGATATTCAATAGAGAATTGGCTCTGTAATAATACAAATGAAATTTGCATGAATGAAAATATATTAAAATGTATTTTACAACCAGGCTAGGCCAAGTGCCCCCACTCGTCTCAATAAAATGACCAAATTTCTCTTTACAAATAAGTTTTTTTTCAGGCTCATGGGTAACATTTTGGATTCTTCGGACAGCTGTTCTATTCTTGAGTGTCAATCCTCATTTCAAAAATTCCGAAATACTGAAACTTTGAATGTGAGATAATTGACAGACCAATAAAAAATACTATTTCAGATTTGTGCATGACTGAAAGAGAACGTTAGAGACTTGACAAAGCATCTAAAAATAGGTCAGACATAGACCTGCCATTTCAAAAATTAATCTACCAGGAAATTGGATTTTAATCAAAGAATTTTGCTATGACTTTGAAGTTATAATCCCCTCCCCTCAGCACACACACACACACTCCCTTCCCCTTTTTCTGTCTCCATCCCTCTCTGCATCCATCCCTCTCTCTTCCTCTTTCTCTCTCTTCCTCTTTCTCTCTCTTCCTCTTTCTCTCTCTTCCTCTTTCTCTCTCTTCCTCTTTCTCTCTCTTCCTCTTTCTCTCTCTTCCTCTTTCTCTCTCTTCCTCTTTCTCTCTCTTCCTCTTCCTCTCTCTTCCTCCTCTCTCTTCCTCTCTCTTCCTCCTCTCTCTTCCTCTCTCTTCCTCCTCTCTTCCTCCTCTCTCTTCCTCTTCCTCTCTCCTCCTCTCTCTTCCTCTTCCTCCTCTCTCTTCCTCTTCCTCCTCTCTCTTCCTCTTCCTCCTCTCTCTTCCTCTTCCTCCTCTCTCTTCCTCTTCCTCCTCTCTCATCCTCTTCCTCCTCTCTCTTCCACTCTCTTCCACTCTCTTCCTCTCTCTTCCACTCTCTTCCACTCTCTTCCTCTCTCTTCCACTCTCTTCCTCTCTCTTCCACTCTCTTCCTCTCTCTCTTTCTGCATCCATCCCTCTTTTTCTCTTCCTCTCTCTCTTCCCTTCTCTCTTCCTCCCCTCTCTTCCCCTTCCTCCCCTCTCTTCCCCTTCCTCCCCTCTCTTCCCCTTCCTCCCCTCTCTTCCCCTTCCTCCCCTCTCTTCCCCTTCCTCCCCTCTCTTCCCCTTCCTCCCTCTCTCTTCCTCTTCCTCCCTCTCTCTCTTCCTCCTCCCTCTCAAGATCACTTTTATATATAGATAGATAGATTACACACACACACACACACACACATATATATATATATATATATACATACAGATATATAGTATGCACACACACACATATATATGTATATATATATGCATACATCAAACTGTATAAATCTAAAGATATTTTTTCTTTGTTTTTTCAGTTATTTTGAAAATATGGACAGAATTTGTTCGTCAAAATATATCCCAAATGCAACAGATGTGCTTCGAGCTCGTGTAAGAACAACAGGAATCATAGAAACTTGTTTCCGAATAAATTACGTCATTTTTCGGTGAGGAATTTCTGCTTTTTTTTTTTTTTTTGGTCATTTCTTTTTTTTTTGGTCATTTCTTTTTTTTTGTCATTTCTTTTTTATCATTTCTTTTTTTTTTCGTCATTTCTTTTTTTTCCGTCATTTCTTTTTTTCTTCATTTCTTTTTTTTCTTCATTTCTTTTTTTCTTCATTTCTTTTTTTTCTTCATTTCTTTTTTTTTCGTCATTTCTTTTTTTTTCTTCATTTCTTTTTTTTCTTCATTTCTTTTTTTTTCTTCATTTCTTTTTCTTCCTTTCTTTTTTTTCTTCATTTCTTTTCTTCATTTCTTTTTTTCTTCATTTCTTTTTTTCTTCATTTCTTTTTTTCTTCATTTCTTTTTTTTCGTCATTTCTTTTTTTTCGTCATTTCTTTTTTTTCGTCATTTCTTTTTTTTTTTCATTTCTTTTTTTTTGTCATTTCTTTTTTTTTCGTCATTTCTTTTTTCTTCATTTCTTTTTTTCTTCATTTCTTTTCTTCATTTCTTTTCTTCTTCATTTCTTTTCTTCATTTCTTTTCTTCATTTCTTTTTTTTTCTTTCTTTTTTTTCTTCATTTCTTTTTTTTTTCGTCATTTCTTTTTTTTTCGTCATTTCTTTTTTTTTCGTCATTTCTTTTTTTTTCGTCATTTCTTTTTTTTTTCGTCATTTCTTTTTTTTTCGTCATTTCTTTTTTTTTTCGTCAGTTCTTTTTTTTTTCGTCAGTTCTTTTTTTTCGTCAGTTCTTTTTCGTCATTTCTTTTTTTTTTTTTTTTCATTTCTTTTTTTTTTCGTCATTTCTTTCTTGTCATTTCTTTTTTGTCATTTCTTTTTTTGTCATTTCTTTTGTCATTTCTTTTTTTTGTCATTTCTTTTTGTCATTTCTTTTTTTCGTCACATTTTCATTTTTTTTCGTCATTTCTTTTCGTCATTTCTTTTCGTCATTTCTTTTTTTCTTGTCATTTTTTTTCGTAATTTCTTTTTTTTTGTCACTTTTTTTTATTTTTTTTCGTCATTTCTTTTTTTCTTGTCATTTTTTTGTCATTTCTTTTTTTTGTCATTTCTTTTTTTTGTCATTTCTTTTTTTTGTCATTTCTTTTTTTTTGTCATTTCTTTTTTTTGTCATTTCTTTTTTTTTGTCATTTCTTTTTTTTTGTCATTTCTTTTTTTTTTGTCATTTCTTTTTTTTGCCATTTCTTTTTTTTTCGTCATTTCTTTTTTTCGTCATTTCTTTTTTTTCGTCATTTCTTTTGTTTTTTCGTCACTTTTTCGTCATTTCTTTTTCGTCATTTCTTTTTCGTCATTTCTTTTTTGTCATTTCTTTTTTGTCATTTCTTTTTTCATTTCTTTTTTCATTTCTTTTTTTTTTCGTCATTTCTTTTTTTTTCGTCATTTCTTTTTTTTTTTCGTCATTTCTTTTTTTTCGTCATTTCTTTTTTTTCGTCATTTCTTTTTTTTTCGTCATTTCTTTTTTTTCGTCATTTCTTTTTTTTTGTCATTTCTTTTTTTTCGTCATTTCTTTTTTTTGTCATTTCTTTTTTTTCGTCATTTCTTTTTTTTCGTCATTTCTTTTTTTCATTTTTTGTCGTCATTTCTTTTCATTTTTTGTCATTTCTTTTCATTTTTTTCGTCATTTCTTTTTTTTTTTTCGTCATTTCTTTTTTTTCGTCATTTCTTTTTTTTCGTCATTTCTTTTTTTTCGTCATTTCTTTTTTTTTCATTTCTTTTTTTTTTCATTTCTTTTTTGTCATTTTTTTCCGTCATTTCTTTTGTCATTTCTTTTTTTTGTCATTTCTTGTCATTTCTTTTGTCATTTCTTTTTCTGTCATTTCTTTTTCTGTCATTTTTTTTCTGTCATTTCTTCTGTCATTTCTTTTTCTGTCATTTCTTCTGTCATTTCTTTTTCTGTCATTTCTTTTGTCATTTCTTTTTTTCTGTCATTTCTTTTGTCATTTCTTTTTTTCTGTCATTTCTTTTGTCATTTCTTTTTTTCTGTCATTTCTTTTGTCATTTCTTTTTTTCTGTCATTTCTTTTGTCATTTCTTTTTTTTCTGTCATTTCTTTTTTTCGTCTTGTTTTGTTTTTTAGTTTTTTAAAATTCACGATAAGCTTATCAAAAACGCAAAAACAAATTGTGTTGGGACGATTATTTGGAAAAATCAGAACTTTTGGGGGTATTAGAATCAGAAAGATTTTAACCTAATTTCTGATTCCAAAATTGATTGTTGTAATTTTTTTTTTTTTTTTTTTTTTTTTAAATCAATAAAACTCAAATATATAGATCAACATCCAGAGGTGTAATGATTACTACGCTGTTGTCCTATTGACTACTGTACACTCTTTAACCCTTATCCTCAAGTGGCCTCTGAGCCTTGATAAGTGGTGACTCCTTTGTTAAAAAAAAAAAAAAAATTATGAAAAGACTTCTTTGTTGGTAAATGTTAAGAGTTTACTAGATGTTTCCATTGATCTTGTTGGGAAAAGGTCTGCATACATATACCAACCAGATAACAATAACCAAGACACATATATGGATATCATTGACAATAAATGAACTGGACTAGGACGTTTTGAAATGCCACTATGAGAAATTGTCAAATAGTGTTTTCCTGGAACCATGAAAATCTAGAAGTTGCAGAAGCGGCATCTGGTCCAGTAAATCAGAATATAAATGCTAGAAAGCTAGCATATCATGTACCTTTTACAAGGCCACCATTCATCCATGTATGGAGTATTGTTGCCGCATTTCAGCTGGTGCATCTGCTACTAATCTCTGCCTCTTAGACAGGGCTCAAAAGAGAGCCGCCAACCCAAATAGGTCCCGTCGCACTATCAGCCAGGCTTCAATCACTCTCCCATCGATGAAATGTTGCATCCCTCTGCCTGTTTTGAAAGTATTTTAATGGTAGGTGCTCCGACGAACTACAAGCCCTTGAATACCCCAACCAACCTGACAAGCAGCAAAATCCCACCCCTACACAGTATAAATCCCTAGATGTAAGAAAGCCTTCTACTCTCCTAGTTTCTTCCCTAGGACTGCTAGACTTTGGAACTCCTTTCTGGGTTCCTGTTTCCCCGACTGTATTGACATGCAGAAGTTCAAGTATAATGTAAAAAGACATTTTGTTGCTTAACTCCCTACATAGTACCCCTACAAAGTATGTCCCAGATAGTAGCCCTCTACATGAAAGTGGCACTGTGCCTTGTTTGGGGTGAAAATGCCATTACAAAAAAAGAAAATGAAATAAAAAGGGTAAAATTGGATAAGATAGCCGAACAAATATTGGAATCGTCCCATCACTAGTATGTGCTCTTTTATCACGTTTTGTTTTTCTTTTCTTTTTTTTTCTTTTTTCTTTTTTTTTCTTTTCTTTTTTCTTTTTTCTTTTTTTTCTTTTCTTTTCTTTCTTTTCTTTCTTTTCTTTTCTTTCTTTTCTTTTCTTTCTTTTCTTTTCTTTCTTTCCTTTTCTTTCTTTTCTTTTCTTTCTTTCCTTTTCTTTCTTTCCTTTTCTTTCTTTCCTTTTCTTTCTTTCCTTTTCTTTCTTTTCTTTTCTTTCTTTCCTTTTCTTTCTTTCCTTTTCTTTCTTTCCTTTTCTTTCTTTCTTTTTCTTTCTTTTCTTTTCTTTCTTTCCTTTTCTTTCTTTTCTTTTCTTTTTTTTCTTTTCTTTTCTTTCTTTCCTTTTCTTTTTCTTTTTTTTCTTTTCTTTTTTTTCTTTTCTTTTCTTTTTTTTCTTTTCTGTTTTTGTTTTTTTTCTTTTTCTTTTTTCTTTTTCTTTTCTTTTTCTTTTTTTTCTCTTTCTTTTTCTTTTCTCTTTCTTTTCTTTTCTCTTTCTTTTTTCTTTTTTTCTTTCTTTTTCTTTCTTTTCTTTTCTTTCTTTTCTTTTTTTTTCTTTTTCTTTTTTTTTGCTCCTTGAGATGATAATGAATTTAAATCCAATCCTAGAGGGTTCCAAAAGACTGACATCTTGGTACAAATTCTATCGGATAACTAAACCAATAACAAACACAAATATGGATATTGTTGGAAAGAAGTACATTTGAAATGACAATGGTGTGCTAGCAACAAATGAACGCAAGGAGTCTACTTATGTCAAAAGTCTGAGAGACCAAATTATCGAATACTGTTTTTCTGGAACCGTGAAAATCTGAAAGTTACAGGAGCAATATTCGGTCCAGCTATAAGAATTGAGAAAGAAATGGTACAGGAATCTTTAAGATAAAGAATAGGACTTTGAAATATCGTTGGAGAACTGTTGAAAGCTGAGTGTGAAGTGGGTATTGAGAACTGTTGAAAGCTGAGTGTGAAGTGGGTATTGAGAACTGTTGAAAGCTGAGTGTGAAGTGGGTATTGAGAACTGTTGAAAGCTGAGTGTGAAGTGGGTATTGAGAACTGTTGCGATACTCCTTGACACTTCTTGATCTGAATGTTAAGGTTGCAGAACCTCTACAAACAAAACTACACTTGGAATGCATGTGTGTGTATGTTTCGAATCCCACGACTAGCAGCAATCATAAAATCCTGCACTGATGATTCCGGAAGGATAAAACACAAGTATCTGTAGGTATTAAACGTAATTATATATGTGTGTGTGTGTGTGTGTGTGTGTGTGTGTGTGATAATGTTGTGTAACCTTGTAGCATTTTTGCAAAACTATAATTGTCTACGTAGACAGATTGGCAGTTGTGATGAGGGCGATATATAAAATTGAGAATCAGCGTCATTGTTTCAGATTAAAAATTCTTCTTCCAATGCGTCTGTTGTGAGTGTGGCTGTATGTTGCTTGTTAGCCCTGTGTGTTGCATCAAAATAGAGAGATAGTTGGAATAGTGCAGAGTGTGTATAACAGGCATTTCTGTTATCATGCTTGACAAATCGAATCATAAGAGAAAGAGTTTGTCTCAAAAGTCTAGGAACTTAGTAAAATTGTGACTAGTTGCAAAGGTAAAAGAAAAAAAATTTGGGATGCATAAATTTGATGGATCACGCCCTAAAAGTGATTGAGGAAAGAATTAATTTAGCAGCAACTAAGACTTATAAACATGGATAAACTACGATTCCACTTATCAAGGCCCGGAAGCCACTCAGGGATAAGGGTTATTGCAAGTAGAGTACGTTAGTGTGGAGATTTGATGCAGTGTTTACTTAAGGGGGCAGTTCATTAGGAATTTGTTAATGTTGGACTTGAAGACATCCAAGTTGTAGTCAGGTGGGAAGCAGGTAGACGGAACAGAGTTCCAGGCGTGCAGTTCTAAGAAAGAAGCTTTGTTCATGGAATCCACGTTTTAATTTAGGCACAGATAAAGAGTGGGGGAAATTTTTCACAGTGGATTCAGCTAGACGGGTGTTTTTCGTGAAAGATTGGCGAGGGGGGACCAGAGATTGGATTTCAGACGAGCACCTGCCATGGAAATAACGATAAAACAAGGATAGGCTCGCAACGTCTCTTCTGTGGGAGAAAGGTTGCAGGGTAGAGAAAAGGGCATCCCCCACTACGCCACGAAGTCTATTTTGTACTCTGGACAAATACTGAAATCTGCAGACGAAATAGGCATCAAGATTATTCTATTTCTATTTTTGTTTTCTTTTCTCTTTAAAGGATGTTTGATGTCGGAGGTCAAAGATCAGAAAGACGCAAATGGATTCAATGCTTTGATGATGTCCGAGCTGTATTATTTGTGGTCGCTTTAAGTTCATATGACATGTGTTTATACGAAGATCCAAATGTGGTGAGTTTAATTAAAGCTTACGACGTGTCTTCAATAAGTTTCCAGACATTTTTTTGTGTAAGCATTTAAAATTGTTGTAGAATCTTGAAAATTCAGTATGTTATTGCTATACATTTTACGAGATCACTGAACCAGTTTTATGATTTCAGGTTCAAATGAGCAACTACAGCAGGAATTGGAATATACCCTACTAAAGCCTGATTTTCAAAAAATGCAATCTTTACGTGAGGACATTTTAGAAGAATGATATGCAATAAAATTCTGTTTTAAATTTGGAAAAAAAATGCCACAGAAACATATGGAATGCTTCAAACTGCTTTTAAATAATCTTGCATGAACCGAGCATCAGTTTTTGAGTGGCATAAGACATTCAAGGAAGGTAGGGAGTCTGTGAGGGATGATGAGAGATGTGGGAGGAGTAAGGAAGTCAGAACACCAGAGTTGATTGGCCAAATAAAGAATTTCAAGGATAAGACCATTGTGTGTCTATAGAAACAATAAGTGCACAGTTTGATGTCAGTGTATACACAAATATTTACGAGGAACTGAAGGTGCAGAAGATTTAGGCAGGGTTTGTCCCGGGGGTGTTCAGAGAAGATCAGAAAGATGTCATGACAGCAGATGGTCGAGCTGATCAATCCAGATCCCGCAATTGTTGATGCTCTGGTGACCTGTAATGAAAGATGGATCTACTGCTATAACCCAAAGACCAAGAGACAGAATGGAGGCATGCTGGCACTCCCAAATCCAAGGCCAGATTAGATCCATCCAGAAACTTCTGATGTTTTGACAGCATGGGCATGATTTACATGCACTGGGTTCCCACTGGACAGACAGCCAACAAGGAATGCCATGTTGAGGTTTTAAGATAGTTCATGAAGTGATTTCATCTGAAGAGGCCAACACTCTACAAATCGGGTTATTCACGTTTCCACGAGGATAATGCACCAGTCCATATTTTTTTTTTTGTTTTTTTTTTTCATTTTATTGTTTTTGTTTTCATTTTTATCATTTTTGTTTCCATTTTGCTATTTTTTCCCCCTTTTTTAAAATTTGTCTTCATTTTTAAAATTTGTTTTTTAATTTTTTTTAATTTGTTTTTTAATTTATTTTTTTTTATTTTTTTAATTTAAAAATTAAATTTTTTTAAAACTTTTTAATTGAAAAATTAAAAAAAAATTTTTTTTCGTTTAATTTTTATAATTTTATAAAATTTAATTTTTTTTTTAATTTAAATTTTTTAATTAAAAAATATTTTTTAAATTTAAAAAAAAAATTATTTTAAATTTAAAGATTCTTTAAAAGTTTCTTTCTTTTTTTTTTCATTATTTTTCCATTATTTTGTTCATTTTTCCATTTTTTTTTTTTCATCGTTTTAAATTTTAAAAAGTTTTCTATTTTTTTTTTTTTTTATTTTTTTAAAAAGATTTTTTGATTTTATTTATTTTTCATTTCGGTTTTTGTATTTGATTTGTTTTTCATTTTTTTTTTTTTTCCCCAGAATCGCTTACAAGAAAGTCTAAATCTCTTTAAAGGAATTTGCAACAATAAATTTTTCAGTAATTCTTGTATGGTAAGTTTTAGTAGACCCTCCTTCTTTGTCTTCTATTTTTCTCATTCCATTTGTGTATGTTTCATTATTTAAAAAAGTTTTCTGCTTTCAAAAAAATAATCAGGTGTCAATACATGTTACCTATGCGTTACAAGCAACAATTTGTGTTCTGATATTTCTGCATTTTTGAGGTGAAAGTTGATTATTTGTATTCTTTGGACTACTATTCTCGTCTTGAATGACATTTTCACATTTTGGTTGATGTAACCTTTGACCTTAAGTGTATCTTGTTGATTGGGAATTTTTTTGTCAAACTCTGGAATCTGCACAATTCCCAAGTTCAACAAGATACACCTGAAGAAAGTTGGAATTTACATCAACCGAAACGTTGTGAAACTCACTCAAGATGCTAAAAAACAATTCAAATAATTTGAACAATTAATATTTGGATGAAGTATAGAAATGCTCTCCTATTTCTTTGTGTATACACCTGTGTGTCTTTCTTTTTCTATATAAGCATCTCTTACTCTCCCCCTCTCTCTCCTCTTTTTTTTTTCTATTTCACTCTCTCTTCTCTCTCTTCTCTTCGCTCTCTCTCTTCTCTTCGCTCTCTCTCTCTCCCCCTCTTTTTTTCTTTGCTTTCTCTCCTCTCACTCTTAATTTCAGCCTTCATAAATTTTTAGATTTGTTTAAAATGCTGGATATTTATGCAGAATACACGCCATGCTGAAATAACATTTAGAAAGCCATTCTTATCGAGAAGAGAGGAAGGTTGTCGTTAAGTCTTCCCTTGTGTGGACAAAATTCTCCTAAAATGAAAGCAATTAATTTACCGAGAATGTTAAAATGCACAAGTCTAAGTACTTTGTTTTTATTCCTTTGCTTCTAATTGAAATTTCGTTCTTACGCAGAATATAGACCATGCTGAAATAATGACATTATTATTTAGAAACCCATTCTTAAAATGGAGAGGGCATTTTGTAACTATTCCCTACTTTCACCTCACGATTTAATAAACAAAAGATACTGTAAAAATTGCATTTAAGTAAAAATCCAAAAACAATTTTAAAAAAATAAAAATAATTAGCACAGGCCGTAAACTGCACAAGTGCTAAATGTTAAATTGGATTCTAAGATTTTTTTTCAGACGATATTCTTGCAATTTTCTTGTAGTTTAATGTTCAGCAATTTCTGAATTGTTTACCAGAATGGAATTGTCTTTTAATTTCAGATTCTTTTTCTCAACAAAGTTGATTTATTCAAAGACAAAATTCTTCACTCGCAACGGCATCTCTGCCAATTCTTCCCTGACTACCCAGGTAAGTTTTATTCTTCAATTGTAAACGTACCAGAATGAGCATTGTCTTGTGTGTACACTGCACCAGCTGTGATTGTTCCACCCATTGTGCCAGTGTTATTATATTGGTACCCTACACCAGTAAGTATAGATTATGTAAACTAGTATGAATTTTGGTGAGGGTTACATTAGGTACGTGGTGCCTTCAATAAGTTTCCAAACTTTTTGTACAGGCATTTAAAATTTAGCATGTTATTGCTATACATCTGATGTGTCTGACAAATCTACAGCAGGGATTGGAATGCACCCTACTAAAGCCTGATTGTCACAGCTGGTGAATTTCAAAAATGCAATTTGAACGTAAGGGCACTTTAGAAGAATGATATACAATAAAATTCTGTTTCAAACCTGGAAAAAAAAAAATGACACAGAAATGTATGGAATGCTTCAGACTGCTTTTGGACCATCTTGTATGAATCGAGCATCAGTTTTTGAGTGGCATAAAAGATTCAAGGAAGGCAGAGATGATGAAAGGTGTGGGAGGAGTAAGGAAATAAGAACACCAGTTGATTGGTCAAATAAAGAATTTCATGGATAAGAAGCGTTGGGTGTCTATAGAGACAATAAGTATAGTTTTATGTCAGTGTGGGAACTGTACATACAATTATTCCGCGAGGAACTGAAGATGCGGACGATTTGCACATAATTTTGTCTCTTAGGTACTCCATCCTTGTTACAGACTATTTGAGCAAGATGGGTATCAACACAGTTCCTCACCCTCCCTATAGTTCAGACCTTGCTCCCTGTGACTTTTGGTTATTCCCTAAGCTCAAGGAAAACCTTAGAGGCTGCTGTAATGAGACAATTGACGAGATGAAAGAGACTGTGACAAGGGTCATTGATACACTCGCACAAGACAACTTCCATGGAGCATTCCAGAACTTGTTGGAGTGGTATAAGTGCACTCAAGCCAGAGTAGATTACTTCGAAGGAGAATAGAGTTTAATGTGTCTACTATCAACAAAAGTGCCCATACGAAAAAAAAAGTCTGGAAACTTATTGAAGACACCTCGTATGTTAAATATTGGGATCCT
Source organism: Euprymna scolopes (assembly GCF_053919585.1). Classification (NCBI taxonomy): domain Eukaryota; kingdom Metazoa; phylum Mollusca; class Cephalopoda; order Sepiida; family Sepiolidae; genus Euprymna; species Euprymna scolopes. The sequence continues at coordinate 67,314,373 of NC_136522.1, forward strand.
ACACCAGCAATTAGAGATTGTTAACTAGTATGAATTTTGGCGAGGGTATCATTAAGTACATGTCAGGATAACCTGGTGGCAAACAGAAACAGACCCATTTCAGCTGGCCTGATTGAAGTGGAAGGCGTCAAAGGTTACCCCCCCCCCCCGAGACAAAATGCACTAGAAATGCAAGTGCTGAATGATATTACATAAAAATGATGTCACATGTTCAAGGGACAGAATGGTTTCTAGTCAGTTAGTTAGTAAGTAGGACAGATAATATGTGCCCGACAATATAGAATATCTCAGTGATTGTTGCCTCAAGACTCTCTCGACATCAACCATCTGAAGAACAACGTTCAAAAAGTAATCAGAGTTCTAGCTGGAACCTTTATCAATAATTTTCCCTACTCTTTACCTGTGCCTAAACCTAAACGTAGATTCCATGAACAAAGTTTCTTTCTTAGAACCTTGCCTATGGAACTGTCTTCTGTTTCTCTGCTTTTCAACCGATTACAATATGGCCATCTTCAAGTCCAACATAAACAAGTTCTTGATGAGTCGTTCCCTTAAGTAATCCAATTTACCAAATTTCCACTACTAAAGATTACTACGATATTGTGCCATTGACTACTGCACTTATCCTCGAGTGGCGTCCGAGCCTTGATAAGTGGTGACTCCTTTGTATAAAAAAAAAAATTGTCTCTCCTCTCATAAACAATCGTTTTCTAAATAAAACCTTTAAAAACCAACAAATCTTAATTGTTTCCATGCATGAGTTGATTTGTCTTGAATAATCAACAACCATGAAGGGTCATGGCCCATAAAAGCGATGATCCCAGAAGTAAAATCAGCAACTGTACATGTGCATTTATAGTCTTATGTGGAATGGTCGAGGAGGGGTAATAGTTGAAACCTTTTTCTCACTTCCCCACGAGAGTACTCTAATCTCTTGGCACCCATGACGTCATCATTCAATCATTAAGATCGAGAATGTTGAAAAAAGATTCCCAATCAATTTCAAAACCGAACTGAACCAAGACAGAACATTTTCACATATAAAATTGCTCAATATCTTTTCAGATAGAACTTTCACACCAATAGTAAATAACTTGACTTAGTCGAAAACTTTAACCCATTAGGTTCCACTGCTGTTTGTGTGAGTAGTTTCTATTTTTTATTTATTTATTTATTTATTTTGGAAGCCTCCATTCAGTCTCAAAACATAATGGATATCTCTTGTAAGGGCAGCTTGCACATGAAATTGTGAGGCAAGAGTTACGCAATCCTCAACCTCACCTCTCCTGAATCGGCACTCCTTGAGTCCAGTGGCAAGGAGAAGTCCAGGACGACTGGAAACAATGTCAAGATAAGCGGAGAGCACATACAGCACCTGGTTTTCTCAAATGGTCACCTATTTTAGTACTAACCAGACTCAAGGTTGCTTAACTTTGGTGATCCAATGGGAACTGGTGTGTCAACGTAATTAACATTTAATTCGCTTTTATATTATAAACTAGAATATAAAACCCCCCACCATATATGTGAAATCAACATCATTGGATGTTTTACTTTATTCTCTTTTTATCCATTTTTTTTTTTTTTTGCTTTAACCCAATCTTTTTTTTTTTTTTTTTTATTTAATCTATATATGATAATACAACTTACTGCATAATTACTCTGAAGAAAACATCAATTTCAGCTATAGTCATCAACTTCTCTTCAAGTTATTGAAATCCTCTTAAAAATCTTTGAAATTTGCTAAAATTCTGCTTGTTTGATAATGTATGAACTTATATAAATGAGTCTTGCAATAGTAAAAAAAAAAAACATTGAAAATTTTATATCTATATCATTAATTGCTAGATTAAAGATAATGTTTTAAAATTGCAACAAAATGTACATCACATAAAATAAATCAAAGGTAATTTTTTTTTATTCAATTTAAATTAAATTTTTATACCTTACTTTGTAAAATTTATAAAAGTGCACTTTGAAGATAAATAAATTTCAAATTGAATCTTGTACCTTTATTTTTAAAGCCTATAGTAAAAACATTTTGTTTAACAATTTTCATGCCTTGGATGAAATGCTTTTCTAACTTGTATCTTTTTAAGATTATATTTTAAAACTCTCCTCTCTATTTCAGTTTGTATTTCTCCTCACACCACAACTCATTTTTGCAACCCCCTCTTTGTATTATTACAGGTCTGAATATTCTCTGTTTCAATTTGCATTTCTCCTCACACCACAACTCATTTTTTGAAACTCCCTCTTTCTAATACAGGTCTGAATAATGAGAAAATCTGAATTTTTAAAAAAAAAACTTTAAAATAACTTTTTTAGATTAAATTTTTTTTTAATTTCTTTCAGAATAGAAAATCTTTAAAATTTAATAAGGAACATATTTCATATAGGTTTCATTAACAAATATTCAGTACATAAGGAGAAAAATCGAGATGAAAATTTCAGGATTGTATAACTGGTTACAGTCAATAGTAGTCCTCGCCAGCGAAAGTCTTTGTTATTCGTATTCTATTATTATTTAAAACATTTTGTGTCCTGCTCTTTCACGCGAGGATTTATATATATATATATATATATATATATATTATAAAAACTTGAGTTTCTTCAACTATAATTGAAACCGATGTATTTTTTTTTTTTTTTTTTTTTTTTTTTTTTTTTTTTTATGATGCAGAACTCAAATTTACATATGTTAAGGCCTAAAACTGCACTGTTTGTTCATTTTCATCAGGATTTGATGACCTCTGGGGACTTTTGGGACTAAATGGGGGGGGGGCAATACTGAACTTAGTCATTCTTTTTTATGCCTCGCTAACTGTGCACTCACGAGGGGGGGGGCATGCATGCTTCACTTGTTACCCATATGTAACTATACCTACATTAGATGTTAAATTAGTACAAATTTCAACACATTTCAGGTGAAAACATTATTACCTACCTCCATGTCATGTTGAAATTAGTACGAAGCAGTTTTCTGTAAATACGGAAATCCAAACCTATTCCTTATATAGGCGTGCAATCCAAAAATGTTCTCAAACTAGTAAACAACTTGGGGCCAACACAAAATCAACCTGACTTAATATCACGTGTGTATCCTGCACATCTAGCTGAACTTTTGAAATATATTAAAGACGGACATGTACTGGCAATTCTATTTGCATATGTTTATCGAATTTAAAAAAAAAAAAAAAAAAAAAAAAAAAAGGGCTTCTACACTGGCACATTATCATTATGTCGTGAAATCAGGATAAGATCAGAACAGTTCATCAAATTGATGCAATTGTGTCAGCAGAGATACCAGGACCTGAAAATCCAGAGCTTCATGATTTAGTTAAGTCTTCAGTGGTACATAGTCCAACCTAATTGTAATTGTTTGATTATGTAATAAGTTTTTTTTTTGTTTTTTTTACTGATGTGTGTTTTAAAAATTTTCAACAACTGTGGAATTTCCACGGGTTCGTTATATCTGTGTACTTTATTTTTCTCCAAAAAAGGGAGTTTTTTTGGGTTTTTTTTCTCCATACTGCCACATTGGCGGTTTACTAGCTAACTTTCTATTTCTCTCTCTTTTCTGTTGCTATAACTCTCTTTATTTCTCTCTCTCTCTCTTCTTTCTTTTTCTTTCTCTTTTTTCTCTCCTCTCTCCCCCCTCTCTCTTCTCACCTCTCTCTCCCCCGCTCTCCTTTTTCTTCCCCCTTTTCTCCCCATCACTTCTCCACTCTCTCCTCCCTGTCTCTTTCCCTCTTTCTCTTTGCTCTTTTTCATTCTGCTGCACCATTACCGATTCATTTGTTAACTCAGTGTATTCTTTTCCACTCGACAATCCAACAAGGATAAAAACGGTTTCGTTCTCCTTATTTAGGGGTACAATACAGCATTTTTTTTTTTTTTTTTTTTTTTATAGTGAGTTTAAAACTTCAAATTCTATATATATATTTCTTTTTCAATTTCATTTCTTTTTCCTCCACAGGTAAAAAATACGATGTTGATACTGCTGCCCGTTACATCCAACATCTTTTCCAATTACAAAACAAAAATCCCGCCAAAGTTATCTACCCGCATTTTACGACGGCTACGGACACAAGCAACATTCAGGTTGTCTTTCAAGTTGTGATGGACTCGATACTCCGAGAGAATCTCACCTCAGCTGCTTTACTCTGAGGAGGTTGAAACCCGTTACCCATGTGCAGTCTCTCTCTCTCTCTCTCTCCTCTCCCCCCTCTCTCTCTCCTCTGTTCTGTGTGAGAATTTTATTCTCACATAGTTTAGAACTCTGGCAGAGCGAAAAAATAGACATGACATCGAAAAGCGCGCTTACCTGGTTGATTAAGGCAGGTCGTCTCATCTTCTCGATTGCAAATTTATATTGCGTCATTTTGCTGCTCAGCCGAGCCTGGTAGTAAAGACTTCTAAAGAAATGGTAGGGAAATAATCTTCTGTGAAGATTATCATTAGTCCATGGCATTAGGTCCATTTAAATAATGTACCAAAAAAAAAAAAGACAGATAATTCCATCGAAGAGGTAGAACCAAAATCAGCCTTTTTTTGCTGATTAGAAAGACGATATTACGTCAAGAAAAGAACGCCTAACTTAGTAGGTTAAATTGTCTCAAAGGTACCTTGAGAATATTGGGCGCCAAATCTCTGAAATTAATAAGAATATTAAAAAGGAGTCCATCGTGCATGAAAGATTTGCTTGGACTAAAGTTTTCAGTTTAAACATGTCTGCGCTTGCGGATTAAAACTCAAATCAACCAATGTGCTAAACCAATCAACCAATCAAGTGACACGATTCAAGTCCTGTAATTTCTCACACCTGCGTCAAAAACTCTTTCATAAAAGTGTATATAATTCATCATCATTTATCCATCTTCATCAATCCCTCCCGCCTCACACACGCACACACCTTGTCACTGCCACTTTCTTGTCCCCTCAAACCTCCCCGTGTGTTGAATCCCCACCAACAGCACTGCTTCCCAGGAAAAAGAAATATCAATCGAAAAATTCCCACCTAAAAAATGACAAATTTATGATTTTTTTATTTTTCTATTTTTTTTTTTTTAATTTTATTTTGTTTTTTACTTTAATGTTTATTTTTATTTTTTTTTTTTTTAGATAACAAAAACATTTTCTTAAAAATAATTTATAACTTAATTTGAAATTTGTTTTTATTTATTGATTTGGCGGGGGGTACAATTGTGCAGTACAGTTAACAAGGAAAAAGAAAAGGAGTGAAATAATAGAAAACGACAGATATTAAACAAATAAATGTTACCAAATTGCAATAAAAGTTACTTTTTTTTTTATCTAATTACAGAATTATTTTTGTGTTTTTAAAGTCTTCGAAACAACTTTTTATTCCAATACAAGATTTTGTTTAACAACAGAGTAAGATTTTGAAATGGTAGACTGTCTTTCCGGAAATTACCAAAGTTTGATTTTTTTTTAATATATTTTGGGCTGAAAAAACAAAACAAAAGTAAATATGCAACAATAACTGATCTAAACGCACAAAAAAATGATTTTTCTACATAATTGAAAGGAGAAAGAAAAAAAGCAATTTTGGTAGTTTCCAGAAAGCTAGCAGGCATTATCCGAAAGTTTAACAATATTGTATTTGAATGAAATCTCATATTATAATAAAAACGTTTTCAAATATTTTAAAACGCACAAAGAACATTGGTAAAAAAAGTAGCTTTTCTTGCATTTGGTAATAGTTTCTTATTCAATATTTTTGTTTTTTTTCCATCCATTTTTTTTTTCATATTGAATATATTGTGCAACTTTTTTTCTTTTTTTTTCTTTTTTTTTTCACAATTTTAAAATCTTTCACAAAAGCAACCAAAAAGCAAAAATCCTGTGTTGAAATACTTTCCCTGTGCAAAATTAAAATAATTCCTTCCCAAAATTATTGCTGTGCCGTTTAATACCTAGCAAAAAATCTCTGTAAAATAATTTGGTTGACTTTCATATTAAACTTAATTTTTATTATTACTTTTATTTTATAAAGATTAAAATTAAAATTAATTCAACATTTTTAATCCCAATAATTAAAAAAAAAAAAAAAAAAAAAGGTTTTAGATTTGTAAAAACCCGTTTCAAATAGCGTCGGTTGGTGATATGTTATTTACACAAAATATCTAAGATTCTATGTTGCACCTCCATAGTCTATCAGATTATTTTTTTAATGTTAGTTATCACTTCAAGACTCGCAGATGTACCAGAACATTGGCATAACTAACAAATACCTCAATCTAACCATTTTTTTTTTCCTTTCTGACAAATACCAGTGATTGGTTCTTACATTTTAAAATTACTGCAACATGCAGATACATTGTGAAACGTAAATTGCGTGTGTGTGCTTTCAACAATTTAAATCATTTTCAAGTCGTTCCGAATAAAGAGTATGCACAGTTATTTATAGGACTAAAAATAGACACTGTCTTGAAACAGCTGTAGACAATTTTAATAACTTCATGTTTACTTTTTATTTGGTGATTGATTCTTACATTTTACAATGAACAGCAAGAGTTGAATCTCTAGGATATTTAATATTGATTTTCAAATTGCCTCCCACAAAAGAAGGGAAAATAAAATCGTTGAGGTTTTTAGTTGAGTTTTTTTTTTTTTTTTTTTTTTTTAAATTCTCATTTCATTTTCATTATTTTTCCCCCTTTTTTTTATTTTTCGTTGTTTGTAATTTTTATTTGTTTTTTTTTTGTTAATTTCTCCCCGTTTTTTTTTTTTTTTTTAAATTTTTTTGTTCTTTTTCTTTTTTGTATTTTGTATTTCCTTCTTTTTTTTTTCATTTTTCGTTATTGTTTGATATATTTTTATTAAAGAACAGAAACTTTTTTTTAGTTTTTTATTTTTTTTTATTTTTTTATGTGAACTTTTGTCAGAGAAAAGTACACCTTTTTTTTTTATAATCAGTTGCAAAAAAAAAAAAATAAATAAATAAATAATGATAATCTTGTTATTACCATAAAAGCCAATAATGAAGAATAGGAAGACTAAAAAAAGTGTAAAGCTATGTGCAAAAAGACACTTCATTAAAGAACTTGGGTAAAACATGGTGAAACTTTTTTTTTTTAACTTTTTTTCTTTAAACTTTTTTTTTCTTTAATCTTTTTTTTTCTTTAAACTTTTTTTTTCTTTAAACTTTTTTTTTCTTTAAACTTTTTTTTTCTTTAAACTTTTTTTTTCTTTAAACTTTTTTTTTTTTAACTTTTTTTTTAACTTTTTTTTTTAAACTTTTTTTTTCTTTAAACTTTTTTTTTTGAAAACGTAACATTTCAGCACTACTTAGATAACTTCATGGGCGTGGAAGCTTCCATTCAGTCTCAAAACACAATGGATACTCCTTATAAAGGTAACTGCGCATGGAATCATGAAGCAAGGGTTGCATAATCCCAAACCACACCTTTCCTGAATCGGCACTGCTTGATTCCAGTAGCAAGGAGAAGTCCAGGATGACTGGAAACAATGTATTTGTTGCTCTTGGCCTTTTGGCTAGGAGTGTAGTATCTGTTCTGATACTACACTTCGCCTTTTCTGTCCTTAATCAGTGGAGGAGAAATCCTTCTAGACTGAGGCAATTTTCATTTTTGTTCCTATCCCGAGTGTCCGTTTTTGGGAGCTGGATTTTTTCCACATTAAAGACCGATCTTGTCTAACTCTGCCCTCGTGGGGAGGCAAGTAAATAGGAACAATGCCAAGATAAGCGGAGAGCACCTACAGCATCTGAAATTCTCAAATGATTACCCATTTAGTGCTGACCAGGCTCAACGTTGCTTAACTTCGGTGATCAAACGGGAACCGGTGTGTCAATGTGATTATGCTGTATATATAACTTCGTATTAACCGACTTTCTATTACTCCTTTGAGTGTGTGTATAAATATATATATATATATATATAGTAATTTATAAAATATATATGGCGATTAAGCTACACTGAATATTCTGCGTTTCATCCAACTATAGAATTCGTCATGACGAATCCTATAGTTGGATGAAACGCAGAATATTCAGTGTAGCTTAATCGCCATATATATTTTATAAATTACTAACTAGCTCTACCTACGTATTGAGCACTTTTGAAGTAAATACTTAAAGTTTACGCATAAATCTATACTTTCGTATATTAAATTTATGCGAATAAATGAAGTAGTTATATATATATATATATATATATATATATATATATATATGAGAGAGAGAAATAATGTTATAACTTAAAGATAGAGCAATTCCTGTATGAAATCTTAAGTGAGAGAGCTCAATGCATAGCAGAGCATACATAAGAGTTAAAAGAAAAACAATACTTAACACTTAGCTCGATTTCATTATAAATTTATTTCAACTCAAAAAGGCTTTATTAAACGAGAAGAGCTAGTTGATGCTTAGCACTGGAATAATTGAAGAAATTTACATTTAAAAATAAAAGTGGGAGGAAGGGAGGCGGGGGGGAGAAAATGAGGGATAATTTAGAGATGGGGGAAGGAATAAAAAGGAGATAAAATTGGGAGGAAGGGATGGAGAAATTCTAGGCTGAGGTGAGAAAAGGGGGATAAAGGAGGAGGGTTAGGAGGATGAGTTTTCCTTTTCACTCCACCCCTCCTTTCTCCTTTTTTTTTCTCTCTCTGACAAAGTCCTTTCCGGTTAAAGTGTTTGAGATCGAGCTAAGTTTGTGTTGTTTTTCTTTTAATTCCTTATATATATATATATATATATATATATATATGCACGTGCACTAAAGAAAATGAAATCCGCTTGGTCACCCATTGAGCTTGTGTTAGATTGTTTGAATCCGGATGATGAGTTTACAAATTGCTTAGCAACGATTTTTTTTTTTAATTTGAAAATAAAACTGCTTGATCATTACATGATTTTTGGTGTACGATTTTCTTTGTCAAAAGCAGGCACATTATATTGGTGTTTTTTTTTTTTTAATTTATTTTTTATTCTACTTGTTTTAATATGGGGGAATTCTGGACAAGTACTTTATATGTTTATATAATACTTTATATATATATATATATATATATATATATATATAATCAAATTTTTCACATTTTTTAAATGAAGTTAACATGACAATCTTACACAAATAAGATATTTTTTATTTTTATTTCTTTCTGGTTTATTTGTCTCTTTCTGCCATGCTGTATTATTCTCCCTATATCTCCTCTCCCTCTCCCCCCTCTCTCTCTCTCTCTCTCTCTCTCTCTCTCTCTCTCTCTCTCTCTCTCTCTCTCTCTCATTTTTATAAGTTTCTAAATTCTGGTTGAGAAATTTCCCGCCTCCTTATGAAGAAAAGGAAAAGAAAAATCCGTATGTACCTAATTGTGACAGAAAGAAAACGCACACCAAAAAAATTGATCAAATAGTTTTTATTTTAAATAAGAAAATAATTTTTAAGCGAATTGGAGTTTTTTTTTTTTTTTTAAATACACCCCCCCCCCCCATGTTAAGAATGTTTTTCTAAAATCTCGGTATGGTGTTATCTCCCTTGTTACTTTAGATTGTTTTTAAGATGACGTTGTGAACTCGTCGCTGGTAGTTTGATCATAAATTTGATTTTCTTGTTTAAAAATATAACTATTCAATCAATTTACGTGATTTTTGGATGTACAATATTTTTTCATGTCACGGATGCGTACATCGTACAAATTTTTCCTTGTTTTTGTTTTTTTGGAAATGAGTGGGGGGGGACTCTAAACAAGCACCTTTTGTTTATCATAGTGTTTTTAATTCTTTAAAAAAAAATTCTCTTCTACCCACCTCTCTCTCTCTCTCTTCTCCCATCCTCTCTCTCTCTCTCTCTTCTCCCATCCTCTCTCTCTCTCTCTTCTCCCATCCTCTCTCTCTCTCTCTTCTCCCATCCTCTCTCTCTCTCTCTCTCTCTCTCTTCTCCCATCCTCTCTCTCTCTCTCTCTTCTCCCATCCTCTCTCTCTCTCTCTCTTCTCCCATCCTCTCTCTCTCTCTCTTCTCCCATCCTCTCTCTCTCTCTTCTCCCATCCTCTCTCTCTCTCTCTCTTCTCCCATCCTCTCTCTCTCTCTCTTCTCCCATCCTCTCTCTCTCTCTCTTCTCCCATCCTCTCTCTCTCTCTCTCTTCTCCCATCCTCTCTCTCTCTCTTCTCCCATCCTCTCTCTCTCTCTCTCTTCTCCCATCCTCTCTCTCTCTCTCTCTCTTCTCCCATCCTCTCTCTCTCTCTCTCTCTCTTCTCCCATCCTCTCTCTCTCTCTCTCTTCTCCCATCCTCTCTCTCTCTCTCTTCTCCCATCCTCTCTCTCTCTCTCTCTTCTCCCATCCTCTCTCTCTCTCTCTTCTCCCATCCTCTCTCTTCTCCCATCCTCTCTCTCTCTTCTCCCATCCTCTCTCTTCTCCCATCCTCTCTCTTCTCCCATCCTCTCTCTTCTCCCATCCTCTCTCTTCTCCCATCCTCTCTCTCTCTCTTCTCCCATCCTCTCTCTTTTCTCATCCTCTCTCTCTCTCTCTCTCTCTTTTCCCTACCCCTCTTTCCCCTCTCCCATTATCCCGCTTTCCTTTCTCTCTTCTTAATCACTTTCTTTCCTCTAACTCTTATATCTAAACCTTTCTTTCTATATTCTATAATGTCCACTTTGTCCGTTAACCATGACACTTTACACTTTTTTTTTTTTTCATTCAATCCTCAGTCTTTCCTTTTTATTTTTTATTTTTGTAAATATGCTGTGCCTTCTATAGATCGAAGGTTCATCCTGACTCCCCCCCCCAAGTGGCCTTCCCTCACCCTCGCAACGATTTTTTATGCCCTACTAAAAAGGAAACAAAACTGTAATAAATTCATGTAAATTTTATTTGTAAGAAAATGAGTTTATAAATTAAAGAAAAGAAAAACGAAATTGAATAAATTAAAATTTAAAATCTTAAATGTTTCACTTGTTAATGTTGTTGATGATACTGATGTTAATGTTGTTGATACTGATGATGATGATCATCATTCATTCATTTCGTATGAATCAGATGAATATTGTTGGTATTCGTATCTGTTTTCTTTCTAGTTAGAAATCTTTCTAGAAAAACATCAGATACTTGCAGGACATCACATGAAGGTTGCCAACATCCCTAAGAGAAGGTAAGTATTTAGTTCTTTCCCACTGCAAGTAACCGGGGTCGGAAAGAAGGATTGAAAACTCAGCGCCCCTGAGAAGGAGTACTCTGATCTACAAAAAGTGCCTGGACACCCCCATCGACATTCCCCAGTAAGGCCACCTCAGGCAATTAGCAATAAACTAATCCCTTCTGAAATAGAGAAGGCAAAGCCTGGGAGGGTGGATCTCTTCGAACTGCACAGAACTAGAATCACAATGCAATCAACAGGGACCAGATCATTACAGAAAAAGTCTAATCTCTGTTGATTTTGGGGCTTAGGATAAAAATCCCTACGGGAAAATGTTTCTGTGGAACAAACTGGATTCTGTTATGAGAGGATATTTTCCTTGTGAAGAAATTACAATTTCTTACATGAATAATAATATAAAATATAATATAAATATAAAAATAGGTTAATATTAATAATAATAATATAAAATTAATATATATTATAAAATACATAATATAAAACTTTTACTATTAAAATACATTACATTACAATTAGAAAATAAAGATTCTTTTTAAGCGTTCCTGGAGAGATTGAAAAATAGAACAAAAAAAGTGTTCTTTTTCCGAGGGCTACAGAAAGTTCCAATTTGTAGTGTTCCATTTTAGAAATTCTAGAATGTTTCATCGACAAGAACTATAAATAGACACTAATAGCATCATGACTTCAGTTATTAAATCAGCTCTGAGAAGGAACGCTACTTTGTAGCGACCTTTCAACTATTTATGACTCTGGTCGTAAGGAATTCCTGATAAAAGCCAATTGCAAACACCCTTCACAAAGAACTGGAGTCTTAGTAAATATTGATATTCTGATCTTATAATCTGACCAAAGTAATTTATAATATAAATCTTACCTGTCTGTTTAAGTGTATGTATGTATGTATGTATGTTTGTATGTCTGCCTAAAACTTTCAACAGAGGTGACAGATTTTCACAAGATCGGTATTGTTTTGAAGTTTTTGACTTTAGTAGTGTGTATTCCAATTCCTGCTGTAGCTGTTCATTTGAATTTGAAATTATAACAATTGGTCAGTCATCTCAGATGTATAGCAATAACATACTGAATTTTTAAGAGTGTACGACAATTTTAAATGCCTCTACCAAAAAAAAAGTCTGGAAACTTATTAAAGGCACTTCTTATCCAAATATGAGAATTGGAGTATAACAACTGTTATTGTGTTTTTAGTAAAAAAAAAAAAAATAAAAAAAAGTCGGTGTAATCTAAATTTTGCGTTCCGTGTTGTGTCCTCTTTGTGTGAACTCTTCATTATCTACTTTATACATCTAAGAAAAATCAATTTTACTCAATTTTCCATAAAAATTATTTTTAGCTATAGATAACTTTCTACTTGATGAATTTTCGTAATATTTGGATATATTACTATTTTCGTCATGACAATTAAGTACGTAATATATTTTTTTACTTTAAACAACATATTAAAAAAATCAATTTGTCGACTCTATCTTAACAAGCACCTGAATTTCAATTAAAACCAATGGCATCTTAATTGCCATATCAAAATTAGGAACATATCCAAAAATTACGAAAAACGATAAAGTGAAAAATTATTAAAGAAAATAATGTTTGAATCTAAAAAATTTAGTACACGAAGTTAAGATGCACGAAGTGGGCTCGGTTTAGCTAAATATGGAATGGAAGTCACTAAGCAGGAAACGAAATACGAAACCGTGAGGAAGCACTACTTGCTTTATCATGAAATAATTAAAATAATAAACTCTTATTTTTACATATCTATAAAAAAAAAATATTTAAAATATATTCATATGGAAATATTTTATTTCAAAAAAAGAATTTTAAACTTTCAATAGTTTACATTTCTTTAATATTTCTTTTTTAATATTTAAAATATGTTCTTACGAAAATTTTTTTTTTTTTTTTTTTTTTTTTTTTTTTTAGTTCTCCGGAAAAAAAATTCACTTAATTTCATCAAGTATTTTATTTTTATTTTTTTTATTTTAACAGTGAAAAAACAATTAATTATGATACCGAGCAAAGGGTTCGAGTTTTAGGAAGAAAAGATAGTAATAAAAATGGGGAGGGAGTATCGGCGCTTATGGAGTTATCTCCCCGTGTCGTGTTCAACAAATTCCATAATGGCTGACTTTTCAACGCGCTCTCATAAGAACGTGTTTTTCCGCTGTAAAAAAAAAAAAAATACTCGATCAAATTAAATTTTATTTTATTTTTTTTTTTTTTTTCGGAGATCTTCAGTCCAAAACGGATACGTACAATATAACCTTTTTTTTTTTTTTTTTTTTTTTTTTTTTTTTTTTTTTTTTTTTTTTTTTTTTGATATTTTAATTTTTGAATGCCTTGATTAAACTGTACAAGTACCGTTTTATTTCATGACTTTTCAATTTTATTGTGACTTTATTTTTCGTAACGATTTTTATTTATCTTTAAAAATTATTTTTGCTAAGATTTTTCGATTTTATTTTGTGCCTTTTTTTATTATTATTTATCGTGACATTTTTCTGAGCCGTTTTCTGGTTTGGTTTTCAAGATTTGACATTTGGTGATTTTTTTTTTTCTTTAATTTTTTTTTTTTTAAAGGAAGGGAAAAAAAACTTTCTTTTTTTTTTTTTTTATAGTGGTTGGTTGTTATCTAATGGAGGGACTGCATTTAACAATGTTATGACTAAATTCCTGTTTTCTACAAAGTCTTCAGCTGAGAAAACACTTGTGGCAGGAAAGAGGGGGGGGGGATGTAATGACTCGTTTTCTTTCTTTTTTTTTTTTTTTTTTTTTTTATTTTTTTTTAAGAGAAGAGGATTTTCGGTGGGTGGCAAAAAGAATGAAGGAGAAAGGGAAATCCAGGACGTGAATAAAAGAGAACGAGGGAGGAACTACGCTACAAAAGTCAAAATCCAGGAGCCTTTAAAAAAAAAAAAAAAAAAAAAAAAAAAAGATGCGGAAGTGGTTGATAGTGTCGGAACGGGTGGAGGGAGAGGGGTGTCAATGCTATGACTAAATACGGAAGCATTCATTGAGAGAATAAAAGCAGACCCTCTCTCACCCCCCCCCCCCCACTCCTTTGCACTTTGCTCCTTTCTCGCCCTCAATCGTTTAGGGGGATGAGGGGAGGGTGACAACAAGCACAGATGAAATATAGTCCAGGTTGCAGGGGCTGATCCTTTCCTCCTGTAGCTGGACCCTCTGGAGGTGGGCCGTGGGGAATTCAAAGGCTGGCTGAGAGGAATGTCAAGTCCCAAATGTGTGTGTGTGTATATAATATATATATAGAGAGAGGACTGGTTTCTTTTGTGGAAAGCAACCATTTATTAAGTCGTCTGACGAGAATTTCTGGTTTTAATTGACCATTTGTCCGAAGTATTAGCATGTTCAGTGTCAAAACACGTCGTTTATATTAATAAAAATATCTTACTCTTCTTTTATAGCGAACTCTTAATAACCTCCTTAAATTCATTAGTTAGCACTCTTGAATACCTTTAACTTGCTATATATATATATATATTACATAGGCATTACCACTTATCAAGGCCGATAGACCACTCGAGGATAAGGGTTAAGAGTGTGCAGTATTCATTGGACAATATAGTAATCGTTAGTAATGGAAATTCGGCAAATTTGTTAACTTAAGTGGAACGGCTCATCAAAACTTGTTTACGTTGGACTTGAAGACAACCATATTGTAGTCAACTGGAAAGCAGGAATGAATATATATATATATATATATATATATATATATATAATCAATCCTTATTTATTCACTATATTATTCTGTAATTACATTGAGCTTAAAAAAGGATTGGTATATATTATAAGAAAATGTATAAACACAATCATTGCATTTTTATTTTATATTTTTTATTTTTCACTTTATGACTTTTTTTTTTTTTTCATATATAATTAGTTTCATATCATGCAGTTTCAATTTATGTCAGCACCAGCAAATTCATAGCTTCTTCGCTTAAGTAATCATTTTCTAATTTCTTTCCTCTAATGAAAAGAACGCATTTCTTTGAAACTCCACGGCTTAAGGAAATCCTAATATTTCTTTTTGAGTATCCTGTCGAACAATAAATTCTTGTAAATCTTAACTTAGTCTTTAATTGTGTTCTTTTAGGACAAGATCTATTATACCGGAAGTCGTGTTGTAAACCTTTAAACACCAAACTTTTTAAAAATATTGAACATGTGCAGTTAAACATACCTAAGACAAATGCATTCACTTGTTCTAAAAATAACAAATAAATAAATAACCCAATTACGCGCGCAAACAAAAAACAAAAAAAGATAAATTTCAGAGGCGGAAAGATTTTAAAAATACGTCCACACAAACTCTGCAGGGAACAAATCTTAAAATCCGTTTTGTTTGGCGGATGTAGTTGAAAGCATACCACGTGACAAAAGCGTGCACTTCTCGGCCAATCAACGCTTAGAGAAAGATTTAATTTTCAAAACCTTTTTCTCACATCGCCTGGGAGCCGATCAACAAATACTTAAACGAATTCACTCACTCATTCTCATTTGGCGCTCCGCACTCTGCGTTCCTCCCTCTTCGCTCACTGCTCGTCACTCGCTTCTCTATTCACGTCAACGACTCCGTTGCTGTATTTTTCCTCCAGCATGACAAAACACGATTATCCACATGCACGCACACACACACACGGCGAATAATATAGATATTCAGCTGCATGCAATGACATTTACATTCTTCTTTATTGCTCCTACCTCACACCAAAATTAAGCCTGTTTCCTCACTGAGAAAACAAAGGACACTCTCTGCTTTTTCTTGTCAAAACGTCTCAATAACTTTCACATTTGCAAGAACTGTCTATCCAGACACACCTTCTGGACACCAAAACATGATTCGTTTGTTACTCACTTTTGTGTAAATAAACGCCGTTTATTTCACACGTTTTGAATTTATTTTATTTTATTTGTGGTGGGAAAGGGGATCTTATGAGACCTGAGTACCACTACAAACAATAAACATATTTTTATTTTATTTTATTTTTTTTTTAATTAATAAATGTTAGTAACCCCACTTTAAAAATTACACTTTTCTCTTGTTGGAACCACACACGCATACATATATATGGTTCCAAAGTTTGAACAACACACACACACACACACACACACGCATATATATATGGTTCCGACGTTGGAACCACACACACCATATATATATATATATATATATATATATATATATGGTTCCGACGTTGAAACCACACACACATATATGGTTCCGACGAGAGAAAAGTATAGGTTTTTTTTTCCTAGATGTAAAACCACTAAAACTTATGCGTTTATTAAAGAGAGCTCGATGAATAAACAGAACGTGTTTATGTTTATTTATACAAATATTATTGGCTACATATCTGCATACATGTTTCGGCTGAAATCTCTAGTGGGAGATCCAGCATCATCAGGCTAGCAGGACGACCAAACCAGAAGCACTCTTGCTCTACCAATCTGCTGAATATTTCACTTGAGATCTCAGCAAAAAAAAAGTATGCAGATATATAGCCAATGTTTGTATGTGTGTATGTGTGTGTATATGTATATATATATATATATATATATATATATATATATATATAAGCTGAATGTCTATGTGTGTGTGTCTGGTCACAAATAAGCTCCTATATGGTTGCCTATTTTAAAAAACTGATTACATATAAGGATAGAAGATGTATGGAGACATACGAATGGGTATGTTTGATCTGGCAGAACGGTGATTCATTAAAATTGTGGGGTTTGCGTTTGCACCTGGTCCTCAAAGTATGGAAATAAAAAATTAAAAAATTAAAAAAAACGTTTACAAGTGTTTTTGATATAGATGTACATAATAATACTTTGATAAGTATGTTTTAACTTAAATAGGGATGGTATAGTAAAATTGTGGGGTCTGCATTCGCGCCTGGCCTCCATAGAATCGAAATAGGCACAAACTTTAATAAAGACTTTTCATATCTATCTGCGTAAGTATACTTTGATAATTATGTTTCAGTTTGAAGAAATATGGTATAATAAAATTATGAGGTGTTCGTTCGCACCTGACCTCCATAGAATGGAAATATGTCACAAAGTTTAACAAGGTTTTTTAATATAGATCCACCGAATATATTGATGACTGTTTCAGTGTGAACAGGTATGGTATAATAAATTATGGGGTTTATCTATTTTATTTTTACTTTCATCATATTTTGCTTTGGTTTTGATACCCCCAAATTCGAAGCTATCTCTTTACAACCCTTCCTTTTCATAACCTATCATACTTTAATAAATCAGAGTCCATTTTCTGTAGGCTGCTTTTGAACCCAGTCAACGGCGGGTACTTTTGCTAGTATATATATATATATATATATATATATATATATATATGTGTGTGTGTGTGTATAAAGTAATAAATATCTACCGTTTTAAGGCCCTGTTGATATGAAATTCAAAATTTAAAAAGAAGTGCAAAATTTTTTTTAATAAATAAACATGTTTACTATATATACATATTTACTATATAAATTTTTAATTAATATATATATATATATATATATATATATATATATACATATAAATCTACCGTTTAAAAGCACTGTTGATTATGAAATTCAACATTTTGAAGGCCAAAACAAGTGCAGAATTTTTTTTTTTTTTTTTTTCAATAAATAAATATTTATTTATTAAAATTAAATGATGGCGGTGGTAATGCTTGGCATGTTTTCCTTCAGATGTTAGCGAAGTGTAATGTTCAAATGTCCGATGTAGTAGAAAACGCTGGTCTACCATGTATTTGCTTAAAAAAAAACAACAACTTTTTTTCCTGATGAAAATTCTGTTATGAATCGAAATATAAAATTAAATTTTAATAAATAAAATTGTTTATTTATTGAAAAAAAATATTGCACTTGTTTTTGTCTTCGAACCGTTAAATTTTGAATTTTTCATATTTGTCATCCACATACAGTACTGTTTCGTTGTATCGCAACTCATCAGTGCAGCTGCAAACCTACAAGCGTCGAGTTGACAGTCGGCTGTTCTAACCATCAGGCCACGAATCAGTGCCGTAAATATTTCTCCTCAGGTGTGTATTAAATTCACACCCACCCGTCGCAAACAACGCAACAGTGCTCTAACCATCATTTGTTTACAAATAAATAAATAGTGGTTTCGCTTAATTGCTTAAATACGTGTCAGGTGAAAATATGTTTACAAAGTGCTCAACCCAAAGAGAGGGGGGGTATTTGTTATTCATATATAGTGCTATTCTGTTTTGTTGTATCACAACTCCTCAGAGCGGCTAGACATACACTTTTCCTCAGCTGTGGATCAAACCTACATCCTTGTCGAGATGAAAGTCTGTTTATATATATATATATATATATATGCTAGCATTTCGACCCGGCATTGCCCGGGTGTTTGGATGTGTATGTTGAGCAAAAAAAAAAAAAAAAAACGGTCAATTTATTAAAATTTAACCCCTATTATGACCCCTTAACATTTGTTTTGGGCTCAAATCAAGTTATTAAGTTAGATCCATGTCCAAGGAACCTATATCTAAAATTTCAAGTGTTTAGACCCAAACTTATCGGAGGAGTGTGGTAGAGTTCTCAAAAGTCAAATCTTTGAACTTTGACCCCTTAATAGCCAAATTTCTGGCCGAAAACCAATCACATAGATTTTCCCAAATCTCAGTACCTTGTATATCAATTTCGAGTCTGTACGCATAAAATTGACAGAGTTATTGCGTAGGAAAATGTAGACATACAGACAGATACACAGACACGTTCACTTTTATAGATATCTATATACCTGTGAAAGTGTCTGTCTGTCTGTCTATCTGTGTACATTTCCCTATGCAATAACTCTGTCAATTTTTAGTCTACAGACTCGAAATTTGATATAAAAGGTATTGAGATTTGGGAAAATCTTTGTAATCCATTTTCGGCCAGAAATTTGGCTGTTAAGAGGTCAAAGTTCAACGATTTGACTTTTGAGAACGCTACCAAACTCCTCTGACAATTTTGGGTCTAAACACTTGAAATTTTAGATATAGGTTCCTTGGATATGGATCTAACTTAATAACTTGATTTTAGACCAAAACAATAAATGTTAAGGGGTCATAATAGGGGTCAAAGTTTTAAAAAAACTTTGACCTCTGCGGTCTCTGCCAAATTACTCAGACAATTTCTGATTTTTAAATTTTACATTAAAGGTATTCAGAGATAGGGCAAGCGTTTTCATCGGTTTGGATCGAAAATTTTTAGTTACCAATATATAAATGTATGTATGTTTGCATGCCTGCCTAAAACTTTCGACAGAGGCGACGGATTTTACCATGATCAGTATTATTTTAAAGTTCGACCTTTCATACAACAAATATCGAAAAATTTGCAAAAAACATTAATATGTTCCCCTTCAAATAGGCACTTTTCTACGGGGGGGTGGGCGCTTTTTTCGCCGATATATTTTAAAGTTATCCTCTCAGATTGTCTAGCCTTAATTTAAACATAGCTCACTTCAGTTTTGGCGGTGGTCGTAACCACAAAAACCTCAGGGGTTTTTTCCCCCGTTCTTTTCCTCCTTCGCAGTACGGGTTCGAGCCTGCCTTCCTACTACCACTTTTTTTTTTTTTTTTGCTCAACATACACATCCAAACACCCGGGCAACGCCAGGCTGAAATGCTAGTAATCCTTACTTTCAAAATATATACAACACTTCAAATGCAGATAATTTTTTATTAATTCATTTTGCACGGCTAACGCGACAGCGCGACACTCTGCGGATTACCGTTTTTGAAAATGCTACCGTTATTAGACTTACCAACACTCTCGCTTGCGAATTACACCATGTGAACTTGGAAAAAGAAAGAAAGACAAAAAGAAACAGACTTTCATTGGCAAGAATGTCTATCATCGAAATGTCTGAATTTAAAAAAATAAATTTGTTTACGTATAAAAAAAAACAAAAAAAAAAACATATGCTGTTTTGTGAGAAATTCTCTCACATTGGTCTTGTCTTTAGCAGAATGAAAGAAAACCAATCAGAAATTACAACAGGATCACCTTTTAAAACTTCAACGTAAATTTTATTAAAGTAGAAAGATCCAAGTTGCAAAAGATGTGTCATCTTTATCTGCCGTAATGGGCTGGTAACACCCTAAAAGGGTAATAGTTCATCTTCACGATATGCTGGATACAAAATTCCGCTGATGAAGAACACTGCAACAGGTTGAAGAGTTGAGTGATGCCTTCCAAGATGAATCCTGCTAGTCCGGTATCCTCGTGGAGTTCATTGTAGATAATCGTCCGAATGGCGGACAAATGAAAGGTCAAACTGTAGATCTTAATTTTGTCTCCGTGGGACATTATATTGTAATGATGAAAGTCAATTGATTCACAGAGCACAACCATGTGCGATAATATAATAATTCGACCAACATAAAGGCATTGGTGTTTGCAAATGATAACATTTTGCCCCACAGGGCATTAAAACGTCTCAATGAGACAAAGTGATTTGAGGCTATAAGCCTCGAATGAGTTTTGTACGTCCATTTCAACCTGTGTCTATTTCGAAACTGGTGATCTGGAAGGATAAATTTGGTGCCAAGAATACCCTCGGTAGTTAGTTATAACAAGAAATCGGTGATAAGTTCAGACAAGCAACCAATGAGGAGCCTGCTTATTTCTGCAGAATTTTTTTTTTAGTTTTTAGCCTTGCAAACGTATTTATATACGTAATTCTTAATTTATATATATATATATATGAATGGAAATGTATAAAAAGGAATACGAAAAGTATATAAGCTTATAACTTTTCTTCATTCATTTTCAATTGGTGACGTGCAGGAATACAAAATAATATATTATGAAAAAAAATTAAAAAAACTTTTTTTACAAGTACATTATTTTCGACCGATTCTTCAGTCTTCATCGGTGTAGTGAAAGTATATATATATATATATATATATATATAAATATTTCTCTTACTACATCTGTTCCACGTTTTCTCAAAACTTCTGGGTCGATCTCGCTGAAAATTTTGTATAGACCTTTGTTATGATAACGTGCAGCGAACTAAGTATTATGGTATTCATTCGATGTGTTATTTGGAATTAATAGGGATTAGTATTTAATGTAAAAATGAGCACATATTAAACGATATTCAATCATCAGTTCGTCATAAAACACTCATTCTAAGTCAACGGGCCATAACTTTTTCCACTTTTTAATGAGCAAGAAGTCTTTGTGGGGGGAGTGAGAAAAAGTATTAGTGGTGTTTGCTTATCTAACTCTCCAGCAAAGGAGATTAAATGCTTCATAGAAGCAATAGATTAACAAAAAGGCATGTGTTTTCTGATTAAAAAAGAAAAAAGGTTAATCATAGAATAAATACGTTATCAGTTAATTCATGCTTCACAATGTGTGTGTGTGTGTGTGTGTGTGTGTGTGTGTGTGCTAGACATTTCTGTGACCCGTTGAGTCACAAGCTCTATCACCATTTATTCTACTCTGATTTTATCTGAAATGTAATAAGTTTTGACGAAAGTTGACGTCCCCAATGATGATGGGTTAAACAGAACTGAGAGGGGGGGGGAACAAAATACCAAGGTCTCATTTACGATATGAAAAGAAACTGGAATCCTAGGAAGATCTCCATCATTCTAATAATTATAAGAGCAATTGGACACGTGAAAAAGAATTTCCAAAACTACCTGGCAAATATACCCGATGAACCAAGCATAAGAGATACAAGCAATTCCACTTAAAGGGGTGGTTAGAATCTTAAAAAGATCTCTCGATTGGAATGTATGAGAGAGTGGGTAAAAAAAAAAAAAATGCTGTTATAAACATTAAAAATGGTTTTATATTGTTACTTTTGTTATATATTATGTTGTCCCAAAAGTTTGCAAACACTTGCAAAAAAAGTTGCAATTTTACTCACTAAGTAATAAAAACAAAAAAGAAAAATTAATTCTCAAAATAAAGATTATCATTTTGGGCTGGTGCATCTGCTACTAGTCTCTCACTCCTAGACAGGGTTCAAAAGAGAGTCGCCAACCTGATAGGTCCTGAATTGTCATCCCAGCTTCAACCACTGTCCTATCGATGAAATGTAGCATCCCTCTGCCTGTTCTACAAGTATTTTAACGGTGAATGCTCCGACGAACTGCAAGCACTTGTACCCCCTCGACGTAAACACCCCCTACACAGTAGAGATCCCTAGATGTAAGAGAGCCTACAACTCCAGTAGTTTCTTCCCCAGAACCGCTAGACTTTGGAATTCCCTTCCGGGTCCCTGCTTCTCCAACTGTACTGACATGCAGAAGTTCAAGTGTAACGTAAAACGACATCTTGCTGCCCAACTCCCCACCTAGTACCCCTGTAGCTTAAGTCCCTAATAGTAGCCCCCTACATCAAAGTGGCAATGTGCCTTGTTTGGGGTGAAAATGTAATTTAAAAAAAAAAAAAAAAAAAAAAAAAAGACTTTCTGTCATCCATCTGTAAGCGATCAGATTTGGTCAAAGTACCATTCAGCCGGTTTCAAATCAAAGATTATTATTAGGAGTAGTAGTATTCACTAGGAGTAGTAGTATTCACTAGGAGTTCCCACACAGGTCATCATCAGAGATAACTCACTGGCAACAACCAGTGGTGTGCCCTGGAGTCTAAGTCTAAGTGACAACAAATCTCTCCAGATTTCCAGTACTGTTGAAGCTCAATCGAGCACTTGCCATGAAAATAACAATAGAGCAGAGACAGGCTCACAATGATTCTTCCGTGGGAAAGAGGTTGCAGAGAAGAGAAAAGGGCATCACCTACTTGGTTTCGAAGCTGGTTTTGAAATGTATCATTCTATGATTATTGACTTTCTTTATGTTCCAAATTCCTTTCAATTCTTTTAAATATTATCATGTTTGGTCTCCTTGCTTTGGATGAGTTTATTTGTTTGGACTTCCATGTCCCAAAAAATTTTGTGGTTTTCGTTTTCTAGTACTGTTTCCAGTTTATGCCTGTACTATTTTTTTACATGTTCAAAATGCGGCTATTCCCAGTATACTGCTTTCCTCATGCAGTTGTGCCTGCTCTTGTATTCTTTTTGAATTAGCTACATTCACTTATTATGTGGTTTACCATTTCGTCTCTTTCTCCACAGAGTCTACATTTACTGTTTTCCTATCTAATTCTGTCTCGAATCTTGTCTTTTTGTTCCTGCATTGTTCATTTTCACTGTCTTTCTCTCTGTTTAATTTGATCATTTATCATAAAGTTGTTTCCCAAGGAAACATTCACAGGAAATATGAACTGGAGTAAATACATTGAGGACATTGCAAAGGCTGCTGCAAGGAAGGTGGGCTCCCTCTATCATGCTAGAAAACTGTTCACAGAGAAGAGTATCCTGTACCTCTACAAGGCCACCATTCGTCCATGCACGGACTATTGTTGCCACATCTGGGTTGGTGCATCTACCACTAGTCTCTCCCTCTTGGATAGGTTCTAAAAAAAGGGTCTTCAATCTAATACGTCCCACTTTGTCAATTAAGCTCCAACCCCTGTCCCATCACCGCAATGTTGCATTCCTGTGCCTGTTTTACAAATATTTTAATGGAATGTGCTCCGATGAACTCGTTGCATTTGAGCCCCCTCGATGTACATATCCTTGACAAACCCGCTTAGCAACAAAATCACACCCCTTCACTGTTGAGGTCCCGAAGTGTCAGAAAGCCTTCTACTCTAATAGCTTCTTCTCTAGAACAGTGAGACCCTTCCCGCTACCTATTTCCGAAACTGTACTGATATGAAGAAGTTTAAATGTGATGTAAATCAACATCTTGTTAATCTTTCTTAGGCATGGTCCCAATTAGTAGCTCCTCACGTCCAAGTGGCGATACTCCTTGTTTGGGGTGAAGGTGAGTAAAAAAAAAAAAAGAAAAGAAAAAAAAAATTAAAAAATAAAAAAGAAAAGAAAAAAAAAATTAAAAAAAAAAAAAAAAAAAAGAAAAAAAAAAAAAAGCAATGGAGATACCCAAATAACACTGTGACACTATGGCGATGTTACCATAATGTAATTCTTATTGGGGTAGGCTTTTGGGGAGTCGTCGAAATTAATAAGACGGGTGTAGAAACCGACCTGGGAATAATAATAAAGAAACAAAGGAACTTCCAAACGAAACGGTTTTATATTCATTTCAGCGTACAAGTCGTATCGGGTTATAGAAAGTTCGTGATTTTCATTTATGTCCCCTGACTCTGGAACCACTCGCGTCTCTTTTTTTGCTTCCAACAGTTTTTGTATCTCTCTTTTTGTCTTTCCCACCAGAACTGTTCTCGGTCCTGATTGGTTACAACCTCTGGTCACATTTTTGAGGAAAGGAGGAAGGAAAGAAGGAAGGAAGGGGGAAAGGGAAGAGTAGAGAGAAAGAGACATGTAATGGAGAAATAGTAGTCTTGGCTTCACTACAACACTGTCGGGATTGTTTGCAGCTGGGGGTCAGCGACGTAAGTACACAGGGTATTTTCTAGGATCTGAGAGGGCAGACGTCTCTCTCTGATTTGAGAAGGACGAAAGTAAGAAAGAATATTAATTCATAATTTTTTCTGGTTTAGAAAAGAGAGAAAACAGGAAAAGGAAAGGTCATTAATTTGGAATTTCTGTACACGAAGAGCAGAGAAGAGAGGAGAAGAGAGTCACAAAGATGATCAATATATGCAAGTTAGCGATTTGATTCTGCTCGCCAAAGCAATCCACGTCGTTTTGAGAAAACATCTGGATCTAAAAATCGCTGTTGCGAACTGAAATCGTCCAGAACTTAAGAACTAAAAACTAATCCAAAAAACACTTTAATTTTTTCTTCACCAATTCAATATTGAAACATTTATTCAAATAATTATTTTCATACAAAAAAAAAAAAAAAAAAAATACGATTGTCAAATTATTTTTCTTGCTTAAAAATGACCTCTGCACTTCCGTGATACATGATACAACTACGATAACCAACGCTGGACGATTGTACTCATAATCTAGACTATATGGAATGAGTGATAGTCTGTCGGAACAAGACTTTTCAACAGCCTGCCTTGATAGAGTTCAAAATAGACTTCGTAGCCTCGTAGGGGATGTCCTTTTCTCTTCCCACAGAAGAGATGTTGCAAGTTTGTCTCTTCTTTATCGTTATTTTCATGGAAAGTGCTCGGCTGAGCTCCAATCTGTGGTCCCCTCCCTCATCGCCAAACTTTCACGAGAAACACCAATTTAGCAGAAAACACTATCACTAATTTCCCCCACTCTTTATCTGTGCCTGAACCTAAACGTAGATTCCATGAACAAAGCTTCTTTCTTAGAACTGCACGCTTGTGGAATTATCTTCCGTTTTCCTGCTTTCCAGCTGACAACAATATGGTTGTCTTCAAGTCCAACGTAAACAAGTTTTTGATGAGCTGTTCCATATAAGTTAAGAAATTTACCGAATTTCCATTATTAACGATTACTATATTGTCCAATTTCTACTGTACACTCTTTAACTCTTATCCTCGAGTGGCCTCTTGACCTTGATAAGTGGTGAGAAGTAAAGAGGTACAACCAGGTGTATGCTTTATGGGTTCTATTTCGTATTTTGGGAAATTTCCCAGCGGTAAAAGTCGGCTTATACAAGTTCTAAATCTTTAATATGTGGTTTTAGTTTTTAATCCGTTCGATTGAAAACCCTCGGAGTCTGTATATTAAGGTGAGAGTAGTACCGCTGTCACCAGGAATACGAAAAAAGGGAACGCTTCTGTATTCTTAGCAGTGAATCGTGTTTCTTTATGTTTCTGAATTTTTGGAGATGAGGAATGATAATTTGGATTATTCGGACTAGCGTTCTCATGACGATCCATTTGGTGAAACCCCCTGACCTTCTTCAGGTGTATCACGTCAAACTCGAGAATCTTTCTGTCGGAATTTCGAAACAGAACCGTTTATTTAATCCACAGCCATGACTGGGTAGATGTCGTAATTGTATTTTGAGTGTTACCTGCACTGAGGATTGAACCTTTATTTCAGTCGTCATAATCTCCGTTCTTCAACAGGTGTATCTTGTGAATCTCTGAAATCTTTCAGAATTTTGAAACGTAAGGCTTATTACACACCGACGCTGGCATATTCGCTGCACCAGAATTAGAAGAATAGGAATATAAAACGAGTTTTAGTACGCTGGAGAGATGATATTCCACCCATCTCATCCAGCACGGCCGCAGCCGAGCTTGAACTCACTACAAGTTTGTAGTGTAATTCAAATCTTGTCATAGCTGAATACTTAATACTTCACCAGGGCTATCAAGGTTATTTTTTTTTTTTATCGTGACGCCATCACTAAATGGGGTGCCTAACACGGCTTAAGAGAGTCCAATCTACCTTTAAGAGAAGAATAGACAGCGCTAGTTTCTCAACCTAGTATTTTACCTCACAGTACATACAGCAACACTTAACCTGGTCAGTACTAAATGGGTGACCATTTGGGACTTCCAGGTGTTGTATGAGCTCTCCGTTTATCTTGACATTGTTTCCAGTCGTCCTAGACTTCTCTTTACCACTGGACTCAAACAATGCCGATTCAGGAGAGGCGTGGTTGGAGATTGCGCAACCCTTGCCTCACAATTACATGCACAGCTGCCCCTACAGGGGGTATCCTTTGTCTTTCGAGACTGAACGAAGGCATCAACATACAGCGCCTCACCTTCCCAAATAGTCACCCATCTGGTACTGGCCAGGCTCAACGTTGCTTAACTTCAGTGATCTGCTGAGAACCAGTGTGTCAATGTGATTGTGCCGTATATATGATAAGATGATATTAAAAGAAAAAAATTTCTTGGCCAACCAAAATTTTCATACCTTACTTTGTAAAATTTATAAAAGTGCACTTTGAAGATAAATAAATTTCAAATTGAATCTTGTACCTTTATTTTTAAAGCCTATAGTAAAACCATTTTGTTTAACAATTTTCATGCCTTGGATGAGATGCTTTTCTAACTTGTATCGTATCTTTTTAAGATTATATTTTATTTAATTTATTAATTTGGTTTTAAAAAAAAGATGAATATGGTTTTGTATGTATTTATAAAAACTCTCCGCCTCTCTATTTCAGATTGTATTTCTCCTCACACCATAACTCATTTTTGCAACCCCCTCTTTGTATTATTACAGGTCTGAATATTCTCTCTGTTTCAGTTTGTAATTCTCCTCACACCACAACTCTTTTTTGCAACTCTCTCTTTGTCATACAGGTCTGAATAATGAGAAAATCTGAATTTTTTTAACAAAAACTTTAAAATAACTTTTTTAGATTAAATTTTTTTAAACTTCTTTCAGAATAGAAAATCTTTACGATTTAATAAGGAACATATTTCATATAGGTTTCATTAAAAATATTCCGTAGATAACGAGAAAAAGAGATGAAAATTTCAAAAGGACTGTATAACTGGTTACGCTCAATAGTAGTCCTTGCTAGCGAAAGACTTTGTTATTGTTATTCTATTATTATTATTACTTAAAACATTGTCCTGCGCTTTTGTGCGAGGACTAATAAGGTTTTATTGACAACAAATTAATAACTAGCAGTGATGAGAGGGGAATGTAATTTACTTCAAGCATTGTGTGTAATCTACCTATACCTCTATCTCTACTATTATAGAAAAGTCACTTTGTATGTGTGTGTGCAAGTTCCTTATAGGTTCCGAAACAGCTGAGCCTATCTTTTGCAAATTTCACACAAAGTTAATTTATATGTCTGGCAGTGATCTTAGATATGTTTTGTCAATCAAGTATCGAAAAAATCCGATCTTGCAGATAGTCTTCCTTCTCTTGTAGATAAAAAAGAATTTTTACAGGGGAATATTTTACGTTACACTGGGATAAATTTGGCATCTCCGTTTTGTAACGAGTACATAAATCATAAAGACTTTTTATTTAAAAATTTTTATTTTTTAATAAGTGTAATTCTAAATAAGCACCAAAAGTTATATGGATTTTTATTATTAGTGGCGCCACATCTATATGTCAGGTCTGGAACTTATTGAGTAATGTGCTAACAATGATGTTGAAGAAATCATGTTTTGGTATGAAGAGATTTGTCTTCCAGATTTTTTTTTTTAAAGTTCAATCAAATAAAAATAAAATAATTTTAAACAAGAAATAAAAATACTTAAGCAAAAAAAAAAAGTTCTTGTTCAAAATACCCCCAATATCAAAAACAAAAATAAAGAAAAATCTATATAATTTATGTACCAATGATAGAACAAAAAAAAAAAAATTATAAATGGATAAAGTAGTTTAATTAGAAAATCAAATTTTATGAGTAATCTGAAGAGCAGATATCTTGTTCACTATTTTGAAAACAATCTATAAAAAAAAAAAAAATTAAAGGGAGATAACTCAACATAATTCAAAAGTGTGAGATATGTTGTAATGCTTAGAAATTCCCATTAATCACTTAATTACAAATTCAAATAAATCGCTTAATTAATCAATTAGTTTTATTTCTATGAATAAAATAATTTTATCTATAAAAATAAAATTAATTGATCAATTTGCATGATTTTTGGAATATGCTATTTACGTTTTCTCACAGGTACATAACATCATACAGATTTTTTGGTTTTTCAGCTATAGTACTTTCTAACTTCTCGCATAAGTGCTACCGGAAACGATGACAAGGCAAATCAACTCCTTCGCTTTCTTCTCTCACGCTTATATCTCCCTTGTGCATGTACTCTTTTTTTTTTTTTTTAAAATTATGTTTTCCAATCTTTTCTTTTTTTACTTAATAATCAGTGAAAAGTTTTTTGTTTTGGTCTTATTTTAATTACGAACTAGCAGCGTTGCTCAGGTGTATGTGTGTGTGTGTGTGTTTGAGGGGGGGGGAATCAAAACAAAAGGGAAACTAAATAATAAGTGAAGCAATAACCCTGTTTGAATATTTAAAAAATAACGTTAAACTTGCTTAAAACAAACGGAAAAACAAAAACAAAAAAAAACAGTGAACAAAGTTTTGGGAGGGAGGTAGGCTCGAACCCGAAGCCTTGAGGTTAACAGTCTGATGACTTAGCATGACGCCACGAAGGCAGGGACTTGAGAACAGCTAAAAATAAACGTTTAAAATACAGGTGGTTGAATGCGAACGTATGGTTTTCTAGGTCAAATATCACGCCGTAGTAGTAGTAGTAGTAGTAGAGAAAATGAATTCACTGTGCAAATTTTTTTGTAAGATAAAAGTCGCTGAAATAAAAGAGATTTACGACGTCGTTTCGTAAATCATAGATATTATAATCTAAGGAGTATATAAAAAATTCTAAGACATAGTACCCCCCGCCCTCTGGAGAACTGTTACATGAAAAGGGCTGTCCCCTTTTCATGTAAGTAAAAAAAGAGAATCAGTTAAATGAAAATGATATCAGATAAAACGAGAACCGAACCCTGTAGATAAGTTTTAAAGAACAATAGGTTTTAAATGGAATGTTCAGTTAAATTGATAATACTTTTGTAATATTTTAAAAATAAAATTTGGCTGGAAAATCTATTCACATTCTTAGAAAGAATGCATAATAAAAATAATGGTTATAGAATTAACAAGTAGGTTAAATTCCTTTGTAAAACGAAGAGAATGGGAAATTTCCTGGTCGTCAGAAATGGTTTCAAAATGTGCAAATCGCGCATGTTTGAAACACGTGAGTTGTGGTCACGTTTGCCAGACATACGTGTGACGTCATGGCAGAAATGATTTCTCAATATAGGAAAGGGTTCGAAGAGTTAAAAAAGAGAATCAGATTCAGATCAGACTGTCTTGGAAGCGGGAGGCTTAGAAGAAACCATGTAACGACTTTGAATTCCTGAAGTACAGAATCATTTCCGACCGGTCGAAGAATAAACTATCATGTTTTTTATCATTCCAACGAGAAAAGGTCATGTGTTTAATCATTTCAGTATGTATCAATGTATACCATTTCATCCTCTCATCAATGTATATGTCTTGTGAATATCAACTCTCTCCGTATAAATGTCTTCAACATGAACCTGCTGTCACTTTGTCTCCTCTCTAAATAAACATTTAAAGTATGTGTGTTGTCAACTACAAGGAACATTTAATAATATATGTACAAGCCGTCACGTAAATAATATGTACCCACTCTAAAACGGATAACATAACAAATTAATTTGTAAATTCTTTTGAAAAACAAACTTTTATTAATTAATTATTCATTTTTTATGGATTCTAATTGGCCGATTGGTTTCATTTAACGCTCACTTCTATTGATGCATTTTTTTCTATATTCGGTTTAAGTACGTAGCGTTTAGGATGAAAACATTGTAGCATATTTATAGATATATATATGTGCGCGTGTGTGTGTTTTCGCATGTATGTGTAAAAGTATATGTACAGGCCATCACATAAATAATATGTACTTCCTCTAAAACGGATATCATAACAGAACTCCCTCTAAAAAGCTTTTGGCAGACATACAGAAAAAATGCGCACGCACACACACACTAACACACATTTTGGCTTTTATACACATATGATTATTGAATTTATTTTTTTTTAAAGAATTATTAAAAACACTTTAAAATATTTTGGGAATATTATGTATCAGAGACTTTTTTTTTATGGTTTGAAATTGTTTTTTTTATTTCAATAATTTCATTTTTATACTTTCATAAATATATATTTAATTAGATAAATTATTATATAAATTCAAATAAAAATTATTTTTAAAATAATTAAAAAAAAACACTTATTTTTATAATTACATAAATTTCTCATCAAATTTTAAATAAAATAACTTTATTTTTTTAAATTTTGTTATTAAAAGTGCAAATGATGACTAATTGTGTTATTTTTATCTTTTTATAATTTTGTTAATTTTTATTATATGTATTTCAATAATGCACTTTTCTTCTTTTTCATTTCAATAAATCACTTCACAATAGAAATACTGAAGAACAATAGAAGTGAAGGAACTGATTTGCTTTGTCACCGCTTCCGGTAGCAGGAATGCTGGAAGTTAGGAAGTACGTTAGTCGACTATAACCTAGTTTTTTTTTCTTAATTTTTATCTTTTGCTATTTTGCAAAATTCCCCAGAATTATTAAAAAAACAAAAATGAAGATCGAAAAATAAAGTAATAAAAATTTTAATCCTTTCTTAGGAAATTCAGCGTTGGTTGTCGAGGAATAAAAGATAGCATTTTTAAAAAAATATTAAAAAAAAAAAAAAAAAATTGTTTATCTTTCTCAGTACATTAGAATGAAGAGACAAAGCGCACTTAAAAAAAAAATTAAAAAAAAAAAAAAAACGCTTGTCTCCATCATTATCATCTTTGCATTTGACCCCTGTGCCCACGGCCCCGGAATCCATGACCCCCACTCCGCATCCGACTACCCATAGCTCCACCCCGGCCACGGCCCATATGACCGCGTCCACCAACTGACATGCCTTTGTTATTATTCCCTCTTTGTTGCGAGGAACCCCGATTGGTATTGCCGCCTCGTCCAGGCACCCCACCCCGGCCAGAGCCTTCTTTATTTCCGCGGTCAGAATTATTGTTGCCGGGCTTATTCTTGGGCGGTGGTGACTTGGGCCGAAGACGTTCGATCTCATCTGTGCAACCAGTCAAGTGACCGTGGACATCCTTGTTGACAACCTGCTTGTACATGTCAGCATTGAAGTTACTGCTTGTCAGTTCGGGTCCGACAGTAACCCACCCTGGCCGAATGGTGCTGTCTCGTCCGAAAATGTGCAGGCGTCGTTTGCCCAGGCAGAAATGTTCAATAATGTGGAAAATCTCAACAGGTTTGTCCTTGCAGGAGTATTCAGGTTCTTCCTCAATGATCAAGTCGATATCTACATTAGCGTGGATGAAATCTCCGTCAGTACTTCGTTTTACTGTGCCCTTGATACCCATTAGGCAATGTTCCTGAAATATACACAACAAAAAAGATTCAGTTATCTATATATCTATAAAAGTGAGAATGTGTGCGTGTGTGAGGACACTTCTCAACCTATATACTCAACAAATTTTTGATCTACAGACTTGAAATTTAGTATATAGGGTATTCAGACATGTGGTAAATGGAAAACTTTGTAATCAGTTTACATCCAGAAAAAAAAAAGAAAAAAAAAAGGCTGCTAAGAGGTAAAAACTGAAAAATTGGTACATGGAGGAGAGGGTCATCGGACTTTTATGTTCTGCAACTGTTTCACGAATGTGCATGCGTGAATAGTTCACATGACAGATTCCTTATTGTTAAGAATAAGTAGGTTTGAAAACACTTTTTAAAAATCGTGTCAAGTTGGTTTAATGATTATCGTACTTGACTCACTGTCTTTAGGTTTTGGTTTCAATCTCAGCTAGAGTGTTTTTTTTTTTCCTTTTTTTTACTTACAAGAAGTGAACTGTTTAGAAAAAAAACAATACTCGCATGCACGTCTCAGTTTCTGTATTAATTTAAATATGATATTTATATGTATTTTACGGCTGGGCAACGTGTATATATTCTTATGCTACAGAAAATTTTTTCTCCAATTTTGTATTCAAAAATAAATATTATTAACAAAGTTCATGTAGATAGCTCAATAGTGCAATACTAGAGCTATAAACACTTTTATAGTATTACACCGCTTCATTAGGAACAAAGACTCATTTTTATGCTTGAAATAAATGAAGTTCAGTTTTACTAACATGTACTGGACTTTCAGCGAGAGGGACTATCTACAGGTCGATATGACTTTTGTTCTTCTGATTTTTTTATGCATATTTAGGAACAAAGACTCATTTTTATGCTTGAAATAAATGAAGTTCGGTTTTACTAACATGTACTGGACTTTCAGCGAGAGGGACTATCTACAGGTCGATATGACTTTTGTTCTTCTGATTTTTTATGCATATTTAGAGTTTTTTTTGTTTTTTAAAACCATCAAATGGATTGTCAAGTAGATAAAAATTTCAAACAGTTATATTGACCCCAATGACTCCTCATTCTGGAAGAACGATCAAGATAGACAAAGACCAACTCAAAAATCTCTCATATTAGCAGTTGTTTCGATTTTTTTTCTTAAGGATTAAGTGGATTACGCCACTTGCCCTTGATCCTCCCCTTATAATGCTGAGTGTTTAGCAAGGGGACATCAAGTACCATTTTTTAAGGTTTTTAAGCAGGAGTGAATTCTTGCAGCTGGAGATTTTGAATACACTTCCTTCCTGGCTTGTCCAATCAGAATCCAGTTCTCAGTCATGTGATCGAGTTTATAAAAGCTAAACCGGCAACACACTCTCTCTCTTTCTTCCTAGATCTTGAACTGACAACAACTCCATGTGAAACGGACCTGCCCCCCTCCCACTCAAGTTTCTCTTTTGAGACTCAAAAGAATTCGCCCAGGTTTCGGGCTCTGGGTTTGACTACGACATGAATACAAACAAGCCAACATGGTTATCTCCACACAGAAACTTTCTAATCTTTCGTGACGCACATTTCCACGACTATTTCAGACACTAACATACATGAACTCTTCCTCTCTCAACAAGCCCGTCCAATCTTTAATCTACGTCTCCACACAGGAACACTTTCAATGACTAAACCTTTTCTCTATATAACGAAAATAATCAATAAAGCTGTTTTTAAATGCTAAAATGAGATTTCTTGCCTTCATGTTCTATCAGGTTGCTGCATAAGTTCCCGCTACTTCATTAAAATTTTTTGTTCTAAAAACATGTTTTGATATTTGGCAAAGTGTC
The DNA here is from genome assembly GCF_053919585.1 of Euprymna scolopes. NCBI lineage: Eukaryota > Metazoa > Mollusca > Cephalopoda > Sepiida > Sepiolidae > Euprymna > Euprymna scolopes. Next base: position 67,348,285 of record NC_136522.1, read on the forward strand.
ATATATCATTAGAAAGCACGTATTCTGTTCTACAAGATAATGGTCATCGTTTTTTGCTCATATAATCTTTTTCTCGTTTTTCAAAACCATCAAATGGATTGTCAAGTAGATAAAAAAAAAATCACATTTTCGACACCTCCTTCTTTTCACCTTTAATCAAGGTCAAAAAGCAAATAAAGTGACCAAGGATATTTGTGCTGTATATGGAGAAAACGCTATAGCTGAGAGAACTATTCGAGTTTTGTTTACCTGATTCAAGCACAGTAATTTTGACCTCAGTGGTGCTCCTCGTTCCGGAAGACCAATCAAGACAGACAAAAACGAACTCGGGGTTATTTTAAAGGAATATGTCCATCAGACATGTAGAGAATTGGGTGAAAAGATGAGGTATGATTTTGCAACAATTTCACGCCACCTTCAGTTGATGGGATTCACACCAAAACTTGGCGCTTGGGTCCCAGACGAACTTATTTTACTTCCCTTTATATAACGTTTCATAAACATGTTTTGATATTTGGCAAAATGTCATATATCATTAGAAAGCACGTATTCTGTTCTACAAGATAATGGTCGTCGTTTTTTGCTCATATAATCTTTTTCTCGTTTTTCAAAACCATCAAATGGATTGTCAAGTAGATAAAAAAAAAATCACATTTTCGACACCTCCTTCTTTTCGCCTTTAATCAAGGTCAAAAAGCGAATGAAGTGACCAAGGATATTTGTGCTGTATATGGAGAAAACGCTATAGCTGAGAGAACTGTTCAAGATTAGTTTACCAGATTTAAACATGGTAATGTTGACCTCAATGACGCTCCTCGTTCCGGAAAACGAACTCTCGGTGTTTTTAAAGGCAATCCGACATGTAGAGAATTGGGTGAAAAGATGACGTGTGATTTTGCGACAATTTCACGCTACGATCAGTCGATGGAATTCACACAAAAACTTGGAGCTTGGGTCCCACTCAAACATATTTTTGCTGTTAAAATTCTTTGATTTTCTTTAAAAAAAAAAAAAAACAAAAAAAATAAAACAGCAGGAACTTAATACAACCTAATTCCAGGTTGGTATTTGGAGGCGCGTTGAATCCACTGGGCGAGATGCGTCGTCAGTCTTTATTAAAACATGTATCGAGGAGAAGGAAAACTCTGATGTAAAACCTGGTCTACTGTTTACTTTATCTTGTAGCAATCATTTGCACCGACTGAGTTTAGCAGTTGTACCAAAAAGTGTGGTTGGTTCTATACAATGGCGTTACAACTAATAAACAAATCATCTGTGGGGATTTCTGAACAACTTAGTTATTGTGTCAGATTTAATACATCAAAATTGACAGGAGTATCTATTATATATATATATATATACACACATGCACACACACACACACACACACACACACACACACACACACTACCAGGTGTTGCCTGCAGCCATAAAAAAAATTACATGTTAAATAGTGCATGTAATATTTGTGCTTCCAAAGCGCTGACTTACCTTTGTCCGTTGAAAAGTTGCGTTTGGTTGCAGATTTTTGTTGTGACCTGGATTCTTAATATTCGTTTTCACCCAACAAATGTCTTCACACCTTCGGAAACCCCACCGTTTCAAACACTAAGAATTTGAAAAAAAAAAAAAAAAATTAGATTAAAAAATAAGCAAAAAAAAAAAAAAAAAAAAAAAATGCGGTATAGACAACAAAACAAAAAAGTGGCCAAAAAATAAATGTTACCAAAGGCAAGATAAGCTACTCGTCTATCCACCTGGATATGATTTTTGTGTTTAAACTTATTTTAAAGTGTTTATTTACTTTGAAACACAAAATAATGGTGAGTCTTAAGTTGGAACACATAGAAAGTGGTTGACATTAGACAGCTAAAAGGGAGAAACCAGCATTTTGTTTAATTTTCGAACGATTATCAAAACATCTGAAGATGACAACTAGCCTTTCATATATGGCCAGACACAACTAGCTCTTCACACATGACCAAACAATTTAAAAAAAAAAAGAAATTTGATTTTTTTAATCAAAAACTCTCCATAAAATGACTTCAACTCTTGAATCGTAACTAGCAACTCAAAAACATGACGATGCCAACTCTCAAAAAATTCGACTTTTGAATTGCATAAATTCTGAAAAAAAAAAAAAGACGCAAACTCAATTGTTTTCCCTTTTCTCTTGCTGAACACCCTAACACGACGTCCTGACTAGTGTGACGTGACCCGGGTCTAGCCTAGGGATTAGGAATTTTGCAAGAATTCTATACCCAAGTACACGTCGTAAGAAAAGTAAAAGTGTGGAATTTTGCCGGTCGTAAGAATATCACGACTTCATGGCATCTCCCAAGTTTCGAATCAGCGGAATCATCATGGACTACCCGATAACATTCACGTTTAATAATAAAGATGGCAGGGAATGAAAAAGGTCGGACACCAAATGAATAACGTTAAAATATATAAATTTATTATTCAAACAAAAAAAACAAATGAAGGAAATAAAAATAATAAAACAGTCATAATGAGAGTCCAGTCACAGATAACATCAGATCAGGATGGGGGGGGGGGTCATTGGTGGAGATATATTATTTTTTTCTCTTCCTTTTCTCTCCTTTTCTTTCTTTTTTGATAAAACACAGAGTCACAGTTAAAACAAAATATTAGAATATTCAAAATGAAAGTCCGGTCACAGACTTTGGCAAAATATAAAGACACAAGCCAAACAAAATATTAGGATATTCAAAATGAAATGAAAGTCAGGTCACAGACAATGTCAGGTTGGGATGGGGTTATGATTTCTCTTTTCTTTTGATAATGCATAAAGTCACAGTTGAAACAAACATTAGAACAATCAAAGTTAAAGTTAGGTAACAATATTCTTTCTCTCCGTATCTTTCTTTTTCCAATTCTTTCACCTTTATGTTTGGTGAGGGAAGAAATTATTTCATGGAAAGAACTCGACTGTCACTGAGTGGGCTGGGGGTGAAATATGAGAGAATGGATATCGAACGATACTTAGCTTTTTTGGTGGGAATTCCTCCCCTGACGCGCGCATTTCGATGACGATATAAATATCCTTAGTTTTTCTTTATCACTTCTTTTTCTTTCTTCGTCATCTTCGATATGCGGTTTGTCCTAACAAAGTTCTCGGGTAGAATGGCTCTCGTTAAATTATGTTGACCAAGGTAATTCGATGTTGGAGTTAATGTCCCTTTTTTGGTCTCATGGCCGTCCGCTAAGTTGAGTTGAGTTGATCATTTGTCGGTCACCATGCGTCGTCGACGCGAGTGCATATTTCTGCTTTTTGGGGAGCAGAAAATATTGTCGTTATTTCCCAACGGCTGTCAACTCGAAAACTGAACTTTTTCACGCGCTTTCTTCCTGCGCTTACGTCACGATCGCCCGATATCGGTTGTCATGGTTACCTATGTTTGCGTGGGTGTTTGACTGCTGCTTATAGTTGATCAGTGAGGGAGGGAGGGGTTGTGTCGTTCGATTGTTCGCTGTTCAACTTAGGAAGGGGAGGTCTGTTGCTTGACTTGGAAGGGGGGAAGGGGAGGTCCGTCTGGCTCATATCTATATATCCATTATGATATAAGGAGGGGGGTATATATGTTTCTCCTAACACTAGTCACATCAAATTTACTTTCTCAATCGTTGGAACTAGTTTTTTTTTTTTTTTTTTTACAAAGGCATCACCACATTATCAAGGCCCAGAGGCCACTCAAGGATAAGGGTTAAAGAGTGTACAGTAGAAATTGGTGAATATAGTAATCATTAGTAATGAAAATTTGGTAAATTTAATAACTTATATGGAACGGCTCATCAAGAACTTATTTACTTTAGACTTGAACACAACCATATTGTAGTCAGCCGGAAAGCAGGAAAACGGAAGACAATTCCACAGGCGTGCAGTTCTAAGAAAGAAGCTTTGTTCATGGAATCTACGTTTAGGTTTAGGCACAGATAAAGAGTGGGGGAAATTATTGATAGTGTTTACAGCTAGACGAGTGTTTCTTGTGAAAGTTTGGCGAGGGGGGACCATATCAATTTTACTTTTCTCGATGGAACAAACATGCCATATTCCAAAAATCACATAAATTGATCAAAGAATTCTGGTGTTTACTCACAATTACCCCCATTAAAAAAAAAAAGACAAAAATGTAGAAAAATCTTTATGATGTATGCATTCAACACCGAACAAAGATGTTATATTCCAAAAATCAGTACTCCTGTTCAATGACGCAGTAATTTGCACCACTTTAACTTTGATGCATTCTCTCAGCTCCCAGACACTCAACTCGCTGTCCTCACCAATTCGTACTTAACACAGCAATTTCCCCTCATATGCAAATTATTGTCTTTATATTTTTAATAAAAACCCATTAAAGGACTTGATTCTAGAAAATTGTTGAAAATTTGAGACTTAAACTTAAGCGATCTTGATGTTCAAGTGTAATGTGAGCAGATAACTTGCTGCTCAACTCCCTACATAGTGTCCCTGCAGATAAAATCCCAAATAGTAGCCACTTACATACAAGTGGCAGGTGAATAAGAATCAAGGAATCTTGCTTAGTTGGTGTCCAATTAAATTTCTTGCAACTCAGAGATATTTGAATTGTTTAAATGGGAGGTTGTATCTATATCTCTCAATCGTTTTTATCAAATAGAATTTTATATTTTAACTAGCCTGGGTGCCCAGCATTGCCCGGGTGTTTGGAGGTGTGTGTTGAGCAAAAAAAAAAAAAAAAAAGTGGTTAGTAGGCAGGCTCGAACCCGTACCACGAAGGAGGAAAAGAATTTGACCCCCCTCCCCAAAAAAACGGGACGTCTTTGCCATTGCGTCCATCGCCAAACTGGAAATGACGAAGGTTTAAATTAAGGCTAGTCAATCGAAAAGAAGGGATGACTTTCGAAAATATTGGCGAAAAAAAGCAACCCCTCCTTGAAGAAAAGTGCCCAGTTGAGGGTGAAGGGATTAATGTTTTTAGCCAATTTTTCGATATTTGTCGTCCGAAAAGTCGAGCTTCAAAACGATACTGATCTTGTGAAAATCAGTTGACTCTGGCGAAAGTTTTAGGCAGACATACATACATACATTTAAACATATAGGTTAGATTCATATAATAGATGTCAAAGAAAAGTAAAAAAAAAAATAAATAGTAACTGAAGATATCAACCGTTAAGTTAGGTATTATTTCATTCTGGTTTTGCTCTTATAAAATTTAATGAGTGCTTTATAGGACTTGGAGTGGATTAAGCAATTTATGTATAAAATGCCTTTCAGGATATGCAAATTTCAAAGTTAGAAACCAAGCTGGAACCAATTAATTTTGTATCTAGAGTTTTTCTTGTTTTTTTTTTTTACACCACTTATCAAGGCCCGGAGGCTACTCAGGGATAAGGGTTATTGCGTGTACAGCAATCAATGAGATAGTATTGTAGTAATCATTAGTATTGGAGATTTGATAGAGTGTCTTACTTAAGAAGGCGGTTTGTCAGGAATTTGTTTATGTTGGACTTGAAGACATCCAAGTTGTAGTCAGGTGGGAAACAGGCAAACGGAAGAAAGTTCCACAGTCGTGCACTTCTGAGAAAGAAGCTTTGTTCATGGAATCTATGTTTGGATTTAGGCACAGATAAAGAGTGGGGAAAATTATTGACAGTAGTTTCAGCCAGACGGGTGTTTCTCGTGAAAGATTGGCCAGGGGGGATGAGAGATTGGAGCTCAGACGAGCACTTGCCATGGAAATAACGATAAAACAAAGACAGGCTCGCAACGTCTCTTCTGTGGGAGAGAGGCTGCAGGGAAGAGAAAAGGGCATCCCCCACTAAGCTACGAAGTCTGTGTCTCAATAAAATGTATACACTCTTTAAATGACCATAAAATCAAAATTTATTATAAGAAAAGAAAAGTTTCATACATCAAAATACTGCGAACAAACCAGTTAATTATCGAAAGTGTTCAAATCATTGGCCATTTGTGGTCCATGAACAGCTGACAACGCTCACTGATTGAATCAAAAACGTTCCTAATCAGTTCAATTGTTATGTTGACACATCTTTCAATGGTTGCTTTCAATTCATTCATCGTAACTTGTTCCGTAGTGTGAACCCTGTGCCTGTGTTTTACATGCTCCCACCACGCCCCAAAAAAATCTACAGGGGGGGGGGGGGGGCAGCCCAAATCCGGTGAGTGTGAACAGTACTCGATACTTCCTCTTCGTCCTAACTATCTGTTTCGCAGGTGACTATCAAGATATGCTCTTACGTCATGATGATAGTGGGGAAATGCTCCATCCTGCTGGAAGTGCCATTCGTTATTCCTAAACATCTCTTGGGAACATGGCATAGCGTATTCATGTAGCAAGTTGAGATAATTTAAAGAGCGTATACATTTTATTGGGACACCCTGTTAAGTTTTGTCTCAGAATACCCCCAATAATTACAGATAATAATTAAAACCATTATTTTATCAATCATCGGTAAAGCCATTTTTTCATGTCGTCGCTTAGCAACAATGATAGAACAATGGGTCGTGAAAATTCTACTGTGAGTAAGTTGATAGAGTGTTTTTTTTTTTTTTTTGCAGGATGTGGTCTGTAGGTTTAAACCTGCACATAAATTTCTTAATGTTTTTCATTAACTGGAAAGAAGTGTATATAATACTAGCAGGTGGTACCCGGCGATGCCCGGGTGTTTTGAGGTAAATCAAAACTCCTGGGGGGGGGGGGGTTAAAATAATAATAAAAAAAAAATGTGTTGGTAGGCGAGTATGAGAATCGAACCCGTACCCTTGAGTTGGAAATTAATGTGTGAAAAAAAAAACTGTGCGACGTTAACCATTGGGCCACCGCGACATACAACGTAGGCAGGTTTGAATTTATTTATTTAACTATAAAAACAGGCGTGCGCAATAAAAATTAACTCTGCTGCTTCCATTTGACATAATTAAGAAGGTCAAATAAAAGTCACGCAGCGTTTGGCTTTGTTTACCCAAATTTGACTGTTTTTTTCCCCAACAGATGTTGGGGAGGGGGAAAGCAGCTCCCAATTGTCCAGATTGAATAGCAATTGTCTGATATACAAGATTGATCAAAACTGATTGCTTCTGGACGTTTCCCGGCGCGATGCCGAGAAGGCTGTTAGCTTTGAATTAGTTTCGTTTTTATACGAAAAAGCCGAATCAACACGTGAGAAGCCAAAATAGCAATAATTTTGTAAAAGTCGACGCAAATAAATCTATACGCTACACGCGTTCCCAAATCGTAGATATTATTATATAGGGGGTATGTAAACAGTTCTAAGCAATAGTAACCCCCCCCCCCGGAGCGTGTGCGAAAGAAGCCTTTGCGAGACATACACAAAATGGTCACACACATTTTACCTTTTATATATATAGATAATTTTATAAAAGAAACAGTAGGTTCTCTAGAGTGCAATGTAGAATAACATATATTCTGGACTAAGTTACTGCATAGAGGCATGTGAAGCTTCCTTCCGGGCGATTTCACGGATTTCGATGACAATAAAAATATAGGAGTGTGAAATGTGTGTTGATCATCAATCAACCTCGGACAATGTCAGGTCTCCCTGCTAGTATATATATATATACTTCAGAATAAAATTATCTAACTATCAACTGGTATGGAAACCTGTGATTATAAGTTTTACAAAATATTACTGGCAGTAATATTCTATAAGTACTATCCCACCTAAATAAAAATTGCTCGATATACAAGATAGAGCATATAAATCAAATTTTAGTCATTCAATAAATTTTAAAATTTATGACATGAAATGTTTGAATTTCAAATCAAAAGATTTTATTATTCTATGTAAGACAAAGAATACATTTGAAATATTATAACTGCTTATCCTATAGGATTATTTTTTCAATGTCTCACTGACTTTAGCAAATAAGGTGTAAACCATTATAACTATTTGCTAATATTTTCTCCTCTGAAGAGATGGTAGACATCGAAATCCTATAGGATAAGGAGTTATGATATTTCAAATGTATTCTTGGTCTTACATAGAATAATAAAAATCTTTTGATTTGAAATGCAAACATTTCATTTCATAAATTTTTAAATTCATTGAATGACCAAAATTTGATATATATAAATGAATAAAAATTTGGAATTAAATTCAGTAAATTAAAAAATTTATGAGATTTAATTTACATTGGTCTAGATCATATATTGAGATTTTTTTATCCGGTTGAAGTTGTCATAAATATTAATACTAAATTTATTATACAAGCTATGATCTGAAAGTATATAAAAATTTCAGTTGTTTATATATGGAAAAAGAAATTCCAAGTTGGTATCTGGCAGCACGCCTCATCTACTGACAACAAAATCCCTTTAAAATACTCCATAGAAACTGAAATTTGGGGAATATTTAATAATTTATATCCAATATCTATTATTAACTTTTCGCAAAATTCAGAGATATTTAAATTTTCAAAGGGCTTCCAGTCATATTTTTTATAAAACTTCATTAAACTATATATAGCCCACATTACCCACCCTTATGCAATTGCGTTCTAAAATTCATAACAATGGGCTAATTATTTTTTTATTTTATCACTGATGGATTCAAATGGAGAACTGGATTACATTTTTACACACTCTCTCCTCTCTCTGTCCCCTCCAGTCACACATATGATACTAACCGTTCTTCCTCTCTCCAATCCTTCAGCATTTCCGCACCAAATCCAGAGGAAAGATCTCTGTGCCGCCACAGCAGGAATATCCAAACGTTCAATCTGCAAGGCAAATATATTTTTTTATGTTTAAAAAAATAAACGTCTAGTCAAAGTCAAATCCAATATAGTTCAAAATTCGGTCCTTGTCCAGAATTCCCAGCTATATTAAAAAAACAAAAATAAAGAAAAATCTGTATGGTGTATGCACCTGTGATGTAACGAAAATATCATATACCAAAAATCATGAAAATGGATGAAATAGTTTTATTTTTAAATAAGAAAATTAAATTTTATGAGTATCCGAAGAGTAACTGCCTCACCTGCAATTTTTTGGAAAATAAATTGCAAATAAACAAATAAAGATAATTCAAACTTGCTAGATTTATGTTGTAATGCCAATGAATTCCAATTAATGACTTAAAAATTATTTTCTTTATAAAAAAATAATAATTGATCAATTTAAGTAATTCTTGGAATATATTTTCTTTTTGTTATGCAAAAAAACATTTTCAAATATTTGTACTGGTGTTTTTGTTTTCTTAATCTCGTTCATCCTGAGGAAGTCTCGAAATAAAGATGAAACGTTGATGGACACTCGGTTTGTTCCTTTTGTCTTTCTCTATTTTGTCGGAATACTATTTCTATTATTCTCATCACAAACACACACACTATATATATATATATATACTAGGCAAACTGTCTAGGCCCAGAGGGTCTAGTTTCCATTAATAATATAGATACAAAACAAATTTTTTTTTTACCTCATCCCAACTCCAGTATTTGTCATGTACAACCCCATGTGATCTTTGGTATTCTTCTAAGGGAGGTTCAATTAAAATTACATCAAATTTGCAATCAAGGTCATTAAAATCAAATGTGTCAAGGTCGCACTGCAAGTACCTGTTGAGAGAAAACAAAAAAAAATGTAGCAGATCAATATATATGACAAATCATTTAATATTCAGTAAATAATTTAAAAAAAAAAAAAAAAAAGAAGATTACAGAATTTCTGGGACTGAAAGACACTTTATTAAAACTTCAGGGGAAAATATTCACTGAAAATTTATTTCCACAAAATTGGTTCTTTTACTCAATATTGCATCTTTTACTCAAACTCAGCAGCCATTTCTAGGCTGCTGTATCTACACATTACCATTTTTTTTTTAATTAATTTACTAGCATTTCAGCCCAGCGTTGCCTGGGTGTTTGGATGTGTATGTTGAGCAAAAAAAAAAAAAGTGGTAGTAGGAAGGCAGGCTCAAACCCGTACTGCGAAGGAGGAAAAAAAAAACAGGGAAAAAACCTGACATCTTTGCGGTTACGACCACCACCAAACCTGAAGTGAGTTATATTTAAATTAAGGCTAGACAATCTAAAGGAGAGGATAACTTTAAAAAATATCGGCGAAAAAAGCGACCCCCCCCTCCCCGTAGAAAAGTGCCTAGTTGAAGGTGAAGATATTAATGTTTTTAGCCAATTTTTCAATATTTGTTGTATGAAAGGTCGAACTTTAAAACGATACTGATCATGGTAAAATCCGTCGCCTCTGTCAAAAGTTTTAGGCAGACATGCAAACATACATACATTTATATATTGGCAACTAAATATTTTCGATCCAAATCGATGAAAAAGCTTGCCTTATCTCTGAATACCCTTTATGTAAAATTTCAAATGTTTAGACCAGAAATTGTCTGAGTAATTTGGTAGAGACCGCAGAGGTCAATTTTTTTTTTTAACTTTGACCCCTATTATGACCCCTTAACATTTGTTTTTGGCTCGAATCAAATTATTAAGTTAGAGCCATATCCAATGAACCTATATCTAAAATTTCAAGTGTTTAGACCCAAAATTGGCGGAGGAGTTTGGTAGAGTTCTCAAAAGTCAAATCATTGCACTTTGATCCCTTAATCACCAAATTTCTGGCCGAGAACCGATCACATCGATTTTCCCAAATCTCAGTACCCTGTATATCAAATTTCGAGTCTGTAGACTTAAAATTGATAGAGTTATTGCGTAAGGAAATGTACACACACAGACAGACACTTTCACTTTTATAGATATATACAGGGTGGTCAAAAAGTCAGGTAACATTTTAAAGAAAAATGATATTAGCAGTACACGTATATTTAAGTACCATACAATGAAATATAAAATGAAACAAACATGAAATATATTTTGTTAATTGTCGTCCATTTCTCTCTATCAATCGCTGGAAGCGATTAACCACTGATTGTGTAACACTTGTAATCATGTCAGCTGATATCCGCTCAATCTCCTCTTCAATAAATAACTTTAAAGACGCTATTGTATCAGGTTTCTTGCCATAAACGCTATCCTTTACATAACCCCAAAGCCAGAAATCAGGAGGGGTAGTTTATATATTACACTCAAATAATATTAAACGAATAAAGATTATAATGGATCATATTGTTTTTTTCTACCTTTAACATGTTACCTGACTTTTTGACCACCCTGTAGATAGACAGATATTTTATAATTTTAAGGAGAAAGTAACTCACATTGGCGGAGTATTAGATTTTCCAATGAGGCTGTCTTTTAAGCGTATTAACTCCCTTAGTTTGGGATACTCTTCAAAGCGATTAGCCAAACCTAAGAAAAAGGAGGAAAAACAATCAAAATCAGCACTGTAATTTTAGGGCTTGTTAAGATATAATTTCCAGATCGATTTTTTTTAAATATGTCGCTTTAAGCAAGAACAATATTACATCCTTAATTGTCATGTCGTGAATAGTAATATATCCAAAAATTCATCGAGTAAAACAACTACTATTGTGTTTAGTTTAAAAAAGTGTATCGCTATAGACAACAAATATTGCCACCATGAAAAAGTAATCTAAAATATTCATTTCGGAGTTATGCCCCCTGTGTGTAGACTCCTACCGTACTTTGTAATGTCTAAGAAAAATGCGATTTTACCCAATTTTCCATAAAAATTACTTTTTTACTATAAACAACTTTTTACTCAAATTTTAATAATTTTTGGATATATTACTATTTTCGGCATGACAAATAGGTAATATTATTTTTGCTTAAAACAACATATTTAAAAAAAAAAAAAAAAAAAAAAAAAAAAAAATCGATCTGTTGCCTGTATCTTAACAAGCACTAATTTTAAATTAATTTTAAAAAATAATGAACATAAAATTAGCAAGAATTTAAAAAATTTTCTTAAAAAATTAAAATATAAGATTTTGTTCCTTAGAAGCGCTGGTTGAGTTTGAATAAAATAAATACATATTATATACGTTTGAAACCAAAACAACACATTATTACAAAATAAACAGACATTTATTTTGTTTGAAATTTATGTTGAAATTCATAAATATATTTCGAAGGAAACCATCTTCAGTATGTTTATGGCGGTTACCATAAATTTTAACGACGTTTGAAAAAGGGTCACCATTTCGGCTGGTCCCCTTTTTGGGGCACTTCCGACATTAGAGAGAGAACAAGAGTGCTGAAAAAGAACGGTTGTGGAAAAAAAGACATCGGTTATAATTAAGTGTGACGAGACTTTAGGATTGATGATGTTTTATAAAGGTATCCAAGATATAGGGGTACAAAGACGATGGTACATTTCTTTGATAAAAGTCTTTACCCAGGGAAACTGGTCTGTCGCATGTTGACGCTTCTATCGTTCCCGCATGTCTGAGAGAGATTTCTTCGTTGTAGCTCCCTCCAAAACAGTCCTCTATTCCGATTCAATCTAACAAATATTAATGTTAAGATCTTTGTTCCTTAGAAGCGCTGATTGAGTTTGAATAAAATAAACTATGTATTATTATATACATTTGAAGCCAAAACAACGCATTATTACAAAATAAACAGACATTTATTTTGTTTGAAATTTATATTGAAATTCATAAATATATTTCGAAGGAAAACTTCATCTTCAGTATGATTTTTTTTTTTTTTTTTTTTTGCAATGTTGTTGTTGGAGCAGAGAATCAGAAAGTATAAGTCCGTTTGTTGTTTTTACGGTAGTTTTTTAAATCTCGGAACGGTGCGTTTGGTCGCGCAGGATTCACGTTAAGATTTTTGTTTCTTAGAAGTACTGGTTGAGTTTGAATAAAATAAAATATGTTAATACATATTTAAAAAAAAAAAAAGAAAGAAAGACATACTGAAGATGAAGTTTTCCTTCGAAATATATTTATGAATTTCAATATAAATTTCAAACAAAATAAATGTCTGTTTATTTTGTAATAATGCGTTGTTTTGGCTTCAAACGTATCTAATACGTATTTTATTTTATTCAAACTCAACCAGCGCTTCTACGGAACAAAAATCTTAACGTGAATCCCGCGCGACCAAACGCACCGTTCTGAGATTTTAAAAAAACTACCATAAAAATAACAAACGAACTTATACTTTCTGATTCTCTTCAACAACAATATTGAAAAAAAAAGAAAAAAAAAAGAAAGTCATACTGAAGATGAAGCTTTGCTTGGAAATATATTTATGAATTTCAATATAAATTTCAAAAATAAATGTCTGTTTATTTTGTAATAATGCGTTGTTTTGGCTTCAAACGTATATAATACGTATTTTATTAATATATATATATAGTAACAATTTTAAAATAAATTTTTAAAAATAATCAACATAAAATTAGTAAGATTATATTTAATTAAATTTTTCAAAATAAAATAAAGTAGAAACACCGGTCTACAAAAAATGCCCGAGCAGCCCCGTCAGCATTCTCAGGTAGGAACGCTTCAAGCAATTAGCAATAAACCCTTTCTCATAGAAATGTAAAGCTTGGGAGCGTCGACCTCACAGAACTGCATAAGACCATAACTCAGCCAGACAAAAAAAAAAAAAAAAAAAAAAAAATGACACCTCAACAAAAAAAATACTATGTGAGAAGATGAAATATATGTTTGCGTTACATTTAAACTTCAGCATGTTAGTACAGTTAGAGAAGCAGGAAACAGGGAGGGTATTCCAAAGTCTAGCAGTCTTCAAATAAAAGATGTAGCTGGTTAATTTTAATGCATCGAAAACCAAGCCTCTTTCCTTTCACCATAATCACTCTGACCTCATAACACCTCGATTGAAATGAATGGCTCTCTTGGGAAGTTCCATGTCTTGACAAGGTTCTGAGACTAACTTTCACCCTGATCTTAAATGGAACACATACATCAACTCTGTTGCCAATATTGCTGAAAAATAGTTGGATCACTCTATCGCTCCAGTAGGTATCTCACTGCTGATGCAATCCTCTATCTGGATAAGAGGCAGGTACACCCTAAAATGGAGTACTGTTGCCACATCTGGGCAGGAGCTGCTCGGCATGCTCTATCCAGCCTTGATAGAGTTTAAAACCAGCTTCAAAATCTAGTAGGTGATGCCCTTTTCTCTTCCCTGCAACCTCTTTCCCACAGAAGAGATGTTGCAAGCCTGTCTCTGCTCTATCATTATTTTCATGGCAAGTGCTTGACAGAAATCCACTCTATGGTTTTCCCTTGCCAAACTTTCACAGAAAACACTCGACTAGCTACAACTACTATAAACGATTTCCCTCACTCTCTAACTGTTCCTAAATCTAAACCCAGGTTCCATGAACAAAGCTTCTTTCCCATAACTGTTCCGCTGTCTTGCTTCCCGGTTGAATACAACATAGTAGCCTTCAAATCCAATGTAAACAAATTCTTGTTGAGCCGTCCCCATAAATAATAAAATTTTACCCAGTTTACACTATCAGCGATTACTACACTATCATCTTATATTCATTAACTCTTATCCTCAAGTGGTCTTCAGGCCTTCATAAGTGGTGACTACCAAGTAAAAAAAAAAAAAGTAAAAGTTTAATTTGTCTTACCTACATCTCTAATAAAGTTCTGTGGTCTTTCACCCGTGTCGACAAAATGTTGACAATAGTCGTTGTGTGGATTTGCACTTTGGGTCCCCTGTCAAAAAAAAAAGGGAGGAAAAAAAAATTCTGTAAAAACTCTTAATGAGTATTCTTTAGAGTCAATATAAACGAACTCATTTTTAGTAAATTTGTTCAAAATCTTCAAACCAACATTAAGAGGAGGACCATAAGAATTTAAATTAAACAAATATATTTCCATGTGCCTTTTTTTTATGAGATGACTGACCAATTTTTATGATTTCAGATTCAAATGAATAGCTACAACACGAACAGGAACCTGTATTCAAGTTAGTGTCCTATAAGTTAATCGTGTAAGCGATTGGATCATACTGTTGAAGTTTGTTGGAAAATTTTGACAGCATTATTTGTTTATGCACCACAGTGTGGTATGACTGACGATATGAAAGATGTGTTTCATGACAAACTTGTTGCAGTAAGTAATAAGGTTGATGAGAAGGAAGTGCTTGTGGCAGGAGATTTGAATTATTATGTTGGAAAGTCACCTCATGATTTTGAAGGTGACATTTGTGTCCTGTGACGAGTACGTATATCAAAGATTTTTCGGTGCTTCTTCAGTATTAGAACGAAAATCAAAATATTGAATTTCAAGTAAAACCAATATCTACTTAATCATCATGTCGCGATAATGAACACATCCAAAAATTGTGAAAAACGATTGGGTAAAAAATTAATTATTAATGAAAACAGTTTTTGAAAAAAAATTAGCGAAAATTAATTTTTGTTAAAAAACAGAAGAGTTTGAATCATAATAAGGGAGGTAATTATTTTCTGAAAACTGGAAATCTTAGACCAATTTAGCAAAACTCAATTTTTGCTAATTGTGTTCAAAAAATATTTTCATTAATCTTCTACCTTATCATTTTTCATAATTTTTGGATATGTTCATTACTGGGACATGACAATTACTACTGACGGTACAATCCAACATTCTTCCAATTCTGATACAATTATGGATTCCTTGCTAAATTCTCAATTCCAATTCATTTTTATCTCTTATAAAGTTATTTTTTTCCCAATTACCATAAAAACATGTTTAATGTGCAAATACTTTCTCAAGCGTAAAATATATTTGTGCAGATGGTGATCTATAGATTTTAGTTTTACTGATAGTTTAAAACAAAAAAATATTTTATCATTACTATCAGAAGTCTAAGATTTTGCTTTAAATAAAAAAAAAAAAAAAAAAAAAACAATTCAAAGAATCGTTTTTGGCATCGGAAAATAGGCACACACTTTTACGATTCCGATATCCCTAAAAGTTCCAATTTTTATCATTCCTGATTCAAATTGATCATCTCAACACTAGTAGATACCATTGATTTTAATTGAAATTAAATATTTTAATTTTCAAATTTTGCTCTTAACGAAGGAGCACCAAAAACACAAACTGTTTTCATACCCAATGAAGATGTATGTCATCGAAACTTAGGTAATTCCAAATTTTTAAATAAATTTTTATCAAAAACGTTCTGTGGTGTATTGGTTTCTTAACTGACAAATTCTAATTCACACGATGTTTACATTGAGTAAAAAAAAAATTCTTATACAGGATGTTCCAAAATGTCTTTGGCACATTTAAGTCCTTATATCTGCTTAACTATCATTAAGATGAAAGTGGTGTCATTTTAAAGCTAAAAGTTTTTTTTATAAGGCTATTGATTTTGTTTTTTATAAGGCTATTGACTTTGTTTTCATTTCTTTTCTGATTCAGAAAAGGCGTTTTGTGTGCTTGAATTTGCAAAAACTGAATCATGGACACTTGTTCAACATGAATTTCATAAAAAAGATCTCACACCCTGCATTTTTTTTTTGTGGGGATTTGTGAAAGGACTGTTCTATGTGCCTCTCATTTCAAGATACCTGGAAGAACTGAAGGCCTAAATAACAGAAGCTGTTGCAAGCACTGACAACACAATGCTGGGACACGTTTGGCAAGAATTGGACTATCGGTTTGATGTGTGTTGTGTGACCAATGGCGGTCACATTGAACATCTTTGAACATTCCATGAAAAACTTAAAATTACAAACTTTTTGAATATACGAGATGCGTTTTTATATCCTTAATAGTTCTCGAGATATTCAATGTCAAAATGTGCCCAAGACTTTTGGAACACCCTGTATTGTGACAAGACTTACTTTTAGAAAAGTGCTGGAATCGGTATAAATCTCCTCCTGTTCAAATTCATCGATGTCATCGGTACTCTGCAAGAGAAAGAAAAAATGGAAATGTTCAATATGTCAACATCTACACGAGTCATTTTAGTGCTACAAACTGAAAACAAAAAAAAATTTATTACTATTGGGTTTAGGCTGTTTGCCAATCAATTATGTTTTATTCTTCCGCCAGACTTGATCCTAGTTTGATATCGGTAATGGAGTGACGACTTCCCAGTTCAGCATCTTTAATTCGAAAGGGAATTTATGCTTGATCAAACTGGAAAAGGTGCAAGACCATATTATTTCTCTCGATAACAATTGCCGACCCCCAAATGCTGTTTGCTATGGTTTTCTTCTCTTTTGTCTTCTTGTTCTGGCAGTGTCATCGTTTCTCACACATTGGCGATTGCCACACTGGTTCACAAGGACTTTATGTATCTGGTAGTGTTCTTAGATGGGTTTTGTATCAGAATGTCTCTGATAAGTATTGATAATCGAAAAAATCCGATGAAAGAAGGAACAAGTATGAAAAATAAAGCAACTTAAAAACACAAACGTCAACATATTCTGCAGATATCCATTGTACTCTGGATGCGTAACACCATCAACCCTCAAAGATGTAATGTCTACAGCTTAGTTTTCTGTTGACGCTGCGTCCGTCAGTTAATCGATCTCATCTCCTTATCTCAGCCTCCTAAAGCTCTCCCAATCTGGTCCAAGCCGCAAACTGCCTTAAACTGTTGCAAAACTCAATACTGTCCGTAAACTGTCCCTAATTGTCACAAAACTCACCCCCATTGCTAATACACTCCATAAACTGTCTGAAAAAAAAAAAAAAAAAAAAAAAAAAAATCACAAGATAACACAAATAAATTCAGTCCGTTTTCAGTCACTTTAAGTACCTTGAAGAAGTGAACACCTACAAACAGCTTACACACCAGCCATTGGCTGGTTCATGTTTGTCGTGGCCGAAATTCTGAAGTTTTGAATTTTCCAGTTGACTTTAAGCTAAAGGAATGAGTCAACTGGAAAGCAGAAATCACTCAACTCACAATGTCATCGTCCACTTTCATGGTGGACAGTAGGCAACTTGCTCGCCACCCTTCTCACATTATTCAACATTAATTGGATTTTTTGGTTCTTCTCCAGAATTCCTTCTATATCTAAAAAAATAAATAAAGAAAGAAAACTAATATTTGTGCATCCTTGTTCAGAATTCCCCCATATTAAAAAAACAAAAACTAAAAAAAATTTGTATGATGTACATACCTGTGAACGAAACGAAAATATCATATTCAAAAATCCGTATAAATTGATCAAGTAGACTTTTTGTTAAGAAAATCTAATTCTACGAGTAACCAAAGAGCAGCTGTTTTGTTAATCATTTTTGAAAACAATCTAATCTTTTAGATGTGATAAGTCTGGCTTCGTTTTTTTTTTTTTTTTTTTAGTAATTGTGGTTTTAAGTTGAAAATAAAGAATTTTTTCACTCATTTATTTCTGCATTGTGTTCAAAACTTTGAAACGGATATTGAGAAAAAGACTTTTCTTTTCTAACGATTTATGTTTCACTTTAGAAAACTAATGCTATGAGAAACGTTTATATATACCTATATGTATAAAAGACAAATGCGTCATGCGCATTTTTGTATGTCCAAGAAAGGCTTTTTTCGCCGGGCTTCTCGGGGGAAGGGGGTTAGGGTTGGGGAGGGGGGGGGTTTACTCTGTCTTAGAACTCTTTATGTACCCCCTAGATCATAATATGTACGGTTTGTGAACGTGCGTCGCATCTAGATTTATTTACGTCAACTTTTATTAAATTTTTGCTATTTCGGCTTCTCACGTGTTCGTTCGGCTTTTTCGCGAAAAAAGCGAAACTGATCCGAAGCGAAAGTGCGGTTCCCGGCCTTCATGCCGGGAACGTTCAGAAAGCAATGGGTGTTTGATCAATGTGGGGGAAACTCCTTATATCAGAAAATTGCTATTCATATGGACACTCTCCTCTGTATGGGGAGCTAGCTGGCCCTCCTCCCTCCGAACATTTTGGCGAAAAAAGTTGGGAAACAAAACCAAAATAACTACCCCGCAGTAAAAGTTCTCTGGCATGATCATTAAAATCGCGCACCTGTCAAGTTAACTTTTTTATCGTTAAAATTTGAATTCTATTTAGGTACTCTCCCTTCGTGGGCTTCATGGGTAAGTTGCCAGGTTTTTTTTCACACTTTCTTTTCCATCTTCGCCTCGACGTTCTGGATTCGATCCTACCTACTTACCAAGACTTTTTTTTACCCCCCCCCAACATACACAAACCTATACAAACATCCGGGGCAACGCCAGGTATCCCTGCTAGTATATATATATATATATATATATATATATATATATAAATAAAGTAGAATTTTTTTCTTGCTCTACCATTAATATAAAAATCCTACTTTTTCTATTAAAAAATTAGTAAAATGAGCTTTTTTAATATACTCAGTCATGGATATGCGAGTGACTATAGGAATTTGCATATTTCTTTGAAAAATGAGCATTAATAACTTATTTTTATGGTTTCTCATTAGATGATTGGTTTCATTTCACTATTACGCTGAATATTATTTATGCATAGTTTCTTCATTTCGCATAATTGCACAGAATTTAAGATGGAAACGTTCTAGCACACCAAAATATTTATATATATATATATATATATATATATATATATATATATATATATATGAAAGTGACCTTGTCAGTGTGTGTGCGAAAAGTCTCTACCAAACTCCTCTGTGAATATTTGGGCTACAGAGTTGAAATTTGATATATATACTGTATTTGGACCTGCAACAAGCTTTTGATTTGGGTCAAAATTGACAAACAAAAAGAAAAAAAACATTGACCATGACCAGGTGTAAGTTGACTATACCTGTTTTTTTTACGCATGCGCTAATTAAAAGTTATAGGTTAAACAATGTTATTTTTTTTATTTTTGTATGCGGATGAATTTATGTCATACATTAACAGATAAGGCAAGAGAGCTATATGTTTTGGTTTTGATGGCATACAAGTCGTTTTTTTTTTTTTATTTTACTTTTGAAATCACGACTAGGTACAATATAATAATTGATAGATAATTGCGTCTATAATATTAAACAAATATTAAATCTACATGAATTAAAATATATTTAAGCATATTTTACGACCGAGCAACACCAGACAACCTGCTAGTGTTAAATAAAACTGTTTCTCTTTGACTTCCACTTTTTATTTATCAAAAGTCTTGCAAGGAAAAGTCCCTTCTGATTAATGCTTATGTAATTCCAGTTTAATTTTAAACCTCTACATAAAAAAAATGCTCAAACGGTAACAATTAAGACTGGAGTGCTAAATGTTTTGGTTTCAATTCTAGCTGATAGCACTCAAGATATATATATATATATATATATATATATATATATATATATACATATATATAATGAAGTAATGTTGGCATGAAGTAATTTCTATAGAAATTACTTCATGCCAACATTACTTCATTCCGACATTTACTTCTGAAGACAGTCGGCGAAAAGTACTTCAAGTTTCTTCACCGTTCCCCCTTTTCCTTTTTTTCTTTCTCCCCCTTTTAGTCGATCTTCTTCCTTTTCAATTTATTTTTCTTACTTTTAGTCGATCCTGTTTCTTTTTACATTATAGTCGATCATTTTCTATAAGGTTTAAAAAAAAAAAAAAAAATGCCCCACTTCGCTTTAAAATATATATATACTAGCATTTCAGCCCGGCGTTGCCCGGGTGTTTGGAGGTGTATGCTGAGCAAAAAAAAAAAGTAAATTTTTTTTTTAATTTGACCCCTATTATGACCTCTTAAAATTTATAGTTTCGGGCTCAAATCACTTTATTAAGTTAGATCCAGGTTCAAGGAACCTATATCTAAAATTTCAAGTGTCTAGACCCAAAATTGTCGGAGGAGTTTGGTAGAGTTCTTAAAGGTCAAATCGTTGAAATTTGACCCTTAACAGCCAAATTTCTGGCTGACACCCGTCACATTGATTTTCCCAAATCTCAGTACCCGGTATTTCAAATTTCGAGTCTATAGACTAAAAATTGACAGAGTTATTGCGTAGGGAAATGTACACAGACAGACAGACACACAGATAGACAGACAGACACGTTCACTTTTATAGATATATATATATATATTCTTTTCTATTCTAAAAATAACTCGATCACAACTCACCATTTCTGTTTCTTTATTCATATTTAGAAATTTGGCCTCGGCAGAAGTCTTAAAATCTCTCCATTTCTTCATTCTACACAAAATTTATCCTTCCTTTTTATAATAATATTTCGAACTCACTCTTTTTTTCCTTGTACCCATTTGTGACTTATTTCACAAAATTCTGCAATACATAGAAAAGAGCAGTTGCCTGTGTATGTCCAACTAAAATTAAAAAACTATAAAGCAATCACCCACAAAGTTGGTATTTTTCTTGATCGGTGTTGCCCTGGACAAATAATATTTAAAATTTAGAAAAAATATTCATTCTTTGATCTAAATTAGCACAGATTTCATCAGTGAAATGAGTTTTTTTTTGTTTTTTTTAAAGACAATTTCTGTACTAAAGAGGGAAGTAACTGATTTTTTAACAAGGAGTTACTCCATAACGCAGACCGACTCACTCATCAAGGAATCTGTATAAAGAAGAAGTTGTCTGTGTGTGTTCAGAGAGAGGAATGGGGCTGGGTGGAAGAGAAGCACTGGATGTAGATATGAAGAGAGACCTGATCCACAGGGTTGATACCAGTCACGATGAAAGCTGTAAAGTCACTTCGTACGTGCTCAAGCCAGGTAGTCTACAATTCTTGGGGTACTCCTTTGAAAAAAAAAAAATGCCTTGTTTTGCACAGAAAAAGATAAATAAATTTGAGGAGGCTAAACTACTTTGCTGGGTTATGTATATTTTTTGGGGAGCGTAATGGCAGGAAACTACTCCGCCCAGACAGCACCTGCACAAGAGAGTCAATACCTGATGCATAATGCCGCCATACATGGAAGTAATTTTGTTCTTTATTGTTTGGTTGGTATGTAATTTACACCTCTGTAAAATTGACCTTGTGCCACATGCTGCTTTGAGGAAGAAATGGCAGATAACAGAGTTACTGTATTTCTAGCAAGATCCGTGAAGAATTGGATTTTCGAAATCTTACCTTGTTTCCAAGTGTCTGCATGTTCATGACACCTTTCTCCGACACAGATTGACGCACAGGGTTCGTAAAACTTGGGCTACCACTGCTACTATCGAAATGAAAGAAACACATGTATTAAATTGTAGACATAAAAAAAATTAAATAAATAAAATAACTTAATATTCCCTCAAACCCATTCTGTGATACTATGACCATCCTCCCCCAAATATCAGAAAGTGAAAAAAAAGGTGAAAAACTATAAGAAAAAGAGGAAACAAGTTCATCAGCAGAAGAACAGGAAGTGAGGTTAGTAGACAGAAAAAAGAGGGGGGGGGTGTTCACAAAGGCACACAAAAAGAAGCTGAAACAGGATTGTTAATCAAGGTGTGGCCGTGCTTAAGATAAAAGACTTGTCTGAGCTTCAATTTATCTTCCCCCTTGCCATCAGTTGATGCCTCCGTTCAGTCTTGAAAGACAAAGGATACCCCCTGTAGGAGCAGCTGCACATGTGATTGTGAAGCAAGGGTTGCGCAATCCCAACCACACCTCTCCTGTATTGGCACTGTGAGTCCAGTGGAAAGGAGAAGTCCAGGACAGCTGGAAAACAATACAGAGATAAGCGGAGAGCACATACAGCACCTGGAAGTCCCAAATGGTCACCCATTTAGTACTGACCAGGTTCAACATTGCTTAACTTCAGTGATCCAGTGGAAACTTTCACAAAAAGAAACACTCATCTAGCTAGAACAACTATCAACAATTTCCCCATTCTCTATCTGTATTGAAGTGGCACTCACCCTATGTGAGTTGAACTGACTTCCTCCAAAGGAGAAAGTTTCATGGGAATATGAAATTCACAAGCGGTCCACCCACAGTTGCATGTATTCTCCCTATCTGTGCCTAAATCTAAATGCAAACTCCATGAACAAAGATTCTTTCTTAAAACTGTCCGCCTGTGGAACTCTGTTCCACCAGCCTGCTTTCCAGCTGGCTACAACATAGTTGTCTTAAAGTTCAACGCAAAGTTCTTAAGCTGTCCTCCTAAATAATCCATTTCTACCCTATTTCCACCACTAAACTATTACTATGCTGTTGTCCCAGTGACTATCATACACTCATCAGCCCTTATCCTTGAGTGGCTTTTGGGCCTTGATAACTGGTGATTCCCTTGTAAAAAAAAAAAATAAAATAAAAAAAATAAAACAATGGAGGTCAATATATTTAGAGTTAGTTTTCGGATGATTTTTTGTGACATCAGATGGACAGTGTTTGCGACCATTGACAGTTGCTCTTCGTCTTGACACAAAAAGACACTGCTCATCCTGAGTGGATTGATACCACCATTATTTTTTCTCCTGGAATTCTTTATAATTCAAAACTTCTCTGACTGGATTGATGCTGCCAATTTTCAATTTATACTTAACATTCACAGTTGGATATTTTTCTTTTCTCTGCGATAGAATTATTTCTCTTACCATCTGTTTTTTGGATCTTTTTCGTTTACAACAATGGCTTGAATGACTAGAAGCAGCTTATCCTGCCTTGACAGTGTTCAAAATAGACTTCGTAGTCTGGTGGAGAGGGGGAGGTGCTCTTTTCTCTTCTTTGCAACCTCTTTTCCACAGAAGAGATGTTGCGAGCCTGTCTCTGCTTTACTGTTATTTTCATGGCAAGGGTTAATGTTGTATAGCGAGGTATCAAAAAAGGGAAATTTTTTTTCTTTTTACAAGGTAGTCACCACTTATCAAGGCCCGGAAGCCACTCAGGGATAAGGGTTATTGCGTGTACAGCAATCAATGGGATAGTATCGTAGTAATTGTTAGTATTGGAGATTTGATGAAGTGCCTTACTTAAGGGGGCGATTCATCAGTAATTTGTTTATGTTGGACTTGAAGACATCCAGGTTGTAGTCAGGTGGGAAACAGGCAAACGGAAAAGAGTTCCACAGGCGTACACTTCTAAGAAAGAAGCTTTGTTCATGGAATCTACGTTTGGATTTTTGCATAGATAAAGAGTGGGGAAAATTATTGGCAGTAGTTTCAGCTAGACGGGCGTTTATCGTGAAGGATTGGCGAGGGGGGAATGTGTGTATAACCCCAAAAAGGGTACATATTTTACTATCTAAGCGTACACGTGTATATACTTTGTGATCTATTTGTGTTTGTGATGTATATATACTTGTTTGAGTCATGGTGTTTGAATCCATACACATGTCACTAAAATGTCTTTTGGTTCTTCACTATTTTGATCATATGTTGTCTTATCTACATATATATCCGTAACAGTCTATTTTACGGCCCGTGATTAGTCTCGTCTAGGTGTTGATGCTGTGCATGTGTGTTAGACACATGTTACATAAACATATATACACACATGACATACCTGTTTTTTTTTGTTTTTTTTTACATGGAGGTCACCACTTATCAAGGCCCGAAGACCACTCATGGATAAGGGTTACTGCGTGTACAGCAATCAATGAGATAGTATCGTAGTAATCATTAGTATTGGGGGGTTTTTGATAGAGAGTCTTACTTAAGGGGGCAGTTTGTCGAGTTTGTTTATCTTGGACTTGAAGACATCCAAGTTGTAGTCAGGTGGGAAACAGGCAAGCGGCAGAGAGTTCCACTGGCGTGCAGTTCTAAGAAAGAAGCTTTGCTCATGGAATCTACGTTTGGATTTAGGCACAGATAAAGAGTGGGGAAAACTGTTCTGATCTTGTTTCTCTAAAAGATTTTCAGCCATCTTGGGGAGAGGGATTCTGTGTAAACAAAGATATTTCAAGACAGACCAAGATGCTGTATATATATATATATTAATATGAATTCCAATTAAGGAATAATATATATATATATATATATATATATATATATTAATATGAATTCCAATTAAGGAATAATATATATATATTGGTGTTACATCTTGGGGAGAGGGATTCTGTGTAAACAAAGATGTTTCAAGACAGACCAAGATGCTGTATATATATATTAATATGAATTCCAAGTAAGGAATAATATATATATATATATATATATATATATTTCTTTATTTTTCCCAGGTAGTCATCATAGCAAAGGAGTAATCGACGATCTTGGCTTGGGGCTAGTTTTTCTACGTCTCCCCCTTCCCTCGTGAGGAGACCCCTTGCAGATGATGTTCTTCCTTTGATGTCTTCAATCCAACTCCACACTTTGCTCCAGCAAACTGGAAATTGTAACAGATGACGTCAACTTCCGGTCAGCTGTTCAGCTACCTACTAGTGCAAACTTGACTGGCCACTAGTTTGACATATTTTGATAACCTTATCAAAACAGATTCAAATCCCTTGTTTACTTCGCCAGATAGATAAATAGATACACCGATAATCAGATAAACTGATAGATAATTTACTCTTTTGCTCGGTCAACTATATAACAATAATCAATGTTTGTGAATTTTCAAGTAAGAGATTAATAGACAGAGAATGTGCGAGAAACAGAGACACATATCAGCTTATACTTACTCCACACTTTCCTCCAGCAAACCGGAAATCGTGACAGACACCACATCAACTACCGGTTAGCTGTTCAGATACCTTCCGGTGCAAACTTGACTGGTCACCAAGTTTGACATGTTTTGATAACCTTATCAAAACATAGCTTCACATCACTTGTTTACTTCGCCAAATAGATAGATAAACAGATACATAGATAGATACACCGATAATAATATAAAGTGATAGACAGATAACAGATAATTTACTCTTCTGCTCGACCAACTATATAAAAATAGTCATAGATTCAATGTTTGTGAACTTTTAAGTTAGAGATAATTAGGCAGAGAATGCGGGAGAGACAGAGACACATACCAGTTTATACTTACGTGGCATAGCGTTGCTTTTTGGGAGGAGTAATGTCCGAATGAAGAATGTTTCTTAGTTCATCTGGTCCCGAGGCTCCAAACTGAATATAACAAAAACATGCTTGATTTAAGGTCAAATTAAACAACGACTGAACAAAGGAAGAGGAACAGTGAAGGCGAGAGGGGGGGGGCATGTATTAATTTAGGTAAAAAAATTATTTTATTTTTCTGAAAACATTTTCTAAATTAATAAATATTTCATGGAGTCGTATATTTTTTATAATATTAGGTTGGAGAATGCCAAATTTTCATAAAAAAAAAAATCACTTGTCTAGCTGAAACCACTATCAATAATTTTCCCCACTCTTTATCTGTGGCTAAACCTAAACGTGGATTCTGTGAACAAAGCTTCTTTCTTAGAAATGCACGCCTGTGGAACTCTGTTCTGTTTTCCCTCACCCTCGAGTGACCTCTGGGCCTTGATGTGGTGACTCCTTTGTAAAAAAAAAAAAAAAACAGAAAAAGACCCAGTGCACCTAGCCTGAGCAAGGCAAGACAGGTCAAGGGTTAGCTCCATAGACAAAACATGCGAGAAACAGGTATCAAGTTATCAGATGGAAATTGTATCAGATTTTTGGATTGGAGAATAAATTTGTAGGGTTTTATATATATTTTTTTTTTTTTTTACGATTTTTTTTGTTTTTGAATAAAAATGATTGAGAATCGTTTTGTGATCGCAGTTCAATTCATGACTTATTTGGTGACCGTCCTCCTAAAGTGCTGGGTCCGACTTTGAAAGACATCCAATGGTAAAGGAATATGCCCTTAGTTATCCTTGCTCCCAGGTTCACTCAAGTCGTACTACAGAGATTTTTAAATCAACCTTGTAATGTCTACAGTATAATATGAATTGCTTAAATTTGTGAATAAAATAAAAAATTAAAAAACTACATGATTTTCTATATAAAAAAAAAAATACTTGATCAATTTATGAGATTTTTGGAATATGACATTTTCATTCCATGACTGGTGCTTACAAAGAGCCGCCGGAAACTGAAGGAGCGAGCTGGAGCCGCCGGAAGCTGAAGGAGCGAGCTGGAGCCGCCGGAAGCTGAAGGAGCGAGCTGGAGCCGCCGGAAGCTGAAGGAGCGAGCTGGAGCCGCCGGAAGCTGAAGGAGCGAGCTGGAGCCGCCGGAAGCTGAAGGAGCGAGCTGGAGCCGCCGGAAGCTGAAGGAGTGAATTTGAGCCACTGGAAGCTGTAGGAGTTAGCTGGGATCACTAGAGTCACTTGAAACTGCAAAAAGGAGTTGGCAGTGTAAGAAACTGCTGGAGTCAAAGCAGATTTGGGAATTGGAGTGGCAGGCTGTGAAGGAAGTTCCAGAAAGCAAGCAACAGTAGAGAGTGGATTGTGTATCGCATTCTGGTAGTTTGTGAATAGTCTTGAAAAGGACTGTTTGAATCGCATAATTAGTTTTAATAGCTAGTCCTGAAAATAGCTGTTTGAATCGCATAGTTTTAATAGCTAGTCCTGAAAAGGGCTGTTTGGTTACGGCTATTTGGCTCACTACATACACAAGCTTGTCAAATTGGGATGGAGTGCTCCTAATTCCTTGCCAAGCGATATTTACTTTTGTCCCATTTGACACGAGATCAGGAAAGTAGGTACAGTCAAGCCAGCACCCTATGAAGGAGGAACACTCTGGCCATAAAAAATTGCCTGGGCAGCTCCATCGGCATTTCCCAGTAGGGGCACCGCAGACAGTAAGCAATAAACTTACTGCCCTCGAAATCTGGGAAACTAGGCCTATGAGGGTGTAACCCCTAAAATTGTACACAACAGGAAAATTCAAAAATGGCACATACTCTGTTGACTTTGGAATCTAGCGAATCAGCTGTGAAGTTGCCAGCGTCAAGACAACAGCGTTACAGCAATTGTGTTCCTAGACAAACAAATGATTATAATTAATTTCAGGCCAGATTTCTTACAGGCAAAAATGTCACAAGTGTTTATTGACTGTACATATAATAATCTCGGTTTGAAATTAATGTCTGTTGTTTTTGTTTAGTTGTGAAAAACTGAGATTTTGTGTTCTTTGTTGTTAAAAAAAGTTTGTTTTTATTTGTAAAAAAGGAGTCCCCACTTATCTGGGCCCGGGTTGCTATTTTTAGCATGCGTTGTCATGACGTGTTCAGGTGGGTGGAGTTGTCAGTCACGTGTCTGGTTCTCCCGACCAGCATGTTTATAAAAAAAAAAAAAAAACGTGAGCAGCGATATGAAAGTGCAACAATATATAAAACCATTTTCTTACAAGTTTTAGCGATTGCTCATATGCTGTAGACATTACTAGACTGATTTTTAAAATCTTGGTAGTTCAGATTGAGTTGTGTCCCTTTATTAAACATGGTGGATCAAAACAGAATGCCTTGCTTCCTCATAAAATCTTATTTTTTTATTTATTTATTTTTTTTTTACACAGTGGTCACCACTTATCAAGGCCCGGAAGCCACAGGGATAAGGGTTATTGCAAGTACATTACGTTAGTGTGGAGATTTGATGAAGTGTTTACTTAAGGGGGCGGTTCATTAGAAATTTGTTAACGTTGGACTTGAAGACATCCAAGTTGTAGTCAGGAAATTTTTTTCAAAACAGATAATTACTTGATTAATTTATATAATTTTTAGAATATGATATTATCATTCAAAGATTTTTCTATATTTTTGTTTTTTAATTAGGTTGAATTCTGGACAAGAACCCAAACCAGAAGTGGCCAAAGCAGTTTTCGATTTGGAAGTCGCTTCGTAGATGTTTGTTTACAAAAATCCAAGCGCTAAGTCTGGAGTAATTAATATGGGTCGCCTTCTCTTCCTACCGATAAGAGATATGACACGGACCTTCTTTTTTTTTTTATGTGAAAGAATCCATCCCTTTCAGAAAGGTGGCACTCAAGATAGTTGCAAAACTTATCGGCATTTATTGTGGGGACAATTCTGTAAATTTTTATTTAGTTTCCACATTAACATTTTCCTTTAAAATGACAGTCTTTATAGGTTTTCGGGTATGCTGAAAACGAATATCGTGTTGAAATTTTCCACAAATAAATAGTTTTCCGGATATTAAGCAATGTAATTCTGTATGTTAAAAGTAATGGCTGGCCATTATTGTACGCGCAAGAACGCACCTATTTTTTAACATAATGAATTACTGCTTAATATCTGGTAAACTTGCGGAAAATTTAAATGTGATATTCGTTTTCAGCATACCTGAAAATCATTGCAAGTCGTCATTTTAAAGGAAGGGGGCACTCAGGGTAGTTGCAAGACTTGTTAGCATTTTCCGGTGGAGGTACTTCCCATAACTGGCAATAAACCCCTCCCTTTCTCGAAGGAAGAGATGATGCCTAGTTAAGCTGTAATACGACAAGTAAATAAAATCCAGTTCTCTAGAGTCTGCCAAACGATTGTGAAAAATGGACCGCATGTCACAGTGACATCAGATTTGTGTGTACTATACAAACTATGGAAAAGCAGAAGTGACTTAATGGTTTTTTAAAACCTTTGTTTATCTTCTTCAAACTGCAATTAATAATTAATTTTTGTTGTAATTTTGTTAGGTTTTAAGATTTACACAGTTTAATGATTAATAATATTATAAACATTTGTATATTAAATAGGAAATAGTTTTACTGAATGTTCATTTGGTTACCTACGGGGTTCCATATTTTGTTCGGTAAAAAGAGACAAACAAAATATGAGAGGGGGGCTACAAAATGCTTAATATTTGTGCAATAATATTTTCAAATTGGTTTTAATCTGGCGATAAAATAGCTGACAAGAGTCATGTTTATATTAAAACTTAATATTAATAAAAATTCAAACACAATTAATTAAAAATTTATGTTTTAACGGAAAATTTTGAAATAATGGAATTTTAATCGTTTTAATCTTTTAAAAATTAATTAATGTTTACAAAGTTTCTTTTTCTTGGCAATTCAACTGATTATAGTATATATTAATTCGAAAAAACGCTATTTGAAAAACAACATAATAATATTAAGTTTATATCAATTTTTTAATTGCAATTTCAAGGTAATTTTTTGTTCAATATGTGTATTTAAATTTAAAAAAAATGTTTTTTATTTATTTGAACTCTTATGTTTCATAATAAATAAAAATTTAGATAGATTTAAATATATTTTGTTCGAATTTCGAAAAATAAATAGGGGGGGGGCACGCACTAAAAAATATTTCCCCTCATATATTTTACAAAAACTGCATTTTATGTAATTTCATTCTAAAATGGATAAGTATCGAAAATTTTACGAAAATCTGACCGTTAGTTGATTTTTACTAGATTTATTAAATACGGGTATGTTTTCACGTTCGGAATGTCTACTACATGGGAACGACGATCTTGGCCTTCGGGACAAGATCAAAGTGTAGTATCTGTTCTTCAGATGCTGCACTTCTATTTCTTGTTCTCTTTCGGTGGAGGAGAAATCCTTCACGACTGAGACAATTTTTATTTTTGTACCTTTTCTCCACGTTAAAAAACGACCCTGGTGTCTAACTCTGTCCTGTGGGGAGGCATAGTAAATAGGTACTACATGGGAACGTTATTTTAAAGCGCCAATTATGCAAACACGATTTTCGTCTTGCAATTTCATTATTTTCGTTCGATGAAAAAAAATTTAAAAAAATATTACTGGTTTATTTCGCCCTTCTTTTAAATGGTACAAAAGTTATACTGATAATATTAAATTTATAATAAAGTTACATCGTGTTACATATAGGGTGGGGGGTGGGGTAATTCTGTTGGTGAATTTTGGCAGTCCCTACAGTTCTCTCTTTACTCCATTTTAGGCCATGTATCGCATTTTGCAAATTTTTAGATTTTAATAAAAGCCCGAAAATATATAATGATAACAATTCATAACATATAGGAAACAAATATAGGTGCTTGTTCAGATTGACACTTATGGTGGCATTTAAAACTGAAATGTCTGTACGTTACCACACCAGTAACGGGACGAAGATGAAAAAAAAAAAACCAAAATTATGTGATTTGATCGAATAGTTTTATTTTTTATTAAAGAAAATAAAATTTTACTTTGTTTCAATGAGGGTGAAAAAAAAAAAAAAAAAGCGGCTAGCAAATCTGTAGACAAGGACAGATAACCTTAATGCACGTGGAAACTGTCAAAACAATCAGTGATTATCTCCCCGGGTTTTTATTACTGTACACATAGATTCGAAAAAGTTGTCAAAAAACAAATATATAACAAATAAATGTTATCAAAGGCAAGATAAGTTACTTTTCTACCAAGCTGGATATATTTTTTGTGTTTTTATTCAATGTAACATGTTTATTCAGCTCGAAAAGCATACAGTGTTTACCGATGTATTGGAACATTCAAGCTAGCGTCTGATTCTTTCTTTAACACGGTAAGTTCAGGAAAAGGTGTTATAAATAAAAAACTGAATAAAATACTGTTAAAAACTCGCTCAATATATGTTACCGTGACATAAGTTGACATATATTCGGCGGGTTTTTAATAGTATTCTGTATAGTTTATTATTTATAACACCTTTTCCCAAACTTACGGTGTTAAAGAGGGTGTGAGACGCCATCTTGAATTTTTGAATACATCGGTAAACACTATGTTTTTCGAGCTGAATAAATATGTTACATTGAATAAAAACACAAAAAATATATCCAGTTTGGCAGAAAAGTAACTTATCTTGCCTTCGATAACATTTATTTGTTATATATGTGTTTTTTGACAACTTTTTCGAATCTATGTGTACAGTAATACAAACCCAGCAAATTTATTTTTCGTAAATAAAAACAAAAATCAATTTTTATAATTTTTTAAATATAAAATTGTCATTCTATGACAAGTTGGTACAATATGAGTTTTTATTTTTTTTTTTTTATCGGTATAAGTGCCAATCTGAATAAGCACCCAAATATAAATCAATAAAGTATACTAAAATAAATATAACAATTAATCATTCTAGGCTTCCATAGTTTAAAAGAAAATCATCATTGCTTTTGTTGTTGTCAGGTCCCCGCCAAAAAAAAAAAAAGAAAGAAAAAATGTCTTTATATTTCAACATCAATTCGATATTTT
This sequence comes from Euprymna scolopes, assembly GCF_053919585.1. NCBI lineage: Eukaryota > Metazoa > Mollusca > Cephalopoda > Sepiida > Sepiolidae > Euprymna > Euprymna scolopes. The sequence goes on from NC_136522.1 coordinate 67,380,206, forward strand.
TTAAAACGAAGAAACATTATTTGCTATCAAATCAACTCACAGCCATGGCCAATAATTCCTTCCGTTTCTGGGATCTCTCCCGAAGTTCTTTTAGTCTTTCACTCATGTTTCGAAATTAGAGGAATGCTATGTCTTCTCGTGTTGTTGTGTATCGTTAATACAAATAAAAGTACTTCCGGTAGGCGCCATTACAAATCGAGTTTACTTTTCGTTTTTGTTAATTAGTCACGACTGGTATAGATGAATGAATGGCGTCTGCGATAAGATAGACACTGTTTTGCGCCAATTTTTGAAGTGAAATAAATTCAACGTTTGTTACTATCTCATTTCACACACACACACACACACACACACACACACACACACACACACACACACACACACACACACACATATATATATATATATATATATATATATATATATATATATATATATATATAAGAGAAAGAAAATTAAAACTGTAAGTTGAACTTTACAATCAAAATTTATTGTTCGACTGAATACGCTAAAAAACAATTTACAAAGTCCTTATTCCGCGGAGTTTCAAAAAATGCTATTCTTGCTATTCTTCTCATCAGAGGACTGAGAGAAATCAGCAAATTGTATTTATAGTAATCCTAGATTTGCTAGTTATAGCATTAAGTGAAACCACAATTTATTGTAGTCATAAATTGGCAAAAAAAAAAAAAAAACAAGTGAAAAAATATTGGATATGTAAAAAACTATAAAAACAAACCGCACATAATATTTCAGCTTGCATGAAAATTCTCTCCAGGTAATCCGAAAAGCAAAAATAGTTCATTAGAGAGAATGGAGTCCAAAATTAAGTCCAGTGTAATGATGCATATAGTCCAGTTGGAAAGTTTTCAAAGCAAATATATATATATATATAGTAATTATAGGCAAGACAAAGTCATATGTTGGTATTCATAGATTGATTTGTCGATGCAATAAGGAGACATAATAATTGGGGAGATGTTATACCTAGGTATTTCGAAGCCTAATGCTTCTCATCAGAATAGAGGCAAGGGTTGTTGTGTATTGATTTATCTAACTGTGTGTTATCTAACAGCTTATTTAACAGACTATTGTCCTCAGATCCCTTAATGTCTATTTACTTAAAGCCCGTGACTCATCTGGTGGTCGTGTGTGCGTGTGTCTGTCAAACATATAATTACGTATACACATGATGACATACCTATCTGCGGCTGGCTGCTTCTGTCTTTTGGGCACTGCCTGAGGGATTCGCCAACATCTTGGGGAGCTGGGTTCTGCTATAACAAGCCCGCATGCAAGATACACCAGACTATGTATGTTTTTAGTCCTGAATATAATATTATTGGCTATGGCTTGAATTTGACCGCCATTTTGTTTTTCATTCTAGCTTAAGAGGGTATACACTATCTTTATTTTTAAATAAAATAAAGAACCACTTTGCAATAAGTTAAAATACCAAAAAAAAAAAAAAAAAAAAATGATCTCGATAAGTAGAAGAATAACTTATATGGCCTTTGGTAACATTTATTTGTTGTCTATTTATTTTTCTACATTTTTTTTTTTTTGTTTTGTTGGTTATTCTGCAAAATCATGTGACGTACTGTTTTATTGTTTGATCTTGAACGATTTTGAGCCAAATAAAGTTTTAAAATGTGGGTAATTATGTTTTCTTTTAATTTGTAAAAAAAGAATGAAAAAAAAAATGTGCTCAGAAAGAAAAAAACTCAGGGTCATGAGAAGAGTAGGGGGGGGAGGTAAGAGTTTGAGAAAATCTATACAATATTCTGTTTTTTCCTTTCTTAGTTACCTTACTTACGTTGCGTTTTGAAAAAGGCTAAATACAATTTTAAAAACCCAAACCACTTTAAAAAAGTCAAATTCATGAAATTTAACTTTAAAAAATGCTAATCTGGCAAACCTGGACAAGAATATGAGAGTAACCTCCTTTTTGATGTAGTCTCGTCTTTAAGTATAATAATAATAATAATAACTTTAAGTATTATTATTAT